>NC_135807.1:64740851-65340851 GCF_964213995.1 Mustelus asterias | reverse complement strand
GGAAAGCTTTTACATAGCAATATCTTGAGGATACTGCAGATGTATTTGACTGGAATCTCTTCATTCTTCAATTCCAGTGTAACCACATGCTGCAGAATAAAATTTAGGATTGTCTGCTAAACTGCCAAAATACAGCAAGTATCCACAGCTCAGGAAAATTTATTTTTTGGTAAGCTGTTAGAGAAACATGCATTCATAATTTTGAATTATTCGAATTGTCATTTAAGTGTGATTTGACACTCAAGACAAATATTACATTTTTATCAAAGCAGAAATTGCCCTTTGTTAGAAGTACAAGTAGGAATCTCATTTGACTTGTGTAAATGTAAAGGCCTACACGTTAGGACAATCCTGTCATTTCCATCAGATCATTGGTATGGAACAGTTTACCTTGCAGCTGCCTATTGTCCCATGGTGTCTGGATGTTTCACACAGCATCTTCTTCAATTAATATTGACGCTCTGCTTGCTTGTTGTAAACAACTGAATATGATTTTGAAAGCCTGTTTCAAAAAAATTAACAGATATTTTGCAGCAATAACTGTGACATTTCATGGTTTATTAACTGATTTTCCACAGAAAAGGTTGGAAAAAAACATTTAAGCTTTGTGTTTTGAACCAAGGCATATTCATATATTTTTATTTCAAAAAGCCACGCTCTGGGCCATAAGCTCTGGAATCCTTCTCCTAAACTTCACAATTTCTCCACCTCTCTCTCTCTCCCTCTTGGATGCTACCTAAAACTTACCTCTTTGATTAAGCTTTTAGCCACTCGTCCGAACACGTCCACATTTGACTGATCAATAAGAACATAAGAACTAGGAGCAGGAGTAGGCCATCTGGCCCCTCAAACCTGTTCCACCATTCAATAAGATTATGGCTGATCTTTTTGTGGACTCAGCGCCACTTACCCGCCTACTCACCATAACCCTTAATTCCTTTACTGTTCAAAAATGTATCTATCCTTGCCTTAAGAACATTCAATGAGGTAGCCTCAATTGCTTCACTGGGCAGGGAATTCCACAGATTCACAACCCTTTGTGTGAAGAAGTTCCTGCTCAACTCAATCCTAAATCTGTTTTCCCTTATTTTGAGGCCATGCCCCCTAGATATCATTTCACCCGCCAGTGGAAAGAACCTCCCAGCTTCTATCTTATCTATTCCCTTCATAATCTTGTATGTTTCTATAAGATCTCCCCTCATTCTTCTGAATTCCAATGAATATAGCCCCAGCCTACTCAGTCTCTCCTCATAAGCCAACCCTCTCAATTCTGCAATCAACCTAGTGAATCTCCTCTGCACCCCATCCAGTGCCAATATATTCTTTCTCAAGTAAGGAGACCAAAACTGTACACAGTACTCCAGGTGTGGCCTCATCAGCACCTTATACAGCTGCAACATAACCTCGCTGTTTTTAAACTCCATCCCTCTAGCAATGAAGGACAAAATTCCATTTGCCTTCTTAATTACCTGCAGCACCTGCAAACCAACTCCTTGTGATTTTTGCACAAGGACACCCAGATCCCTCTGCCCAGCAGCATGCTGCAATTTTTTACCATTTATATAATAGTCCATTTTGCTATTATTCCGACCAAAAGGGATGACCTCACATTTACCAACATTGTACTCCATCTGCCAGACCCTTGCCCACTCACTTAGACTATCTATATCCCTTTGCAGACTTTCAGCATCCTCTGCACACTTTGCTCTGCCACTCATCTTAGTGTCATCTGTGAATTTTGACACACGACACTTGGTCCCCAACTCCAAATCATCGATGTAAATCGTAAACAATTGTGGTCCCAACACTGATCCCTGAGGCACACCACCAGTCACTGATCGCCAACCAGAAAAACACCCATTTACCCCCATTCTTTGCTTTCTGTTAGTTAACCAACCCTCTATCCATGCTAATACATTACCAGTAACATCGTGCACCTTTATCTTCATAGAAACCCTACAGTGCAGAAGGAGGCCATTCGGCCCATCGAGTCTGCACCGACCACAATCCCACCCAGGCCCTACCCCCACATATTTACCCGCTAATCCCTCTAACCTACACATCCCAGGACTCTAAGGGGCAATTTTTTTTTTTAACCTGGCCAATCAACCTAACCCGCACATCTTATGCCGCAGTCTTTGGTGCGGCACTTGTCAAATGCCTTCTGGAAATCCAGATACAACACATCCACAGGTTCCCCATTGTCCACTGCACATGTAATGTTCTCAAAGAATTTCACCAAGTTAGTAAAATATGACTTGCCCTCTATGAACCCATGCTGCGTCTTACCAATGGGACTATTTATATCCAGATGTCTCGCTATTTCTTCCTTGATGATAAATTCAAGCATTTTCCCTACTACAAAAGTTAAGCTAACCGGCCTATAGTTACCTGCCTTTTGTCTACCTCCTTTTTTAAACAGTGGCGTCACATTTGCTGTTTTCCAATCTACGGCGAGGTGATAAGATAGGGTGAGAGGTGAAAATTCGGGTTCACACCCCGTTTCTCGCCTCCCCCAATCATACTGGCCCTGTTTTGCCAACAAAATCAACTTCATACCCTTTCTAGGCACAAAGTTGATTTAATCATCTCGGCTCACTTGAACTTACCTGCTCGCTGGTCGGGCTTCTCACCGATGAGAATCACAGCTGGTTTTTTTCTGCAGGGACCAGATGTGATGGCTTCACTGGGGATTGGAGGCCATTGAAACATCTAGGTGGTCGGTGACAGGGCCGGGCAGTGCCCATGGGGCAGTGCCAGTATGGCAGTGCCTGTCTGGCACTGACAACTGGGCATCCTGGCAGTGCCAACCAGGCACCCTGGCACTGCTCATCAGGCACCATAACTATGGAAGGTGTGGCCTGACTGGGGTGGAGCCTGAATGGGGGTGGAAAAATGGTGGAGCGGGGAGGGAATGGGAGCTCCAAATGGGTGGTGATTGGGCAGGGATGGAACTCTATAGATGGGGGTGAACAGAGAGGGAGGGAACTATGCAGAGGTAGATGGTTGGGGAGGGAAGGGAAACTCTGCAGAAGGGGGCTTATTAAAGAGGGAAGGGGAAGTCTGCAGACAGGGATGATTGAGGGGAGAAGGGGAATCTCTGCAGAGGTGGTGATCGGCAGGGGCGGTGTGGTGATGTTTGTGGAGTGGGTGGGGGTAAACCAGCACAGGGGGCGATTGGCGGAGGATGGGTTGACCAGCACTAGGGTGGGCGCTCGGCAGGGGAGGAGGTGGCACAAAATCTCCTAGTACACTGGGAGATCAGGGTGCCTGCACAATGACACCTCAAGAGCTCAACAGCTGGCTTCCCTGGTGTGAACACACCTCCCCAAGCTGGTGTCGCTAAGCGTCATAAGATTGTGGTCTGCAGCTCGCTGAAAAAAACACCGCAATTCTCTCCCATTTTCTTGCTCGTTCGGCACTTCAAATTTTTTTTGTAAGGTCGCACCCACTATCTGAACCCCATAGTATCCAGTGACTAGTTGTTCTTTCATACTCCCTTTTCTGCTGTAAATGCTGAAGCAAAGTAATTATTTAACGTATCTGCCATTTTCCCATAGTCATTGACAATATCTCCCCTTCAGTCTTCAGTGGGCCAACACTGCTCCTGACCACCCTGTTCCCCTTTTATGTAACTATAACATTTCTTCTTATTGATCTTGATGTCCCTTGCAAGTCTCCTTTCATACTCCCTTTCAGTAGCTCTTATTAGGCACTTTGTGACACTTTGCTGGTCCCATTTGGTAGGATCTGTGCTGTTTCTGTTTTGTTTCTGGTTCCTTGTCTCCATGTGGATCTAAATAATAAATCCAAGGTTCCATTGGTTTCCTTCCCAATGATAGCAAGGCTCTTTGGTTCCTTCTGATATTTCCCTACATTTCCTCAATTCTATAAGATCTCGGCTGTAGAGCTCTTTCTATTACAATGCCTTCTTTTGGTTAATCTTGTAACCACAATCACTCCCTCAGCTGTAGCACATTCAAAGCTCATGATCTGTGGTTCAAGTTGAACTTGCAAGCTTGACTGTCTTTTTGTTTCTCCTCATGCTTCCTAACTTTCTCATGGTCATCTGAAATAATGTTAGGTTGGCTTGTCTGTTGTAGAGCTGAAAGTTGTGTTCATAGTCATCTTCGGTGGTACAGTGGTTAGCACTGCTGCTTCACAGTGCCAGGGACTAGGGTTCGATTCCCAGCTTTGGGTCACTGCCTGTGTGGAGTCGGCACGTTCCCCGTGTGTCTGCCCCGGCTTCTTCCCACAGTCCGAAAAATGTGCTGGTGCATTGGCCATGCTAAATTCCCCCTCAGTGTAGTTGAACAGATGCCGGAGTGTGGTGACTAGGGGATTTTCACAATAAATTCATCGTGGTGTTAATGTAAGCCTACTTGTGACACTAATAAATAAACTTTAAACTTCCCATAAGAAGTTCTGACAGCAAAGTTTTGTTTTTAGCAAGATAAAGCTTTATTGTTAAGAAGGGCTAAATTAACATCTTTGTTCTCCTTCATCAATTCCTTAATTATTTGAACTCTTTGTATTCACTCATCCATTCGTTAACATTCGAAGACTGGGCCTTTATACATAACACATGGCAGCTCGTGCCGTAAAAGGGGGTCTGTTCTGTCTTGCCCCAACTGTACTCCACTCCAATTGGAGTTCCCTGAGGAATGCTGCTCTGTGTACTTATTTGCCAGCTGGAATCAGAAGATCCCAGAAGAAATTCACAGCAGCATCGAGTCAGGGAAATCTTCGAGTGCAACAGCAATCCACTGCTCATTGTTGCTGCTCAGAGGAACCGGGCCATGATCGTATAATCTCATGGCAGTTGGTGGTGAGCATTTAGATCAGCTATCCCTTATTGCTGGTCCAGAGAAATCAATGAAACAGAGTAAAAGCAAAATACTGCGAAAGCTGAAAATCTGAAATAAAAACAGAAAATGCTGGGTAAACTCAGGTCTGGTAACAGCTTTGGAGACAGAAACTAGTTTACATTTCAAGTCATGAGTCTCCACCACCCCGGCACCCCCTACAGGACCACTCATTCTTCAGTTTTGCTTTCACTGAGCACTGATCTTTGTTCAATCGACTCAAGAGTGACCTGCTGCCATCAGACTTTTAAATGGACCTACCTCGCATTAAGTTGATCTTTCTCCACATTACATTCTGTACACTCTCCTTTCCTTCTCCCTATGTTCTCTATGAACGGTAGACTTTGTCTGTATAGCGCACAAGAAACAATACTTTTCACTGTATACCAATACATGTGGCAATAATACATCTATTCAATCTAAAGTCAAAGAACACGTTCTGCTATCTTACCTTTATGCCAGTACCAGTACCACCTTTCGTCCTAAAGCTACCATTAACTCTCCACTTGTCTTGTGTCCATGACATCTTTGTCCATCTCTCTTTAGTTCCCACATATCTTTGACCTTCTATTCTGCTCTACCTTTGCCACTCCCTTCTCCACCAATATAATCCATTACATTTCTACCCCTCTTCAGCTTTGATGAAGAGTCACACTGACTTGAAACATTGGGACACATTTTCCCATTCTGCCCGCCACGGGAATCGGAGCGGGTGAGGGGCGGACCATGGAGAGGTCCGTTGACTTGGGTGGGATTTTCCGGTTTTGGGGCGAGCGCGGCCAAAAATTCCAACCCATTAACTCTGTCTCTCTCTCCACAGACGCTTCCAGACCTGCTGAGTTTATCCAGCATTTTTTGTTTTTATTTCAGAAATACAGAATAGATTTTCATCATAACCACCTGCTGGAGAGAATCACATGCCCTTTCCAGAACCCATATATTTTCTTTCAATGATCCAGCTAATTTATTTTAATGCATACTCAAAATGCTTTCCTCCGCTTCTAATATGGAAGAGAGTGACAAATTGCCTTTGCTTTGTGATACTCCGGGCAACCTGGAGAAGAGAATTCATTCATTGCAACCCTGGGACTTTTTTTTCCTGGAGCATAGGAGACTAACAGGTGGTCTTATAGAGGTCTATAAAATAATGAGGGGCATAGATCAGCTAGATAGTCAACATCTTTTCCCAAAGGTAGGGGAATCTAAAACTAGAGGGCATAGGTTTAAGGTGAGAGGGGAGAGATACAAAAGGGTCCAGAGGGGTAATTCTTTTCACTCAGAGGATGGTGAGTATCTGGAACCAACTACCAGAGGTAGTAGTAGAGGTGGGTACAATTTTGGCTTTGAACAAGCATTTAGACAGTTACATGGGTAAGATGGGTATAGAGGGATAAGGGCCAAACGCAGACAACTGGGACTAGCTTAGTGGTTAAAAAAAGGGTGGCATGGACAAGTTGGGTTGAAGGGCCTGTTTCCATGCTGTAAACCTCTATGACTTTATGACCTAGCTTACATATTTACTACTTGAGAAAGTACAGATAAGTTTGCGAGGGCAGCAGTGAAATTGAGACGATACAATTACAAGACTGGCAACATGAAACATCCATGTTTAAAATGGGCAGTCCTTTGAATGGACCAAAAAGCAATAACCATGACTATTTGCATTAGCATTAATTTCAAAATTGTCACTTATCACATCTTAAATGCCCCATTTATTTTAGACAAAATCAGTTGTATTTACTCACATGTGTAATCTTCATTAAGATGCACTGAATGCAATAACAAAAATGCTGCATTGTAATAAGAATGAAAGAGTTTTAAAGAGAATTATCTTACTTCTCTAATAAATCTGTGCTTGCTGTTTACCAGATGTAATAAATAGCCTAGATTTGAAGGCTATCCATTAAATACAGACCTCTGACCTCTGGTAAGAGAAAACTATCCATTATTATTTTTCCTTCAGCTGTGACATTTATTTGTGCAAGAGCTGTAAATTATGATTTAAATTAAGGTGTTTCTAAATTGAAAGTATGGGGACAATTTTGAGCCCGCACTCTCCGTCAGTGGGAATGGAGTCGGGGGCTCAAAGTCCAGAGAGCACAATTTGTGCTGGCGAGTTTATGAGTTCCGATTTTTCTGGCCCATCACCAGTGAAGTGGCGTGAAAAATGCTGCAGGACCCCAGGAAGCACATTTTAATGCATTATCATGTCATTAGTGAGCACTCTCTCCAGAACTTCCCTCCACCCCCACCGGATATCCAGCGGGCACCAGCTGCCAGCATCATTTACAACAGGTCTACAGAAGCGTGAACCTGGCACCTTCACCTCTGAGGGGGAGCTCGGAGGTGAGCGCTCAGGCACCCAGCACTCTCGACATTTTCCCTGCTCAGGAAGCTCCGGAGAGGACTCAGAAAATGCCGATAGGTTTAAGGCAGGGCTGGGGATAGGTATCCCACAATCGCCTTTTCGGGAAGAGGGTACGGGATGTTTCACTTGCACACCTTCTCTGCCCTTCATGTCGGGACACCCCTTGCTCTAAAGGGGTTGTGAAGGCTGGTATTCTGGCAGGACTTCCCGTATCTTCCTTCCTGGGTTCCTGTCCATATCGCAGCTGAGGGAGTGCACTTGTTAATTTGGGTTGGCAAGAGGGTGGGAGGGACATAGCTCTGCCATTCTCACATTTCATAGGGATTAGGTGCTGGGTGAGTGCAGTGGTTTCCCCCAGACCTGGTGGCATTAACAGAGGGTGGGGACTCTGTGGGTGAACAAGGTGAAGTTTAATGACAAACATTCAATACAAAATGGTGACCTATCTACACTATATTCAACCATGCCCACTAAATGCCTACAGTTTCTTAATCTTCCTCGCTCTTCCACTATGTCTAGTTGTCTCCCTAGGATCCACAGCTGAGGTTGAGGTGACCTGCTGACCTCCAAATCCTTTAGCCTGAGATGAATTTGGCACGTGTTCCCTAGAAGATTGGGACCTTGAGGGTCCAGGCCTGGTCGAGGACAGTATGGATGTTGGACTGCTACCCTCCTCGGTGTCAGGGCATGGAAGTGTGTCGCTCATAGGGAAGGGGGTGTCAGATGGGCTGGAGAGGCCTAGGGTCACCTGTCTGGATGGCCCTAGCTGTACTCCTGCCGATCCTCTTCCCTTCGGGTTCAGGAGGGCCTCTGTGCTCCCTCATGGGATGGAGGGGCAGCCTGAGTGAGACCCAGAAGCCCCATCGTCCTTTGACGCTGAGCCTGTGGATTCTCACTGCTGCCTGCAGCATGCAGTCGAAGCCCTGCACCATGGTACAGACATCTCCTGCCATGGAGTGCACATCCTGCACCAAGGTCTCCACTGTGGACATAAACCACACAGTGTCGGCCTTGGTATGCTGCAGAAACTGCACCATCTCCTCAGATAGAAGGCGATGGGACTCCTCCAATTGGCCTTGCAGTCCAAGGGGGGATGCTGTCATACCTTTCTGATACTCGTGACTCTGCCTTTGCAGCTCCAGCAGCTATGGGACGACTGGGTCCAGGGGCACATCATTGGCAAGGGTCTCAGCACTCCTAGGCTCTGGCATCCCTCTGAGTGCCAGTTCCCTGGGACGTTGTGCCTCCGCCTGCTGTGGATCTTCAGGTGTGAGGTGCTCACTAGTGAGTAACCCAGAAGCCTACCTACTTATCGGATCCACTGAGGTGTGAGTCTCTGCACTGGTGCCAGTTACGGGTGACAGTTGTGACGCATCTTCCATGGTGGGGGTCAGAGATGTTCCCCTCTGCAATGCTGAGTCCGGTGGTCCCAGGGGACGCGAGGATGGTCCTGTAGTTGGCTTACAAGAGAAGGCACATGGCATCAATGCATGACATGAGACATGGAGGGAACAGTGTTTAATCACTTGGGACTTGATCAATGGAGGCTGGAGGGCGGCACAATGGTTAGTGCTGCTGTCTCATAGCACCAGGTACCAGCATTCAATTCCAGCCTTGGGTGAACCAGAGCGGGAATAACATCCTTGCTGGTGGGTTTGCTCATGCTGTTGGGAAGAGTTTAAACTATTTTGGCAGGAGTAGGGGACCAAGACTGTTAGCAGAATAGGGACACAATATAACATAGAAAAGCAATTAGATCAGAAGGAATACAGTGGTAGTAAGTTTCAAGGGAGTAACACAAGGCTGGAGGGCCTCTTCTTTAATGCCAGGAGTATTAAAGGTAAAACAGATGAGTTAAGGGTGAGGATTGACACATGTAATTATGATATAATAGCCATCACAGAGACGTGTTTGGGTGAGGGGCAGGACTGGCAGCTTAACGTCCCAGGATATAGAATCTTCAGGCGAGACAGAGGAGGGGGTAAAAGAGGAGGAGGCATCGCATTATTAGTTAAGGAAGCAGTTACTGCAGTAAGGAGAGATGATATCTTGGAGGGGGCATCAATGAAGCTTTGTGGGTCGAGCTTAGGAATAAAAATGGGATTGCTATGTTGCTAGGTATTTATTATTGACCCCCAGATAGTCAGCGGGAAATTGAAGAACAAGTATGTGCGAAATTTGCAGAGGGGTGTAAAAATAATAAGAGAGTAATTATATTAGGTGATTTCAACATTCCCAACATTAATTGGGACAGCCATCATTGACTTAGATGGAGTAGAGTTCTTAAAATGTTTACAGGAAAACTTCTTTGGTCAAAATGTAAAGGATCCAACAAGGGAAGGAGCTGTGTTGGACCTAATTCTGTGGAATGAAGCCAGACAGGTGGTTGATGTGTTGGTGGGGGAGCATTTTGGTGATAGCGACCACAACATGGTTCAATTCAAATTTGTTACGGACAAAGAAATTGACAAGTTGCAGAAAACGGTTTTGGATTGGGGGCGAGTAGATTTTAACAAAATTAGGCAGGATCTGGCCAAGGTAGACTGGAACAAGTTACTTGTGGGAAATCTACAGAAGGCAGTGGGGGGTGTTCAAAGATGAAATGGGGAGGGTACAGGCCCAACATGTTCCCTCTAGGGTAATAGGAAAGTGTAACAAACCCAGAGAACCATGGATGACCAGAGACATTCAGGATACAATGAGAAGGAAAAGAGGGGCTTTTAACAAGTATAAGGGGAGTAAGTCTGCGGAGGCATTAGTGGAGTACAGGAAGTGCAGGATGGAGCTTAAGAAATCAATTAGGAGAGCAAAGAGAGGATATGAGAAAGCTCTGGCTGGTAAAAGTAGGGAAAATCCTAAGATATTCTATAAGTATATCAATGGGAAGAGGATAAGGGACCAAAGGGGAAATCTGTGGCTGGAGGCAGAGGACATTGGTAGGATGTTAAACAAATATTTCACATCTGTCTTCACCCATGAGAATGAAGAGGTAGTTATGGAACTCGGGGAGAGAGACTGTGAGGCTCTAGAGAAAATTATCATAGCGAGTGACAAGGTATTGGAGGTACTGGCGGGCTAAAAAGTGGACAAATCTCCAGGTCTGGATGAATTGTGTCCCAGGCTGTTGTGGGAGGCAAGGGAGGAAATTGCAGAGGCTCTGAGCCAAATTTTTAATTCCTCTCTGGCCACCGGGGAGGCACCAGAGGACTGGAGAACAGCGAATCTGGTCCCACTATTTAAGAAAGGTTGTAGAGACAAGCTAGGGAACTGCAGACCAGTGAGTCTCACATCTGTGGTTGGGAAACTACTGGGGAAGATTCTAAAGGAAAGAATCTCTCTCCATTTGGAGAGGCAAGGTTTGATCAGGGATAGTCAGCATGCTTTTGTCAGAGGGAGGTCGTGCCTAACAAATTTGATTGAATTTTTTGAGCATGTAACCAAGTGTGTGGATGAGGGTAGTGCAGTTGATGTAACTTACATGGATTTCAGCAAAGCCTTTGATAAAGTCCCACATGGGAGACTTATTAATGACTTATTAAGAAGGCTAATGCACATGGGATACAGGGTGATCTGACAAGGTGGATTCATAATTGGCTTAGCGGTAAGAGACAGAGGGTGGTGACAGATGGCTGCTTTAGTGACTGGAAGCCAGTGACCAATGGCATACCACAGGGATCTGTGCTGGGCCCCTATTGTTCGTCATTTATATAAATGACATAGATGACTATGTGGGGAGTAGGATCAGTAAGTTTGCTGATGACACAAAGATTGGCCGGGTGGTTAACAGTGAGGTTGAGTGTCTTGGGTGACAGGAAGATATAGAAGAGATGGTCAAATGGGCGGATAAGTGGCAGATGGAATTTAACCCTGAAATGTATGTGGTGATGCACTTTGGAAGGAGTAATTTGACAAGGAAATATACTATGAAAGATCTGACACTGGGAAGTTCCAAAGGACAAAGGGACCTTGGCGTGTTTGTCCATAGATCTCTGAAGGTGGAAAGACAGGTTAAATGGCACACTCACCTTTATCAATCGGGATATAGAATACAAAAGCAGAGAAGTCATGATGGAGTTGTATAGAGCATTGGTGAGGCCACAGCTGGAGCACTGTGTGCAGTTCTGGTCATCACAGGGCGTGAACGCACTGGAGGGAGTGCAGAGGAGATTCACCTGGATGTTGCCTGGGATGGAACATTTAAGTTATAAAGAGAGGTTGGATAGCCTTGGGTTGTTTTCTCTGGAGCAGAGAAGACTGAGCGGATGACCTGATTGAGGTGTTCAAGATTATGAGGGGCATTGACAGGGTGGATAGGGAATAGGTGTTCCCCTTCATTGAAGGGTCAGTTACGAGGGGACATAAGTAAAAAAGGAGGGGTGGGAGGTTTAGAGGGTGGTGATGGTCTGGAATGCACTGCCTGGGAGGGTGGTGGCGGCAGGATGCCTCACATTCTTTAAAAAGTGCCTGGATGAGTATTTGCCATGCCATAACATCAAGGCTATGGGCCAAGTGCTGGCAAGTGGGATTAGGTAGGCAGGTCAGGGCCTTTCATGCGTCGGTACAGACTCGATGGGCCGAAGGGCCTTTTCTGCACTGTAGTAGTCTGTGATTCTGTGACTGTCTGTGTGGAGTTCTGCCCATGTCAGCGTGGGTTTCTTCAGGGTGCTCTCATTTTCCCACTGTCAAAAGATGTACAGGGTAGGTGGATTGGCCATGGCAAATTGTCCCTTAGTGCCCCAATATGTGTAAGGTGATAAGTGAGGTAAATACGTGGGGTTACAGGGATAGGGCCTGGGTAAAATACTCTGTCAGAGTGTCGATGCAGAATCGATGGGCTGAATGGCCTGCTTCTGCACTGTATGGCTTTATGATTCTATGAATGACAGCGTATGTGTTAAGAACTCTCATGTTTCTTTGCTGCCCCCACTTCACCAGCAGCGCAGGCTTGGTCTTCGTCCTCCCTGGCCAGCTCGAGGGCACGCTCTTCAAAGCGAGTGAGGTTTTGCAACTCGGGCATCAATCTGGCTGGCTGCATCCGCTGATGCCTGTTGTGCTCTAGTTTATCCTGTAGTGACACAGATAGGATAGCATGGGTAGAGACTCTTTTAAAACGTACCTGGATCTGCACCTTAAGCTACAGGGCTATAGGCTGGGTGCAGGAAGGTGGGATTAGAAAGAACACCTAGGTGTCCTAGGGTGGCATGGACAAAGTGGGGTGAATGGCCCCCGTTTGTGCTGTAAATTTTCTATAGTTCTATGATCATCACACAAGAACTGCATTGGAGCTGGCACTAGGATTGAAGAGGTCAAGTTTGTGAGAGTTTAATCAAAGCTGAAAGATTGGCCTGGCTTTGGCAAGAGGGAGGGATCTCCAATTCATCCCTCATCATGAAAGTCAGTTTGGGAAGTAGAAGTTATCAATTGGAATAGCTTTGGATTGGTTTCTGGAGAATAAGGTGCTGCTTAAGGGACAGAGTAAAGTACAATAAAGTTATATGGGGAGATGGGGGGAGTCTTTTCTATACTTTTGTGTATAAGTTGCCCAACCACTATTTATCCTAAAATGCTAATGATTTGGTTAGGTGTTACCATGTCAGATTTAGCCACGATCATTGGAAGTTCTAATTTATTTTAAAAAGTTATCCGTCTCTATGAGAATTGTAACAATTTACTGAGGGAGGAAAAGGTGGTAGAAGAGCAGACAAGCTTATCAGTCTGCATCACGGGAAATTCAGTCCCTTCCACAGGCACCAAATCACTAGAATGTAACTTTTCAGAGCAAAACATTCCTCAATATACACAGAGTTATGAGTCAAGACAGATTCATGTTCAGTTGGAAATGTAGATGATTCTGCAGCTGTCACTTGTTTCAGGATTCTCCATATTTTACAGAAGCCCTCTGACAGTTTTGCAAACGATGGTAAAGATTGCCATTAACCTTACCATCTGCTGCCCATCTCCAGAGGATCACTGCAGTGCCATCATACGGTTTTGATGCTCTGCAGTTATTTGCCTTAGCATGGCAGGGCATCAAGATTATCTCTGAAAACTCAACAGTCAGAGTCTGACATCTCGTCAGCCTCAGTTCAGACTTGTCATGCATTTGTGAGAAGTCTCTGGATGTGTTTCAAACTTACATGCGTTAGAAGGTGAAAAACAGCAGCAAATTTATATAAATATACGCTGTTCTCCAAGGTTGAAATTATGTCTAAGATTTTGTCAAAAAGATTTCATCAAACACTGAAATGTTTATGTCCAGTGTGAACTGACAGTTCAGGGCCGCTGGCCCCAACTGTGATTCCCAATAGCCCGTTGAATTGAGCAAGAGGGCAAAATTGGGATTCATGCCAGATATCAAGCCCACTGTGAGTCTCCCAGCCCGCTACACTTTGTGAGATCAGGTTCTCGCCCTTTTTAAATCCATTAAAATATAATTACCGGGCTTGAAGCCGGATCCTCCAGCCTCCCGGTATGCTCCTGCCCCACTCCAACTGCAAGTGCCATGGGCACCAATCTCTCATGGTCCTGACAAGTGAATCCAGGCACTGTGCACTGCACCCAACTGTGCCCATGGACTCCTCTGCTGTTGCCAGGCTGCAGAGGGAATGTCCTTCAAAGGACCTGAGGATTGGGGGACTCAAGCTATGGGGAAAGGATTGACCTCAGGCTCTCCTTCGGGATTGGGCTCTTGTGGCTTGACTTTCCTTTGTTGCCCTGGAAAACGTGGAAATCACTCTTCAGATGTTGATTTCAGCACCTTGCTGGTAAAATTATTTATTATCGTCCATGCTCTATAAAACCTTTGAAGCGGTCTGCTCTCATTAAAATCCATGACCCCTGAAAGCCTTCAAATTCATAGCAGCATTCCATTCTACAGTAGGGATTGCCTTTGGTTGATTTCAGAAGCCCCAGACATTTGTTTGACATGAGCATTCAATTTCACTCGGGAGATCCACTGGCTTTCTTTCATAAGCCCCAGCTGTTCTGAAACTTCTTTGTAGAGTTTCGATTGACAGGAGCATTCAATTTCACAAGGGGAATCCCCTTGCTTTCTCCCCTAAGCGACATATGCTCTGAAGTCTCTTTGAAGAGCCTTGAGTGACAGGAGCTGTCAGTTTTACTATGGATATTCCTCCTTTCTAGCTGGAATGGGCCTCAGCAAATCTCAAACCTCTTAAAGGTGCTTTGATTGACAGCGCCAGAGCAGATCAAAGAGGGGATTAGACTAAATTTGTTTGCTCAAGGAACTGATGGATATTAGGGGCTAAAATCTTTTTTGATTGACAGGTTCAAGGCAAACCAAAATGTTCACTATTGATATCATGAGTTCACACTCCATTAAGCCTGAAGTGCTTCTTTTTTCCACTGCACGTGTTATGTCTGGCCAATTTTTTTAACACTGCAGTTTTTTTCAAGTCTCTGACCTTTCCTAGAAAGCATATATGCTTTCTAAATCTTTTTTTGGGCTTTTCTTCCTCGTCTTTATAGCTTCAAGACACAGGTAGATAGATTTCTGATCAATAAGGGAATTAAGGGTTATGGGGATCAGGCGGGTAAGTGGAACTAAACCACTATCAGATCAGCCATGATCTTATTGAATGGCGGGGCAGGCTCAAGGGGCTAGATGGCCTACTCCTGCTCCTATTTCTTATGTTCTTATGTTCTCACTGAACCCATAAGCTTCATATTATTGCTTTCCTCTCTTATTGTATTTTTTAATCTGCCAAGCGTCTAGATCGGAAAGGCTGGAGTTTTTTCTTTGAGAGGAGGGAGGCTGAGGGAAGAATTAATTTAAGTGCATAAAATAATGAACATAAGTACATAAAATAACCTTTTTTCTAAAAGCAGAGGAGTCACTTGGGGAAATAGTTTATAAGTGACAGGCTGAAGGATTGAAGGGTAGTTGAGAGAAAATTATTTTAACCAGACGGTGGGTGTGGGAGGAGACTAGAGGCAGAAAGCTTCTAAAACATGCAGTGCATTGTCATCCATTAGAAGTAACATGATCGACGGGGCTACTGCTAAAGGCTGAAAAATGAATCTCTTTCAGCCGGCAGACATCTGCTGGGCTGAATGGCTGCTTCTTTCGCTATTATTTTCTATAAATCCATTGCCAATCTCCTTACTTTATCCAATGATACTCTCAGGAGGACCATTCCTATTAGTTAAATAAGACACAGAATAATTTTGCCATTGACATGTGAGATGAGGATGCAGAATCTTATCCATTTGATCATTGGCTCACGCTGTTTCATTGGCTGTCAGAAATTTCACAAGTTTGACTTTTGTTGTGGCTCCCTTGGATTTGAAATTAACCTTAGAGTTATGACAATACCACACTTAACAAACATGCCAGATCCTACATGTGAAAACTTAATTAAAGCACCAGACTCTTTCTACATGATTTTGCTTTCTCCTCATCAGTGTTTACCTTCTTAAGAAGTGTTCACAACATTTCAATGTAATTCATTGCAAAGACAGTCCTTCTAGTGATCAGCTGCCCACATCTCACTCATAGATGCTGAAAATGATGAGAAACCAACATAAAAAGATTTGCATTCTTGCTATTGGGGTAACTCTTCTCCCTGTGTGGGGAGTCTTTGTCTTCCAATGATTAGATGAGATTGGAAACTCGTGAGGCTTTCTATGTGCTAATCTATACCTCTCTGTTTTACTGTACACCAGCTCAAAATCCTGGTGTACTGTGCCACCCTGATGCTCCCGCACTAGGTACAATTTCAGAACTACACCTCATTCTATTATCATGGGTATGTGTGAAAAATAGAACTGCTGAGATGTAGTTGTCATGGGGAAGACACAGGCAGTGTAGTAATGGTGTGCTCCAAAGTATAAGTATGCTGAACCCTCTCTCAGTCCTTCCTCTACTAAGCTTCTTGGTTAGCTTAATTAAATTATCAGTCAGCTTGCAGTCTGAATAATTCCTGCCACTGCAAGCTTTATTTTTAATGAGTACAGTATTTAATATTGCTGCAGGATTTAAAGGAATCAGAGGATAGGACACTTACTGCTGCAAAATTGTATGAGCTTCTGGCTTAGTTCATGAATGTAGCTACAGAAATATCACACAAATGAGTGCACCACAGAAGGAGACAGGTCCTCTTTAAGACTGCAAGCCACTAAGGCCATTGGTGAGCTGTACAGAATGTATAGAAGAAAGTGGAGAGGCTATGAGTGAACATGAAAGAAATGCTTCCTAATGCTTAATGCCCTCAGCACATCAGCTAAAGCAATATAGACCAGCAGTACCTTAAATCATGTCCCAAAGATACA
The DNA here is from genome assembly GCF_964213995.1 of Mustelus asterias. Taxonomy (NCBI): domain Eukaryota; kingdom Metazoa; phylum Chordata; class Chondrichthyes; order Carcharhiniformes; family Triakidae; genus Mustelus; species Mustelus asterias. The sequence goes on along the minus strand of NC_135807.1, from coordinate 65,324,327 downwards.
TGGCAAGTGAGATAACATATGGAGATGGAGAAATCTGGGGAGTCAGGAGGAAATCAGGAGGCAGTAGAGTACTCAGCCTTTGATTTAATTCACTGGCCACAACACTGATATGGCTGTTCCGGTTGAGCCTTTGGTCAATGGTGCTCACCAGCATTTTAGTTGTGGGAGATTCTACAATGGTAATGCTGCCAGGTGACAAGGAGAGGTGTTGGAGATGGCACTTGTGCAACATAAATGTTACCTGCCACTTATCAACCCAAGACAGGGTGTGTCATTGTTTAGCTTTTTGCAAGATTTTTAATGCTATCTCGAGCTTTTGATAGTTATTCAGATTTCATCCAGCTGTTCCAGGGTTAATTTAGCTCTGAGCAACTTTAGTGTTCACTGCTTTAGCTGAACACCGGTTACTGTTGATTGCAATGATGGCGCTGCTGAGCTCTTTCTGATTTTTCCTGGTTTCAGTTCAAAAACAAACTGTTTTTTTACATTTTTAACAGGCTTCTTCCAGCTGGTAGGTGCTGTTACTGGATAGTCTTCTTCCCATTCCTGTCTGCATTTGCTATCTTCAACAGTAATTATTTTTTCTGTCTGTGGAATTCTATTTAAGTTTTGCAGAAGTTATACTTTTACTAATTAAGCTATCTCAGATTTGAACCATCTGACTGGGATCCAATGCTTGTTAGCTGGTGTGAGGCAAGTTCCCAGAACAAATATAGAAACCCGACAGTGCAGAAGGAGGCCAATCGGCCCATCAAGTCTGCACCAGCAACAATCCCATCTAGGCCGTATCCCCACAACCCCACATATTTACTCCGCTAATCCCTCTAACGTACGCATCCCAGGACACTATGGGGCAATTTAGCATAGCCAATGCACCCTAACCCGCACATCTTTGGACTGTGGAGGAAACTGGACCACCCGGAGGAAACCCACTCAGACACGGGGAGAAAGGGAATCGAACCCAGGTCCCTAGAGCTGTGAAGCACCACTGGCTATTGTGCCATCCAATACATGAGGTTGTATTTTCCAGAACCCCTGTGAAATGTTTTACAATGGTTCGCCATTGACCACTGGTGGAATCTTCTAGTCCCGTCGATGTTTATGGTGTTTTTCATGGCTCACCCATCTCAGAACTAGGAAACCCACTGGGGTGGGGCTCACCCTCGATGGGACCGGAAGCTCCCATCAGCAGGAATGGCTGGAAAATCCTACCCACAGTGTGTGTAAAATGTTAACAAAGCTGAAGAATCTTTACACCTGGTATGTCTTGATTGTTATTGCACTTTCATATCAGCTCTTACCTTCTGTTGCATGTGAAGGGTTGATGTTTATATATTTTGCAGTCACTACTTCAAAATCTGTACTGCCACCATGTTACATTCTTCTTCTCTTCATCATTAACGTACCAATCATACACAAGGATTTGTGAAACAATGGCCGTGATTCTCCCATTGTGACCCACAACTTTTCTGTCGGGTCGCGGTGGGAGACGCACTTCTGCGGCCTCGAACAGGGATTTGTGCATGTGCCGGGAATGCATGCACATCTCCCAGAGCCGGTGAACAGTCGCCAGACAGACCATGCTGGAAACCGGCGGGAAGACAGGGAAGTCACTTAAATCTGTTCTACATGTATTTTAAGTATGTGTATTTGTTAATTAATGGGACCTTTCAAGTCCCGATTGAAACTCCCACCCCGCCAGGAGTACTTCATTCCGGCAGGGTTCAGACTAACTCCCCACGTTTGGGCAACTAGTGGGAGACGCCGCTGAAATGATGGGGGCAATCAGGATCCCCCCAGGGCTGGTGCCCATGGGCATGGGCACCCTGGCAATGCCTGCCTGTGCCCCTGGCACTGCCCAAGGGACAAAGTGTTCATGCCCGGGGGCGCCTTGGCACTGCCCAGCGGGCATCAGGCAGTGCCGTGGGGAGTGGGGCCTACTGTGGGCGGAGCCTAGGTGCGATTGGTGGGGGTGGGGGGTCCTGCTGCCACTCTGCATTGGGATCGGTCTGGGCTGGAGGGAGGGCAGCTTTTAGGGTGGACTCGGGGGGGGGGGGGGAGGTCTGCCGGGGGCGGGGGTGATCTGACCCGGGGGGGGGGGGGGGGTGGTCAGTGGGTGGGTGGGGGAGGTCTGCCGGGGGGGGCTTGCCTCCGGGGGGGTCTGCCGGGGTGAGTGGGGGGGGGGGATCGCCAATGCAGGGGGGTGGGGCCTAGGCATCGGGATGCTCTAGGCCGGGGGAGGTGGGGGGAGTTTCAGACCTGGCCCGGGAATTGCTGTGGGGGCCGCGATCATGGGGGGGCGGGTGCTGGAGGGGCAGAACTGCAGGAGTCCCGGGCTGGCCAGCGATTGAGCTGGCCAGCAAATGGGAGTTTGACAGTTTGGGGCCACTGCGCATGCGCGGAGCTCCAGAACTGTCAAACTCTGGCGTGAATAGGCCCCGCCACCCCTAGGTTTTTAATTATATTCATGACTGGGACCTCTGCAGTGCACAGAGTGTGGAGATTCAGGTGAGAAGCTAAACTGTCAGAACAGTCGGGATTTAGAACAGTTTTCCCACCAATTCATCACTTTTGGGAGAATCGCGGCCAATATGTGGGTTCTTCATTTGAAGACAAAAATGACAAAAATCAAAAAGGGCCACATCACATCGTAATTCTAAGGGGGCAATAAATGCCTAAAAATCAATCCTGAAGGCTCTGCGTCTCAATGCGAGGACCGCTTGCAATAAATTGGATGAATTAACTTTGCAGATAGTCATTAATGGATATGATGTAATTGGGATCACGGAGACCTGACTCCAGGGTGATCAGGGATGGGAACGCAACATCCAGGGGTATTCAGTATTCAGGATAGATAGGCAGAAAGGAAAGGGAGGGGTGGGCTAGCGTTGCTGGTTACAGAGGGGATTAATGCAATAGTAAGGAAGGATATTAGCCTGGACGTATTGGAATCTGTATGGGTGGAGCTACAGTACACCAATGGACAAAAAACGTTAGTGGGAGTTGTGTACAGACCACCAACCAGTAGTAGTGAGGTTGGGGATGGCATCAAGCAGGAAATTAGGGATGTGTGCAGGAAGAGTACAGCAGTTATTATGGGCGACATTAATTTGCATATTGATTGGGCTCACCAAACTGGTAGCAATGAGATGAAGGAGGATTTCTTGGAATGTATAAGGGATAGAACATAGAACATAGAACATAGAAAGCTACAGCACAAACAGGCCCTTCGGCCCACAAGTTGCGCTGATCATATCCCTACCTCTAGGCCTATCTATAGCCCTCAATCCCATTAAATCCCATGTACTCATCCAGAAGTCTCTTAAAAGACCCCAACGAGTTTGCCTCCACCACCACCGACGTCAGCCGATTCCACTCACCCACCACCCTCTGAGTGAAAAACTTACCCCTGACATCTCCTCTGTACCTACCCCCCAGCTGATTTTTTCAGCCAATATGCCGAGGAACCAACTCGAGAGCTGGCCATCCGAGACTGGTTATTGTGTATTGAGAGAGAATTAATTAGAACCTTGTGGTGTGAGATCCTTTGGAAAAGGGTGACCATAATATGGTAGAATTCTTCATTAAGGTGGAGAGTGACACAGTTAAGTCTGAGACTTGGGTCCTTGAAGAAAGCTAACTTTGATGGCTAGAATAAGTTGGCAAAGGATTCCTGAGGGGTTGACAGTGGATAGGCAATGGCATACATTTAAAAAGGACACATGGATGAACTTCAACAACTGTACATCCCTGTCTGGCGTAAGAGTAAAACGGGGAAGGTGGCTCATCCATGGCTAACAAGGGAAATCAGGGACAGTGTTAAAGCCAAAGGAGAGGCTTATAAATTGGCCAGAAAAAGCAGCAAACCTGAGGACTGGGAGCAATTTAAAATCCAGCAGAGGAGGACAAAGAGTGTAATCAGAAGAGGAAAATAGAATACAAGAGTAGACTTGCAGAAAACATAAAAACTGACTGCAAAGCTTCTATAGATATGTGAAGAGAAAAAGACTGGTGAAGGCAAATGTAGGTCCCTTCCAGTTAGAATCAGGTGAATTCATAAAGGGCAACAAAGAGATGGCAGACCAGCTGAACAAATACTTTGGATCTGTCTTCACTAAGGAGGACACAAATAACCTTCCAGAAATATTAGGGGACAGAAGGTCTAGCATGAAGGAGGAACTAAAAGAAATCCTTATTAGTCAGGAAATTGTATTGGAAAAATTGCTGGGATTAAAACACGATTAGTTCGCAGGGCCTGATGCACTGCAACCCAGAGTATTCAAGGAAGTGGCCCCAGAAATAGTGGGTGCATTAGTGATCATTTTCCAGCATTTGATAGACCCTGGAAGAGTTCCAGAGGATTGGAGGGTAGCTAATGTAATGTAGCTATTGAGGGAGAAAGAAAACTGGGAATTATAGATCGGTTAGCTTGACATCGGTGGTGGGGAAATGCTGGAGTCAATTATTAAGGATGCAATAACTGAGCATTTGGAAAGCAGTGACAGGATCGGTCCAAGTCAGCATGGATTCACTAAAAGGAAATCGTGCTTGACAAATCTTCTGGAATTTTTTGAGGATGTGACCAGTGGAGTGATCAAAGGTGAATCAGTGGATGTTGTGTATCAGGACTTTCAAAAGACTTTTGACAAGGCCCCACACAAGGGATTAGTGAGCAAAGTTAAAGCTCATTGTATCAGGGGTAATGTATTGATATGGATAGAGAACTGGTTGGCAGACAGGAAGCAGAGAGTGGGAATAAACGGGTCCTTTTCAGAATGGCAGGCAGTGACTAGTGGGGTACCGCAGGGTTCAGTGCTGGAAACCCAGCTATTCACAATATACATATTAATGATTTGGGTGAAGGAATTGAATGCAATATCTCCAAATCTGTAGATGACACCAAGCTGGATGGCAGTGTGTGCTGTGAGGAGGATGCTAAGAGGCTGCAGGGTGGCTTGGGCAGACTGGTTTAGCGGGCAAACACTTGGCAAATGCAATATAATGTGGATAAATGTGAGGTTATCCACTTTGGTGGTGAAAACAGGAAGGAATATTATTGTCTGAATGGTGACAGTTCAGGAAAAGGGGCAGTGCAATGTGACCTGGATATCATGATGGAACATTTGCTGAAGGTTGGCTTGCAGGTACAGCAGGTGGTGAGGAAAGCTAATGGCATGTTAGCCTTCATAGCAAGAGGATTTGAGTATAGGATGTCTTGCTGCAGTTATACAGGGCCTTGGTGAGACCACACCTTGAGTATTTTGTGCAGTTTTGGTGTCTTAGTCTGAGGAAGGACATTCTTGCTATTGAGGGAGTCCAGCGAAAGTTCACCAGACTGATCCCTGGAATGGCAGGACTGACATATGAAGAGAGACTGGATCAACCGAGCTTGTACTCACTGGAATTTAGAAGAGTGAAAGGGGATCTCATGGAAACATAAAATCCTGATGGGATTGGACAGGCTAGATGCAAGAAGAATGTTCCCAGTGTTGGGGAAGTCCAAAACTAGGGGTCACAGCCTAAGAATAAGGGATAAGCCATTCAGGACTGAGATGAGGAAGAACTTCTTCACTCAGAGTTGTGAACCTGTGGAATTCTCTACCACAGAAAGCTGTTGGGGCCACTTCATTGCCTGCAGGACCTCCCAGTGACATATGCCACAATTCTACAGCCCTCCCTCCACGGGTTTGTAGCGGGCGAGGGACGGACGATAGAAATGTCCGTTGACCTCGAATGGGATTTTCTGGTCTTGGGTTAAGTGAGACCGTAAAATCCTGCCCATAGATCTACATATTGTGAAGTTGGTTGGGCCTCTGAAGAGGAGGAACAGGTCAGCAGCCATAGTCTCAGAAGCAGCAATTCAAGCAGCAATAGCAGCAGCAACCCTTTATATAACTGTGTGAAGCAGGAAGGAGCAGACGTGATGGACATGGGTCTGCACCTTGAAGGAGGGGATGCTTTCAGGACAGGGCCTAAAAGCCAAGGGGCATCTTCCTTCTCTGGATTGCAGTGCCTCTGAAAGCTCAGAGTATTGTGGCATATAGTGACCTCTTGAAAGGAGAGATTGCCCAAGAGGAACAGGCACCCATTATTCATGGCTCTCAACTCTCAATTTCCTCCATGTTCCCACTAAGCTGCACAGACACACAACAACCAAAAAGGTCCCTGATAGCCAGCACAGAATTCAAACCCTTTTAATTAGTGCTCATGTGCAGCCACACAAATAAATTTAAGGGACTATGGACTTAAAGAAATTCCTGCACATTCGAATAAAAATTACAGGGAATGTTATTCCAGAACCTTCCAGGCATCAGTTGCTGACATATATGGCATCTTGTAATTTGCAGCCCACAACTGGAAGAGCCTGGTCACTGATGACTTGTTGTGAGGGCTTCCAACTACATAAACTTTGAGATGGACGAGGCCAGTCAAACGCAGAGGGCCATTGGCTTTCCTTCCAACTGGATTTCCACAAGCTTAGGAATCTGACTGCAGCCAATAATAAGCAGCAAGTGGTTCCCTTTGTGTCACTAAGACCTTATCCAAGCACATTCGGTATTACTTGTGTGTGTCATAAGGAGGCTACAAAGGGACATGGATTGGTTAAGTGAGTGCGCAAAGAGCTGGCAAGTCAAAAGAGAAAATGCTGGAAAATTTCAGCAGGTCTGGCAGCATCTGTAAGGAGAAAAAAGAGCTGACGTTGAGTCCAGATGACTCTTTTCAAAACTTTGACAAATGGTCACCTGGACTCAAAACATCAGCTTTTTTCTACTTTTATTACAAAAGTAGGGAGGTTATGTTTTCTATGTACAGAGCATTGTGAGACCGCATCTGAAATATTGTACACAGTATTGGTTTCCATATTTAAGGAAAGATGTAAATGTGTTAGAAACAATTCCGCCAAGGTTTACTGGACTAATATTTAGAAGGGACAGATTGTCTCATGAGGTATAGTTGGACAGGTTAGGCTTGTATTCACCAAAGTTTAGACGAGTAAGAAGTGACTTGGTTGAAACCTTTAAGATCCTGAGGGGTCTTGGCAGGGTGGATGTGGAGAGGATGTTTCCTCTTGTGGCAGAATCTAGAACTAGGGGGGTCACTGTTTACAAATAAAGGGTCATTCATTTAAGCCAGATTAGATGAATTTTTTCCTCTCAGAGAGTTGGAATCTTTGGAATTCTCTGCCACAAAGGCAGTGGAAGCAGAGTCTTTGAATGTTTTTAAGGCAGAGCTGGATAGATTCTTGACTAACAAAGGGAGTGAAAGATCATCAGGGGTGGGTAGGAATGTGGGGTTGAAGTTACAATCAGGTCAGCCATGATCTTGCTGAATAGTGGAGCAGGCTTAAAGGGCTAAGTGGCCTGCACCTGCTCCAAATTCATACATTCGTATGTATGCTCATATGATGATGTGGAGATGACGGCGTTAGACTGGGGTGAACACAGTAAGAAGTCTCACGACACCAGGTTAAAGTCCAACAGGTTTATTTGGTATCATGAGCTTTCGGACTGCTGCTCCTTCATCAGGTGAGACCCACTTGATGAAGGAGCGACACTCCGAAAGTTCATGATTCCAAATAAACCTGTTGGACTTTAACCTGATGTTCTGAGACTTCTTACTGTGCTCATATGATAATACTTCTGTGGCTTCAACTCATCACTCATTTCTTGTGACGCTTCTAGCAATGCACCCATGGGAGACAAAAGATATGAGTTTGTGTTTAACTTAGGTGAAACCGGATTCCAATTTGGCATTGTGCAGATCATAACATTTAATGTGTTGACAACATTGATTCAACATGAAATTTAAATGTCAATTGGCAGTGTGATATCCAAAGATATGACTGGTCTCCCGGCATCTTTATCTCTCCGTAGGGCTTGGTCTGTAGATGCGTCATCCTGCTGATCTCAGTGCTTCCTCTTCGGCATGGTGGCACAGTGGTTAGCACTGCTGCCTCACAGCGCCAGGGACCTGGGTTCAATTCCGGCCTTAGGTGACTGTCTGTGTGGAGTTTGCATGTTCCCCCAGTGTCTGCATGGCTTTCCTTTGGGTGCTCCAGTTTCCTCCCACAGTTCAAGGATGTACAGGTTAGGTGGATTGGCCATGATGCTAAATTGTCCTTTAGTGTTCAAGATGTGTAGGTTAGGAGGATTAGTGTGGTGAATATGTGGGGTTACGGGGATAGGGCCTGGTGGGATGCTCTGTCGGAAAGTCAGTGCAGACTTGATGGGCTGAATGGATTCATTTTGCATTGCAGGAATTTAGTGATTCCTCCATCGTGCCTAAAATGCAGATAATCTGGTCATTTATTTACTAGTTCCTTCTAGGATCTTGCTGTATGTAAATTAGTTACTGCATTTACTACTTTACATTAGCAACTTCTTTTCAAAAGCACTTCATTGACTGTAAGGTTCTTTTGGATGCCCTGTTAATGAGGAAGGTGCTGTATAAATGCAAGTTCTTTCTTTGTTTAATTATGTAACCAAAACAGTAGAATGTCAGTTACAGGGGGGCAATTATTGTGGAACCACTCACAGTTCCTGCTGTGCCAGAGGTCACACAATTCCACCAATTGACTCTGCTGATTGTTAGTGCCTTTAATGTTGTCTCAAGTTTTCAGTACAGAATAAAGCAAATCTCTATATTAATCTAATAGGAACATAAGAAATAGGATCGGGAGTAGACTACGCAGCCCATTGAGTTTATTCTGTCATTCAATATGATCATGGCTGATCTTGGATTTCAACTCCAACTCTTGCCTTATCCCGAGACTTTGCCCCTATGTTTTAGATTCCCCAACCAATGGAAATAATCTCTCAGCATCCACCCTATCAAGTCCCTTCAGAATATTGTAGGTTTCAATTAGGTGACCTCTCATTCTTCTGAACCCCAGAGAATATAAACTGATATTACTCAACTTCTCATCATTAGACAAACCCTCATCCCAGGATCAATTTAGTCAAGCTTTGCTAGTGACTAGTGGGGTACCACAGGGATCAGTGCTAGGACCCCAGCTATCCACTACATATATTAATGATGTAGATGAGGGAACTAAATGTAATATCTCCAGATCTACAGATGGTACAAAGTGGGTGGAAGGGTGAGCAGCAAGGAGGATGCAAAGATCCTTCAATGTGATTTGGACAAGTTGAGTGAGTGGGCAAATGAATGCAGATGCAGTATGATTTGGATAAATGTGAGGTTATCCACTTTGGTAGCAAAAAGAGGAAGGCAGATTACTATCTGAATGGCCATAAATTAGGAGAGGGGAATGTACAATGAAAGCTGGGTGTTCTCATACACCTGTCACTGAAGGTGCAGCAGGCAGTAAAATAGGCAAAAGGTATGTTGGCCTTCAGAGCGAGAGGATTCACGTGCAGGAGCAGGGATGTCTTGCTGCAATTATACAGGGCCTTGGTGAGGCCACTCTTGGAATATTGTGTGCAGTTTGACCTCCTTATCTGAGGAGGAGTGTTCTTGCTCTGGAGGGAGTGAAGAGAAGGTTTATCAGCCAAATTCCTGGGATGGCAGCACTGACGTATGAGGAGAGATTGAGTCGATTCAGACTGTATTTGCTGGCATTCAGAAAAATGAGGGGTTATCTCATGGAAACCTATAAAATTCCAACAGGACCAGGCAAGGTAGATGCAAGGGGGATGTTTCTGATGGTGGGAGTGCCCAGAATCAGAAGCCACAGTCTGAGGATACAGGGTAGACTGTTTAAAACAGAGATGAGGAGAAATTTCTTCACCCAAAGAGTGGCCAGCTTGTGGAATTCACTACCACAGAAAGTAGTTGAGGCCAAAACATTATGGACGTGATCTTATCGGCTGTTCACGCCCTGCTGCCGCTGCAAGCAAGGACAGAGAATCTGGTGCTCAGCCAAATCTCCATTCACCGCAGCGGGACCAGAAAATCCCACCAGCGTGAATGGCCGGAAGATTCCGCTTTGTATGTATTCAAGAGGCAATTAGATGTAGCACTTGAGGTGAAGAGGATCAAAGGATACGGGGGGAAGGTGGGATCAAAGTTGGATGATTAGCCATGATCATAATGAATGGTGGCGGAGCACGTTCGAAGGGCCGAATGGTCTCCCCTGCTCCTATTTTCTACGTTTCTATGTACTGCCTCCAATGCGAATTTTGCAGAGACTGTACTTCCAACATCTGAAGCTTCTTCTTGAGGTTCACGTCATCACAGACGCCAGTCTTCAGATGATTCGCTTCACTCCATGTGATATCAAGAAACGACTAAAGGCACTGGCTACAGCAAAGGCTATGGGTCCTGAAAACATCATGGTTGTGGTATAGAAGACTTGTGCTCCAGAATAACCTGTACTCATTGCCAAGCTATTCCAGTACTGCTGCTATACTGGCACCTACCCACTAATGTGGAAAGGCTGTATTTGGTGATGCCACAACCACAGAGTGACTGCCATTGACAACAAGGCAGCATTTGACCAAGTTAAATTGAAGTCAATGAAAATCAGAGGGAAAGATCTCCTCTGGTTGGAGTATTACCTCATGCAAAGGAAGATGATTGTGGTTGTGGGAAGTCAATCATCTCAGGAAGTCAATCATCTCAATTCCTGCAGGAGTTTTTTTATTGTGTTCTTGGCACAACATTGTCAGCTGCTTCATCAATGCCATTCCATCCATTACAAGGTCAAAAGTGAGGATGTTTGCTGATGATTGCACAATGTTCAGCGTCATTTATAACTCCTCAGACGCTGAAGCCGTCCTTGCAAGATCAGAATAACAATGAGGCTTGGTTGACAATGGCAAGTGACATTCATGTCAAACAAATGGCAGGCAATGACCGTCTCCCACAAGAGAGAATCTAAATATATCCCCTTGACATTCAGTGGCATTACCTTCACTGAACACCCACCAACATCACGGGTGTACTATTGACCAGAAACTTAACTGGACCAGACATATAAACACCTTAAGCTATAAGAACAGATCAGGGACTGACAGTTCTGCATTCAATAACTTATTTCCTGATTCCCCAAGCCCTGCAACATATAAGTCAGGAGTGTGATGGAATACTCTTCACTTGCCTGGATAAGTGCAGCTCAAATAACATAAAGAAAGCTTAACACCTTGCAAGACAAAATAGCTTGCTTGATCGGCATCCAATTCACTCCCTCCACCATCTGTGCACAAGACAGCAGTGTGTGCCATCTACAAGATGCACTGCAGCAATTTGTCAAGACTCCTTTGATAGCACCGTACAAACTGCTATCTCTCGCACCAGAAAGGACAAGAACAGATGCAAGGGAACGCCACCACTTGAATGATCCCCTCTAAGACACATAGGATCCTGACTTGGAAATGTATCGTCGTTCCTTCACAGTTTCGGGGTCAAAATCCTGGAACTCCTTCTCCAACAGCTCAAGTGCAATTAGGGATGGGCAACAAATGCTGACCTTGTCAGCAAAACGCACATCTCAAAAACAGATGAAAAAATAAGGAGTGTTTGATGTCAAAAGAACATCCCAGTGAACATATTAATGCATTACAGAGAAATTGACCCCTGTTTTCTACAAAAGCTTCCTGAACTCAATTCACATTTGACTGGCAATCTGTGTGACACTTCTGGTCATTTATGCTCTATTTAAGCCCATCTGTGGTTCTAATTAAGAGGAAAATCAATGTTGGCAAGTCCTATTGCTTTATGTGTTATTTATGGTCTTTTAGGATTCATATTCAGTCACTAAGTGAGTACCATCCTACCTTATTGATCAATGGTAATGAATGAGGCGGAGCAAGCCAGCAATTGAAACAAGTGGAAGCTAAGTGTTACAAAGTTTACTATGCTGCTATAAATATTTTACAACAATGTTTAACTCACTGGTTTACAATATAAACTAAGTCCTGCTGATTCAATATGTGACACTACAAATTAAGGTATCAGGTAACATCTACATCTCTGTCCTCAAGTTTAACCTTCTTGGCTTCTGGACCATTAGTGTGACTGAACTGGAAAAAAAGGCACTTAAGACCCTAAACAATAGACAAGCAAATTTATTCAAAGAAGGGGAAGCTGACATGGAGACACGGTGCTAGTGATTACCTCAGAGGGGCTTCTCCTCCATCAATCTAATTCTTATGATTTTAGAGATTTTTTTGCACCTATGTGGCACGGTGGTTAGCACTGCTGCCTCACAGTGCCAGGGACCCGGGTTCAATTCTGGCCTTGGGTGGCTGTGTGGAGTTTTCACATTATCCCTGTGTCTGTGTGGATTTCTTCCGGGTGCTCCTATTTCCTCTCACAGTCCAAAGATATACCGGTTAGCCATGCTGACTCACCCCTTAAAGATTTGTAGGTTAGGAGCACAAGTGGGGTAAATGTGTGGAGTTAGGGGAGTGAGCCTGGGTAAGATGCATTGTCAGAGAATTGGTGCAATCTCGATGGGCTGAATGGCCTCCTTCTACATTGTAGGGATTCTATGATTCTAGCTGGCATAGGCTACAGGGCTGCTGACTTCCCCAGCAGTAGCCACAATGCCTGGTGGCATTGCTGATGCTGCCAGCTCTCTGAGTGGGCCAGCAACTCTAGGGGGCAGGTGATCATCCGAAACAAGATGGCCATCGTAGCCACAGCTTATTCCTGAGCTGTCACCCGTAAAATCAAGGGGATAGTCCCATCAGCTAGCTGCGTGTGTTCCTGACATGTACTTCCGGCCACTGTCAGGTCTTTGACCTTTTGAGAAAAATTCTGTCCTCTGTCTTCACATGACCCAACATCAATTGAATCTCTCTTCCATTCCAAATGAAAAACATACACTCTCAGAAGTTCAGATGTGATGCAAATGATTAGGGAGGAACATCCTCCCACAGTGCTTAGGCAGCTGCAGGAAACAAAGCTAGTAATTAATTTTTAATTGAGTGCATTGCAATTTTGTGATCAGCATTTGATTTTGCATTAGGAAGACCCTTTGTACAATATGAATACCACCCCACTCCACCTCCAACCCCCCCCGTCATGACTTAAAATCTCTTTATGAAAGTATAACATTTGTTGACAAATATGTTATACAGTTATTGGTGATCAATAAAATTGCTATTTTAAAATCAAAAGCCATTCAATAGTCATTCAGGTGAAAGGCCACATATGGCAATTAAGTGGCAAAAAGCACTGAAATATTTGCAATGTGTAGCACCTGTGGTTTATGGAAGATAATTATTATCAAGGAAAAACAGAAAAAGTTGGAAATGCACAGCAGATCAGTTAGCACTTATTGAAGTAAAAGACAGGTCATGTTAACTCTAGTAGTGTCCTTTGCTGATAGTGTGGTGTGTGCCATTATGGAGGAGATGATGATCTCGTGGTATTATCACTAGGCTACTAATCCAGAAACTCAATTCATGTTCTGGGGATCCGGGTTCAAATCCCACCATGGCAGATGGTGGAATCTGACTTCAATAAAAAAAATCTGGAATTAAGAATCTATTGATGACCATGAAACTGATTGTCGATTGTTGAAAAAACCCATCTTGTTCACTAATGTCCTTTAGGGAAGGAAATCCTTACCTGGTCTGGCCTGCTAGTGACTCCAGAACGACTGCAATGTGGTTGACTCTCAACTGCTCTCTGAAGAAGGACAACTAGGGATGGGCAATAAATGCTGGCCAGCCAGCGACACCCATGTCATGTCCCACGAATGAATAAAAGAAAAAATCAACCTGTGTCCCACTTAATGGGCCCGATTTTAACGGGCGTGAAAACTTGGTAAAGTCGGGTGTGAGGTAATTAGCGCGATCCACACCCGTGTCCGCACAGATGCCCACTTTATCAAGGCTCAAATGGCCGCAATCCGAAACGGGCGCAACGGCGATTTAAATGCATTTGCATGCATTTAAATTGAATTAATAGGCTGCCCGCCCAACTTAGCCTGCATTTCTCCCTTTACCATCGTGCATGCGCATGCGCAGTTCAAAGCTCCGATCGGAGCTGCAGCGTTTCGGGCGCGATAAGCCCCACCCACAGCGCGATTCAGACTCGCGATTTTATTTTCAGGCTAAGTGCATATGGGGGCGGGCGCCTGAGAACAGTTTTCCAAGTCAGATCTGAATTGTGCCCAGATTCAGCACTTAGAATCAAAATGATAAAATCGGGCCTAATGTTTCCATTGTGGGAGAAATAAATGAGATGGCTGGTTGATGAATGTGCCTCGAGGATTACAAATGATCCCATCTCCTTCTGCTGCAATGAGGTACTGTATCCTATCTGGGCTGGATTGGTGGCTGGCTGATCCTCCCCACATTCTGGCAAATAAAATTGTAATTTAAGTGAGAAGGCTGGGTAGGCAGGATGTCTGAGTGATAACAAACTTGTCTGTCAATTCCAGTCATGCTCCTGATGCTGAGTGCTCCTTTGGTAGCTCTGGTGATCTGCAGTGAAGCAGGCTTGTGAACTGCTGAATCACATTTTCTCAAATTGATCCCTATTCTGTTAAATTGAACAAGGTGAACGGCTGTATATTGAAACCAAAACCTTCAAATTCATGAACAAAACGATCTCTGTCGCTGGGAGTTGAATTGTTAACATCATGCATCATGTACTCTATGGAGAATGTAGTGCTGATAAGCCCCCATGCAGGACTGCAAACCTGGTGCATTTGCCATCAGATCTTGCAGAATCAATGATTGCAGATTGACTATCATTGCAGAAGACAATTGTGCTCAGATAGTAATATATCCTTGTGCTAAGGAATGATGAAGAGTGATTGGCCTATAAATTGATGGAGTTGGGCTCCTGTCTATGTAGTCACAAGGATCATGTTATATTCTTGCTGTCAGATCATTATAATGAGTTAAATGTTCGACACAAGCTATTCATTTGTTGGCTCAGGTTGTGCAGAGAAGGAGCGAGAGCCTCATTTCTGGGATAGCTCTGATACTAGTGGCAAGAGCTGATTGCCAGAATCTTAGCTCCTAGGCTTCAATAATCTCCCCAATTTTGGCAAGGTAAGAATTCTGTTCTGTTACTCTGTTCTCAATACTCCCCCCTTCCCTGCAGTCACTGCAGCAGAAACAGATTTACTTGATTGTGATTCAAATTGTTGGATTGTACTAACAATGTACTAGTAATTTGCTTTTATCCAGTGGTTATGAACAATGCAGCTGAATGTCCTTTCGGCAATGGACTCTATGAAAGAAATCAGGCAGTGGTCAATGAGATGCTCCATAAGTTGGTTTCCTTTAAAATCCTGGAGTTGAATTGAAGTTTAGTGTTATGATTACCCACAGGGGATCAATAGATTTTCCCGTGGGTCTCACAAAATGCGAGCTCCTCTATTCGGCAAGTGGAGGCTCGCCCAATAGGGAAGGAGCAGCGGGGGGTTTAAAACCAACAGTTCCACTCACGCCAGCAGTTTGGGGCTGACCTGTACATTGCAACTGCTGAACGGCACTTTGAGAATGTTGTAAATAAAGGGTGATGGTGACGAAAGACTGGCCAAGATAAGATTATTACATTTAGGTACTGCACTTTGCTGGAGACACTCTTAGCTTCAGAGAGAGAGAGCGGGAGAGATTCCTTACTGCTTTTTTTCAGCAGCTCCTTTCCAGTTGACTTTGATGATTTCTCTCTGTTTCTTGTTTTGCAAAACCAGTTTCTATATTTGTCCTCACATCCCCCTTAAACCTCCTGTTCCTCATCTTGAACTTATGTTCTCTCATGATTGACCCTTCAACTAAGGGGAACAGCTGCTCGTTATCCACTCTGTCCATGTCTCTCAATCTTCTACACTTCGATCAGGCCACCCCCTCAGTCTTCTCTGCTCCAATGAAAATGACCCAAGCCTATGCAACCTCTCTTCATAACTAAATGTTCCATCCCAGGCAGCATCCTGTGCCCCCTCCAGTGCAATCACATCCTTCTGATAATGTGGCGACCAGAATTGCACACAGTACTCCACCTGTGGCCTCATCTAAGTTCTACACAACTCCAACATGACTTCCCTGCTTTTGTAATCTCGGTTGATAAAGGCAAGTGTCCCATATGCCTTTTACACCACCCTACTAACATGCCCTTCCGCTTTCAGAGATCTGTGGACAAACACACCAAGGTCCCTTTGTTCCACACAACTTCCTAGCGTCCTACCATTCATTGAATACTTTCTTGTCAAATTACTCCTTCCAAAGTGTATCACCTTACACTTTTAAGGGTTAAATTCCAACTGCCACTTATCTGCCCATTTTACCATTCCATCTATATATTCTTGTAGCCCAAGAAACTCAGCCTCACTGTTAACCACCCGTTCAATCTTTGTGGCTTTGAACAAATGTTTACTAACAGGGTATGAGGCTGTATTGTCCCCCACCTGGGTTTTGCGTGTTTGGTGGGGTGTAACTGGCTAGGTAGCACCTTGACATAATTATAGTGGACCAGAAGTCCAGCACTTTGCATTTATAGTGCCTTCTTTTCAAGATTCCCTGTTTGACGTTGATCCTGACACCAACCCCTTCCCCAAGTGTGAAATTCCATGCAAAATCTCAGATCTGCAATGTAATCCACAGGAACATTCCAGAAAAGTGGTCACTTACAACACCAGACATCAGGGAATATTTGGCATCCATTTTTGCTCAGCTTGTCTTGTATGTTAAAAAACAGGTGGGACGCTATTTTCTCGGCCGCTGCGCTACTGAGCCGCGCAACAGGCCAGGAAATTTAAATGGGGGGCAGGATATGGGATTCCCGACTGGCATCCAGTGGTCACGATCTCCCCCGTCTATTGTTTTGGACGTAATCAGCCTCGCGCCGGGGAACAGCGTGAGGCTGATTGCCGTATGGAAATCATCATTTCCATCTATTTAGCAAGCCCAGGACTCAATTGTCCGGGCTCGCTAAAGTTTCTGCCCATGCCGATGGTGATCCATACCAGCGGGGATCATTTTCAGTCTGCACCAACGGGGATCAGGCGTGATAGACTCACCAGGAGACCAGATGCCATTGAGCCCCCCGCCCCCAGGAGGCTGGGACGGGAGGATAGGGGGATGCTCCTTGGACTCTGTGTTGCATAGAGTGTCATAAATTCATTCAACTAAGCTCAGCCAAAAAATGAGCGGGAAAAGCTCCCGTATTCCCGCCCGTTGGGCATTTAGTTTATGGGAAAATCGAGCCCATCTTCTTTAAACAGTTCAATGTTCAATGGTTAGCTGGCAAAGATATAGATGGATTTCACTCAGTCATTATTTCCATTGTCACAACACTAACAGAATCAATAGAGGTTCTAATTATCAAATATATTGAGGGGAAATCCTATGCAAAGGGTATTCTGAAAAGAGTTTCCCCAATGTAGACAACTGCTCGCCCTGGGATAATGTACATTTGACAAAAGGTTAAGAATTGACCTTGCTAGTAGAAAGGGAATATTAGAATGAAAAGAGATCTCTAAGATAAAATGGGTCCGTGCAAGACACCAATTATTGACTGCTTCACAACAGAGGAAAGTTTGTGCGAATAAATGACACGAGATTGTTTTGGCAGATGATTGAGATCCTAAATGAATATTTCTCATCAGTATTTACTGTTGAGAAAAGCATGGATGATAGGGAACTTGGGGAAATAAATAGTGATGTCTTGAGGAGTGTACATATTACAGAGAAGGAGGTGTCGGAAGTCTTAAAGCGCATCAAGGTAGATAAATCCCCGGGACCTGATGAAGTGTATCCCAGGACATTGCGGAAGGTTAGGGAAGAAATTGTGGGTCCCCTAGCAGAGATATTTGAATCATCGATAGTCACAGGTGAGGTGCCTAAAGACTGGAGGGTGGCAAATGTAGTACCTTTGTTTAAGAAGGCCTGCAGGGAAAAGCCTGAGAACTACAGGCTGGTGAGCCTCACATCTGTAGTGGGTAAAGTTGTTAGAAGGTATTTTGAGAGACAGGATCTACAGGCATTTAGAGATGCAAGGACTGATTAGGGATAGTCAGCATGGCTCTGTGAGTGGAAAATCATGTCTCACGAATTTAATTGAGTTTTTTGAAGGGGTAACCAAGAAAGTAGATGAGGGCAGTGCAGTTGATGTTGTCTACATGGACTTTAGCAAGGCCTTTGACAAGGTACCGCATCGTAGTTTGTTGCATAAGATTAAATCTCACGGGATCCAGGGTAAGGTAGCCAAATGGATACAAAATTGGCTTGATGATAGAAGCCAGAGGCTGGTTGTAGAGGGTTGTTTTTCCAACTGGAGGCCTCTGACCAACGGTGTGCCTCAGGGATTAGTGCTGGGTCCACTGTTATTTGTCATTTATATTAATAATTTGGATGAGAATATAGGAGGCATGGTTAGTAAGTTTGCAGATGACACCAAGATTGGTGGCATAGTGGACAATGAAGAAGGTTATCTAGGTTGCAACGGGATCTTGATCAATTGTGCTAGTGGGCTGACGAATGGCAGATGGTGTTTAATTTAGATAAATGTGAGGTGATGCATTTTGGTAGATTGAACCAGGGCAGGACTTATTCAGTTAATGGTAGGGCGATAGGGAGAGTTACAGAACAAAGAGATCTAAGGGTACATGTTCATAGCTCATTGAAAGTGGAGTCACAGGTGGACAGAGTGGTGAAGAAGGCATTCGGCATGCTTGGCTTCATTGGTCAGAACATTGAATACAGGAGTTGGGATGTCTTGTTGAAGTTGTACAAGACTCTGGCAAGGCCACACTTGGAATACTGTGTATAGTTCTGGTCACCCTATCATAGAAAGGACATGATTAAACTAGAAAGAATGCAGAAAAAATTTACTACGATGCTACCGGGACTTGATGGCTTGAGTTATAAGGAGAGGTTGGATAGACTGGGACTTTTTTCTCTGGAGTGTAGAAGGCTGAGGGTTGATCTTATAAAGGTCTATAAAATAATGAGGGGCATAGATCAACCCAAAGGAAGGGAAGTCTAAAACTAGAAGGCATAAGTTTAAGGTGAGAGGGGAGAGATACAAAAGGGTCCAGAGGGGCAATTGTTTTCACACAGAGGGTGGTGAGTGTCTGGAACAAACTGCCAGAGGCAGTAGTAGAGGGGGGTACAATTTTGTCTTTTAGAAAGCATTTAGACAGTTACATGGGTAAGATGGTATAGAGGAATATGGGCCAAATGCGGGCAATTGGGAATTAATCGGGAATTGGCAATTAGGGGTTTAAAAGAAAGGGGCCGCATGGACAAGATGGGCTGAAGGGCCTGTTTCCATGCTGTAAACATCTATGACTCTATGACTCTAAATTGGAGATCCCAGAAGAGCGATGGGTTATATTTCATAGAATCCCGACAGTACAGAAAGAGGCCATTCGGCCCATCGAGTCTGCACCGACCACAATCCCACCCAGGCCCTACCCCCATATCCCTACATATTTACCCACTAATCCCTCTAACCTATGCATCTCAGGACACTAAGGGCAATTTTTAGCATGGCCAATCAACCCAACTCGCACATCTTTGGACTGTGGGAGGAAACCGGAGCACCCGGAGGAAACTCACGCAGACACAGGGAGAACATGCAAACTCCACACAGGCAGTGACCCAAGCCGGGAATCGAACCCAGGTCCCTGGAGCTGGGTTGCAGCAGTGCTAACCACTGTGCTACCGTGAAACATGGAAAATCTTTTTTTAATTTGTAATTTTTTCATGTACTATAAACTTTTCAAATTAAAAATGGGTATGCTAATTATTTTGTTAAGATACACAGTTGAAGGGAATTGTTAGAAACATTGCCCTTTAAGGGGCTGTCAAGTAGTTAATTTGATTATTAGTTCATTTGTTATTGGTATACTCAAACAGTATAAATGGATATTGCTGGGATACTGGGAGCATCATGTAGAAAGCAGCCAAATGTTATGTTGTCAAGAAAAAGATTGGCATCTAGTTTCATTCTTCACCATCTGGCTTGGGATTTAATTTACAGCGCGTGCTGCAAAGGCTGACTGCTCTTTATCTGTGGCAGGCTGAACTGCCAGCAGGTTCCAGTACAGCTCAATCACAAAAATAGTACCCGAACCAATATGTGTTGGCAAGTTCTGAATCAGCGTCATGCTGATGCTGCACAGCCCAACCCACTGGAGCAATACCAGGATATCTAATATGGACCACAGAGGTCCAGTCAACACATTTGTATGTCACCCTGCAAACCACACGTGATAAGCCACAAGATGGGCCTTGATGTTCCTTAAGGGACAAGGTAGCCTAAAATGCTGCTCGGGTAAATTCTAAAAATTTCTGCTGTTGCAAAGTGCATTGATGCATTTTAGAATGTTTTCAGAGGTGTTGTGGTGAGCTTCTATATTTGTCAGAGTGCTGCTGTGTTTTCATACCAAGTAAGAAGTTTAACAACACCAGGTTAAAGTCCAACAGGTTTATTTGGTAGCAAAAGCCACACAAGCTTCCGGAGCTCTAAGCCCCTTCTTCAGGTGAGTGGGAATTCTGTTCACAAACAGAGCTTATAAAGACACAGACTCAATTTACATGAATAATGGTTGGAATGCCAAGGGCAAAGGATCATAAAATCATAATAATTAGGGGCAGGAGTAGGTAATTTGACCTATTGAGCCTGCTCCACATTTCACTATATTCATAGCTGATCGTGGCCTTGACTCCAATTTCTTGCCTGCCCTACAGACTCTCCACCACACCGCACCCTGTCTAACTCAACCAAACCCTCTCATCCGGACCTGCCAGCCTGGTCCCAGCGAAACCCCAGACTTAGCTTTAAGTCTGGGTTCATGGCGTCTTTACTTCCAGGACTATCTGTCGTCCCAGCCCCCAATCTCAGTGGTGTTGTTGGGCCAAGGAGGTTTCTGGCCATTTAATTGACCAGCAGCTCTCAGAAGCCAGATTTTCACCCAAATGGAGTAGAAGTCCTCCCTTGAGCCAATTTAACATGCAATGGCTATAAAACACTGCGCTATGACCTGGCTAGGTGGAGGCAGGCTCACCGTGACTTTTCAACAGGACAACTCCACCTAAAATTCTGGCCATGGCGTGTAAATGCAAGGAGGTTATGGTAATCTTTTTTTAAAACACCGAATAGCCTCAGCTATTATGTTGTGTTCAATTCTGAGCAGGACCTCGAAGATAGTAATTTCAGGACTACTACCGCTGCCACGTGCGAGTGAGAGTATGAATAGGAGGATTAGGCAAATGAATGCCTGGCTTGAGAGCTGGTGCAGGGGGCAGGAATTTAGATTTTTGGATCATTGGGATCTTTTCTGGGGAAGGGCTAACCTGTTCAAGAGGGATGGGTTACACCTGAACTGGACGGGGACTAACATCCTGGCGGGAAGATTTGCTAGAGCCACTCGGGAGGGTTTAAACTAGTTTGGCAGGGGGGTGGGATCCAAAGCAGTAGGGAGACAGAAGAGAAGTTTGAGGACAGCACAAAAGTTAAAGAGAGCACATTAAGTAGTAAAGACAGTATCAGTAATCCTAGTACCAGACAGATCAGGCAAAAGCAAGACAGAGAGCAAGGGAAGTCCAGATAAAACTGCATGTATTTCAATGCAAGAGGTCTGACGGGCAAGGCAGATGAACTCAGGGCATGGATGGGTACGTGGGACTGGGATATTATAGCAATTACTGAAACATGGCTAAGGGAGGGACAGGACTGGCAGCTCAATGTTCAAGGGTATAGATGCTATAGGAAAGATAGAACAGGAGGTAAGAGAGGACGGGGAGTTGCACTATTGATTAGGGAAAACATCACAGCCATACTGAGGGGATATATCCGAGGGTTTGGCCACTGAGTCCATATGGGTAGAACTGAGAAATAAATAGGGGGAAATCACTTTGATAGGGTTGCACTATAGGCCCTCAAATAGTCGGCGGGAAATTGAGGAGCAAATATGTAAGGAGATTACAGATAGCTCCAAGAAAATTAGGGTGGTAATAGTCAGAGATTTTAACTTTCCCAACATTGACTGGGACAGCCATAGTATTAGATGGTTGGATGGAGAGAAATTTGTTGAATGTATTCAGGAGGAATTTCTTGTTCAGTATGTGGATGGGCCCGACTAGAGAGGGGGCAAAACTTGACCTCCTCTTGGGAAATAAGGAAGGGCAGGTGACAGAAGTGTTAGTGGGGGATCACTTTGGGACCAGTGACCATAATTCTATTGGTCTTAAGATAGCTATGGAGAATGATAGGTCTGGCCCAAAAGTTAAAATTCTAAATTGGGGCAAGGCCAATTTTGATGGTATCAGGCAGGAACTTTCAAAAGTTAATTGGAGGTGTCTGTGGGAAGGCAAAGGGACGTCTGGTAAGTGGCACGCTTTCAAAAGTGTGTTAACCAGGGTTCAGGTAAGTACATTCCTCTTCGAGTGAAGGGCAAGGATGGCAGAAGTAGGGAACCCTGGATGACTCGGGATATTGAGGCCCTGGTCAAGAAGAAGGAGGAGACACATGACATGCATAGGCAGCAGGGACCAAGTGAATCCCTTGAAGAGTATGGAGGGTGTAGGAGTAGAGGTAAGAGAGGAATCAGGAGGGCAAAAAAGGGACACGAGATTGTTTTGGCAGATCAGGTAAAGGAGAATCCAAAGAACTTCTACAAATACATAAAGGGCGAAAGAGTAACAAGGGAGAGAGTAGGGCCTCTTAAGGATCAACAAGGTCATCTATGTGCTGATCCACAAGAGATGGGTGAGATCCTAAATGAATATTTCTCATCAGTATTTACTGTTGAGGAAAGCATGGATGTTAGGGAAATTGGGGACATAAATAGTGATGTCTTGAGGAGTGTACATATTACAGAGAAGGAGGTCATGGAAGTCTTGCAGCGCAACAAGGTAGATAAATCCCCGAGACCTGATGAAGTGTATCCCAGGACACTGTGGGAGGCTAGGGAGGAAATTGTGGGTTCCTTAGCAGGGATATTTGAATCATCGATAGTCACAGGTGAGGTGCCTAAAGATTGGAGAGTGGCAAATGTTCTGCCTTCATTTAAAAAGGGCTGCAGGGAAAAGCCTGGGAACTATAGGCTGGTGAGCCTCACATCTGTGGTGGATAAGTTGTTGGAAGGTATTTTGAGAGACAGGATCTACAGGCATTTAGAGACGCAAGGACTGATCAGGAACAGTCAGCATGGCTTTGAGAGTGGAAAATCATGTAGCACAAATTTGATTGAGTTTTTTGAAGGGGTAACCAAGAAGGTAGATGAGGGCAGTGCAGTTGATGTTGTCTACATGGACTTTAGCAAGGCCTTTGACAAGGTACTGAATGGTAGGTTTCTGCATAAGGTTAAATCTCACGGGATCCAGGGCGAGGTATCTAAATGGATACAAAATTGGCTTCTTGACAGAAGCCAGAGGGTGGTTGTAGAGGGTTGTTTTTCAATCTGGAGGCCTGTGACCAGCGGTGTGCCTCAGGGATCAGTGCTGGGTCCACTGATATTTGTCATTCATATTAATGATTTGGATGAGAATATAGGAGGCATAGTTAGTAAGTTTGCGGATGACACTAAGATTGGTTGCATAGTGGACAGTGAAGAAAGTTATCTCCAATTGCAATGGGATCTTGATCAATTGGGCCAGTGGGCTGACGAATGGCAGATGGAGTTTAATTTAATTTAAACAAATGCGAGGTGATGTATTTTGGTAGATTGAACCAGGGCAGGACTTACTCAGTTAATGGTACGGCATTGGGGAGAGTTACAGAACAAAGAGACCTAGGGGTACATGTTCATAGCTCCTTGAAAGTGGAGTCACGGGTGGACAGAGTGGTGAAGAAGGCATTCGGCATGCTTGGTTTCATCGGTCAGAACATTGAATACAGGAGTTGGGACGTCATGTTGAAGTTGTACAAGACATTGGTAAGGCCACACTTGGAATACTGTGTGCAATTCTGGTCACCCTATTATAGAAAGGATAGTATTAAACTAGAAAGAGTGCAGAAAAGATTTACTGGGATGTTACCGGGACTTGATGGATTAAGTTATAAGGAAAGGCTGGATAGACTGGGACTTTTTTCTCTAGAGCGTACGAGGCTGAGGGGTGATCTTATAGAGGTCTTTAAAATAGATCAGCCAGATAGTCAATATCTTTTCCCAAAGGTAGGGGAGTCTACAACTAGAGGGCATAGGTTTAAGGTGAGAGGGGAGAGATACAAAAGTGTCCAGAGGGGCAATTGTTTCACACAGAGGGTGGTGAATGTCTGGAACAAGCTGCCAGAGGTAGTAGTAGAGGCGGGTACAACTTTGTCTTTTAAAAAGCATTTAGATAGTTACATGGGTAAGATGGGTATAGAGGGATATGGGCCAAACACAGGCAATTGGGATTAGCTTAGGGGTTTTAAAAAAAAAGGGTGGCATGGACAAATTGGGCTGAAGGGCCTGTTTCCATGCTGTAAACCTCTATGACTCTAATAGGAATAATGCCCTTGGAGAGGATACAGGGGTGATTTACCAGATAGCTAGCATCGATGTGAGATTTCTGTTATGTCTAAAGACTGGAGAAATGTAGAACAGAAAAGATTAGAGGAGAATTTCAAATTCATTAATGTTTTTGAGAGTGCAAATAAGGGGAAATTGTTTCTAGCAACCTAAGTGTCAGTAATGAGAGGATGGGGATTTAAGGCAATTGAGGTTAGATTCTATTTGAAAGTATTAACTGATGTATTTCTAAATGGAAAGTCATCATACATACTGTAGAAAAAGAGTTATCTACTAAACACTTTCACATATTAACTGATTTTCCACTAAATACTTGTCGCTGAAAGAAGACCTAATTAGGTATACCAGCCAGTGACAATATCTTTATGGAGAAAGAATTCTTCTTCTAGAAGAAAGAATTGCATTTCGTGAATATGCAGAAAGACAGCATCATTAAAGGCATATTGTATGATTCATTTCTTCTGCCTTAACTCACCGTGCCCAGAATGCCTGAGACAGCTAACTGTATAACTATTGGGAGATAGCGAATATATAATTAAGTCAGCTAATTGCCCCACTACATAGTCCTCAAAATCCTGAAACATAATAAAATGCCTAAAGCTACATATTTAGTTCTTCAAAGAACATTGTGCACCTTTGCTGCCTACTTTACAAAGTGATCACAAAGGATTAAATCTCTTTGGGCAAACGTGAGAGAGAATATTATTCCATAGGCATGGAGGATACACAGTTATAATGACCTGCTTATGGAGGTGATACTGTTAAAGTAAAGTGAATTAAAATAAAGACTGCACATATCCTTCCCAAATAGGAATTTTCCTGAAAATATATGTATCCTGTTGTCAACTTGATGTCATAACAATCCATATATTTTGCCATCCCACCAATATAACCATGAAATGAAATACTTTGATACTGTTTTGATAACTGCAACTGTCCAACAAGTTGCAACTTGTATGGACGACAACAGGGATTGCAGTCAGAATGAGCTAACTGCAACGACCCACCCAAGGTGAATTTCCTCAAGGTTGTTGATCCAGCCAATACCCCTCAATTTGTCACTGTATGAGAGAGAACAATTGAGAAATACAAAACAACCAGCAAAAAAGTTTCTGCAAGCCCTATAACAGGAAGAGAGTAGCTAAAGCCAATGTTGGTTCCTTCGAGGCTGAGACTGCAGAATTAATAATGGGAAACAAGTAAATGGCAGAGACTTTGAACAAGTATTTTGTATCTGTCTTCACAGTAGAGACACAGAAAGCATTCTAAAATTATTGGAAAATCAAGAGGCAAAAGGGACGGAAGAACTAACTTCATTCACTGAAGAAAAAGTACCAAGATGACTAATGGGGCAAAAAGTTGACAAGCATCCTGGGACTGATGACCTGCATCGTAGGGACTTAAAGGAAGTGACTGCAGAGATAGTGGATGCATTGGTTGTAATCTTGAATGTAGGGTGGGATTCTCCCAAAAAAATTCTAAGTGCCGAATTTGCGTAAAAACTGGAGTAAATCCTGCTGGTTTTTCAGTCAGATTTTCAAAATGAATCTTCCACACTCTGTGCACTAGTGTGAATCTCATTAAAACATGTGGGAAGGGCCTATTCCTGCTGGCGAGGCTGGCAGCATAGTGCTGAGAAGGCCACTGCGCATGCGTCAATCTGACAGATCAGCAGACACGCAGTAGCCCCGCACTGTCAGCATCCTGATCACTGGCCAGCTCGATTGTTGGCCAACCCCACGATCCTGCATCGCTGGCCGTGCTAACCCCCCACCACCCGATTGCTGGCCTTCCGGATGTGTCCGGGCCAGCCTCGGCCTCGACCACCACCCCCACCCTGATGTCCAACCCCGATCACTGGCCTCCCTCCCTCTGTCACCAAGTCCGAGTGGAGAGCAGCAGCGGGATCCCCCACCCGCACCGATCACATCCCAGAGGCCCCATCCCCTTCTGGCTCTGTCCCCTTGGCACTGCCCGATGCCCAGTGGATAGTGCCAAGGTGTCCCCTGGGCATTGTCACTGCCTCTTGGGCTGTGCCAGTGGGCCAGGCTGGCACTATCAAGCTGGCATTGCCCAGGGGGCATTCCCCTTACCCCCAACCTCCTCAGGGTCCTTCATGGCCTCCCCCTTCACTCCAGCAGGGTAAGGCTGCCACTAGTGGGGAGCTGTTGTAAACCCCCCTCGTGTGAAAAAAACCCTGGTGGGGGTGGGGGGGGGGGGGGGGAGAGACGCTAGCGGGCCTGGAGACTTCAGTCCCGGGTCCGCTAATGACATTCAATTCTTCATTTAAATAATTTATACAGCTCCACACTAATTCCTGGCATGGAGCTGATGCCGCTGGAAACATATGGCCGGAAACGTGCAGAGGCCATGGCACCCAGTGGGAAGCCTGCTCCACAGCCTCTGCTTGAGTCTCCTAGAGCAGCGCAGCAGGCTGGGAGAATCACCCGCGTAATCTTTCTGGAAAGGTCCCAAGGAATTAGAAAACCACAAATGTAACACCACTGTTCAAGAAAGGAGGGAGACATATAGCAACAAATGTTAGGCTGGTTAGTTTAACATCTGTCACTGGGAAAATGCCAGGATCCATTATTACGTTGATAGTGGCAAAACATTTAGAAAATCATAATACAATCATAAAGTCTATAGTTTTATTTGAAAGGGAAATTGTGTTTGAAAAATTTATTAAGAGATCCCTGAGGATGTAGTAACAGGGTGGACAGAGGGTAGCTGGTAGATGTAATGTATTTGGATTTCCAAAAGGTATAGGATAAGGTGCTACATAAAATGTTGCTGCACACCATGGTGTTGGGGGTGATATATTACCATGGACAGAGGATTGGCTACTAACAGGAAACAGAGTCTGGATAAATGGGCCATTTTTTCAGGTCGGCAAACTGTAACTAGTGGAGTACTACAGAGATCAAGGGGGCAATTCTCCCAGCCCGCTGCGTTGCTCTAGTAGCGCAGTGGGCCAAGGCACATCAGCAGCGGCTGTTTCACCCGATTCCCGCTGAGTGTCACAACCTCCACGCATCTCCGAGCTTAGGTTTTTTGACAACATCAGCTCCGTGCTGGAAATCGGTGTGGAGCTGATTATCGTATGGAAATATCATGGAAATTAACAGTTCCATATGATTAGTGACCCAGGACGGAATTCTCTGGCCCTACTAGCATATTTTGCAAGGCACTGGCAGTGCCAAGGGGGCAGGGCTATAGGGGTGGTGCCTACTGGAAATTCGGGGCCTATTGGGGCCAGCAATCGATGGGGCGGGACCCACTGCCACTCTGCAATTTGGATCACTGGGAGAGGGAGGGAAGACGTGATCAGGGCTGGCCATCCGGGTGGGTGAGGTGAGGTCGGGACTGCCAAGGGGAATCTGGGCTGGCCATTCGGGTGCAAGGGGCTTGGAGCTGCTGGGGGGTGGTGGAGCTGGCCAGTGATCTGGAGGCTGGCAATGGGGGGCGCACTGCGCATGTTCTGTGGTGCACAGTGTTGGAGATTCATTCTGGAAATAATGTTTATAAAAAACCAATGGCATTTACTCCCATTTTCCCATACGTTGGGAATTCAGAATTATTTTGGGACTATCCCGGCCCCTATTAATGACTTGGATGAAGGGACCGGCTGTATTGTAGCTAAACTTGTTGATGATATAAAGACGGGAAAGTAAGCTGTAATGAGAATACAAGGAATCAGCAAAGGGACATAGATAGGTTAAGCAAGTGGGCAAATGTGAGGCTTTCCATTTTGGCAGGATGAATAGAAAAGAAGAATATTATTTAAATGGAGAGAAACTGCAGAATCAAAGGGATCTGAGCGAACTTGCACATGAATCACAAAAGGTTAGAGCCACATAAAACCAAGTAATTAGGAAGGCAAATGGAATGTCAGCCTTTATTAAAAAGGGGTTGGAGTATATGTGAAAGCAAGTCTTGCCATATCTTTACACAGCTTTGGTGAGACTGTATCTGGAATACTGCGTACAGTTTTGATCACTTTATTTCAGGATATATTTGTATTGGAAGCAGTCCAAAGAAGGTTTACTAGGCTGATTCTTGGGATGAAAGTGGTGCTTTGTGAGAAAAACTTGTGCTCATTGGTGTTTAGAAGGGTTAGAGACGGTCTTATTGAAACATAAAAGGTTCTGAGGGGACTCGACAGGGTACATGCTAAGAGGAAATTTCCCCTGATGAGGAAACCTAAAACCTGGGGGCACAGTTTAAAAATTCATAGTCTCCCATTTACAAAGAACAAAGAAAATTACAGCACAGGAACAGGCCCTTCGGCCCTCCAAGCCTGCACCGACCATGCTGCCTGACTGAACTAAAACCCCCTACACTTCCGGGGACTATATCCCTCTATTTCCATCCTATTCATGTATTTGTCAAGATGCCCCTTAAAAGTCACTACCGTATCCGCTTCCACTACCTCCTCCGGCAACGAGTTCCAGACACCCACTACTCTGTGTAAAAAATCTGCCTCGTACATCTCCTTTAAACCTTGCCCCTCGCACCTTAAACCTGTGCCCCCTAATAATTCACTCTTCCACCCTGGGAAAAAGCTTCTGACTATCCACTCTGTCCATGCCTCTCATAATCTTGTAGACTTCTATCAGGTCGCCCATCAACCTCCGTCACTCCAGTGAGAACAAACCAAGTTTCTCCAACCTCTCCTCACAGCTAATGCCCTCCATACCAGGCAACATCTGGGTAAATCTTTTCTGTACCCTCTCCAAAGCCTCCACATCCTTCTGGTAGTGTGGCGACCAGAATTGAACACTATATTCCACGTTATAGAACTAAGGTTCTATAAAGCTGCAAGATGA
Organism: Mustelus asterias; assembly: GCF_964213995.1. Taxonomy (NCBI): domain Eukaryota; kingdom Metazoa; phylum Chordata; class Chondrichthyes; order Carcharhiniformes; family Triakidae; genus Mustelus; species Mustelus asterias. The sequence continues at coordinate 65,295,110 of NC_135807.1, read as the reverse complement.
CTTGCCAATTTTTAAACTCAATGCTCCGGCCGATGAAGGCAAACATGCCGTATGCCTTCTTGACTACCTTCTCCACCTGCATTGCCACTTTCAGTGACCTGTGTACCTGTGCACCCAGATCCCTTTGCCTATCAATGCCCTTAAGGGTTCTGCCATTTACTGTATAGTTCCTATCTGTATTAGACCTTCCAAAATGCATTACCTCACATTTGTCCAGATTAAACTCCATCTGCCATCTCTCCGCCCAAGTCTCCAACTGATCTATATCCTGCTGTATCCTCTGATGGTCCTCATCGCTATCTGCAAATCCACCAAACTTTGAGTCGTCCGCAAACTTACTAATCAAACCAGTTACATTTTCCTCCAAATCATTTATATATATTATAAACAGCAAAGGTCCCAGCACTGATCCCTGAGGAACACCACTTGTCACAGCCCTCCATTCAGAAACGTACCCTTTCACTGCTACCCTCTGTCTTCTTTGACCGAGCCAGTTTTGTATCCACCTTGCCAGCTCACCTCTGATCCCATGCAACTTCACCTTCTGCACCAGTCTGCCATGAGGGACCTTGTCAAAGGCCTTACTGAAGTCCATGTAGACAACATCCACTGCCCTCCCCTTATCAATCATCTTCGTCACTTCCTCGAAAAACCTGATCAAGTTCGTGAGACATGACCTCCCCTTCACAAAACCATGTTGCCTCTCACTAATACGTCCACTTATTTCCAAGTGGGAGTAAATTCTGTCTCGCAGAATCCTCTCCAATAATTTCCCTACCACTGATGTAAGGCTCACCGGCCTGTAATTATCTGGATGATTCTTGCTACCCTTCTTAAACAAAGGAACAACATTGGCTATTCACCAATCCTCTGGGACCTCCCCTTGATGAAGACGAACATCTCGCCAAGGCCATCCCCACACCCCCACTTCTTGCCTTCAAACAACCACGCAACCTCAAACAGACCATTGTCCGCAGCAAACTACCCAGCCTTCAGGAGAACAGTGACCACGCCACCACACAACCCTGCCACAGCAACCTCTGCAAGACGTGCCGGATCATCGACACAGATGCCATCATCTCACGTGAGAACACCATCTACCAGGTACATGGTACCTACTCTTGCAACTCGGCCAACATTGTCTACCTGATACGCTGCAGGAAAGGATGTCCCGAGGCATGGTACATTGGGGAAACCATGCAGAAGCTACGACAACGGATGAATGAACACTGCTCAACAATCACCAGGCAAGACTGTTCTCTTCCTGTGGGGGAGCACTTCAGCAGTCACGGGCATTCAGCCTTGGATCTTCAGGTAAGCGTTCTCCAAGGCGGCCTTCACGACACACGACAGCGCAGCGTCGCTGAGCAGAAACTGATAGCCAAGTTCCGCACACATGAGGACGGCCTAAACCGGGATGTTGGATTTATGTCACATTATCAGTAACCCCCACAGCTTGCCTCCTGGGCTTGCAGAATCTCACTAGCTGTTCTGTCTGGAGACAATACACATCTCTTTAACCTGTGTTTAATGCTCCCTCCACCCACATTGTACCTTTAAGACCTGGCTGGTTTTAGGGATTTGCATTCTAATCAGTATTCTGTAACTTGATTTTGTGTCTGTGCCCTGTTTGAGAGCACATTTCCACTCCATCTGACGAAGAAGCAGTGCTCCGAAAGCTTATGGTATTTGCTACCAAATAAACCTGTTGGACTTTAACCTGGTGTTATGAGACTTCTTACTTTGACCTCCCCTGCAGCCAATGAGGATACAAAGATTTCTCTCAAGGCCCCAGCAATTTCCTGCCTTGCCTCTCTCAATATTCTGGGGTATATCCCATCAGGCCCTGGGGACTTGTCTACCTCCTCCTTTTTGATCTCAACATGACTCAAACTATCTACACATCCTTTCCCAGACTCATCATCCACCAAGTCCTTCTCTTTGGTGAATACTGATACAAAGTACTCATTTAATATCTCGCCCATTTCCTCTGGCTCCACGCATAGATTCGCTCCCTTGTCCTTGAGTGGACCAACCCTCTCCCTGGCTACCCTCTTGCTCTTTATATATGTATGAAAAGCCTTGGGATTTTCCTTAATCCTGCTGGCCAATGCTTTCTCTTGACCCTTTTTCGCCCTCCTTACTCCTTGCTTAAGTTTCTTTCTACTTTCCTTGTATTCCACACTTGCTTCGTGTGTTTCTAGCCTCCTAGCTTTGACAAATGCTTCCTTTTTCTCTTTGACTAGGCTCACAATGTCTCTCGTTATCCAAGGTTCCCAAAACTTGCCGTACTTATCCTTCATCCTTACAGGAATGTGCTGGTCCTGAATCCCTATCAACTTACACTTGAAAGTCTCCCACATGCCAGATGTTGATTTGCCCTCAAACTTCTGCCCCCAATCTACATTCTTCAGTTCCTGCCTAATATTGTTGTAATTAGCCTTCCCCCAATTTAGCACCTTAACTTGAGGGCTACACTTATCTTTATCCATCAGTACCTTCAAGCTTACTGAATTGTGGTCACTGTTCCCGAACTGTTCCCCTACTGAAACATTGACCACGTGGCCGGGCTCATTCCCCAATACCAGGTCTAGTATGGCCCCTTCCCTAGTTGGACTATCTACATACTGTTTCAGGAAGCCTTCCTGGATGCTCCTTACAAACTCTGCCCCAGCCACGCCGCTAGCACTAAGTGAGTCCCAGTCAATATAGGGGAAGTTAAAATCTCCCACCCCAACAACCCTGTTACTTTTACAACTCGCCAAAATCTGCCGACATATCTGTTCCTCAATCTCCTACTGGCAGTTGGGTGGCCTATAGTAAACCCCCAACATTGTGACTACACCTTTCCTATTCCTGAGCTCTATCCATATTGCCTCGCTGTATGAGCCCTCCGAGGTGTCCTCTCAGAGTACAGCTGTGATATTCTCCTTAACCAGTAGTGCAACTCCCCCACCCCTTTTACATCCCCCTCTATCCCGCCTGAAACATCTATATCCTGGAATGTTAAGCTGCCAATCCTGTCCTTCCCTTAACCAAGTCTCTGTAATGGCAACAACATCATAGTTTCTAGTACTAATCCAAGCTCTAAGTTCATCTGCCTTACCTGTTACACTTCTCGCATTGAAACAAATGCACTTCAGTCCACCAGACCCTCTTTGATTAGCAACCCCACCCTGCCTGCTGTTTCTTTGAGTCTTACTGGCCCCACTCTCTGGTTCCCCTTCAGCTAATTCACCTTTGCTTTGGGTCCCACCCCCCTGCCAAACTAGTTTAAATCCTCCCATGTGACACTAGCAAACCTCCCAGCCAGAATATTTATGCCCGTCCTTCTTGTACAGGTCCCATCTGCCCCAGAAGAGACCCCAATGGTTCAGATATCTGAAACCCTCCCTCCTACACCAGCTGTTTAGCCACGTGTTGAGCTGCACTATCTCCCTATTCCTAGCCTCACTAGCACGTGGCACAGGGAGTAATCCTGAGATTACAACCCTAGAGGTCCTGCTTTTTAACTTTCTACCTAACTCCCTAAACCGCTGCTGCAGGACCTCATCACTCTTCCTGCCTATGTCGTTAGTACCAATATGTACCACGACCTCTGGATGTTCACCCTCTCCCTTCAGAATGCTTTCTGTCCGTTCAGTGACATCCTGGACCCTGGCACCAGGGAGGCAACATACCATCCTGGAGTCTCTTTCACGTCCACAGAAACGCCTACCTGCACCGCTAACTATAGAGTCCCCTATAACTATTGCTCTAGTCCTCTTTGTCCCTCCCTGCTTAACAACAGAGCCAGTCGTGGTGTCACTGCTTTGGCTGCTGCTGCTGTTATCCCCTGATAGCCCATCTCCCCCAACAGTATCCAAAACGGTATACTTGTTAGAGAGGGGGATGATCACAGGGGATTCCTGCACTGACTGCCTGCCCCTTGACACCAGATCTTGTGCTTTCCAATTCTTGGTCGATGTTGCTGGTCCGACTTCTCCCAGAATGCACCAGTGAAGTCCCTCAGCTGCTTCTAGCGGATGCTCTAACTCCTGTTTATCACTGTTTTACAACAGAGATAGAAAGGAATTTATTTTCCCAGATGGTTGTTAGTCTTTGGAATTACTTCCACACAGAGCAATGGAAGCCGTGTCACTCAATATATACGAGGCTGAGTTAGACAGATTTTTGATCTACAAGGAGGTCAAACATTTGGGGGTGGGGGCAGGCAGGAAATTGGTGAACTTGAAGGATTTTGCCAAACAACATCCTGAGATGGACCCACATGTGGACAGTACTGACCCCACCCTTTAGGCTCCTCATTTTCTTATTTTGACTGACTGTTCCCACCATTCCCCCCACCAGTCCCTTCTTACTTCCCTCTTCCATGTCCCCAACCTCACTCTCTGAAGTTCCCTTGGAACTTCTTCCACTTCTCCATGCTCCTGACACCACGCCACACACCCACTCGCACATGAATCACCTTTGCCGCTCCTAAGCCTCCATGCAAACTGCCATTTTCCTATTCCCCTCCCTTGTGCCACAGAGTTCAACAAAGAAAATGGCTAATCTCAAACACCCTGCAGAAAGTCAAGTGTTGACATTTAAACAAACATGGGATGGATGTCACAAGATTCTCATGTGCTGTTGATTGTTTCGTGGGGGTAAGACATAATTATAAAAAATTGAAGTACTGGCTAATGATGATACAGTGAGGAACATAGGACATCTGGAAGCTCAGTGAACAAGTCGAGCAGCTGCAGATCTAAAGCAATTGAGCTGAAGGATTGTGAAGCACTCAAAGACTGAGGAATAAGTGTAAGTTAGAGTGGAAGGTGAATTCAATGCCCAATTAGGCAAAAAAAAGATAAATAAAAGTCAGGGAAAAAGCTTTCATTGTTTTTACACATTTAAGGGATGTGGGCTTCGCTGGCTACATCAGCATTTATTGCCCATCCCCAATTACCCTTGAGAAGGTGGTAGTGAGCTACCTTCGCAAACCATTGAAATCCTTGTAGGTAGCCACAATGCTGTTAAGGAGGGAATTCCAGGGTTTTGACCCAGTGACAGTGAAGGGACAGTGATATATTTTGAAGTCCAAGTGGTGAGTGGCTTGGAGAGGAACATCCAGGAGGTGGTGTTCCCATGTATCTGCTGCCCTTGTCCTTCTAGATGGTAGCAGTCATGGGTTTGGAAGATGCTGTCTAAGGAGCCTTGGTGAGTTCCTGTCGTGCATCTTGGAAATGGTACACATGGCGGCCACTGTGTGCAGGTGGCACAGGAAGTGAAAGTTTGTGGATGGGGTGCCAATCATGTGGCTGCTTTGTCAGGATGGTGTCTATCTCCTTGAGTGCCTTTGGAGCTGCACTCATCCAGGCAACGGAAGAATATTCCATCACACTCCTGCCTTGTGCCTTGTAAATGGTGGACAGCTTTGGGGAGTCAGGAGGTGGGTTACATGTTCCAGGGTTCAAATAGCCTCTGACCTGCTCATGTAGCCACAATATTTATATGGCATGTCCAGTTTCTTTTTTATTAATTCTTGGGACATGGGTGTCGTTGGCTGGCCAGCATTTATTGCCCATCCCTAGTTGTCTGAGGGCAGTTGAGAGGCAACCACATCACTGTGGCTCTAGAGTCATATGTAGGCCAGACCAGGTAAGGATGGTAGATTTCCTTCCCTAAAAGACACTAGTGAACCAGATTGGTTTTTCCAACAATGGTTTCATGGTCATCAGTAAATTCTTAATTCCAGTTATTTTTTATTAAATTCAAATTCCACCATCTGCCATAGTGGGATTCGAACCCAGGTCCCCAGAACATTAGCAGAGATTCTGGATTAATAATCTACTGATAATACCACTAGCCATCACCTCCTTCTGGTCAATGGCAAACCCCAGATGTTCATAGTGGGGTGTTCTGTGATGGTAATGCCATTGAATGTCAAGGGGTGATGGTTCGACCCACTCTTGTCAGAGATGGGAATTTCCTGACACTTCTGTGGCACATATGCTACTTGCCACTTGCAAGAGAGAGGGAGTAAACTAAATAAAACTATAAAATTTTATATTGTTTGCAAATCCAACAAATAAAATCTGAAGGGATGAACTCCATATTTATATTAATTAACATGTAGTACCAGAATGGTTGATTGGCAGTAATTAATGCTTATCACATCATTAAGATGGTACTTATGCTAAATTGGACAAGGCTTAATTCTCTGTGGTGAGCATAGTTTTTATCAGCCATGTAATTACAGGGAGATCACATTATTCAATACAATTCGGTGGTAGACTATTTCTGCTTCTTTTGAGTCAAATTCACCATCAGGATTGGAGCCTGTGAAAATGTGTGCCTTCTTTATATTGGGCTGAAATTTCCAAGCTCCAGGGCATTGTATAGGGGAGTACACCAAAGCTGCACTTGAAAACCTCTCCAAGAAATTCACAAGATTTGCACAACAATCGCCCTAAACAGACTGACACACCCCAACAGGAACTCCCATTCCCAAGGAGTCTCTCCCCCCCCCTGCCCAACAACCCTCCACCCCACGTTCTATCTCCCTACCAGGCCTGACTCTCACCCCAAGTTCAACACAACCCAACACCCATCCGCCCCAGGCCAGACCTTATCAAACCTGTTTCCCCGCTCCCTCCTGAGGCCTGACCTCACCCTCCTCCAACTGAAACCACCCTTCCCAAAGTCTGATCACGACCCCCTTCCCCTTGAGGCCCAACTAGAACCCCTTCCCCTGGGAGACAAACTGACTCCTATCCCTCAATGCTTGATCCCAGGGATTTTCTGCACTGTCAGGGTGACACGGTGGCACAGTGGTTAGCACTGTTGCCTCACAGCGCCAGGGACCCGGGATCAATTCCGGCCTCAGGTCACTGTCTGTGTGGAGTTTGCACATTCTCCCCGTGTCTGTGTGGGTTTCCTCCGAGTGCTCCAGTTTCCTCCCACAGTCCAAAGATGTGTGGGTTAGATTGGCCATGATAAAATTGTCCCTCGTGTCAGGGAGCTGGCGGGGTAAATGTGTAGTGTTGAGGGAATCGGGCCTGGGTGGGATTGTGGTCAGTGCAGACTTGATGGGCTGAATGGCTTCCTTCTGTACTCTAGGGATTCTATGAATCATGGCTGTTCTAAGTTGGAAGGCTGGGCGAGATTGGATCGAAAAAAAATCAAGGTTATTAAATGTAGGAATGAAGTGGCGATCCAACACTGATTTCCACTCTGGGGAAATTCAGGCCCATCATCTCCAAGCCAGTCTGTATTTCCAAGATAAGATACATGATGTACCTCCCAGAGCAGACTCACCATCTAATCAGAATATTGGGCAAGGAATCATCAATCCAGCCAAGAGGCCTGCAGCATAATTGCTGACTGTTGGGCCTTTTAGCCGTTGCCCAAAGATATTACTCTGGCAGCTGGTGCTAATGTTAAGTGTGTTTCCTCTATAGGGAGGTGATTCAAGGCATTTCTTTTTAAATGATTGAGTTTTTCTTTCTCGCCATATTTTTGTAACTGCCCTTTAGCTCCATAATTTGCCATATATTTCTCCATCTTGGTAGTTATTATTAAACTGGGGAGTTTACCTGTGCAGCTTTCCTGAAGAATTTCTCATGGTTGGTTGTTGGTGAAATGGATCATTTTCTACACCACATTATTTGTGTTTTGGAAGGATGTTCTGCATGCTACAAGATAGTGCGGTAGTAACTCAGTAAGTTTTGTCTGCAGTAAGAAGAAAGCCAACACATATTGTTGTATTTGGGTTTATTGAAGTTACTGGATTTTCCCCATCTATATTGCTGCTTTAACATTGCATTTTCTGCTGAAACAGACAAAAGCCTAAACACCAGCAGGTATCTTTCAGATTAAAAGGCAATGACAGAGTGAGTTCACGTGGGTCATTTTCATTTAGACTGCCCTTGGGGAAAAAGTTTATTTGTTATTGTGACAAGTAGGTTTACATCGACACTGCAATGAAGGTACTGTGAAAATCTCCTAGTCGCCACACTCCTGCGCCTGTTCAGGTACACTGAGGGAGAATTTAGTATGACCAATGCACCTAACCAGCATGTCTTTCGAATTGTGCGAGGAAACCTGAGCACCTAGTGGAAAACCACGTAGATATGGGGAGAATATGCAGACTCCATGCAGAGTGACCCAAGCCAGGAATTGAACCCAGGTCTGTGGCGCTGTGAGGCAGCAGTGCTAACCACTATGCCACCGTGTCGCCCACAAACTTGAATCATCCACCCATTGTGCAACCATTCCAATTTTACTTTTCATTGAGTGTTTGATCCCTGCACCATTATTTGATGTAAAAATCTACTCCCCGCCGCTCCCCCTTCATTAATTTGCATTTTTTATGCCCCTAACCAATGCTGGATGTAAGAACTCCTGTTTACTGCAGGCATTCAGTTTACAGCATGCATCCATTGTTACCAAGAATCATAGAATTGTTCCAAATGATTAAATATAATGCTGGAGAAGTGGTATGTTGTAGATCAATGGGCAGCAAATCTACTTTGGTAGCTCTTCCTTGCGTGGATCACAGAGGGTGTCCTGCCGAAATCTGCTGTCCAGCCGTGGTGACTGTGCCGACATCTCCCAGAATTCCTCTCAGTGACATCTCCCTGCCACCCTCTGATTCGATGTTGCATCTTCTGTGGTTGCATGGGAAGGTGCCGTCGGAAGGGGGTGAGGTGTTGGATATGGTGGAGGAATGGACCAGGGTATCCTGGAGGAAATGATCCCCACAGTGGGGTGGGGGGGAGGGGGAAGATGTGTTTTGTGGGTGGCACCATGCTGGAGTTGGCAGAAATGGTGGAGGATTATCCTTTGAATGCAGACTCTGGTGGGGTGAAGTCTTGTGCAACTGAGCACCTAATCAGTTGGAAATGATCAGAATAGGGATTATTTGGACACGTAAACAAATTTCCTGAAACTAAGGTCAAATCAGCTGAAGCAGTTGTTTAATATCCTGCCACTCCTGACACATATCACACTTGCATCCTTTCCAACAGCATGCGCCATGCTAGAAGTGCCTGGGAGCATGCAAGGTGCTAATTTCTTGCCTTGGTGCTTCCAGAGCAGCAGCATCAGAGGTGCTGCGGACACCAATTTCAGTCCTTTCAGTTTGTTTCAGGTGAGAGGATTTGAGAGAAAAATTAAAGCCAATGAGTTTTTTTTCAGCTAGAAAACAATGAAAAGGAAACCAGAAAAATCTGTTTTTAAAACACTATGAAGTTAAAGAAAGTTATGATGACTGTTAATGCATCAGCGTTAAATATGCACTAAAGTAACCATTGTAAACATCCAAACAATGAATCACAGCTAGAAATTAGGTACAGGTTTCCAATGGACTCATCGTCAATTTGACTGAGTTGCCCAGAGTACAGAAATTCTAACAGAGGAAATGTACAGGAAGGCAGAGATGTGTTCTGTTTTATTAAACATTCCAGAGAAGCTATTAGAGTTTATATTGGTTGTCTTGACATATCCATTCCTGAATAAAAGAAAGCACTTGTACCTGTCAGTGATAATTTTTCAGAGTAGACAAATCTCTCTTTCTCCCAAGGGCACACTTTCACTGGCTTCTGGTGTGCATATTGCTGAAGCAGAAAATTAGAAATGTTGTGTGACTTTGTGCTTGGAATTATTCTTCTGAAGATATTAATCAAGGCGCAACAAGAAGTGATTTATGATTTGAGAATTTCATTATCTGAGGAAATCACCTTGGTGGATTTCTTGCAAATGATTCTGTTTCTTCTCCATTGAACCTAATTCAACTTCTCAATGCATATGTGCCCAAAGCATAAATAAGCCTCTCATTTTTGTATCCTTTTAAGAATGATTGGATTACTTGCATTAAAATTATAATATCACTAAATGGGTGCAGGGCATTCTGCAAGAAGAAATGAAACAGTCCTTTTGGAATCAATGACACAGTTAAGAAAGAGTTACGGCCTACAGTCAGAATTTCAGGAATTGGAAAATGATTAAAGGACATTTCCTCAAAGGTGATCATCTTTGTAATATCCTAGTGACACATGCTAGTGAATACAGAAACACAAAGGTCATGCAGGTGAATGTATGGCTGAAGAAGTGATCCAGAGGGTGGCCTTCAGCTTCCTGAGGTATTGGAACTAGTCCTGGGACAGAGGAATTTGTAGAAGCCTGACAGGTTGCAATAGAACAGGGTTGAGGCCTTTGAACTCACAGGAGATTGAGGGTAACTAGTGCTTAGGGTTAGGGTGTATATTAAGTTGGCCCAGAACCAGGACCAAGCTGCAAGGAAAAGAGGTAAGTACATCAAAATTTAGAAGGAGGCGGGCATCAACAGAATAAAGAATAACAGGAATGTAGATGGAGGAAGAAAGAAATGCAGACAAGTGTGAGGTTGGATTGCATGCATGAGGCTTGTTACAAATAAGGTTGATAAGGGCAGTTATAAGATGCCATATGGGGTTAGAACATAATGATGAACATGGAAACCTTGCAGGACTAGGCAGGAATGACGAGAGAAGGAACAAAAAGGGTGGTGTGGGGAGGGGGTGCGGCACGAGTGGTAGAATTGACCAAGGATAACATCAGAAGAGTAAGGGACGACTTCATTGGAACACAAGATCCTGAGGAGGCTTGACAAGCTGGGAATGAAAAGAATGTTTTGTCTGTGAGAATCTAGAACTAGGGGCCGTCCATTTAAGACAAAGATTCAGAGAAATTATTTCTCAGAGCCATCAGTCATTGGAGCTCTCTTCCTGAAAAGGCAGTGGAAGCAGTGCTTCTGGGGCGATTTTGTGCCTGTGTTCGCTGTGAGCGCAAACAGTGACACGGGTGCAAAATCTCACGAGAGTTGCGAAATGAGATTCTTGACAGTGAGATCGTTTTCCGGATTTTCTGCGCTCCTCACCAATGATGTAACAAGAGTCCCACCCACAATGGGCGGGACCTTCATTTAAATGGATTTTAATATTATTGATGCGATCTCCATCACATGACTCCCCCCTTATTGAACATTCAAACCTTATTAACTTAACGGGGATGGGGGCTGCAGTATACCTTCAGTGCTGATTGGGGTGCCCTTTAAAGATGGTGCCCTGATATCTGTGGAGCTGGCCTTGTTGGCTTCATCAGGCGCCACATCACCAGGCTGATGGTATAAACCACCCAGACTTTTTTTCTGTCAGAGTGGCTCAAGATCTGGTCTGAAAGCTCAGCAGTGCATCGAGAGATGCTGGTTTTCAGTTAGAGCCTGACATTATGACAAATTATGGGAAAATTCCAACCTTTGACTATTTTTTTAAGGCAGGGGTAAATAGATTCTTGACATGCAAAGAGGTGAAAGGTTATTGAGGGTAGGTAGAAATGTAGAGTGGAGGTTACATTCCAATCTGCCGTATTGAATGGCGAAGAAGGCTCGAGGGGCCTACTCCTACTCCTAATTTGTGTGTATGTTTCAGTTTTACGGAGGGGCTAAATGTTCCAAGAGTGAATCTTTTTGGGTAGACTTAGGTACCAGACTTAGACTTAGACTTAGGCTGGCAGCTCAACGTTCTAGGGTACAGATGCTATAGGAAAGATAGAACAGGACGTAGGAGAGAAGGGGGAGTTGCATTTTTGATTAGGGAAAACATCACGGCAGTACTGAGAGGGGATATATCTGAGAGTTCGGCCACTGAGTCTATATGGGTAGAACTGAGAAATAAGAAGGGGGAAATCACTTTAATAGGGTTGTATTATAGGCCCTCAAATAGTCAGTGGGAAATTGAGGAGCACTTATGTAAGGAGATTGCAGATTGCTCCAAGAAGAATAGGGTGGTAATAGTAGGGAATTTTTGACTGGGACATCCATAGTATTAGAGGATTGGATGGAGAGAAATTTGTTGAGTGTATTCAGGAGGAATTTCTTATTCAGTATATGGATGGCCCGACTAGAGAGGGGGCAAAACTTGACCTCCTCTTGGGAAATAAGGAAGGGCAAGTGACAGGACTGTTAGTGAGGGATCACTTTGGGACCAGTGACCATAATTCTATTAGTTTTAAGATAGTTATGGAGAAAGATAGGTCTGGCCCAAAAGTTAAAATTCTAAATTGGGGCAAGGCCAATTTTGATGGTATCAGGCAGGAACTGTCAAAAGTTAATTGGGGGAGTCTGTGGGAAGGCAAAGAGACGTCTGGTAAGTGGGAGGTTTTCAAAAGTGTGTTAACGAGGGTTCAGGGTAGGCACATTCCTCTTCGAGTGAAGGGCAAGGCTGGTAGAAGTAGGGAACCCTGGATGACTCGGGATATTGAGGCCCTGGTCAAGATGAAGGAGGAGGCACATGACATGCATAGGCAGCAGGGACCAAGTGAATCCCTTGAAGAGTATGGAGGGTGTAGGAGTAGAGGTAAGAGAGGAATCAGGAGGGCAAAAAAGGGACATGAGATTGTTTTGGCAGACCAGGCAAAGGAGAATCCAAAGAACTTCTACAAATACATAAAGGGCGAAAGAGTAACCAGGAAGAGAGTAGGGCCTCTTAAGGGTCAACAGGGTCATCTATGTGCAGATCCACAAGAGATGGGTGAGATCCTAAGTGAATATTTCTCATCAGTATTTACTGTTGTGAAAAGCATGGATGTTAGGGAAATTGGGGACATAAATAGTGATGTCTTGAGGAGTGTACATATCACAGAGAAGGAGGTGCTGGAAGTCTTAAAGCGCATCAAGGTAGATAAATCCCCGAGACCTGATGAAGTGTATCCCAGGACATTGTGGGAGGCTAGGGAGGAAATTGCGGGTTCCTTAGCAGGGATATTTGAATCATCGATAGTCACAGGTGAGGTGCCTGAAGATTGGAGAGTGGCAAATGTTCTGCCTTTGTTTAAAAAGGGCTGCAGGGAAAAGCCTGGGAATTACAGGCTGCTGAGCCTCACATCTGTGGTGGGGAAGTTGTTGGAAGGTATTTTGAGAGACAGGATCTACAGGCATTTAGAGACGCAAGGACTGATCAGGAACAGTCAGCATGGCTTTGAGAGTGGAAAATCATGTCTCACAAATTTGATTGAGTTTTTTGAAGGGGTAACCAAGAAGATAGATGAGGGCAGTGCAGTTGATGTTGTCTACATGGACTTTAGCAAGGCCTTTGACAAGGTACTGCATGGTAGATTGTTGCATAAGGTTAAATCTCACAGGATCCAGAATGAGATAGCTAAATGGATAAAAAACTGGCTTGATGACAGAATGTGAAGATGCCGGCGTTGGATTGGGGTAAACACAGTAAAAAGTTTAACAACACCAGGTTAAAGTCCAACAGATTTATTTGGTAGCAAATGCCACTCGTTTTTGGAGCACTGCCCCTTCTCCACTACCACTCCACTCCCACCTGACGAAGGGGCAGTGCTCCGAAAGCTAGTGGCATTTGCTACCAAATAAACCTGTTGGACTTTAACCTGGTGTTGTTAAACTTCTTGATGACAGAAGCCAGAGGGTGGTTGTAGAGGGTTGTTATTCAAACTGGAGACATGTGACCAGTGGTGTGCCTCAGGGATCAGTGCTGGGACCACTGTTATTTGTCATTTATATTAATGATTTGGATGAGAATATAGGAGGCATGGTTAGTAAGTTTGCAGATGACCCCAACATTGGTGGCGTAGTGGACAGTGAAGAAGGGTATCTCCAATTGCAATGGGATCTTGATCAACTGGGCAAGTGGGCTGACAAATGGCAGATGGAGTTTAATTTCGATATAAGCGAGGTGATGCATTTTGGTAGATTGTACCAGGGCAGGACTTACTCAGTTAATGGTAGGGCATTAGGGAGAGTTACAGAACAAAGAGATCTAGGGGTACAGGTTCATAACTCCTTGAAAGTAGAGTCACAGGTGCACAGAGTGGTGAAAAAGTCATTCGGCATGCTTGGTTTCATTGGTCAGAACATTGAATACAGGAGTTGGGACGTCTTGTTGAAGTTGTACAAGACATTGGTAAGGCCACATTTGGAATACTGTGTACAGTGCTGGTCACCCTATTATTGAAAGGATATTATTAAACTAGAAAGAGTGCAGAAGAGATTTACTAGGATGCTACCAGGATTTGATGGTTTGAGTTATAAGGAGAGGCTTGATAGACAGGGACTTTTTTCTCTGGAGCGGAGAAGGCTGAGGGGTGATCTGATAGAGATCTATAAAATAATGAGGAGCATAGATCAGCTAGAAATCATTATCTTTTCCCAAAGGTAGGGGAATCTAAAACTAGAGGGCATAAGTTTAAGGGGAGAGATACAAAAGGGTTCAGAGGAGCAATTTGTTCACAGAAGGTGGTGAGGTCTGGAACAAGCTGCCAGAGGTAGTAGTAGAGGCGGGTACAATTTTGTCTTTTAAAAAGCGTTTAGAAATGGGTAAGATGGGTATATGTGGGCAATTGGGACTAGCTTAGGGATTGAAAAAAAAAGGGCGGCACGGACAAGTTGGGCCGCAGGGCCTGTTTCCATGCTGTAAACTTCTGACTCTACCAGTAAAAACAATGTTACATTGTTCGATGTTTAGTATACATCTTCAAACAATAAGCAAGTGATAGAGAAGAAAATCTGTAGACAAATTTCAAAGAAATGTAGGGAAATTCAATTGCCCGAATATAGACTAGGAAAACTGCAAAAAGATTGAAGAGAGTGAATAATTCCTAAAATGTGCAGAGGGCAACGTTCTTAACCAGTATGTTCTAGCTCAATGAGGAAGGAAGCACTGCTGGATCTAATTCCAGTGAATGAAATCAGACAAGTGAAGTGTGTTTCAGTGGGAGAGCATCTAGCTAAGAGCAATCAGAATATAAATAGGTTGAAAGGAGTTATGGAAAGTGAAAAATAAAAATAAAAGATTAAGCGATCCAATTGGAATAGAGACAATTCCAATTGTTTGGGAAGGAACCAGGAGAGCTGAACTGAAAAAAAGATTGGCCAAGAAGACAGTGAAGAAACAATCAAAAACAGAAAATGCTGGAAAATCTCAGCATGTCTGGCAGTCTCTCTCCACATATGCTATCAGACCTGCTGAGATTTTCCAGCATTTTCTGTTTTTGTTTCAGATTCCAGCATAGGCATTAGTTTTGCTTTTATGTAAAGAAGCGATGACAGCTCCTCAAAGTTGGAGATAATTAAGGCTCAAATCAAATATTTTCCCACAAGGAGGAATGGCCTCCTAGGATGGTAAAAAAAATAGATTAAAATACAACAGAATTTTATTGAAAATGTCAGGCTTAGGAGAGAAAAAATGCCAGGCTAATGAGAAAACCAAGCAGAATAGAGAGTTGGGAGGGAAATGAAAAAAAAAACCCACTGGCTTTGCTATACAAGTGAGGCCTTCAAAATAGGCAGGTATCCAGTCTGGTTTATCAGATGGAATCTTTTGTCCTACACAATGGCCAGTCACCCAAACACTGCTCAGGGGGAAATTTTAGTTTTCTGTTTTGTATATGTCTTTGATTTCTCTCATTATGTCTTCTGTGTAATATCAGACTGTCATTTAAATCTCTCCATCTAAAAATTTTACATCTATTTATTTTCTTAGACGTGGTTGCTGTACTTTTTTCTCCTTTCTAATTTCTCTTACAGTTTGTTCCTTTTTTAAAAGGTGATAAAGTTCAGCTCTAAGGAAATGGTTCTGTCATCAACCAGAAACTCTGTTTCTTTCCACAGATGCTGCCTGAGCTGCTGAGTATCTCCAACATTTGCTGGTTTTGTTTTTGATTTCCAGCATCTGTGATATTTTGCTTTTGTTTTCAAATTTAAATGTCTTCTACATAAATGCTGCCTGACCTATTTTACACAATCTGCACACCATCCAGAGGTAGAGTCTGTAAATGCTGACATTAATGAAAAACTGTGGGGATTGGTGTTAATTGACAGAATTTGAGACAGGTTTTGGTATTGTGAACAGGTTATTAATCAGTAGGATCTGGGCTAGATTCTAATTGAATCATTTGTAAGGAGACCAGCACAGGAACAGTAGGGTAGAAGGCGACTTTCTGGCAGCTGCCACATTCATTTACAAGCACAAATTTGTATTGATTGCTGAAGCTGTTAGTTGTAACTGTTATTGACTAATAAGTGGTCACTGAAGATGAATTCAAGGCTCCTCTGTTGTCTAGTAACTTAGCCATGACCGTTTCTCTAATCATAGAATATAAACTAAAGAAATACATTCTACGTTTTAAGACAAAATTTAAATGTCTTATAAGAATATGTAAGTACTATCCATATCATCTGCCCCCTCTTCTCTCCACTGCTTCACACCATGTGCTGTCCTGACACTCATCCTATTGCTCTCTCCCTGTTTTTAATTATTTTGAGGAATGTGGATGTCACTGGCTGGGCCTATATTTGTTGCCCATTCCTAATTTCCCTTGAGAAGGTGCTGGTGAGCCATCTTCTTAAACCACTGCAGTCCATGTAGTGTATGTAAATCCAAAATACTGATAGGAAAGGAGGTTAAGGATTTTGACCCAGTGAGAATGAAGGAATGACAAAATAGTTCCAAGTCAGGATGGTGTGTGGTTTGGAGGGGAACTTGCAAGTGGTGATGTTCCCATGTCTCTGATGCCCTTTTCCTTTGAGGTGATGGAGGTCATGGGTTTAAAAGGTGCTATTGCCATGACATCACCAAGTCTCTCATTCTCTCCTGCCCTCTACATTCACCTGTTTTTCCCTCCCTCCACCCCATCCTTCTTGCCTTCCTTCCTTTGCCCTTCTCTGTTTTCCCCCTTTCTTTTAATCTGTCTTCCCCTCTCACCCCAAATCCTATCTCCCATCCTTATCTCATCCTCCTCTTTCTCATCCATCTCATGCAATGATCCTTTGCATCCTTGTCTTTTGTTCCTCCCATTTCTTCCCTTTCCTCCTTTCATCACCTACCTTCTATCCCCAGTAGATTAGAAAAGTGCCCTTGGCCTTGACTACCTGTAAACAATGTCACAGGAGATTGATCAGTGAGGAAGACATATCCAGTCTAGCCATGTTATTGAAATTAATTTAAATTCAGAAACTTTATACAAAGCTTTTGCTCTTCAGAAAGATTCCCAAAGTTCCAGAAGGTATGCAACATTTTCCAGCAAAGTGTTTGAGCCTCATTACCATGGCAATGGCCTCACTAACGATGAATCATAAGAGAGAAAGAACAAAGTCACAGCCACTGATGTGCAATTAGAAGTTTTTGGAAGTATGCCAACCTGATGAGAAATTGGCCAAGTAATTTCATAGTTTGTTCACAACATATGGATAGCTTGAATGGCAATCACTAAATTGAAACAGAAACTCATAACTAAACTTTGTTACTGCCAGCTCACTGTTTGCACTATAAATCCTTGAGCAGTGTGGTGCACATGAGAAAGTACAAATTGTAACATTTTAAAAATATATTTGATATCATTCCCACCTGGGGTTATTTGGCAGTGAAGTGTAATAATTTGAGGCGAACATTTTGCTCCCAAAATCTCCATGATATGTACAAGTCCTTTTGCGATATTACAGTTTTAAAGAATAAATAGTGATGTATAAGTGTATCCTACAGACCATCCTACAGACCATCACACATAACAGTGAATGAACCGACAGCTGGGTTCTGCTTACTAATTTATTCCGTAAAACTCCTTTACAATTTCAATTGTAATTTGCAGCTTGTATTGTGCCCTGCTGCACTATGACCATGCATGGTTGTAAAGGAATAAGGGCTATAATATTTGGGATAGATACAAGAAATTAATTTTTAAATTAATTTTCAGTAAAACCTACAGCAAACTGCATTTTCTAAGAGCAAAGTTGACCAAATGTATACATGGTCAACTCCCTTCAACATGAATGTGACATTACTGATAAGCATTGCACATATATAGAAACCATTATCCTAAGGGTCCTTACAATGACAACTAACACTAAAGTAAACTACTAGTCTGGATAAGTAAACCACCATCTGATAAAGGAATGCTGGGCCCTAAATCGTATTATCTTACTGGATGCAATGCATTGACCAAGCAGATTGATCAATATGACTGTAAGTCAACCCTAATTTTTCAAGAATACATTCAGAAACACTTTTAGAAATTGAATGGGCAATCTAATTACAATGGGAGGGTCTTCTCACCCAATACAGGATATTGACTAGGAGTGGTCTATTATTGAGTGAATGACCATCTTCCACACCAATTTTAATTACACAACACCAAAAATACATTATAAATATCTCCACAAAATAGAATTATTTGGCTCCATTAGGGGAGAGTGTGGTAGCGGTCGCCTCTACTTGAGATCCATGTTCAACCTAATTAGTTTCACACTCTCAGGGATCAAGATAATATTACTTTGATGGATATCTGAGTTCTCTTTTAAAGTCTACTATTTGTATTACATAAAGGTTTATGTGTGATTCTCTCATATAAATAAGAATTAGTTTTCTTTTTCTTTTCTCTACTCCTTAAAAGGGCGGCACGGTAGCACAGTGGTTAGCACTGCTGCTTCACAGCTCCAGGGACCTGGGTTCGATTCCCGGCTTGGGTCACTGCCTGTGTGGAGTTTGCACATTCTCCCCGTGTCTGCGTTGGTTTCCTCCGGGTGCTCCGGTTTCCTCCCACAGTCCAAAGATGTGCGGGTTAGGTTGATTGGCCACGTTAAAATTGCCCTTAGTATCCTGGGATGCGTAGGTTAGAGGAATTAGTGGGTAAATATGTAGGGATATGGGGGTAGGGTCTGGGTGGGATTGTGGTCGGTTCAGACTCGATGTGCCGAATGGCCTCTTTCTGTGCTGTAGGGTTTCTAAGATTCTAGTTATCTTTTTGAGATATTATGCAAGTGACGCAATTTATACTCTTTGTATAACCACCAAGTTGCATGCTTTTCATTATGGTAAATTTATATCTTTACTTAAAACTTAAATTGTCTCATCTAACTTTCTGCATCAAACACTCCACGAACCCAACTCATCTTCTCATTGGTGGGAGAATAATTTCTGAGGAGTTCTTAGCTGGACCTTTGCAATATCTGGGAAATTGCAATCTAGCTGACAAACAAGTGAAGATTTGACCATCAGGAGAAAGGTAGTACTCTGGACTGACTTCCCTCCTTCAGCCTAGGGGGGGCTGGTTGGACCCCGGGGACCAAAATATATATCCTGGAGTCTAGCTCCCTCTGGCTGAAGTTGAGGGAAATGAGTTCAGTGATATGCCAGAACCTATTGACTTCACATGGAGATTAAGATTATGAAAACACCACATGGGAAGCATTTAAAAGTCTATAAGAATGTACGTGCATTTCAAATGGGCTGGCACTAAGGAGAAAGCTTTGAGACTTGCATTCTTGTATAAACTATTTGTAAAGGCAACACCCTGTCAACTATCTCCTCCAGGTATGTTGGCCCACTCTGGTCTGACCAGATTGCCCTTTGTTGACAAAAAAGGGCAGTCTATCTTTCCCTCGACTCATCCAGTGTGGCTCCAAGAGCAGAATAAATGGACTGAATTTATAAAGTCTCCTGCAGGCAGGAATGGATGGAGAGCCTGAAAATACCAACATCGGATAACATTTACAGTATGCTGTTCCTGGCCTCAGCAAAGTCAACCAGGGTGGAAGGGGGGCACATCAGGATTCTCACTTTCCTCCTTGTTGAGGCCTAATACATTAGTTTAAAAGCTCATTAACAACTTGTTGGAGGGCAAGGGTGAATATTTAAAAGAGGGCACAGGTTTTGGGAGTTGTCAGTGTCTAATCAGCTGAAGGGAGACAGGTACAGGGTAGGGGGTCAGTCATCGCTGCTCCAATGCATCACCCCAGCCCCATAAGAGGGTCAGCTGGGACTTGAAATTTAGTAAAGAGGTGCCCTTTGATGCTGCATTGGTGATGGGGAGAATGGACACTCAGTGATCAAGCATTGAACAGGGAATTCACCCTCCCTGGCATCAGTGGGACGGAAGAGCAGGGGACAAGGCTGTCAAGGACAATTGGGTGGTGAATGGTCCAAAGAGAAAGCTACAGATGGCAATTGCCAGATTTTGGGCTCAGTGCGGGGCAGAAAAGGCAGGTAGGATGGAAAGACGGGCAAGAAACTAATGGAGGGTGTACCCTCAATACATGATCTGCTGCCGAAGACAGAGCTACCTGGAGATGACTCAGACCCAGTGCCACAAGAGGCTACACCTCTAAGGCCTAACATCTCAGCACTGGTTGCCAGTCCTGTCAGCAGCCATTAAACTCACTGTGGCCTTAAATTTCTTTGCTTCTGGCTCCTTCCAAGGTGGGTTTAGACCTTGGCATCTCAAAAATGGCAGCACACCACTGCTTCTCCCAGATCACTGATACCCTTTTTACAAGAGCTGGACATCATATTCATTCATGGCAAATACAACCTCATGGGCACAGAACACGCAGTTTCCGCACCATACCTGGACTCCTCCAGGTGCAGGGCATCATCAATTGCACCCATGTGTCTGTCGAGGCACCCACTGACTGCACACTCATATTTATCAACAGGAAGTGCTTCCACTCCCTCAAAGTTCATTCGTTGGCAACACCAAGAAGAGCTTCCTCCATGTGTGCGCTCATTTTCCTAGCACTGCCATGGCTAATGTGGACTGGCCTCAGCCAGTCCACATTACCTCAGATCTTCACACCAACCCCCAAAGTGCATGGATTCAAGGGCATGAGGGAGATCTCTTGAAGAGATATTTTTGACTTCTTTAGGAGTCTGCCCCAGCACAGAGGTGATACAACCAATGCCACTTGCTCAATAGGAACCCATTGAGTAGACCATCAGGCTTCTGAATGTGTGAATCCAGTGTCCAGATCAATTTGGTGGTGCCTTTCAGTACCCTCCTGCAATTGTCTTGGTCATCATGGTGGCCTGCTGAGCTCTCCGCACCATGGGCCTCCAGAGAGGTGTGAAATTTAAGCATAGTGATAGTCAGGAAGGAGACAGGTCACTGGAAGAAGAACAGGAAGTGACAACGAGAGAGGAAGAGAAGATGGAGGGTGATGATGCTGAACAGAGGGGTGTCCTGCTGCATGAGGAAGTGGCCTCTTTTGACCATTCTCTCAGAGGAGGACCTCCCTCCTCTTCCTCATGGTACCAGCAATAGATCCAGATAATCTTCAATGAAGCTAGGGGTAGCCCTGCCCTGGGTACCAGCTCTCAGGTTCCTCTGTGACATCCCACTTCCCCCCCTTCTGGTAGAGTGGAAGGCTTGAGCACAAACTGCAAATCCCTCCTTTTGGAAATCTAGCAACCCTATGGATGGCACAGTGGTTAGCACTGCTGCTTCACAGTGCCAGAGATCCAGGTTAGATTCCTGGCTTGGGTCACTGCCTGTGCAGAGTCCATATGTTCACCCAGAGTTTCCTCCAGATGCTCCGGTTTCCTCTCTCAGTCCAAAACACGTGCTGGTTAGGTACATTGGCCATGCTAAATTCTCCCTCAGTGTATCTGAACAGGCACCGGAGTGTGTCGACTAGGGAATTTTCAAAAATTTCATTGCACTGTTAATGTAAGCCTACTTGTGACAGTAATAAATAAACTTGAAAATTCAGTGCTTGCTGCTGTGGGAAGTCTAAATCAGTCTAACACTTCATCGGATCCACCTACATTCCTGCCCCCACAGGTTTTAATGAGATATGAAATCCAATTCCTTATCAATTAAGAAATTACCCAAAATCTTAACTTTAATTAGTTTCCCACTGAAGGCAAATTTCTGACCCAGAAAATCTAACATGTATCCTGTTTCCTGCCTCCATGGCAAAAATTCAGCCTGATGAATCTGGGCTTCAGGTAGCTGAAGAATTGCATTTTCCAGGAATTTTCCTGCTGGAAAACCTTTCCATCAGGTTACTGATGAGAATTCTGCCCTTTAAATGGCCAGCCATGTTTCCTGTCAGTTAGACTCAATATGCAAGCTTGCCCTCGAGTAAGAAAATAAAATAGGAAAAATAACAAACTAATATCATTTGGTGTCTCCTGAGCCTGTTTGATGGATGCAACTTGCTGCTTTTAATTATTTTGGCTTTTTAGCACAGTTCAATGCCTCGGGTACAGAACTCATGAATGAAAATCTCACACCTGGGATTTTTGCCTCTTGTTCTCAGCTTCTTGGTCATCTTGTTCCACACAGCGTTCAGTTTTTCTTAAAAGCAAACATATGGAATAAATGCCCCTCTTCTGCATTCACAATGCTGGGCTACAACCACTGTGAATGCCTATTGTAAAACTGAACGTGTAATGTCCTTGGTTTTCAGCCCGTTTGTTTAAAATTTACACCAAAGGTAAGTTTCAGACAGAATCTCATGCAAGCAGTCAACATAAGCTGACCTTTCAAACAACAGTTTTGTAAATGTAATTAACGGTGTACATTATTCTGCCTAGCCCATTAAATTCATTTGAATGGATGGAAAATCAAGAGATGTGGTGGGAAAGACTGCGTGACAAGATTATGTTCAGCAATTCATACGAAGAAGGGTAGTCCATTCGGTCTGCTAATATTTTTGTGTCAATTTGATTGTGGTGTCATATAATAATACATTTGAGAACCAGGCTGAATATAAAAAGTTCAGGGGGGAAGTTAAAAACAGAAATAAAATTTTAGGTTTCCGTGGAAACTGACACAAATAAAAGACACAGAACTATTCGAGTCCAGAACCCAGTGGTGTAGTACAGACAGGATGAAGATGATAGAGGTGGGATCCAGGAACCCAAAATAGGCAAATGCACACTTGCTGCAACTGTTTCTGTTTCTTGAAGATTATATTGGTGGATCCATGCCATCAAGACCGTCATGAGCAGCATTGAGGAGGTTCTCCAGTCATGTGTCATCTTGGTGATGATCATGCCCATGAAACGTATGTTAAGTGGATCCTTGTGTCTGCCTGGGATCAGGCTAAATCCTTGAAGGAAAGAAACTGAAATTTGTAATGATAAAAGTTCAGAGCTTTAAAGGAATTTGTGGTGGAAATTAATGTCATGTATGTTCACTGAACTACAGTGTAAATCCATCAGATCTATCTTTGTTCTTTCTGCCATTCAATGTATAATTTATAGTTTATATTATCTCAAGTTTGGTTGTTAATTCATGTTTACTTTATGTGGTTTGATTGATAAAGTGGAAGTTATAAAGTAAAACCTAGTCCACAGTTTTCTTCATTTTGTTGTTAAATTTAGTTCTTATGGTTTGTTGGTCTCCAAAGGGATCACAATGGGGTACAAAAAAGATTTAATGGAACGTTATCAGGAATGAGGGACCTGAGTTTGGATAGGTTGGAGAAAATTAAATTTCTTTCCGTGGAAAAGAGAAGGTTGTAAGGAGACGTCAGGGCCTAGAACCAGGGGACACAGAATTATAATGACTGGTAAAATAATCAAAGGTCAACAGAAGGAAAAATACTTTCACACGGTGAATGGTTATAATCGGGAACGTGCTATCTGAAAGACTGATGGAGGCAGATTTTATCATGCCTTTCAAAAGGGAATTGGATAAATAGCTGAAAAGAAAAGCAAATTGGCAAAGTAAGGGTACAGGGCAGAGACTGGGATTGGCTGTGTTGCATTTGGAAAGAGCCAGCACAAACTTGATGAACCACAGGTGTCTTTCTGTGCTCTAACCAGTCCATGATTCTATATAGTTAGCATATGTTCATTAGTAATAGAGTCACGTTATCAAGTTCCAACTCACCCCATCAGTAGCAATGGGTGCATTCTTCCCACTGTGAAAAATCCAAGACAAATAGTTACAGTTTTCCCCTAGGTGAGACTCAGAGTAGAGTGGTCAGAGAGTTTGAGACTCAGAACAGGGTGGTCAGAGGGGTCAAAACTCAAAGTGGTGAGGGAGTTTGAGGCTAAGAATGATGTGGTCAGAGAGTTCGAGGCTCAGAATAGAATGGTCAGAGATTGAGGTTCAGAGCTCAAGAACAAAAAACAGGAACACAAGAATTAGAAGCTAGAGTCAGCTATTCAGCCCTCAAGAAAATAAGTTCCTCATCTCCATCTAAATGGGAGATCCCTTATTTTTAATACTTTCCCCAGAGTTCTGGACTCCCCACAAGGGGAAACATTCTCAACCTGTTAAGTTCCCTCAGGGTCTTTTATTTTTCAAAATGACCACTTCTCAATCTTTGAATCTCCACTGAATATAAGCCCAACCTGTTTAACCTTTCCATATAAGTTAACACCTTTATCCCAGGGTCAAGTGAATCTTCTCTGAACTGCTTCCAATGCATATATTTTCCTGCTTAAATGAGACCAAAATTGTCTCCAGTACACTAGGTGCAGTCTTACCAATGCTCTGTGCAACTGTAGCAAGATTTCCTTACTTTAATACAATTAAAACAACACAAAAACAAAAGTGTGAAATGCAATCTTGAGTTCAGTTATACATTAATTAATTAAATAGATTTCATGGGATGCAAACTAATTTGGAATCTTTACTTGAGGATGTAATGTTAGAAACAAGAACATAACAAATAAGAGCAAGGGTAGGCCATTTGGCCACTCGAGACTAAGATAGAATCCCTACAGTGCAAAAGGAGGCCATTCAGCCCATCAAGTCTGCACCGACTCTCTGACAGAGTATCTTACCCAGGCCCACTCCCCCACCCCCACACATTTACCATGGTTAATCTACCTAACCTAGACATTTTGGGACACGAAAAGGCAATTTAGCATGCACAATCCACACATCTTTGGACTGTGGGAGGAAACCAGAGCACGTGGAGGAAACCCATGCAGACATAGGCAGAATGTGCAAACTCCACAGACAGTCACCCAAGGCTGGAATCAAACTGTAGTCTCTGGAGCTGTGAGGCAGCAGTGCTAACCACTGAGCCACTGTGCTGCCCATCATTTGCTTGTGACCTCAACTCCACTTTCCTTCAAGTCCCCTATCAAGAATCTATCTACCTCAGTCTTAATAATATTTAATGACCCTGCCTCCACCGCTTTCTAGCGAAGAGTTCCACGAACCCAAGAAAAAAATTCTCCTAATCAAATTGGGAGATGCTTTATTTTTCAACCGTGTCCCCAGAATGGGGATCTCTACAAGCGAGATGAATATTTCTTGCACACAAATATTCTGAATATTCAATATTCTGAAGACTGTAATATTCTGAATACTGATTGGGACCCATAGAACAACTTAAATGGAAATTACGCTGTTAAATTTGTCAAAATTATGTTGATTCTAAAATTGTCGGAAGCACAATTTATATGATTAAGCTGATGCTATATCAGTATGATACATTTACTGAACTGTTAACTAGAAGGATGACGTAATCTATGATGCAAACAGTATGTCAGCTTCCAATATTAGTATGTGATTAACTTTAGCCTTCCTACACTTTTACCATTTATATGCCTATGGAAGTTTATTGGATTCTCTTTTATGTTCATTGCCAGCCTCGTCTCATTCTCTCTTTGCCTAATTTTAAAAAAATAACCCGCTGAACTTTGTCTATGGTAAGTTCAGAAGGGCAGTAAACATGCAAATAAGAGGAGCAAAGGGAGATTATGAGAAGAAACTGGCAATAAAAATAAAAGTCTTGTACAAGCATATAGAAGCAAATAATTATATATTTAAGTAGTTGCATGATTGCTTTAAGAGCTGATCACATGATTTGACGGTGATATTATTAGACACCATCATCACCATACCTGGTAAGTTCTGTACCACTGGCAGGCAGACCCAGAAGAGGTCGTGGCACACTGGAATACAATAGGGAGGACGTTTTCTTAGGAGTCTTCAACACCAAAATCCAGTCTCAAGAAGTCAGGTCAGACACGGGCAAGGAAATCTTCTGCGAACTGTACACCCCGCCACCCCTTCCCATGCCCACCTCCCTCCCCTCCCCCCCACCGCCCCCCCCCCCTCACCTACATTCAGCTGATGAATCAGTATGCCTCCATGTTGACTACCACTTGGATGAAGCATTGAGGCATGGGCGCAGAGTGTACTCTGGGTGGGGGAACACCAATGACTATCACCAAGAGTGGCTTGGTAGTACCATTATTGACTGAGCTAGCCATGTCCTAAAGGACATAACTGCTGAAACTGGGTCTGCAACAGGTGGTGAGGCAACCAACAAGATGGGAAAGCATACTTGACCTCATTCTCACCAACCTGCCTGCTGCAGATGCATCAGTCCATGACAGTATTGGCAGGAGTCACCACCGTGCTACCTTTATGAAGAGGAAGTCCAATCTTCAATTTGAATATCCTCCAACATGTTGTGTGGCATTACCACCGCGCTAAATAGGATAGACTTCAAAAATATATAGTAGCTGAAAACTGAGCATCCATGAGGTTCTGTGAGCCATCCACAGCAGCAGAATTGTATGCAACTACAAATCTGGAACAAAGAGCAAAGAAAATTACAGCACAGGAACAGGCCCTTCGGCCCTCCATGCCTGCACCGACCATGCTGCCTGACTTAACTAAAACACCTTACGCTTCTGGGGGCCATATCCCCCTATTCCCATCTCATTCATGTACTTGTCAAGATGCCCCTTAAAAGTCACTACCGTATCTGCTTCCACTACCTGCTCCGGCAACGAGTTCCAGGCACCCACCACTCTGTGTAAACAATCTGCCTCGTACATCTCTTTTAAAACTTGCCCCTCGCACCTTAAACCTATGCCCCCTAGTAATTGACTCTTCCACCCTGGGAAAAAGCTTCTGACTATCCACTCTGTCCATGCCTCTCATAATCTTGTAGACTTCTATCAGGTCTCCCCTCAACCTCCGTCGCTCCAGTGAGAACAAACCAAGTTTCTCCAACCTCTCCTCAGAGCTAATGCCCTCCATACCAGGCAACATCCTGGTAAATCTTTTCTGTACCCTCTCCAAAGCCTCCACATCCTTCTGGTAGTGTGGTGACCAGAATTGAACACTATATTCCAAGTGCGGCCTCACTAAGGTTCTATAAAGCGTCAACATGACTTGCCAATTTTTAAACTCAATATCCCGGCCGATGAAGGCAAGCATGCCGTATTCCTTCTTGACTACCTTCTCCACCTGCGTTGCCACTTTCAGTGACCTTTGTACCTGTACACCCAGATCCCCCTGCCTATCAATACTCCTAAGGGTTCTGCCATTTACTGTATATTTCCTATCTGTATTAGACCTTCCAAAATGCATTACCTCACATTTGTCCGGATTATACTCCATCTGCCATCTCTCCGCCCAAGTCTCTAACTGATCTATATCCTGCTGTATCCTCTGATGGTCCTCATCACTATCCGCAAATCCACCAACCTTTATGTCATCCGCAAACTTACTAATCAATCCAGTTACATTTTCCTCCAAATCATTTATATATATATATATATATATATATTACAAACCGCAAAGGTCCCAGCACTGATCCCTGAGGAACACCACTTGTCACAGCCCTCCATTCAGAAACGCACCCTTCCACTGCTACCCTCTGTCTTCTTTGACCGAGCCAGTTTTGTATTCACCTTGCCAGCTCACCTCTGATCCCATGCGACGTCACCTTCTGCACCAGTCTGCCATGAGGGACTTGTCAAAAGCCTAACTGAAGTCCATGTAGACAACATCCACTGCCCTACCCTCATCAATCATCTTCGTCACTTCCTCGAAAAACTCGATCAAGTTTGTGAGACACGACCTCCCCTTCACAAAACCATGTAACCTCATGGCCTAGCGTATCCTCCATTCTACCATTGCCCCCAAGCTAGGGAATAACCCTGGTTCAATAAAGATAGCAGGAGGGCATGCCAGAAGCTGCACGAGGCGTTTCTAAAAATGTGATATTAACCTGGTGAAGCTACAGCACAGGATTACCTGCCTGCTGAACAGCAACAGTGATGGACACAACCCCACAACCAATGCATCAGGTCTAAGCTTTGCAGTCCTGCCACATGCAGTCATGAATGGTGGTGGACAATTAAACAACTCATTGGAAATGAAGGCTCCACGGATATCCCCGTCCCCAATGATGGAGGAACACCGCAGGTAAGTGCCAAAGATAAACTGAAGTATTTGCAACAATCTTCAGCCAGAAGTGCCGAGTGAATGATCCATCTCGGCCTCCTCCTCCGGATGTCCCCAGCATCACAGCCAATTTGATTAATTCCACGTGATATCAAAAAATGGTTGAAGGCACTGCACACTGCAAAGTCTATGCACCTTGAGAATATTTCAGCAATATCGTAGTGGGTGGGGGCGGACCACGCAAAGGTCCATTGACCTCGGGTGGAATTCTCTAGTTTTGGGGCGAGCGCAGCTGGAGAATCCCACCCTTGCTGTCCAGAACTTGTGGCGCCCGCTAGCCAAGCTGTTCCAGTACATCCAGCCAGTACACTGGCATCGACCCAGCAATGTGAAAAATTGTCCACATATCACCTGTATGCAAAAAAAAGAGAACAAATACAACCCAGTCAATTACCACCCCATCAGTCTTCTCTCAATGGTCAATAAAGTGATGGTAAAGTTAAAGTCACCATAGTCCCAGATGACTGCAGGCTGCTCTCCTTTTTGAGAGGGAAAGCTAACTGGTACTGATTTAATCTGGGGGTCACTGCCCCTCAGGTGAGGGCAAGGTTGTAAAGGCGGGGATAACCTCAGCTGGTACGGAAATTGAACCTGCACTGTTGGTGTCACCGTGCATCACAAACCAGCCATCCAGCCAAATGAGCAAACTGTGCAGGGGCCATGCTAATCTTCTCTGTATTGTTCCAATGTTAGTCTATGTGCTGCCGAAGCAAGTATAGGGGTCGTCAATAGTGTTAGCAAATGGCACTTGCTTAGCAATAACCTGATCACTGCTCAGTTTTGGTTGCACCTTGGCCACTGATCTCCTGACCCCATTGGTTCAAACATAGATGAAAGAACTGAAGTCCTGAGGCAAGAGTGATTACCCTTGAAATCAAGGCAGCATTGACCAAGTGTAGCATCAAGAAGCTCTTGCAAAACTGCAGTCGATGGGAAGCAGGAGGAAAGTCTCTGCTGGTTGGAGTCATAACTAACACAAAGGAAGATGTTTTTTTTGGAGATCATAGAACTTTAAAGCAGAGAGAGGGGTCCTTCGGCCCATCAAGCACCTACCTGCTCTAATCCCATTTTCTGGCACTTGGTCTATAGTCTTATATGCTATGCCGTTTCAAGTGCTTAGCTAAATAATAATAGTGAGTTTCATGGCCAACAACCCCCACCCCCCCCCCCCTCCCCACCCCAAGCATATCAGGTTAAGCATCTCAGTTCCAGGACATCACTGCAGAAGTTCCTCAGGTTAGCGTTCCATGCCCAACCATCTTCATCAATGACGTTCCCTCAATCATAAGGTCAGAAGCGTGGATGTTTGTAGTTGGTTAGATGAGTTGGCTGGATGGCTGGTTTGTGATGCAGAGCTATGCCAACAGCATGGGTTCAATTCCTATACTGGCTGAGGCTATTCATAAAGGCCCTGCCTTCTCAACCTTGCTCATTGCCTATGGTGTGGTGATCTTCAAGTTAAATCACCACCAGTCAGCTCTTTCCCTCAAAGGGGAGAGCAGCCTATACTCATCTAGTATTAATTTTTACCTTGCGCTACAACCAATCATTTTGACTTGAAAATATCTCGCCATTCCTTCACTGTCACTAGATCCAAATCTTGAACTCACTTCCTAACAGCACTCTGAGTGTACCTACACCAGATGGACTGCAGCAGTTCAAGGAGGCATCTTACGAATAGCTTTTCAAGATCAATTAGGGATGGAAAGTAAATGCTGGCCTATCCAGTGATGTCCACATCCCAAGAATGAAGAACAATTGTGGCCATTTAATGGTCACTTAAGGGCTTCATGCCACCCCAGCCATATCTCCTTTTGGTCTCCTTATTTAAGGAAGGATGTAAATGCATTGGTGGTGGTTTGAGGCAGTTTACCAGACTGATACCTGGAATGAGCGGGTGTATTATGAGGAACCATTGGAGAGGTTTGGTTTGTTTCCACTGGAGTTTAGAAGAGTGAGGGGTCACTTGATTGAACTGTAGAAGATCCTGAATGGTCTCAACAAGATGGAATTGGAAATAATGTTTCCTCTTGTGGGTGAGTGCAGACTAGCACTTTCTGAATTTATGCTTCATAATCAGGCTAGTTAATCCCATGATCAAGCTCTTTATAGAATAGGAACATTAGCCACATCTTCCTCAAATCAATCTTTTAATGATTTTGTTTGTGGCTGCTTGAGGGCTGAAGTTGCTAAGTTCTGATTCTGATGAGAGCTTCAGCAAGCATTAGAGTAGTTTCGAGCTAAATTTATAATGATCTCCAATCTTTAGTAGCTATAAGCCATGCGCTGCAATTTCAACGCTTTCTAATCATGCCCACAGAATTATAAAATTCAGTCTGGAAAAATTATCACTGGGCAGTTCCAATTGGATTCGTAAAGTTGTTCATCCATCATATATTTGATAGCCTTTCCTGTTTTTCCAATATTTTCTATTACAGATACAGCTTTTGAAAGTGACTCATAAACGATAATAACTGATGCATTCTAACTCCCCGTGAACAGAATTTCATTCTGTTTTGACAAACATTGCAGCCAGCATGCATAATTGACTGACTGTTTCACTTCTGTCAAGGCATATAATGAGAAAATGACCTATTCATCAGTCCTTCATTCAGGATTTTAAAATTCTCTATTTGACAACATATAATAATCTCTCCATACCTCCAACTGAAGTGTGATCCGTCACTGTCTTGTCGTGGCATGAGTGAAAAATAGTAGACTTTTGAGAGATTGCCCTGAGAGGATTATAATGATAGATAATTTTGTTTGGCAATCTCCAACAGAAAGTAATTATCACTGAGACAGAGATGACATTAAAATTGAATTTATCAAATGAAGAAAATGTCCTGGCTAAGATTAAGATTCTTAAAGCAGATTACACTGCTGATCCTGACTATGTTCACTCTGGAAAACTATAAGAAACTGTGCAGAGAAAGCCATTTGGCCCACCATGCCTGCACCAACTCTCTGACAGTGTATTGTAATTAATGATGACATGAGTACAATCACGATAATTATGACCTTAGTTTAAAGATAAAGGTGTAGAATCAGTTTGATAAGATACAATAAAGATAAGAAGCAATAAAGGCAGGAAGTTACTTGTGGGAGTAGTTTATAGGTCCCCTAACAGTAACCACACTATAGGATGGGGTGTACAGAAAGAAATAATGGGGGTTTTTGAGAAAAGCACAGTGATAATCATGGGTTACATTAATCTACATTTGGATTGGGTAAATCAGATTGGCAAAAGTAGCCTGGAAGATTCATTCATAGTGTTTGCAGGGCAGTTTCTCATTGCAGCACATGCTACAGCCAACCAGAGAGCAGGTCATTCTAGATCTGAGAATGCATAATAAGACAGGATTAATTTATGACCTCATAATGAAGGAGTCCCTATGTAGGTGTTATAAGGGTGGCACAGTAGTACAGTGTTTAGCACTGCTGCCTCACAGCGCCAGGGACCCGGGTTTGATTCCCAGCCTGGGTCACTGTCTGTGCAGAGTCTGCACGTTATCCCCATGTCTGTGGGGGGTTTCCTCTGGGTGCTCCGGTTTCCTCCCACAGTCCGAAAGACATGTTGGTTAGGTGCATTGGCCATGCTCAATTCTCCCGCAGTGTACCCGAACAGGCGCTGGAGTATGGCAATTAGGGTATTTTCACAGTAACTTCATTATTGTAAGCCTACTTGTGACACTATAAATAAACTTTAAACTTACAATGTGATGAAATTTCACATTCAGTTCAAGGGAGAGTAGAATGGGTCCAGGACTAGTATTTTGAATGTAAATAAGGGTAATTACCAGGGTATAAAGCTGACTGAAATAAATTGGTACATTAGGTTAAGTCAGTAGAGATGAGTGGCGGCCATTTCAAGAGATTTTTGGAGCACTTAGAAAAGATACATTCCAGTGAGAGAGAAACACTACAAGGGAAGAACATATTATCTAGGGCTAAAGAAGTTAAAGATAGTAACAAATTGACAGAATGAACCTGCAAAGATTAGTGGCAGGTCAGAAGATTGAACAGAATATAAACAACAGCCAACAATGGCTAAAGATATTGAGAGGGAGAAAATAGAGGGCGAAAAGAAAGCTAGCTGGAAATATAAAAACAGACAGTATGAGTTTTTAAGGGTATTTAAAATGGGAAAGAGTAGATAAACTGAAACAAAAACAGAAAATGCAGTATTTTGCTTTTATCTTGGGTAAACTGAGCCTTCGTCCTCTGCAGAGTGAATCTGGGGAATTGATAACGGAAAATAAGGAAATGGTGGCTGAATTGAACAAATATTTTGCATCTGTTTTCACTGTAGAGGATACAAATCAGACCCCAGAAATAAATGCACACCAAGAGGTGAAAGTTACAACTTAAAACATAAGGACACAAGAACTAGGAGCAGTAGGCAATTCAGCCCCTCGAGCCTGCTCCGCCATTCAGTATGATCATGGTTGATCACATCTTGGCCTCATCTCCACCTTCTTGCTCGCTCTCCATAACCTTTCATCCCGCTACTAATTAAAAACCTATTAGGGGGAGGCATGGTGGTTTTCCCACTTTGCATAAATTAATACCTATCAGGTGAGAGAAACCCAACTGATAGATGCTGCTAATGGCAACAGGAAACTCTCAAGGCTCCCCACTGGGGCACATAGTCCCAATTCGGGAGAATCGCTCCCTACGTCTGTGATCGGATAACATTTTGGAAAGAGGACTGAAAAATCAGGATTGACTTAATGTTCTCTGAACATTTTCAGGACCTCTAGCTGCTCCTGTTGCTGCTCTGAATTGGCACTTTCATAAGATAACTGGATGAATAGGATGGTGTGGTCTGTGAGGATCCCCACAATATTGGCAGACATTGAGCTTCTGAGAGCTTCCTTGGAACATATCAGTGTCAGTCAGGAAAAGATTGTGCGCATGACTTTCTGTCATTCATGGTCTTCATTTAAAATGGATGGTTTTTGATATTTTATGTGGAGAATTATCTTCCTCAGTAACCTTCTTGAGATCAGCTGGGAATAGGTCCACTTTGAGCTCTATTTTAGCACTCTTTCCACAGTGTCCAAAATTATTACAGCTCCCTCACTAGCTGTTTGTAATGTAAATTCTAATATTCTGAATAAAGATTTTAATTAAATAATTCCATTGACAAATGATAAGTTCAAGGTTGTCTTTGTTCATTCTGACTGAAATCAAAGTTTGCTTGGATGATTCCTCTTTGACTTCCTTCCCTGGAATCATTAATACTTTGCTTCTTTAAACAGTGTTTCCAATGACCATGAGAAATTTGGATGAATTTGATTGAAATGATTAGCCTCTCATTAAAGCTAAAAAAATAGATTTAGGAAATCTATTCTTCCGGGTTTCCCAACTTCTAAATAAACACCACAGACCCACCCCTCGCCTTTGCAGTAATTCAAGATTGTAGAGTTCATTGCAATCCTTAACGTGTTGTAAATACATGCTGCCTTTGTCACAATTGTTCTTCACTCTATAAAATACCACTTCTTAACCTTCAAATGTGAGCTGAATGTAAAACGTTCCACTGGAGGAAAGAAATTATATTTTATTTTCGAAATGATTTTTTTTATTTTTCCTGTCATACATAAACATTGCTTTATTGCTCTTGTTGTTTGGTGATTTTGTTTTATTTTACACCACTGAAAGTTTCATTTTACTGAATTGTAATGTAATTTTTGAATGTCATAAAGTAGAAAACATGAAAATGTGTTTTTCATTCACTCCTTTGTACTTCACATTCAAGCAAATGCTTCAAGGTATTGTGGACACAGACAATTTTGTACAAAAACCCTGCTACCTGCAATATTCAGTACATTCACTAATTCAATAATTATCTTCTTGTGGAAAAGGACATTGACCCAGCAGGATACAGCCAATGAAAACCCGAAGAACTTAATGGAGGTTATATCTGTTGATGCACAAGCAGGATTGAATACAACACCAATTATATTTGCACAGAAACCCTCAGGTATTTATATACGTGGTAAGAAAAATTAGATCATTTCTCACATACATTTTCACTGTGACATTGAGATCCATGGACCAATAATGATGAATAATGGCTTTCAAACAGTTGACAAGGTCCCTCATGGCAGACTGGTGCAGAAGGTGAAGTTGCATGGGATCAGAGGTGAGCTGGCAAGGTGGATACAAAACTGGCTTGGTCAAAGAAGACAGAGGGTAGCAGTGGAAGGGTGTGTTTCTGAATGGAAGGCTGTGACAAGAGGTGTTCCTCAGGGATCAGTGCTGGGACTTTGCTGTTTGTAATATATATAAATCATTTGGAGGAAAATGTAACTGGATTGGTTAGTAAGTTTGCGGATGACACAAAGGTTGGTGGATTTGTGGATACCGATGAGGACCATCAGAGGATACAGCAGGATATAGATCAGTTGGAGACTTGGGCGGAGAGATGGCAGATGGAGTTTATTCCGGACAAATGTGAAGTGGTGCATTTTGGAAGGTCTAATACAGATAGGAAATATACAGTAAATGGCAGAACCCTTAAGAGTATTGATAGGCAGAGGGATCTGGGTGTACAGGTACACAGGTCACTGAAAGTGGCAATGCAAGTGGAGAAGAGAGTCAAGAAGGCATATGGCATGCTTGCCTTCATCGGCCGGGGTATTGATTTTAAAAATTGGCAAGTCATGTTGCAGCTTTATAGAACCTTAGTTCGGCCGCACTTGGAATATAGTGTTCAATTCTGGTCGCCACACTACCAGAAGGACGTGGAGGCTTTGGAGAGGGTACAGAAAAGATTTACCAGAATGTTGCCTGGTATGGAGGGCATTAGCTATGAGGAGCGGTTCGAGAAACTTGGTTTGTTCTCACTGGAACGACGGAGGTTGGGGGAGACCTTATAGAAGTGTTCAAGATTATGAGAGGCATGGACAGAGTGGATAGTCAGAAGCTTTTTCCCAGGGTGGAAGAGTCAATTACTAGGGGGCATAGGCTTAAGGTGCGAGGGGCAAGGTTTAAAAGAGATGTACGAAGCAGATTTTTTACACAGAGAGTAGTGGGTGCCTGGAATTCGTTGCCGGGGGAGGTCGTGGAAGTGGATACGGTAGTGACTTTTAAAGGGTGTCTTGACAAGTACATGAATAGGATGGGAATAGAGGGATATGGTACCCGGAAGGGAAGGGGGTTTTCATTAAGTCAGGCAGCATGGTCGGTGCAGGCTTGGAGGACCGAAGGGCCTGTCGCTGTGCTGTAATTTTCTTTGTTCTTTGTTCTTTGTTCAGATACTGAGGCAACTGTATTTCACCAAGGTGGTAGTGACTGAACAAATTTGCCTCCTGCAATCCAAACTACAGCCACACAGTAGGCCAAGGAAAGCTCTGTCAATGGCCATCAAGATTACCATCGTCCTAAACTTCCATGCCAGTGGATTCTTCCAGGCAGGAGCAGGTGACATTATCGACATCTCAGCATTCTCTGTCCATTATTTCATCAGCAATGTGACAGAGGTCATGTACAGAAGGAGAGGGAACTTCATTGTCTCTTTTACCAGAGAGAGGCAGTAAGAGCGAGACTGTAGCTTTGCCAGACTACTCAGATTCACAATGGTGCAGGGCCCCAGTGACTGCTTGCACTGGCTCTTTTGGCCTCTATGTTAATGGAGAGATATTCCACAAATGCATTCCATTGAAGTTGATGTGGGACCTTGCCCAGAAGATCCTCTTGGTGATCCTATCCTGGCTACAGCCATGATGGAGTCATATTGCGCCAGTCAGCCATACCCACCATCTTTTGGCCACCATTAAGAAGCAGAGGCTGGCTGCTGTGTGGTAAGGCATAGCAATTTTGAACCTGCTCCACCGCCTGTCCTAGTGAAGACAGTGATTAATGTGGTAAACTTTTGGTAGAACAAAGATAAAACATTTGGGGGAAGGAGGGTAATTCAATAAGGCACAGGGAATATGATGTGTAATAATTTCAGGCCTATTCCCATTAAGGCAGGCAGCATACATACTTTGTTCTACTTACATATCAGTCGGGTTGTAACATGCAGTAAGAGTTTTAACAACACCAGGTTAAAGTCCAACAGGTTTATTTGGTAGCAAATACCATTAGCTTTCGGAGTGCTGCTCCTTCGTCAGATGGAATGGAAATCTGCTCTCAAACAGGGCACAGAGACACAAAATCAAGTTACAGAATACTGATTAGAATGCGAATCCCTACAACCAACCAGACCTTAAAGATACAGATAATGTGAGTGGAGGGAGCAATAAGCATAGGTTAAAGAGATGTGTATTGTCTCCAGACAGGGCAGCCAGCAAGTCCAGGAGGCAAGCTGTGGGGGTTACTGATAACGTGACATAAATCACATTCTAATCAGTATTCTGTAACTCGATTTTGTGTCTCTGTGCCCTGTTTGAGAGCAGATTTCCATTCCATCTGACGAAGGAGCAGCGCTCTGAAAGCTAATAGTATTTGCTACCAAATAAACCTGTTGGACTTTAACCCGGTGTTGTTAAAACTCTTACTGTGTTCACCCCAGTCCCAACACCGGCATCTCCACAACATGTAACATGCAGCCCAGTGCAAATCACACTCCTGATTGGCTGCACATTGTACTGGCCCTCAGGTAGGTCTTAGGAGGTAATCAACAACCTCCCAATAGGTTTATGCCCTTGAAAGAGAGCAGGCGGAGAAGAAGAAAAGGGAAGGTCTGGGATAGAGGGCAGAAGAGATCAAAGAACAATGATGTTATTGAACAAAAGGCAAAGGGAGTGGAAACAAAACTTATTCCAGAGGAGTGTGAATGGCAGAATAAGGAATAGCTCTGTCCAAAAGCAAAAACATAAAGAACAAGATTTAGATCAGAAAAAAGCAAAAGAAAAATCAAAATGGGAGACAGAGTTCATGGTCTGAAATTGTTCAACTCAAATATTGAGACCAGAAGGTTGTAAAGTGCCCTAATGGAAGATGAGGTGCCGTTCCTCGAGTTTGTGTTGAGCTTCACTGGAACACTGCAGAAGGCTGAGGACAGAGATTTGAGCAAGAGAGCAGGTGATGAATTAAAATGACAAGCAACCACAGGCTCTGAGTCATACTTGTGAACTAAATGGAAGTGTTCTGCAAAGCGGTCACGCAATTTGCATTTTGCCTTCCCAATGTAGAGGAGACCACATTGTGAATAGTAAATACATCAGACTAAAATGAAAGAATTACTCATAAAACCCTGCTTTGCATGGAAAGAGTGTTTAGTGACTTGAGGGGGTAAAAGGGTGGTTGTTACATCTTCTAAAACTACATGGGAAGGTGCCGTGGGAAGGGGATGAGGTGTTGGGGGTGATAGCGGAGTGCACCAAGGTGTCTGCTTGGAGGGAATTGTGCATTTGGAATGCTGACATGGGAGGGGAAGATATTTTTGGCAGTGGCATCATTGTGGAGTTGGTGGAAATGTGGAAGATTGATCTTTTGAATGTGGAGGCTGTTGGGGTGGAAAGTGAGGAAAAGGAGAACCCTATCAAGGTTCTGGGTGGTAATGCCTTTGAACTCCAAGAGCAGTTGATCAGGTTCTCTTTTCTTGGAGATCGTCATTGCCTGTCACTTCTGTAAAGTGAATATTAGTGTTATCTGTTTGCCTTTTTATTAAAGCTATTGCAAGCCTGTGCTCTGTATATGCCAGTTAAACAGCGAGCTGTCTTTCAATGCATAAATTACAAGGTTGGTTCGCCAACTAAATAGAGATGAGACTTGACAATCAAAATATGTGAGCCTCTTGCTGACAATATTGGGCAAGTAGGCATTGTGATTGCTTCATTAAGAACATAAGAACATAAGAAATAGGAGCAGGAGTAGGCCATCTAGCCCCTCGGGCCTGCCCATTCAATAAGATCATGGCTGATCTGACGTGGATCAGGACCACTTACCCGCCTGATCCCCATAACCCTTAATTCCCTTACCGATCAGGAATCCATCCATCCGCGCTTTAAACATATTCAGCGAGGTAGCCTCCACCACCTCAGTGGCCAGAGAATTCCAGAGATTCACCACCCTCTGGGAGAAGAAGTTCCTCCTCAACTCTGTCTTAAACCGACCCCCCTTTATTTTGAGGCTGTGTCCTCTAGTTTTAACTTCCTTACTAAGTGGAAAGAATCTCTCCGCCTCCACCCTATCCAGCCCCCGCATTATCTTATAAGTCTCCATAAGATCCCCCCTCATCCTTCTAAACTCCAACGAGTACAAACCCAATCTCCTCAGCCTCTCCTCATAATCCAAACCCCTCATCTCCGATATCAACCTGGTGAACCTTCTCTGCACTCCCTCCAATGCCAATATATCCTTCCTCATATAAGGGGACCAATACTGCACACAGTATTCCAGCTGCGGCCTCACCAATGCCCTGTACAGGTGCATCAAGACATCCCTGCTTTTATATTCTATCCCCCTCGCGATATAGGCCAACATCCCATTTGCCTTCTTGATCACCTGTTGTACCTGCAGACTGGGCTTTTGCGTCTCATGCACAAGAACCCCCAGGTCCCTTTGCACGGTAGCATGTTTTAATTTGTTTCCATTGAGATAGTAATCCCATTTGTTATTATTTCCTCCAAAGTGTATAACCTCGCATTTATCAACGTTATACTCCATTTGCCATATCCTCGCCCACTCACTCAGCCTGTCCAAATCTCTCTGCAGATCTTCTCCGTCCTCCACACGATTCACTTTTCCACTTATCTTTGTGTCGTCTGCAAACTTCGTTACCCTACACTCCGTCCCCTCCTCCAGATCATCTATATAAATGGTAAATAGTTGCGGCCCGAGTACCGATCCCTGCGGCACGCCACTAGTTACCTTCCTCCAACCGGAAAAACACCCATTTATTCCGACTCTTTGCTTCCTGTCGGATAGCCAGTCCCCAATCCACTTTAACACACTACCCCCAACTCCGTGTGCCCTAATCTTCTTCAGCAGTCTTTTATGGGGCACCTTATCAAACGCCTTTTGGAAATCCAAAAACACCGCATCCACCGGTTCTCCTCCATCAACCGCCCTAATCACATCTTCATAAAAATCCAACATGTTCGTCAAGCACGACTTTCCCCTCATGAATCCATGCTGCGTCTGATTGATCGAACCATTTCTATCCAGATGCCCTGCTCGTCATCACTTAATATGCTCTAATGACCAAGACAGGAGCTGAGGGATGCCACTTTATAATTATGACTTTCTTTTCTATAAAATCAG
Source organism: Mustelus asterias (assembly GCF_964213995.1). Taxonomy (NCBI): domain Eukaryota; kingdom Metazoa; phylum Chordata; class Chondrichthyes; order Carcharhiniformes; family Triakidae; genus Mustelus; species Mustelus asterias. The sequence goes on along the minus strand of NC_135807.1, from coordinate 65,255,891 downwards.
CAAAAGGAAGTTTAACTCCATATATTTCCAATATTTTGTTTTCCAGCAGAATGTAATGTAATTACCCAACACACAAGCTGCACTTAATGATTTAATTGTTCTTCAAACTTCTCCTTCAGGCAAGTGAAGAATGCATTGTATTTACAGCAAATCTTTAACCTGTGTTTAATGCTCCCTCCACTCATATTGTCTGTATCTTTAAGACCTGGTTGGTTGCAGAGATTCGCATTCTAATCAGTATTCTGTAACTTGATTTTGTGTCTCTGTATGCCCTGTTTGAGAGCACATTTCCACTCCATCTGACGAAGGAGCAGTGCTCCGAAAGCTAATGGTATTTGCTACCAAATAAACCTGTTGAACTTTAACCTGGTGTTGTTAAAACTCTTACTGTTGGAACTATATTACCATTCCTTCACTGTCACTAGGTCAAAATTGGGAACTCCCTCTCTGACTGCACTATAGGTGTACCTGTGAACTACAGTCGTTCAAGAAGGAAGCTCACCACCAATTTCTCAAGGATAATTAAGAATGGGCAATAAATGTTGGCCAAAACAATGACACCCACATACTGAGAAATAATAAAAAATCTGGGATTTGAGAAAGTCAATGAATTGTTCCTTTTCTAGCCTGAATTTGTCTGGAGTTCCATTTCTTTAACTGCACTGCCAGAGATGAACAAGAACCAAACCACAGGGTGAGGATTGTGTGATGGCTTTGTGGGAGTGGCCTTTCAAGGCCATCAGAATGAGGGAATCAGGGCCTGGTGCAGGAATTCCTTAGGTCAGAAATTCTGATCCCAGGCCTCAGCCACGATTGGTGTAGGCCAATATTGATGCAACTAGTGAGACCTGACAATCCCTGACAGCACCAGTGAGCTTCAGAAGGCAGCACAGATGTGTCCAGAACTATGATAAACTCATCACATGTACTTTTCTTCATGATGCTACTCATATCCACACTCAGTGACAGAGACGTCAGGCAGAACACTTCTCTTCCCTTGATTTTCAGGGCTGATAGATCCAGCTGAAGAACTAGCACCAGCACAGGTGAAATGGACTGAATGGCATGGGCGGCACAGTGGTTAGCACTGCTGCCTCACAGCACCAGGGACCCGGTTTTCAATTCCAGCCTTGGCTGATTGTCTATGCGGAGTTTGCACATTCTCCCTGTGTCTGTGTGGGTTTCCTCCAGGGGCTCTGGTTTCCTCCCACAGTCCAAAGTTGTGCAGGTTAGGTTGATTTGCCAAAGTAAATTGCCCCTTAGTGTCACGGGATGAGCAGGGTAAATATGTGGGGTTACACTGATTGGGCCTGGGTGGGAGTGTTTTTGGTGCAGGCCCAATGGGCCGAATGGCCTTTTTCTGCACTGTAGGGATTCTATAATCTCAAGGTTTTGATTTAACCCATTTTTCCATCCTTTGCTGTCCAGGAGAACCTGCTCTTTGCCTCCCTATGATAAGATCAGGAATTATTAGTATGAACTCATACAGCACTACTTCAGGACAGCTCAGCTCATATCCACTTCAACATTGAACAAATAGCCTCAAACAATGTAATTATCTGATCACTGTGGTGAGACAGTCAAGATGATGGATACACTATCCTGTTGCCCTGTGTGTGATCTGATTTCATAATGAAATCTAATGGGGAAATGGAGAAGAGAAATAAGAAAGGAAATGAGCAGAGTTTGTTGCGCGCATTAAGCTTCTTTCAAGATTCACAGACAATGAGCACTGAATCTTTCAGACAAATAAAATGAACAGACATCTTCCGCACTCATTACATATTCTATTTTTTGAATGACCCTCCGCCTCCTACTCAAATGTTAGTGCATCTTTATGTTATTCAATTCTGTATGTTTAATTACTGTGACCCGTTTCTCAGTTTATTCTGAATCTTGTGAGTCACTTATCCTACTTGGGTTGCTATGACATCTTTTTTTCCGTTGTTAATCATCGTTTAATTGAGGGCCCAGAATTTTGGATTCAAAACCTGTCTCTTTCCTTCAAAAAGCAGTTTCAATATTTAAACAAAAATGGTAGCATGGAACAGGAAATGTGAGTGAATGGCAGACATTTCACAGAAAACTCAATGTCTTAGTAACGTAGCACAAAGCGATCACAGACCTAAAACAATTGAAAGGTTACGAAAGTTTGAATGCTAAGTAGCATTTTATAAATGGGTTTTAGTTTTAGCAAATAGTTACCAGAGGTGGGGCGGGAAGGTTGGGGAGGGGGAAGCAGTTTCATACCAATTTTGTTAAAGCATTGCAAAAGAAAATACAATTGTTCCTTTTACTCGGTTAAAATGTTTGCAGAACTCAATTTTAATGCTGCAAGAGCTACTCACAAAATGGTAAAAATATATTTAGCACTGCACTGTATCTAGTTCTGTGTGCATGTGCTTAGATCAGAGTGGTCCTAGCAACCAACACGTCCTTTCTTGACTGATTAATATTTATGTTGTTTTCATAACTTGCCAGGAAAGCTTTTTCTTTAATAATTAGGTAGAATTAAGCTGACCTCAAATATCTCTCTTAGACATTCCCGTTAATTGACAGAAAATAGAGAATGGTAAAGGTAAAAATATTATAGATTCACAAGGTTTAACTTGAATCATTAATTTGTAATAAACATTCACTTTGAAGACATGTATAAAATGAATTGGTTTAAAATGGATAGGTTATATGGGTCACTTATGAAGTGACTTACTATAAAATTGATTGATTATATGGACTAAAAACTACATCAAGAACAATTTTGCAAAGGTTATTTCAGTACTTTGTGGTTAGATGAATGAAAATCAATGGGCGTATGATAATAACACAAGAAACCTTATTTAGCAGCACAACAATTTTACCTCTCAACCTTCTGGTTTGAGGGCTGATATGGTCTAAGCCTCCTTCTATTTCTTGGCTGGAATTCTCTGGTCTCGTACACCCCACTGTCACTGCCACAGCAGCGGGACTGGAGAAACCCAGCTGCAGGCAAGGTTGGAGAATCCCAGCCTTTATTTCTTCTACTTCATGGGTTCACCTTATGCCTCCCAAATGTTGATGCTACAATTCTGCCTTTATGTCATGACAAAATTTAGCTAAATGGTTAACATGGGCTACTTGTCAAAGATTAAATGTTGGTGTTGTGACTCAGAAGAAAACAATTTTCTTCAAAAAATTTGGCATCAGGCTTAAACCATCTTTTTTGAGGTGCTGTTGTCAGAATAGGTGCTGTCATTATTGATGATACCAAAAAAAGATTTTTGGAAATCATGGAATCTTAGAATCATACAGCACAGAAGAGGCCCTTTGGCCCATTGAATCTGCACCAACAAGTGAGAAACATCTGCGCTCTCACCTAATCCCATTTACCAGCACTTGCTCCATAGCCTTGAATGTCATGATGTGCCAAGTGCTGTCCAGATACTTTTGAACTGTCCCCCCCTCCCAGGCAGCACATTCCAGACCATCACCACCCTGTGGGTAAAAAAATTTTCCTACCCCTCACCTTCAACCTATGTCCCAACATGACTGACCCTTCAACTGGGTCATGTAAGCAAATAGATGGCGACCATAGCCCCCAAAGATATGCTCTAAAGTGAGCTTGCTATCGGCTTGTGACCAACAGGTCACCCATGTCTGTGATGCAAGGATCTCAGTAGCAAAACCTTAAGTTGACTGATGTTGGAGTCAATGCATGACAAGTCTTTGCTTGTGTCTTGATTGCCTGGACTCCAGCAATCTGGAAAAAGCAGAGAATGAAAGAAATGACCCGAAAGCGGAAAAGAGAGCCACGGAAGAAACATCAGATGATCTTAGACAAATGCTATTCATCTGTACAAGCTGCAGAAGGGAATGCCACTCATGAATTGGCCTCTACTGCCACAATGGATGGCATCCCACCCGGGCACAGTACATTGTATCCAAAGTGACTAAACACCCCACGCAGAATTATGAGGGTGTCTTGTAATGCCATGCAAACGAAGGGAAAATGAGATGCAGCATACTTCATGCCACTCACAGCTGCAAAACAGCAGGTAGAAGAGACATCTAAAACTGGAACAAATTGACAAGAATCAAATTACAATTACAATCAGATGCACATTATTCAACCGCAAAAGAAAAACAAGGTGACATTTACATCTATCTACATGATCTGAATCATTAAAACTTTCTTCACCCAGCTTTTCCATTCCCAATGTCCCACCCTCACTCCTGCTGCCAACTCTCACCTCCTGATGTACTGGGGGTTATGCATTACTGCATGTTGTGCAATTTCTGATATTGCATGAATTTCCATGTATAGTGCATTCAATTTCCTTCAGCAGAAACCAGAGGAAGGTATTAGATTTACCTTTGATTTTCAGTTACAAGTCAATGTTGCCTTGTAAACGATGACTGTCAGCATGGCACATAACTATAAATATGACCAATACTGTCTAAAGCAGCTTAACTGGTCATTCATCTGATGCTCTGGAGTGACATGATATATAGAATATTTGTTGTATTTGCCCATTTAACAAACAAATAACACTTCAATGTGATTCTTTGCATATGAAGAAATTTGAGATATTTTGGGAGATGTGATGAGGTTTTATTAAAATGCAATCTTTCTTTTTATATGAAAAGGAGAAGTTCCAGAAGAAATTATATATGCTAAATATTGCTCAGAAGTTACAGTGCAGAGTTAATGTTACGAGTTTAATTTGATTCTTCTTCTGAACTGAAGAGAGGTAGAGATGAGATGGGTTTTATGTTGTTGAAAAGGGGAAGGTGGAGCAAAAGAGAAGTTCAGTGATAGGTTCGAGGGTGGGGGCAATTAAACGACAGTGATGTGATGGAACCAACTACAGTAAAGGGAGTGGTAATGGTAGTATTAAAGAAACAAAGGATTGGTCCAGAGTTGATGTGAGTACCAGAATAAAGGTCAACTATTGGGGAGGTTTTCAATTGTTTGTTGCAACCTGTTTCTTCAAATGCTCCTGAAGGTCTGATAGCCAGTGATCAGTGTATTCATGTGAGAGGAATTAAGCATCAGGGATTAGGAGAATGTTAATGGAAAATATGACATATGCCATATCGGTCTGTTATTATCACAATATCTGAATACTCCCAGAGGAACTAGAAATGCAGGTAAAAATGTGCATGGATTCAACATAAAGGGATCCCAACTCATTTCTCATCAATGACCCTTCCATTACCTCCAGAAAATTGTTGTAAAGGTGAAGGAAAATCCCACATTCACCACCAATGCTCACACCGGTGATATAATGAAGGATGTTGACACCCATGGAAATATACTGCAGAATCTTCAGAAGAGAGTTTTGTGGCTAGAAAATGACATACTGTGCTCCTATGATTTATGGTACATTGGCAATGGACATGGAGCAGACTCAGAAAATGTACTTAATCTACACATTTTGAAGACAGCAACTTGAAAATATCAGTGGTTTTGTATTGTTGCGTGACGATCTGCAGGAAGGGTTCAAGTGAGAAAACAACAAGGCAGATTTTTGACAGCGCAAATACTTTGGAGATCCAGAGAATCTGATCGATTTGACATTTCCAGTTTGGATTTAGGGATTTGCTGACAGAACTAAAATCAATGGAGCAGAGACGAGCGAGTAGAATCATTTAGGATTTCCAGATTCCCATGGCTAGTTTAATGAGATAAACATCTTCATGCTCCATCCATCATCCCCACTTTTCTTCTGCACCACATGCAAAAAATAAATTAAAAACCTTCATAAGCGCAGCCAAATTTAAAAAATAACCAGAATGAGAATAAGATCCATGGTAACCTTTCAATAAATTCACAAAGTATTAATATTTAATTCTTCCCCCTTTTATTTTCTCAGTTAGGCAATGCATAGAAAAATGAATGAAGTAGCCCAGGCAATAATCTTCTCTGTGTATAATGTCTCTGATATTTCGTGACCAGACATGAGTTATGCTTTAATCAAGGCAAATAAAATTAGATTAGTTTTATTCCTATCCCCCCACTTTCCTGGTCTTCCTCTGACTTTTCAGTGATTGGCCATCTTCCTCCTGTTCACAAAATGACCATGAATTTATTGCGTACACTCAGCCAAATCTTGAGTGAGAGGCAGAGCTAGCAATTGAACTTAACCTTTTAAGTGGCAGTCAAATGGATAACTACTTGACCTGTTGGATCACAAATTTATATAGCATCTTCAATTTCATCCTGAAAGATTAAACATTCATAGTCCAAAGATTTAATTTTGTTGATAATTCAGTTGCCGAAAATCAGTAATTAATTAAAATTTATACATTTGCCGCTCCTTCTTTGGCAATCACTCGCTAACAAGTATGATTGTCCACCTAAGAAACTCCATGCCACTGGTCATGGGTTTTGTGGGTTCTTGCTTGGCTGATGAGCCCAACCATGGAGCTGCATCTTCGACCGCACACTTGGCAGGTGTTTCCGGGAAGTGGGTTCAGTCGTTGGAATATAGATCGCTGGCATTCCTTTCTCAGGCCCCTTTTCCAAGCCTCCTCTTGCCACCTGGTGTTCACAAAGAATTGTGACCCTTCAACCAAGAGATTCCTCCAGGTAGGTTTCTTCTCAGAAAGTGTCTCCAAGGCATTAACGTCTAGGTTGCACTTCTTGTGGTAAGTCTTCAAGATGTCTTTGAAGTTCTTTCTTTTTCATCCTCTTGTTTGGAGCCTTCCATGAGCTGGACAAAGAAGATTTGCTTTGGCAGTTGGGACTCTGGCATCCTAAGCATGTGGACGGCCCAGTGGAGTTGGTTTCGGATGACTATGGCCTCGATGTTGGTGCTCTTGGCTCCTTCAAGGATGCTGATGTTAGTACACCTGTCCTCCAAGCTTATGCAAAGAATCTGTCTCAGACAGTGTTGATGGTACCTTTCCAGGGCCTTGAGGTGTCATCTGTATGTAGTCCAGGTTTCTGAGCCATAGGGAAGAGTTGGGAGGACAACTGTCTTATACATGAGGATCTTGGTGTCAGCACGAATGTCAAGGTCATAGAATCCCTACAGTACAGAAGGAAGCCATTCAGCCCATCGAGTCTGTACTGACCACAATCCCACCCCTATCCCCGTAACCCCTGTATCCTGCTAATCCCCCTAACACTAGGGGCAATTCAGCATGGCAAATCAACCTAACCCGCACATTTTTGGACTGTGGGAGGACACTGGAGCACCTGAAGGAAACCCACACAGACACGGGGAGAAAGTGCAAACTCCACACAGACAATGACCCAAGGCCAGAATTGAACTCAGGTCCCTGGCGCTGTGAGACAGCAGTGCTAACCACTGTGCCATCATGCTGCCCAAATCTCTCATCCTCCGTCTTCCGCATACTGAAGTTACACAAGCAATGTCCATGTTGTTTTCTTCTTGAATTTCAACCGGTTGAGGTTGAAAAGTTTTTTGAACATCCTGTGGACGATGTCCACGCCACTGGTCAGTTTGTTCTTGACAAGGTGAAGGATGGTGGCGATGAAGATGAAGGGGCAGTGACACACCCTTGCTTGACTCCAGTCTTGACCTCAATGTTTTCTGTCTTATTCCTGTCAATGAGGACTGTTGCCGACATCTTGCTGTGGAGGAATCGGAGGATGTTGGTGAATTTCTCTTGGACAGCCGACCTTTGACGGGGTATTCCATAGCACCTCCTGATTAACTGAGTCAAAAACCTTGGTCAGATCAGTGAAGGTCATGTACGTCAAATTACGGCAACCAATGGGAGACGTCCCAAGGAAATTCCTGGTGCCAGTGTGCCATCCATTCACTATGCCAGTTAAAGGATAAGGACACCTCATCAGCTTTAATGATGTATGATTACGCCACTGCTGCAAGAAATGGAGCAAAGGAAGGATGCCTTGTCTTCTTTCCATGGAAGGTAGATAGCCAAGGTTGTGGCAAGAGGGAGCTGGTCCTGATCAGCAGGATCCACAGAACTTGGATGAAATGCAGAAAACAAATCAATGACATCACCAGAAGGATAAGGCAATTTAAAGTAAATAATAAAGACTATTATCAATATATTAAGCTGTCTGGGGGCCTCTTCACAACAGCCTGGTATATCGTATCATACAATATTATTTCCTCCAACTGATTACATAATGTAAGCTTACAAATTCTCATGATCAGTTAAGAATATTTACATTCACTCCTCTTACTATCATGGATAGAGACTGGTAACTTAAAAAAAAATTAAAATCACAGTTACTTACTGAACGAATGAAGCCACAAGGTTCCATGGTTTAAAACGGAATTTTTTAATATAATACAAGAGTCAAACAAAGCACACCAAAATACTATCTGTGGTTAAAAACCTGTACTCTAAAGCCCAGAATCAACACATGTTAAAGATGAATTAACAGACAAATTTTGGTTGATTATAAGCTATTTTTAGCACCCTGGGCCAGACCCCCAAATGTTGTTACAATCTGGTTAGGGACCCGTGACGTTTTGTTTAAAGACGACAAAGTTTGGGAAACAATGTATTTACTTAGTGAATAAAGCCATTTGATTCCGTGGTACTTGTACAAACAAAATAAACTTTGTTGTACAAAGTCAGAAAAGTAAAATCATTTACTCGGACATTCAGAGTTAACATGAGGTTTATATGAAATAACAGACAAGCTGTGGTCGAACACACCACACTGCATATAAAAAAGCAGATGTGACCAAGACAGATCCAATGAATTTCTGAGCAACCCACCCAGATGTCAATGTTCACTGTGAGGTACGCAATCTGGTTAAAGCTCTGTCTCTTCTATGAAGGATTGCAAGTCTTCACTTTTCCCTTTCGAATAACTAACCTTGGAATTCCTTTCCAAAAGTCACTTGGACTGACAGGGTGTTTATCACGTCTCCACAGACTACGGGGGTGACGCTCCCAGTCCGCTGTGCTGCTCTCGTGCATGGAGACATCAGCGGAAATTGGCATGGAGCTGATTTAAATATTGAAATTAATATTTCTATCTTATTAGCAGGCCTGGAATAGGAGTCTCCGGGCCCACGAGCATCGCCCCCCTCTCCCTTCCCCCCACCCACCCTCCCACCCTCCCCCTCCTCCCCCCCCCCCCCCCCCCCCCCCCCCAACGACTGTCAGGATGAGTTGCCTTCAGCGGGGTTTACAACTGCTCCCTACTAATGGGGAATATGTGTCCCAGCCTCGCTGGAGGGAACAGAGGCCATTAAGGTCCCTCCAGGAGGTCGCGGGTAAGGGGAGATGCCCCCTAGACAGTGCCACCTGGCCCCCTGGCATTGCTCAAGGGACAAACTGGCATTGGGCAGTGCCAAGGGGATGGGCCCAGAAGGTGTCCCGCTGCCACTCTGCCGTAGGATCGGTGGGAAAGAGAGGGAAGGGGGTGATCAGAGCTGGCCATCTGGGTTGGGGAGGGGGGACAGGACATTAGGGCTTGGCCAGAGTGGTCTGAGAGCCCAGCGATCGGGGTATTGGGGGGTCAGAGTGGCAGCGATGCGGGGTCACGGAGCTGGCCAGTGATCGGGCTAGCCAGTGATTGGGAGGCCGGCAGTGCAGGGTCACTGCTCTGATGGATCGGCGCATCCGCAGTGACCCGCTCAGCGCTATGCTGCCGGCCTCTCGGGTAGGAATAGGCTCCGCTTCCTGATTTTCCGAGTGAATCCCACTAGTGTGCTCCGCAGTGCTCAGAGTGTCGGAGATTCATTCTGAAAATCCCACTAAAAAGATTTATGGGAGTTACCCCAGTTTTCACTCCAGTGAATTTGGCACTTGTTTTGGGAGAATCGCCCCCTACATTCCCCAGGATTCCCGAATCTGCACTCTGGCACCAATTCACAGCTACAACTTCAGCTCTTTAGTCACATGTGGCAGAACACTGCTCCTCCAAAGGTTTACCTTTGCTCCAATGGCCCTCAGCAAAGACCAAACTTCCTCTGCCTTTTCAACTCTCTCGGGTTTCTCGATCCCTGTCAATAGCAGAAGTTTTCCTGCTTGGTATCTCTTTCTTTGCTCCTCTTCTCTCTAGTGGTTCCTCTCTTTGGTGATTACCTTCTGACAGGCTCCTCCTCCTGGGGGCCTCCTCTTGATGGCTCCTTCCCTGGACCTCTCCCTCTCTGGGGCTTCTCCTTGTCCCCTCTTCCTGAGTTCCCTCTCTTTATTTCTCTCTTGGACTTTTCCCTGTTCCCTCTCCCTTTGTCATGATGTGGAGATCTCCCTTTCCCAGGGCTCCGCTATGCTATGGCGCTTAACTCCTTACATCCCGTGATCAGGTCCTTACGATGTTTTTACCCATGCAGGCACACTGGGCACTTGTCCTCAGTCCAAAGATCTCACAACACTGAATGGTTCATTCACAACCTGCTCCTGATTCAGATGTATACCAGGTAATGTCCTTCCATAAAGGACATTAGAGAACCAGATGGGTTTTTACAACAATCGACAATGGTTTCACAGTCATCAATTGACTTTGAATTTCAGATTTTCATTTAATTCAAAAGTTACCATTTGCCATGGTGTGATTTGAACCCGGCTCCACAGAGCATTACCCTGGGTCCCTGGATTACTAGTACAGTAACAATACCACTATGCCACCACCACCCCTCCCCCCCCAGCCCCCACCCCCCTCCCCCCCGCCCCCACCCCCCTCCCCCCCCCCCCTCCCCCCCATCCCCCCCCGCCCCCTTCTCCCCATGGCATTTTCCAGTGGCGGAGGTGCCCTGTCATTGGCTGCTTGTGTCATTGAGTGCTGGTGGGATCCTCCTGTCCTGCCAATGTCTACAGCATTTTGCATGGTTCACCCATCCCACTGCCAGGGAACCCATCGCAGGGGGTCTCCTTCAGTGTAACCGGAAAATCCTGCTCTATATCTTTGCTTATTCTCAGCTCCTGGAACTAGGCTCAGTTTTCTTCGGTCTGTACTGCACCACAAGAAGCATCATCAATTACTAAACTCTGTTTCTTTTATATGGTTTCAGCAAGGAATTTTGGTTTTTAATCTCAGTTTTAGTCTTAGTTTAACTTTGCATCAAGAGGGTCTGTTTCAGTTCTCTTTGCATTTAGGATCTATTCTTTGAAACCAAGGATCTGTCACACTCCACACAAGTCCATGAAATCTACTGCATGCGACAGTTTTAAGCAGCAGCAACTACAGCCTCGCTACAGCTCCTTCTTAATGCTGAGAGAGATTCATTAATTCATACTATAGGGTGCTGTAATACTTCTGTTAGTAATGCAAGTCTCATGTGTCTGTACAGAAGAAAGTAGCTTTTAACAGAACACAGGTCAGCACTCAAAACAGAGAAATGCGTTTTTATATTGTGCCTCTCATGAGCACTCGACCCAAAGTGCTTCAGAGTGAATGAAATCATTTTGAAGTGTAGTTACTGTTGTAATATTGGAAATGCTGTGCAGCAAGTTCCGACAGACAGCAATGTGATAATTATAGACTATCTGTTTCTTTGTGATGTTGATTGACGGATTAACATTGACAAGGACACCAGGAATTACTCTCCAGAGCCTCTTTGAAGTGGTGCCCTGGGATCTTTTATGTTAACCTGAGAGGACAAATGGAGCCTCAGTTTAATGTTTTATCTGAAATACAGCTCCTCCGACAGTGCAGCATTCCCTCAGTACTGCACTGCAGTGTCAGCTGTTTTTTGTGCTCAGTTGCTTGGGCACAATATGTGTCTGGTGGCAAGCGAGAAATTTGGAGTGATTCTTGCTGGGTGAGCAAACACAGTCTTTAGCTTTTCAGCCTATTAATTATGCAAATATGAGGAGCTCAGCAAATCTCATGGCAGTGCAGGCAGCAACTCCATTGCTGTTACCTCATGGGGTTGAATGTCCTGGCACCATATTTAAACAGCACCCTGACAGCCGTTCACTCACTGTAGGCAAGGTGCACCAGACAATTCACCCAGTATAGCCCCAAAACACAAAAACAACATTCTGCCCCCCATTTCAGCAAATCCTCCCTGGCAATTCTACTCCCCACTGTCTGGGAAATGCAGGAGATCCTTTTTCCGAGGGATGTGAGCTGGAGGCTCTACCACCTGACTGTGTCTGATTGAGAGGAGGTTGCCGGGGAGGATAGTGCCTGTGGGGCCCAAAAAAGGACCTCGCTGCAGTGCAGGGAATAGATGAATGATCTGCTGCACGCCACGAGGGTAAGTTTACTGTCTACTCAATGCGAGCTTATACTCTCATAGGGGGATCAGACAGTCTAAGGGTTTGTTGCGGGCTTTGATGTCAGCCATTTCATTGATCACAACTTTACCCTTCGAGTAACCAGACAAGGAACAGTGTTTTCTTAAACAGGGGTTTTAATACAAGTTATAGCAAGGACCCTTGGAAGCGATAGTTCACATCCCTGTCGCTAGCCAGAGTGGCGTATTCCAAGATTCAAAGGCAATTGAAGTTTTCAAAATCGATTACAAGTAATTAGCATAAACCAATCACAATCACTTTACTGTTGCTTCATTATAATATCCAATCAGTGAGAAAACTTCATAGGACAGCTCGTTTCTATACCTGTGGATCACTCCCATTTTCCAGTTACTGATGTCTGATCTACGTGCTTTGCCAGATGAATGGCCTCGGTGGCTGTCTGTGAAGGTTCTTAAAAGAAGACCTTTGTTTTTCAACCTGGGTGATTTTTAGACTTGTGTGACTATTCACCCTTTCAGGATTAGAGTGCACAGGGATGTCCCACATAACCAGCAGATGGGACATCAGCACTAAATGTATGCCAGCCACTTTAAGCTTTCCATCTCATATTAGTTCCTGGAGAAATGGCTCCTTAATTGCTGCTGGGAAGGGTGTGTATTCTTCTGTACTGCTCAATTACTCATTGAAACTTTCTGTCTTTTTGCCCAAAATATTTTCACCCAAAGTAAAAGAGAACATGCCTAGACTGGAGGCGGCACCCCTAAAATCAGTCCTGTCTCAGGTCTGGAGGAACAGGTCACAGAGCTGGCAGGATATGAAAGAGATTGTTCCTTTGCAGAAGGCATCCCTCAACAATCCAGTGAGGATGCATCCAGAATACACCGACAAGATGTGGTCAATGACTCTGAGTGATCTTCACTGTATGAGCCTGCTTAGTCAATAACTCATTCTGTACCCTTTTCTCTATTCCAGAGATCGCCAAGGAAAGAGGGAAGACATCATCCTCCAGATGCCACAGCTCCAGCCCCCAGGCCACCTCTAAGGAGGAAGCTGCAGTATTCTCCAAAGGAAGTACCATAACTGTTTTCACCTGTACACTCCAGCAGGAAGATACACACACCTCGGTGAGTCCTATTTCTAGAATAGAAATCGGGTTCACAATCAAGTGGTCATCTTACGGACCCAGTTGTAAAGCTGGTGCAGGCAGTGACAGCCGAGGTCTCTGACACTCGGAGGACTGCTGGAAACCAAACCCCTGCTGAATCCCTGTCTGATAGTGAGCTTCTGGAAGCAGCCCATGGAGATGTGGAGATAGTCAAGAGAACATCAGACAGAGTTGTCAGAGGCCTTCCATAGACTCAGCCAAAAGATGGAGGAGTCTGTCCACCTTCTGTCTGCTGTCACAACCCCAGCATGTGAACATGTCGAAATCTCCATGGGAATGATGGCGGCTGCCTTAGAGACCCAGTTCCAGCAGTTTCTGCCAGATCTGCACTCAGACTTGCGCACTGTCCCTAACCATGGGTGTGTTTCAGCAGTGGCTATGCCAGAGGGGAGAAAAGGCACCTCACAACCTCCCTCTAGTTGCCCCTTTCTCTTGTGGAGTCAGATAGGGCCCATTGGGCTCTCAAAGGGAGGAGGAGTACCAGCCAGGCACACTGGGCACATCCACACAGGACACTCCAACTGTGCCCTACCACTTCAACTCTCCTCTGCCAATGACCCCCATCAACTTAAGCAGATTGGACTGAGGAGGGTGCACTCAGAGTAGGAAACCTTTAGAGGCCAGGTCTCTCAAAACCTTGACCATAAGAGGACACCCGCCAAAGTCAGTTTCCACAACAGGACATTGCAGTCAGCAGGCTGCTCCACCTCAGCAGCAGATGCCAGTACTTCACCTAGACGTAGCAGTAGAGTTAGAAAAATGAAAAAGTATTGAATTCTCACTGGTGGCTTGGGCATTCACTCAGAAGCTGAGTGTAAACAGCTGCCATCCCCCTGCCCTGTTTCTGCCCCAGGATAATTGCTTAAGTAAAATACCAGAATAATTATCCATGTTCACTTTTAATAAGGAAAGCATTGGAAAAAATTAGATTGACGGTTAAAAATTGGATATCTGCACAGCAAATATGTTGGCTACAGATTACGTTTTGTGTAAATTCCTTCTTTGCTTCTGTTGCAGCTGATATAGAGTAATGATGACAGGGACCCTTGATAGATTCTGGATAGTTATTTTTCCAAGATCAAAGCCTCATTTTTGAGAGAAGGTTTCCGAAATGATATTTCTTGAGATGATGCAGCCATAGAAATCTGGCAATCTGATAATCTCCAGCAATATTGCCTTCCTCACCTCATAAATACTCTTGATTTTCATCTGCCCATTCCACTTCTGAATCCTCCAGTTAGATGCCCAGATGATTCTTATGTTGTCTGACATAAAGGGTGCTGCAATGATCCCAGATAGCTTTCAGAAAATCTGATTATACAAAAATAGGAGCAGGAGAAGGTTATTCAGTCCCTGGAGCCTCTTCCACCATTCAAATGAAATCATGACTGATGTGATTGTGGCCTTAGCTCCGCTTACCTTCATCATAACCCTTGACTCCTTTATGGATCAAAAATTGTGGCATGGGATCTTTTATATCTACCAGAATACTATGCTAACCTTGGTTTTCTGCTCTAACCTTGGAGTGGGACTTGAACCTGCAACCTTCGAACTCGCCGGCAAGAATGCTGTGTACTGAGCCACAGTTCAAAAAAATAGACCCGTGCCTTTTCTTCGATCAAATGTTTGGTCATCTGTGCTAGGAATGTAGGACTTAAGAGAAATAGGCCTTTTTCAGCCTGCTCTGCCTTTTGATATGTCTGATCTGATTGTGGTCTCAAAACACTTGACTCCCTTGTTTATCATGTATATTATTTCTTATGTTTAAGTGGAATGTTTAAAAATTTAGTTTTATTCTACAGGCAGTCAGTACGTCTGGAGGATTCTAGCTCAGATGCTGGGAGATCAGAATAATTACTCATTTCAGCCATGCTGTGGTTACTTAGGATAGAGCGAATGGATTTTTTGTTTATAGAAAGAGATTTCCTATGGGACTTTTTGATTAGGTTGATTGAAAGGGTCATGAGTTATCCATCAGGTGCTGAAGTGGGGTAATGGGAGAAGCTAAGTTTGTAACAGGGAAAGACTGAGCAGTTGCTGTTGGAGGTCTACTAAAGTCAGAGGTATGTGCAAGCTGTTTCCTGAGAACTCAATCTCGCCACGAAATCTCCTTGGAAGTTTCAAGACTGTTAACACAATTTATAGCAAGTGTGCCTGGGTTTGCTAACTGTATTTATTTAAAAGTAGTTTTGATCTATGGGGCTTGATGAATGGAGCTTATTTAGAACTGGAATAGTCATAAGCTAGAAAGTAAAGTTGCTTCCTTTAATTTGTAACTATTATTCAACTGTTAATGGTTGAGCTGCTGCATTTGTAAGAGTAATATTCAAACTGTGTTATTAAATAAAGTTTGTTTTACTATAAAAGATCCATACTTTGTCAGTGGAATCACTCCTGGAGAGAAATATCCTATCCTCATGTTTATGCCAAAAATAAAAAATGTTCGGGTCTAGTCCGGCTTTCCAAATGTAACTTGGGATTCTGGTTCAGGACCCTAATACTAAGATGTGATCTATGTCTTCAAAAGTATGAAAGCTTTGATAGAGTAGATACAGAGAGGTTTTATGCTTTTGGGGATGAACAAAACCAGAAGCCAAATAAGGTAGTCATCATAAAATCAAATGGGAAATTCAGCAGAAACTTCTTCACCCATCCTGTCAGAAAGTTGGTGCAATCTCAATGGGCTGAATGGCCTCCCCTGTAGGGATTCTATGATTCATCCAGATAATGGAGAAAATGTGGAACTCGTTACCACAGAGAGAAATTGAAATGGAAGCTCAACAAACATGTGATGGATAAAGGAATAAAACTGCAGTTGCTGGAATCTGAAACAAAAACAGAAAATGCTGGAAAATCTCAGTTGTTTTGACAGCATCTGTGGAGAGAGAATACACCCAATATTTTGAGTCTGGATGATCCTTTGTCAGAACTCTGTCAGATGGAGAAGGGAATAGAGGTCTATGCTGATAAAGTTAGATGAGGAAGGATGGATGGAAGCTTAAGTGGAGAATAAATGCTGGCACGGACACATTAACCATTTAGCTTATCTCCATGCTATATATTCTATGGTGTTTTTTATAAAACAGTATTTACACCAAAAAAGCAGATGTGCCAGCAATCAAAAAGTAATGATCAGCAATCCAAGTATCTTAAGGCTTCGAGTAGCGAATATATTCAGAAGAATATAGTTAGGTGGCATGGTGCCCTGGTGGGTTGGTTGTCGTATAAGCTAGTTGGACATCAGTTTGTGGGAACCTATGAATTCCACAACATCTAAAGTATGCTCTCAAGAGAGATATAGGTGTCAGCTTCCTTGCACAAGAGGAATGAACATTTTGAAGTGAGTCAGTCTATGCTATTTTACTGTTGCTTTCTACCATTGTTACTATTGTCAAATAAAATCTTCTTAAAGATAAAAGTAATAAGAATGAAATTTGTTCAGGCTACAAGTAATCTGAAAATGGGGACTGTTTGTTAAACGTACCAATAAATGTTGACCTTACAAGAGTTATGAAGAACCATATTGTATTAAATGCTTTTATTTATCATTTGGATTTTTTCCATATTTGGAATTTATTGAATCACTTTGCAAAGGGTGTCATTTGAGTGTTTTCAACAATCAGATGATTTTTATAAAGCAGTTAATGATTTGGAACCGCTTGATTGAAGAAAAGGAATATTGTACTTACATGTAAGCTCCCTTCAGATAATAAGTCAGTCACAAATAATTATGATTTATTAGTTTACATCCAAAATAAATAAATCAGTTGGCAGAAACTGCGGTGCGTTACCATAACAACCAATTCTAACTAAATACATTTGATATTATTTCCTTGCTTAGTGCATTTTGGTTGTGCAACTATCGTGGATCGGTAACCATAGTGATGTGCAGTTTATATTCACTGAGGGACATCTGTTTATAAGTGTGGTAGCTAACAAACATGAAATGAAAATAAATGGTCGATAGCCGTGTGTACAAAGCCCTTCTCAAGTAATATATTTCCCACGAATCAGCCTTTACATTTGTCTTCAAGAAAGGATGTCAGGCAATTTGGTTCTCTGACGTGTTGATAAATTTGTACTTAATGCCAGAAAAGTACTGAGCTATATTTTCTGTCCTTGAATGCAGTCAACAAACTGCAAATCTGTCACAGTGAGATCAACACCGTTTCAAAACTTATGTCCACATTCAGATGAATTATTACTGATTGTCACGTTCTTAGCTGGAACATGGAAAATTGAATTTTTTGTTATGATATACAGCAGAAATTAAAAGCTTTTAGTATTGGTCTTACTGAAATAGAAATGCTCATTAGGGCTAATTAAGCAATGATGTGTTCACTAACTGCACCTTCACATTCTGTGTATACATCTCACCAAATTGAGTGAGTATCTGGTATGCCTGATTCACTTTGCATCAAATTCAGTCTGGTGCACAATTCTTATTACATCTCAGAATTTTAGTCAATTAAAATAAATTGCCCCTGTGCAAAAATCGATCATCTTTCCTTTCTGTTCAATCTTTTCCTGCTTGCTTGTTTTTAAATGGACAATGTTGGGATTTATTGGCCTGGCCTTTAAAGTTTTTTTCCTTCAGTAACAATAATAATAATAGGATAATATTATATTTAAAATTTGTTTAACTTTTCACATTGTTGTGCTTCCATAATCCTGTGTGGATTACTTCTGTATTTGCAGTAGCATTTTAGGAATTAATGGAGAAAACGCAAGTGAATATGTCTGCATTTCAGTCTTCTGTTGCCTACTCACCTTATCTCAGGAGTTTTTAAATTTATTTATTCACAGGACGTGGGTGTCACTGGCAAGCCAACATTTATTGCCCATCCACAATTGCCCATGAGAAGGTAGTGGTGAGCTATCTTGAACTGCTGAAAAATCAAACTGCACAACATGGTGAAGGTGTTCCTATCGTGCCGTTAGATAGAGTCCCAGAAGTTTGGCCCAGTGGTAGTGAAGGATTGGAGATATTTGTCTAAATCAATGTCTTGTGATGTGAGTGAACTTGGAAATGGTAGAATTCCTTGTACCTACCTCCCTTGGCCTTCTAAGTAGTAGAAGTAATTGGTTTGAAACATGCTGCTGAAGAAGCCTTGGTAAGTTGCTGCATCTTGTATATGGTACACACAGCTGCCACTTACACTACAGCTGGCAGTCAGTCAAGTGATTGCTTTGTCTTCCTCCTTTCCGCTCCTTCCTCTTTAACAGCCTCTTTAAAAGCTACTTTTTTGAGCATGGGTGGGATTTTCTGTTCCAGGTCTAACTTCTGCACAGGAGCAGAAACCTGGAGTGTTTCCAGCCACGGCACTCAATGGAAATTTGTGCCAAATCGTGTGATGTTAGGCTCATTAATTATGCAGTCCGGGGTTTCCCAACATATCGTGCCATCGTCATTCAACTGCAGCCAGCATATCCACATCCTGGAAGTTCCAGCAGTGTGAATATCCCCATCCTGAAAGCTCCCACAGTGAGAATATCCACATGGGTAGAGGCTCCACCCACCCAGGGTCAACCAACATCGGAGGCCTCCATCTGCCACTCTCCACAAGCTGCCCCAGGCCTCCTGCCAGCTGAGTCCCAATATTCCCACACCACATTGGTTCAAGTCTATTCCAGACTGACATGATATCCCACCAACATGGATAACTGGTAAGGGAGAGGACAATTATTCTTTGGCCTTCATCGGCATCCCACCACAGGAGAGGGTCTTCATTTACATCCCCATGGAGGCACTGTTGGGGTGGTATTGTTACTGGACTAGTAATCCAGAGACACAAACCATATTGCCGTTCCTTCACTGTTGCTGAGTCAAAATCCTGGAACTCCCTCCCTAACTGCACTATAGGTGTACCTCCACCACATGAACACCAACGGTTCAAAGGCAACTCACCACCACTTTCTCAAGGGCAATTAAGGATGGGCAATAAATGCTGGCTGACCCAGCAACACCCACATCCTGTGAAAGAATAAATATGAAAAAAGCTCCCAGGTTCTCTCTCTCCAAATATATACAAATGTGTTGCCATTTCTGGTGAGTTTGTGTTACTGCTCAGACAGGACATACACAGGGATAGTGACATAGGCATAGGGCAGAATTTTATGAGATTGATTCTAAGTGTGCAGCTAGCATGAACATGGGAGAGTTCCTGATCCGTTTTTGGGCGGGTTTTCACACGCAGTTTTATGCACGTAGTCATTGAAAATATGGGCAAGACGGCTTCTAACTCCTGCAGGCAGTGGGCTGGGCTTATTTCGCCATGATGTGGAGATGCCGGCGTTGGACTGGGGTGAACACAGTAAGAAGTTTAACAACACCAGGTTAAAGTCCAACAGGTTTATTTGGTAGCAAAAGCCACACAAGCTTCCGGAGCTCCAAGCCCCTTCTTCAGGTGAGTGGGAATTCTGTTCACAAACAGGGCATATAAAGACACAGACTCAATTTACATGAATAATGGTTGGAATGCGAATACTTACAGCTAATCAAGTCTTTAAGATACAAAGGACGTGAGTGGAGAGAGCATCAAGACAGGCTAAAAAGATGTGTATTGTCTCCAGACAAGACAGCCAGTGAAACTCCGCAGGTCCAGGCAGGCTGTGGGGGTTACAAATAGTGTGACATGAACCCAATATCCCGGTTGAGGCCATCCCCGTGTGTGCGGAACTTGGCTATCAGTTTCTGCTCAGCAACTCTGCGCTGTCGTGTGTCGTGAAGGCCACCTTGGAGAACGCTTACCCGAATATCAGAGGCTGAATGCCCGTGACCGCTGAAGTGCTCCCCAACAGGAAGAGAACAGTCTTGCCTGGTGATTGTCGAGCGGTGTTCATTCATCCGTTGTCGCAGCGTCTGCATAGTTTCCCCAATGTACCATGCCTCGGGACATCCTTTCCTGCAGCGTATCAGGTAGACAACATTGGCCGAGTTGCAAGTGTATGTACCGTGTACATACTCTTTATTTCACCAGCCACCCTGTAGAGGGAGCTCCTGTGCATGTGCAGACCTCTGATGCTGCACATGCACAATTTCAGCAGCAGGGGTCTGACAGAAAGAGAGATCTGTCAGACTCCTGCTGCTGGAGTCAACCTGAACCAACTACCCCCTGCAATCGCAAGGCCTTGTGGCCAATCGTGAGTTCCACAAAGCATAGACATCTAGCCCCTGCTGCCCCCCCAGCCACCCAGACCGATCATGCCCCCTTCCCATTGCAGAGTGGTAGCGGGCCCCCCTCCCCCTCCAATCTGATCCCACTGCAGAGTGAGCAGCGGCCCTGGAGTGCCCAGGTGCTAGGTTGGCAGTGCCAAGATGCCAGGGCGGTACTGCCAGGCTGGCACTGCACAAGGGCACCCCTCCTTACCCTCGGCCTCCCTGGGGAGCCTTAGTGGCCTCCAGTTCTACTGGTGAGGCCATCACAACTGTTCTCCATTCATAGGAAGCAGGTGTTTTCCTTGCCGGAGAGAACCTCTCCCGGCTAAGCCATAAAGGCAAGTGAGCCCGGACGATTGAGTGCCGGGCTCACTAAAGACATGCAAATTAAATTTATAATATATTAAAGTAAATGATTCAGCCTCTCACCCATTCCCAGTGAGAGGCTGTCCTTGCTGGAAATCCAACTCTCACAAAATTGAGAGAGGCAAGAAATCGGCCGTGATCCTGACTTCTCGATTCTTGCGCGATTTTACCAGCTCAGTGCGTCCATCAATGGACAGGGCAAGCCGGGAAATTCCGCCCACAGAGCGCTTAGAGTTAAAAATAACTACTTTGAAAATACTTCCTTTGCCATCCATGCATCATAAGCATCTCTTTTGTTGCAGAGTTGTCCCACCTACTTTAATATAATGTGCAGACAGGGTCAAATACAAATTTTGCTTCACCCAGGACTGTGAACTTTATCATTGTGTTAATTTTTTATGTGGATATTGCTCTCCAAGCCTTGATTGATGACATTTGTCACATCAGTTTTCAATCAACTGATGCAGGAAACAAATGATAGAAACCCTGTTCAGCATGAGAAACACTTTCATCATCTTTATGATGGAAAGAAGACCAGAGAGAACACAACTTTTACCAGTGAGGGTGGTGGAGTGGGTATGCAGGTGGAGGACACAGATCACATGTGGTAAGTTCACATCATCTTTCTGGCATTTTTATGCAGGCATCTCATAGAATGATAGAAATATCTAGGGTAGATGGGGGTCTATTGCCCAATAGCATCTACGTTGGCTGAGAAATAACCATCTAAGCTAATCCCACTTTCCAGCCCTCGGTCTGTATCTTGTAGGTTACAGCACTTCATGTACATACCCAAGTACTTTTTCATTTTTGAGGGTTTCTGCCCCTGTACCTTTTAGGCAGGCAGTCTAAGATATCCAACACTTGTTGGCATTCTGAATTGTCCTAAAATAACCTACATCTTACCCTAAATCTCTGCCCCACCCCCCCCAACCCCCGGTTATGGAGCCCTGAGTCAAGGAGAATAATGCCTTCCTACCCCTCCTATCTAGACATTAGGTCTGCCCTCAGTCTCCTCTGTTCAAAAGAAAATTACAGAAGCCTATCCTGAAATCCAAGATTCTCCAGTCTAGACAACGGGCACTATCTTAGCTACCGTTTACACCACGCTTCCGCTGCAGTGGAGACCGAGAATTTGTCAGCAAGTCAAATTTTCGTTCACAGCGGCAGGATGGGAAAATCCCACCGGCATGAACAGTGGTAAGATTCAGGCCAATGGTTTCATCATCTCTTTACCCCCTATAGATCACTGTAGTGCAGTGACCAGAACTGAATGCAATACATTAGTTATAACCTAACAAGAGTTTGATACAGTTTCAACATAACCTCCTTCTGCTGCTTCAAGTGCAATTTATTAGAACCCATTGAACCGCAATGTACTTTAAAGCATGGCAATAAAAAATAGTTCTTTAATTATTCTGTCAGTAACATTCTCTTCTGAGTGAGGCTCAAAAAATAACTAGGTTCATTAAAATACCATTTCTTTGGAGTGCCTACTTCCTTTACTTCTTAAAACAATTAATGCATTATTAAAGGTTTGCTGGTATTTCTGCAAGTGTTACCTTATCCACGGAGATTTGATTGTTCATGAAACTCGATTCACTTTTATCAAGTGATCAAGGGCACAACTGAGACACTTGGAAAAGGATTGAAATTCAGGCAATTAACAGGTTGACATTCAAATTATATTACAAAGCCCCTTGTTAGATACTGTACCTGGTATTTAAGTAGCCTGAGTAGATTAACAGCTCATGGAATTAAGTTTCATTTGGGGAGGAGGCGCAGAATTATCAGTTAAGGACTGCTTGTTCCAAGTTATTATTTCATTGACTAACAGAATACAAATCTGTAATTTTAAAAATTGTTTTTCACATAAGTGATTACAATTGTCGGTGGAAAATCCTCACATTAGGAGGCATACAGCCACTTCAGAAAGGCTTGTACCATTAGGGTCAACTTTAAGACCTGCTGGGAAACCACAGTGTGAGTTGAGTCTGAGGCCTGGCAGATTTTGACAACTGAATGGTGCGACTGTGACAAACATTGCATGACCTCGATGTCGCCTCCTGGCATTGAGGTGATTTTGTTTTTTAATTCGTTCATTGCTGGCCAGATGACAACGATAAGCAATCACTCCAAAACAGATTAAAATCCCATTAGGGTCTGAGTTATCTCATGGACCCCAATTTGCATTCATTGGGCGTCACTGGCGGCCAACATTTATTGCCCATCCCTAGTTGCCCTTGAGAAGGTGGAGGTGAGCTGTCTTCTTGACAACTGAGCGGCTTTCAGAGGGCAGTTAAGAGTCAACCACATTGCTGTGGCTCTGGAGTCACATGTAGGTCAGACTAGCTAAGCACGGCAGATCTCCTTCCTTAAAGGACATCAGTGAACCAGATGGGTTGTTTGATAGTGAACAATGGTTTCATGGCATCAGTAGATTCTTAATTCCAGATCATTTTTATTGAATTCAAGTTCCACCATCTGCTGTGATGGGATTCAACCTGGGTCCTCAAAACATTAGCTGAGTTTCTGATTAATAATCTAATGATAATACCACGAGGCTATATTGAAAGCAGTAATTATGACTGGGAATTGGTGGGCTCGGGGAATGTTCTGAGTGTCCTGCAGTTGAAATTTCCTGGCTTTCTAACAACCTCATCTGGCCAGATGATATTGATAAGCAATCACTCCAAAACAGATTAAAATCCCATTGGGGTCTGAGTTATCTCATGGACCCCAATTTGCATTCAATAACAAGGTACTCATCAGAGTCTGCAGGAACCTCATTCACTGCCAAAACATATGGTGTTAACATTGAATATGGGCATGAATGGAGTAAGTATTGGAGCCATTGCATTTTCACTACTCCCTTGTTTCTTTCCTAGCAATCTGAAAATTCCTCCATGTGCGTGTATTAAAATTATTACTAGGTGAATTATCATCATTAACTTTCTAAAATTGAGAGAAATGCCAACAACTGCAGGAAATAAACTAAGAGGAAGATATCCTGTGACAAAGGCCAGGATTCTCAATTGCTCATAGGGGCTGGAACATACTAGATTTTTCAAAGCATAGGCAGAGTGGATGGACTTGGGAACCTACCCACTTCCTATTAATAAGAACAAAGAACAATACAGCACAGGAACAGGCCCTTCGGCCCTCCAAGCCCGCGCCGCTCCCTGGTCCAAACTAGACCATTCTTTTTTATCCCTCCATTCCCACTCCGTTCATATGGCTATCTAGAAAGTCTTAAATGTTCCCAGTGTGTCCGCCTCCACCACCTTGCCCGGCAGCGCATTCCAGACCCCCACCACCCTCTGCGTAAAATACGTCCTTCTGATATCCGTGTTAAACCTCCCCCCCCTCACCTTGAACCTATGACCCCTCATGAACGTCACCACTGACCTGGGAAAAAGCTTCCCACCGTTTACCCTATCTATGCCTTTCATAATTTTATACACCTCTATAAGGTCACCCCTCATCCTCCGTCTTTCCAGTGAGAACAACCCCAGTTTACCCAATCTCTCCTCATAACTAAGCCCTTCCATACCAGGCAACATCCTGGTAAACCTCCTCTGTACTCTCTCTAAAGCCTCCACGTCCTTCCGGTAGTGTGGTGACCAGAACTGGGCGCAGTATTCCAAATGCGGCCGAACCAACGTTCCATACAACCGCAACATCAGACCCCAACTTTTATACTCTATGCCCCGTCCTATAAAGGCAAGCATGCCACATGCCTTATTCACTACCTGTGACGTCACCTTCAAGGATCTGTGGACTTGCACACCCAGGTCCCTCTGCATATCTACACCCTTTATGGTTCTGCCATTTATTGTACGTTAGTTCTACCAAAATGCATCACTTCACATTTATCTGGATTGAACTCCATCTGCCATTTCTTTGCCCAAATTTCCAGCCTATCTATATCCTTCTGTAGCCTCTGACAATGTTCCTTACTATCTGCAAGTCCAGCCATTTTCGTGTCGTCCGCAAACTTACTGATCACCCCAGTTACACCTTCTTCCAGATCATTTATATAAATCACAAACAGCAGAGGTCCCAATACAGAGCCCTGCGGAACACCACTAGTCATGATGTGGAGATGCCGGCGTTGGACTGGGGTGAACACAGTAAGAAGTCTCACAACACCAGGTTAAAGTCCAACAGGTTTATTTGGTAGCAAATACCATAAGCTTTTGGAGCGCTGCTCCTTCGTCAGATGGAGTGGAAATGTGCTCTCAAACAGTGCACAGAGACACAAAAAATCAAGTTACAGAATACTGATTAGAATGCGAATCTATCTAATCAGTATTCTGTAACTTGATTTTTTGTGTCTCTGTGCACTGTTTGAGACCACATTTCCACTCCATCTGACGAAGGAGCAGCGCTCTGAAAGCTTATGGTATTTGCTACCAAATAAACCTGTTGGACTTTAACGTGGTGTTGTGAGACTTCTTACTGTGAACACCACTAGTCACAGGCATCCAGCCGGAAAAAGACCCTTCCACTACCACCCTCTGTCTTCTGTGACCTATGCACTAGATACTAGATACTACTATACACTAGATACATCGATTATATTTTCTTCCTTTGGAGTCATGGTGAGCAATTACTGAAACAACTATATGATGACATCAACAAGTTCCATCCCACCATCAGACTCACCATGGACTACTCTCCGGAATCGGTTGCATTCTTGGACACACGCATCTCCATTAAGGACGGTCACCTCAGCACCTCACTGTACCGCAAGCCCACGGATAACCTCATGATGCTCCACTTCTCCAGCTTCCACCCTAAACACGTTAAAGAAGTCATCCCCTACGGACAAGCCCTCCGAATTCACAGGATCTGCACAGATGAGGAGGATCGCAACAGACACCTCCAGACGCTGAAAGATGCCCTCATAAGAACAGGATATGGCGCTCGACTCATCGATCAAAAGTTCCGATGCGCCACAGTGAAAAACCGCACCGACCTCCTCAGAAGACAAACATGGGACACGGTGGACAGAGTACCCTTCGTCGTCCAGTACTTCCCCGGAGCGGAGAAGCTACGGCATCTCCTCCGGAGCCTTCAACATGTCATTGATGAAGACGAACATCTCGCCAGGGCCATCCCCACACCCCCACTTCTTGCCTTCAGACAACCACGCAACCTCAAACAGACCATGGTCCGCAGCAAACTACCCAGCCTTCAGGAGAACAGTGACCACGACACCACACAACTCTGCCACAGCAACCTCTGCAAGACGTGCCGGATCATCGACACGGATGCCATCATCTCACGTGAGAACACCATCTACCAGGTACACGGTACCTACTCTTGCAACTCGGCCAACATTGTCTACCTGATACGCTGCAGGAAAGGATGTCCCGAGGCATGGTACATTGGGGAAACCATGCAGACACTACGACAACGGATGAATGAACACCGCTCGACAATCACCAGGCAAGACTGTTCTCTTCCTGTGGGGGAGCACTTCAGCAGTCACGGGCATTCAGCTTTGGATCTTCAGGTAAGCGTTCTGCAAGGCGGCCTTCACGACACACGACAGCGCAGAGTCGCTGAGCAGAAACTGATAGCTAAGTTCTGCACACATGAGGACGGCCTAAACCGGGATGTTGGATTTATGTCACATTATCAGTAACCCCCACAGCTTGCCTCCTGGGCTTGTAGAATCTCACTAGCTGTTCTCTCTGGAGACAATACACATTTCTTTAACCTGTGTTTAATGTTCCCTCCACCCACATTGTCTGTACCTTTAAGACCTGGCTGGCTGTAGGATTCGCATTCTAACCAGTATTCTGCAACTTGATTTTATCTGTTTGCACTGTTTGAGAGCACATTTCCACTCCATCTGACGAAGGAGCAGTGCTCCGAAAGCTGATGGTATTTGCTACCAAATAAACCTGTTGGACTTTAACCTGGTGTTGTGAGACTTCTTTCTGTGACCTAGCCAGTTCTCCACCCATCTAGCCACCTCCCCCTTTATCCCATGAGATCCAACCTTTTGCACCAACCTACCATGAGGGACTTTATCAAACGCCTTACTAAAGTCCATATAGACGACTCATTGAGCAGTTTATTACTGGGCCAGGGAGGGCTAGAAGGCGATTTTCAATTTGTGAATCACCTAATCTAAAGGAGGGAATATCACCTTAGAAGCACATAGTGGGAATTAGGAAATTTCCTGGCTCAGTGCATTCACCCGAGTAAAAGTTGCTTCCAATGGCACGTTTTTCACTCCAGCATATGTATTGGAGTCAGGCTTGTCACCCTAGACACAGATTGTTGGTGGCTAAAGGGACTGCTGAATGCTGACGTGGACCGGTTAAAAGGTCCACCTCAATTCTCTTGGACTTTGTCCTAATTCTCTATTATTCAATATTAGGTCTTCTAGTCCCTTTCTCTCACATCCGCTTACCCTTCTTTCCACATTCTCCATTCATGCCAACACATGCCAACCCATATGCCTCCATTCACCTGCAATGACCCCTATTAATCTCCATGCCACAATGGCACTTTATAGCCCCTACACCAATTAAGGTGTCAACTCATACCCATGACCCTTTATAACCTATATGGCAACCTACCTAGTATTGACCATGGGCAGACCTGAGGAGCCTTGCTGAGTTGAAAACAAATAAAATTCTTAGTATTTATTACAGACCTAATATACATACACATATACTATATATAATATCATTTGTAAAAGCCCATTCAGTACATTCTAATCTCAAGTTCTTAATCCTTTAGAACAACAAAGATTTGTGTTCATAATTCCATAATCAAAGAAAGCTAATAAACCTCTTGAACTGTTAATAAATCAGTGAATTTACAGTCCCCTAGCCACCCCCACCCCCAGTTCCATTGAAACTGCTAGAACCATGTTACACTCTCAGATGCACAAACAGGCTATTTTATTTAGAAATTTAAAAGACAGGAGACTTGAATAACTTGTTGGATTGACATTTTTACATGCCCTATCTGCCATTAATGAGCATTTACACCTTTACCATGGCATTTTGAAATGCACACTACAGGTTGAGTTCATTACTGGAGTGAAAATCGGGTCTGTACATCAGTACTGAGTTTAAATGGTCTAGCTAAGTTAGTGTTTCCCTAATGTGTGCTTCATACCCTAGCTCCTTTCCTATACCCATGAAAATGGTGTGTGCCAGAAATGGGACTGGGACTTTTGGATACTGGCCCTATCAGCCATTTTTATAGCTGCTGGAAGCTCTGCAACTCCACAAAAACCCAACCCAATGAGTCGGGTGCATGTTAGTGCATAGCTATTTTTTGAATGCAGGCAGAAATTAACAGATTTGTTTATGATGTAAATTTTTGGGAACCAGTGGATCTTGCTAAGCATCTGATGCAATCCATTTTAGTTGGCTGTTTTGGCAACTTCTCCATTCATGCCAACACATGGGCATCAGGACCCTCCCAATGGGTCCCCCTGTCTGACCCCCGACATAAAGGTTAATTGGCCATGCTAAATTGCCTCTTGGCGTCAGGGTAAATAGGTGAGGTTACAGGAATAGGGCCTGGGAGGGATTGTTGTCAGTGCAGACGTGATGGGCCGAATGGCCTCTTTTTGCACTGCAGGGATTCTCTGATATCCCCCTGGCATGATCCACCAATGCATGACACCCCCCTATATAGCATCCCCTCTCCTGTTATAGCCACTGCTGGAGTGTCCAACTTTAATGTGAGCCTGCTGCCCTCTGAGGTGCTGCCATTTCTCTATTGCAAGGTAGCATCAGACTCCAACATGGTTGCTGTCTGCCTTTGTCTCTTATGCACTGCAGGCAGCTCCTGCCTCCTGGTAATATTTAGTGCCACTAATTGAGTGCTGAGCTCATCTCCAGCCCAAATCAAGGCATTTGTATTTGCATGAATAGCATAGATGCAGTGATGGGCTGGGGCCCAGAATTTATCTATGTGACCGAATCCTGAACCTGGACTGAAAATCAAGCTCTAAGTCTCAGTTTTACATTTCAATCTTACGTGCAAATTTACAACCTGCAGAATAGTGTCACTTCAACCTTCTCAGTAATACTTTTACAATTTGATACCAGTTTTATTATAGCTGGTGCTTTTAAATAATAATACATTTTATTGTCAAGAGCTGTGTGAATCATTCACATTTTCTACACAAATCACTTATTAAACAATAAGTTATTAATACTCATGTAAGACATTTTTGAAGTTGAATATATGAAGTTGAGCAGAGCTTCCATGGAAGCCAAAGTAGTTATTTGTGTGTTTGTTCACAGACAGCAACATGGCACAGGAGATAAGCTAATTTATTGTTCACATTAATTATCGGGTGATTGGATTATTGCTAACATTTGAGTCTGTCACGGCTGCTCTCTTAATTAAAATTAACATCTATAGTAATACGAGCACCAGTCCTATTGAATCTCTCAATTCAGTATTGTCCCTTCAGATTGGAAAATTGCCAGTCTCATTCAATTATTTAAGAAGGGTAAAGGAGATAAGCCATTATTATTCTAATGCCGGTTGTGTGGAAGTTACTAGAATCAGTTGCTGGGGAAGAGTGACTGAGCATTTGGATACGAGGGAGGTGATTCTCTGACCTCGCTGTACCTGGCGCAGATGGTGCCAATCCCAGAGAATAGTGTGTGGGCCTAAAAATTGGTTTTGTGCCTGGCGCCAAACAGTTTGCAATTCTCCCGGCCCCTTCCTAATGGCGTGAACTGGTAGCATTCAAATATGCATAACCTATTCAACTCCCAGTGCACGGATTTCTCCAGCCTTGGAGCGCAGCACAAGAACAGCGAGAATCACTACAGGTCTCCACTGGTGAGACCTGGCATGACGGCCACACTGCGGGGCTTGCAGGCCATTGAAGCCCTGGGTGTTCGGGAATATGGCCGGGTGGTACCCAGTGGGCAGTGTCCATCTGTTGGGCTCACCTGGCACACTGGCAATGCCCACTTAACACACTGGCAGTGCCCGCTGGACACTCCAGCAGTGGCTATAACAGGAGAGGGGATGTTATATAGGGGGGTGTCATGCATTGGTGGATCATGCCAGGGGGATATCAGAGAATCCCTACAGTGCAGAAAGAGGCCATTCGGACCATCATGTCTACACCGACAACAATCCCTCCCAGGCCCTATTCCTGTAACCTCACCTATTTACCCTGATGCCAAAAGGCAATTTAGCATGGCCAATTAACCTTTATGTCGGGGGTCAGGCAGGGGGACCCATTGGTAGGGTCCCGATGCCCTGATGCTGGTGACGCATGTCAGGGTGGGGGAACATGCTGCCAATAAGGGGGGGTCCCAATGTCTGTGAAGGGAGGGAGGGAGTCTCCAATTGCACTGTGAGATTGGGACACCCTCGTGAAACGACACCCGAGAGCTGTGAAGCCGGACTCACTGGTGTGTTTAGCAAGTGCTGCTGCTCTTCCTGGCCTCATCTGCACCTATTCGTTACACAGGCCAAGGCAGACCCCATCAAAATGCTCATGGCCAAAACTTCCTTTCTTCTGCTGACTCTTATTAGTATGATAGCACACAAGTCAATTTTTTTAGTGAATTCCAGTGCAGGGGAAGTCTTGATAAGCATTCCAGTATGTCTCCCGATGATCCTCAAAAGTCTTCTTCATTCACATACCTTCAGGAGCAAATGAAAGCTCAGCATAACTTCAAGTAGTGTGCAAAATCCTGAAAAGAAATGTCTTCATTCCTGCTCAGCTGGTCACTGTTAGATGGTGGTGTGATGCCAATTGAAGCATTGCAGAATGGGTGCTGTAAGTACACCCATAGTGCTGTTAGGTAGGGAGTTTGACTCAGTGACAATGAAGGATCAGTAATTTATTTCCATGTTAGGGTAGTGTGGGACTTGCAGGGAAACTGGCAGATGATGTTCCCATGCACTTGCTGCTCTTGTTCTTCTAGACATTAGATGTCACTGATTTTGGAGAGGCTCATTGAGTAGCCTTCTCGAGTGGCTGCAGTACATCATGTAGACCATACATACTGCTGCCATGGTCCACCAATGAATGTTTATGCTGGTGGATAGATTGCCAATCAAGGGGGTTGCTTTGTCCTGGATATTTCTCATTCCTATCTTATAATAGAGGGAAGGTCATTCAAGAAGCAGCTGAAGATGTTGGGCCCAGGGCACTACACTCAGGATCTCCTGCAGTGATATCTTAGGACTGAAATGATTGGCTTGCAACAACCAGCACCAGCTTTCCCTTGTATCTCCAGCCAGTGGAGAGATTTCCCTGATTCCCATGGACTTCAGTTTTACGAGAGTGCTTTGATTCTACACTCAGTCAATTGCTGCCTTGACGTCAAGGGCAGTCACTCTGACCTCATCTCTTGAGTTCAGTTCTTTTGTCCATGTTTGGACCAAGACTGTAGTAATTAGGTCAAAAGCCAAGTGTCCTGGTGGAACTCAAAATTAGCATTGGTGAGCTGGTCATTGCAGTGTGGTTGTCGCTTGATAGCATTGTCGATGACACCATCCATCATTTCCTGATGGAGAGTAGACTGATGGGGCGATAATTTGCCAGGTTGAATTTATCCTGCTTTTTGTAGACTGAACACACCTGGGCAATTTTCCACTTTGTTGCTTAGATTCTTATATTGTAGTGGTATTGATATGGCCAGTTTTGGAGCACAAAGGCCTTTGCCCCACCAAGTGCATTGAGTATTATCACATGGAGTGAATTAAATTATCTGAGGCCTGGCTTCTGAAATATTATGTAGCTAAGAACTTCCAACCCTAATCACATATGTAAGAATGTCAATATGTTTTTACATTGTTTTGGCTTTTAATAGAGACAGAACTATAATATGGGAACTGTATTTTCCCTGTCATGTTCTCAAAAGCCCTCCTCAATATTACAAATAAGAAATATTTTTTGAACACAGGCTTTTATCACAGCAGGGGTACATCAGAGGATTGGTTACGCCAGGGAATAGTTTAGAGAACAACAAATAGGAAGTAACAGCTTAATGTGTAAAACAGAGGGTGTGAGGCTTCTCATTTCCATTTGCAACTTGAAACAAATTGATAGGTAGAATGCGTTGGTATGGGGAGAACCACAAATCAAAAGGATTGAAACAGTTACCATGTTAGAATGAAAGAAAGAAAGCTGAATTTAAAGCCTTGGTGTGTGAGCCACCTTCATGATTTTCCATTAAATCTACACCCAATGGCCTGAATTTAATATTCTGGGTGCGCCCAAAGTTGGCATAGGTGGGAGTGGATGTGAAACCCACTCCCACCCGTGATCACATTGTTAACGCAATATTACACTGGTTGGCAAATTAATGGGCAGCCTGCATGAAATGTGCTATGGGAAAGGCTGCCCGCGAGGGTGTCGAGCAAAGGGAATGTGTGGTCAAGTGCTTCCAACTTGCTCCCTCAGGGGACAGTTGTCTGAGGGAGCTGCTGACTTGTAAAAAATATCAGTGGCGGCACAGTCAAACACTGACCTCAGCACTCAGACACATTTGTTAATTTTATTTGAGCCCTGATTTTCGTCCCGTCCTGGGTCGAGGTTGCAGCTAAAATGTAAAGGCCGCATTGCGAAGTGGCCTCCCCGCAAACCATAAAGGCAGTCAGGCAATGTAGAATCCCAGTCAATTGCTGTTTAGTTCATTTAAATTGACTTCTTGACTATCAGTGGGTGTACTTCTGACTCACACCTGTGCCCGACCGCCAAAATGTCGCACGAGGGTATGATGATGTCAGGACATGATGATGCCAACACCTTCTCATGCTTCCAGGTCAGGCACCCACCTGAGCTACTGAAAATTCTGGCCAGTAAGTTTTTTGGATGTAAAGCTGAGGTGTGCTACTCAGTATGATTGGTTCAGATGATTAAGCTAAATGTTTGACCGATAATAAATGAAGTAAATTAGCAAACATATTACTGTCTCTCGTTGTATGAATCCAAGTAAAAGCCATGATGTGGAGATGCCGGCATTGGACTTTGGTGGGTACACTAAGAAGTCTCACAACACCAGGTTAAAGTCCAATAGGTTTATTTGGCCTCACGAGCTTTTGGAGCGCTTCATCAGGTGAGTGGAGAGATAGGTTTCGACACTACAATAACGGATGAATGGACACCACGCGACAGTCGCCAGGCTGGAGTGTTCCCTTCCAGTCGGGGAATACTTCATCAGTCAAGGGCATTCAGCCTCAGATCTTCGGGTAAGCATTCTTCAAGGCAGCCTTCAGGACACAAGACAACGCAGAATTGCCGAGCAGAAACTGATAGCCAAGTTCCACAAGCATGAGGAAGGTTTCAAACAGGATCTTGGATTCATGTCACATTATAGGTAACCCCCGCCATTTGTCTGGGCTTGCAAAATTCTACTAGCTGTCCTGGTTTGAGACAATCCACACCTCTTTAACCTGTGATTATCCCTCACTCCACTCGCATTGTCTGTACCTGTAAAGGCTTGATTACCTGTAAAGACTCGCATTCCAACCATCATCTTGCAATTGAGTCTGTGTCTATGTATGCCGTGTTTGTGAACCCAAATCTCCACTCACCTGATGAAGGAGCAGCTCTCTGAAAGCTAGTGATTCCAAATAAACCTGTTGGACCTTAATCTGGTGTTGTGGGACTTCTTACTGAATCTAATTAAAAGCTAAGGAATTAATTATTCAACAACATCTAGTCTAGAGATGTTGTGCAACAAGATGGAATTTTATCCCTTTGAAAAATTTCAAGTGTCAGAACCATTTCCAGATCTGACTCCCTGATGGGACATGTGCTCTGACAGTTGGAATCTTACGGAAGGTGGCCAATTTACAGACCACCTCATCATTCGCTGTCCAATTAAGAAGAGCAGGCAGGTTCCCAATGGAAGAAGCCCTGTAGAAGGGCTGGTAGCACTGGACAGATGGCAGGTTCACTTGCTGGGTCAGGTAGGAGAGCATGAGGCTGTCTCGGAATGGAGATTCCCTCAGAAGGCTGCCTATTATTTGAAAAAAAAGGGAGGCCCACAGCTTGTAGGGCCATCAATGTGGAGGGAAAACCATAGGAAGGGTAATGGCTGATGCTGTGACCTTTGAACTTTTCAGCACATTCAAGGAGCCAGTGACAGGAGACCTCAATGACCCTACCACTTGCTGCTCGGAGCTACCTCCAAACTGCTGCCCACCTCCTGACTCAGCGGGGGAAACTCCAACAAGAGGAAGATCCTAGTGGAATCCCTAATTGTCCTAACATTTACATCTTACAATTATGCTGTACGATTTCCTCAGTTAACTTTATTTATTAAGATATTAACTAACTTAAAACTAACAAGGGAAATCCATTTGGAACCATTGACATGTTTATTATTCCTATTGCATGATTTCAAGCTGTGATTATGTAATAGAAGCATAAGATATCAGTGATAATTAGATTAACTCCTCTCTAATGCAGGGATTGGTGCAGCAGATAGCTTGGGCAGAAAGTAGTCATTGTTGCACCCAACTTCATGAAGCGAAATGCTCAAAAATCACCAATCTGATCCAAGAAACCCTGTAAAATGCTAATCATCAAATTGATAGTGGGAGATTTCTAAATGTTTGTTGCAATTGCCTAAAACAAGGCTGAGGCCCTTTCCCTATTCTAATGAGAGGGCCAGATGTTGGAGACATATCCCAGCTAATGACTAAGCAGGAGTGCTCCTCCTGCTTCCACATAACTTTTGATGTATGCTAATTGTACCTACTTTACCCCACTGGAACACAACCTCACACCACTTCCCATCCCAGCCTCCCACCTCTGTTCAATCCTCCCATCCCCAATCTCCCACCCCTGGTCAATCCTCCCGTCCCCAATCTCCCATCCTGTTCAATCCTCCTGTACCCAATCTCCCATCCCTGTTTAATCCTCCCATCCCCAATCTCCCACCCCTGTTCAATCCTCCGTCCCAGCTTCCCATCCCTGTTCAGTCCTCCTGTCCTAGCCTCCCACCTCTGTTCAATCCTCCCGTCCCCAATATCCTGCCCCTGTTCAATCCTCCTGTCCCCAGCCTCCCACCTCTGTTCAATCCTCCCATCCCCAGCCTCCCATCCCTGTTCGATTTACCTGAACTCACTGAGGTAAGTGACCCAAAGTTCAAGCCTCCTGATGGGTGAGCTGACTGTGGAGGTCCGACAAATGTTGACTGCTGCCAGAAATACTTTAGGTAAAGCCCAAAGGCTTAATTTCAAGCCAGCTTGTGGTGGCTCCATTCTGGTATACGTTGCCTATGCAATGCCAAGTCTGAGCCTGCAAACAGATTCAAAGGAGCTTTTACCCTTCATCTACACACAAAATCATTCAAAATGGCTGGATCACATTAAAGACAAACCACTTTGTAATCATTATAACTAATAAGGAAAACTGGCAATATCCACACAATTACTGATGCCGGGAGCATTGCACGGCAAGACAACAAATTGCACATTATAATCTACCATTCAGTTAGACTGTTGGGTGCCTTAGCCCATGACTGTTTGATAAATGATACAAATTATAGCAGCTAGAACAGAATACAGTATTCCTCATCATCCTTAATTATATTTCAGCCCACAGCATAGAAGCTTTCCTTTTATCATCTCTTCTTGAGCATTTTCTCTCGTCATTTGCTCCTACTTTGTAGCCTCCATTTTGTTATAAGTACAGAAGTAAAAGATTGTAGCTATTGAGATGATTCTTGAGAACAATCTGTCTCTACAACTTCAAAGCCATAGGACTGACTTTTACAAGGACAGAGAAGTCCTGATGTTAGCCCAAAATCGGGCCTCATGACCGCACAGTCAGGAGGGTGGATGCAGAAGAGGATTTTGCCATTCATGCCTAATTAATGGCTGACAGGCACAGAACCAGCTAATAAAGGGTGGCAGGCAGGAGGAAATCCTGGTAACTGAAATGCGGGTGCCATTTTTAAGGGAAAGCAGCAGCCATTGTAAAGGCGTCACCTCAGAAATGTGCCTGGAATGCAGAGTAATCGAGGCTTGTTTTCATGGAATGGCTGTTGTTAGAGGAAGACTGGCACCCAGGTTTAGTGTTGCCTCCCTGGATGTAGGATATGTTCTTCCCAAACAGTCGGAGGAAGTGGCCAGCAATCCTCTATAAGAAGGCATGATTAAATGTTCTCGGGGTAGTTACACGGACATGGCCTACTGAGATCCAGCAAATGAGTGAAACCTGTTACACCAAGCTCTCGGCCCAGTATGTTACAAAGGACACGAATGAAATGTGAGACAATGTTGAAAGTCCAGACATCAGGCCTAAGCAGAGACCAGGTTTCACAGCGAGACACATAGTAACCTTATATCAGAGGCTCCTGGTCATTCACAATTGACTGCTTAACTGCTGTTACTGAGCATCCCAGTGGCACAATGTAACTTGCACAGAATGACAAATACTGCTGGGCTACGATAGACTAGTGACATTGTGTATGTCTGTGTTTGCAAGAGAAGCAGGCTCATAATGCCAGGTCGCAGAGACAAACTGAAGGAGTGTTGCCATTACTATCTGTATTGACACTGATAGGAGAGGCAGCACTAGAGCAAGGAGGGTGTCACTGATGGTGAGGAATGTTTGGAGGCCAAAGACAGAGTTGCTTCATGGAAACATCAATTGAACCATATGACATGCATTACCTGTGACACGCCTGTAGTAAGTGATTAACATAGGGAGCTCCAGTTGAAGGGCACCTCTGACATTGACAAAGGCTGTTCAGTCCTTTGATGTTGAACCATTGCTTCATGAAGCAGTGACAACAGTGGTGCCTCCTGCACAGATTCATTTCGCTCTCCTAGGTTCCGAAAGCCTCAAGGTCTCAGCCACCTAGAGATGAATGCCACAGTCATCAAATACACTGGGACTGAAAAGGAAGCAGCTTACTTTCACTTCAGCTGAATACACTGGGACACTACCTGCAAGTGTATGCGTAGAACCATCTAAACTGCACTTGGACCTCATTGGGTACAAAGTAAAGATTTGGATCAATGTATTAAATGAAAGGTGATGTATTGCTTCCAGTTCAGGTTTTGGATGTTCATTTCTACACCACTGAGCTGTTGCCAGCTGGTGAGTTCTTGAGAAGGAAGTAAGGAGGTTGGCATTGCCAGAGGACAATAGTGAGTGGTGTCCTGTCTTGAGAGAATGACTGGAAAGGCCAGTTAGGCTGTGTGAAGGAAAAGAGTTTCAGAATGGGCCTTCTGTCACCATCTGCAAGGTAAGGGAGCCACGGGGAATATGGCTTGCTTTCTTCCCT
Source organism: Mustelus asterias (assembly GCF_964213995.1). Taxonomy (NCBI): domain Eukaryota; kingdom Metazoa; phylum Chordata; class Chondrichthyes; order Carcharhiniformes; family Triakidae; genus Mustelus; species Mustelus asterias. Next base: position 65,218,792 of record NC_135807.1, on the reverse strand, counting down.
GTTTAGTTTGAAAGTGTTAGATCACAGTACTTGGACTGAGAGGTTACTTAACACACTTTGAATATGTCAACTACACGTTAGAGGTCTGATCCAAACCTTGGAGGTTTAACCTATCAGATTAGCATGGGCACCACCTGCACTTGGTGGAATTTTCTGTTTTCAGGATAGTCAATACGTTCCTCGCTGGTCATCGGGATGGGTCCTCCCACTCAATTTTTCACTTGAAAGTTGATTCATTATGCATTGGCAAGCTGCTCATTAATTCACATGGTGAGGGGGCACAGATTAATCCGTCTGCCATTTCATCATAGGGTTGAAATTCCTGGCGCCATATTTAAGCAATGCCTGCAGACCAGCTGGGAGGTTGGCTGTGCAACATGTCCTCCTGTAGAAGCAAGTGATCTGCACCTCAGTGCAGCCATGACTCTCCTCCAGGCTGTCCATGAATGGTAAGATGTCCTGTTCCCAAGAGATGAAAGCAGGAAAGTGAGTAGCCCGATGTTGCCACTCTGGGAGGAGGTTGCCAAGGAGGTCGGTGCCCATGACACGCAGAAAAGAAATGAGCTTCAGTGCAGGAAGAGGGTGAACGAACTGATCTGCTCTGCCAGGGTAAATAAATCTTCTACTCACTGTAGACTTACCCTCTCATAACAGCATCAGGCACTCTTAAGTGTTGCAGTTCACAGTGATCTCAAACACTATTAGCAAAAAAGGCATCTGCACTGACTATCTCAAACACACTTTAACTTTCCCACCATCTTGTGTATCATACTGCCCACTCAACATCTTCTGCCTCACAACACACACAGCAGTCATGCTTTTTTTCCCAACTTCGCTTTCAACCATTCCCATCACATTTCATTCCATCTGTCTTCATGCAGGCAGACCCTTACACGCCCCATACCCCCCTCAGAACTGTCAGTTCTCTACGAGCTTAGCAAGGTGGTGGGTGGTGGAGGTGGACTCACAAATATGCACAAAAATAGAGGGAAGAGAACAAACATAAACACACAGGAACAGAAAGATGTTTTTACATTTATCGCCATGGACATGCCGACTGTATGAGTGAACTGACATGAGAAAGGCTTACAGGGCATCAAAATGAAATCATTTTGCTGCAATGCATCAGGGTTTTGCTCCACAAACAGGTGCCACCTTCTCATCTGTCTGACAATGTGTCCACTGTGACTTCATTTCTCCTTAGTCATAAACTCAAACATCACCAAACAAGTTTTGCAGAGATTCAGTCAATACCTTAATTATAGTGCAATGGAAAATCAAATAACAACTTTTAAAATGATTTGCGAAATGTGACCACTGTTTGAAGAAGTTAATGTTGAACCAGTTTGCATCAACTGTTTTATTTTCCCCGTTGCAATTTGATTTCAAATGATATTACAACACTTTTGCCTTTATTACAGCTATCACTGATAATGATTTTACAAAAAGAAAGATCAATTTTAGCAAAACGTCTTTCAGAAAATTGTATTTTCACTCTACTGATCTGCTTTGCAGTTTTACAAGCCTTTACTGGAAAATTCCAATTAAAGCAGCAACTGAGTTCTGAAAACTTTGGAACTTGGTTGATTTGTCTTAACAAGTGGAAATGAACACCAAGTATGAGTGGTGTAAATCTGCAAATCTGAATTTAAATTTTACTTACAACGCACCTCGTCAGGTCTGGCATGGGCAGGTAGCAAATTGTGAGCCAGGCACTCAACAAATGGGCCATTGCAATTTAACTTCACTAAAATGGATTACGGCTTTTTTTGTTATCTCCTGGAGTTGTGCGAACATCCTGCATAGACTCAGTGGTTGCTGGGGAGCACTTCTCTGAATAGACAAATGAAATATTTAAATGACTACATTTCTAATACTGTATGGTTTTTATATGTCTACCAATCAGAAGGCAGAACACTAGCACTTCATTATTTTAGTTGGCTATAAAACAAATGAAGGTTATTAATGACTAAGGATTAACAAAACTTTGCTACATATTTCTAGCAGTGGGCTTTATAAATTCCCCAGTAAGTAAATGCCTTCATAATTACACCTGACATGAAAATTACTCTATCACTTAACAATTGTACGGTTGATTCGGAGGAGGCGGCAATAGCTGTCCATTTCAGCAATGTCCTTGATTACCTTTGTAACTGAGTCATGCAGCCTTTATCTTTCTGTTGTGTTCCAATTTACACCTAGCTGAACATCTTACTTTATAAGTTTTTAATCTGGCACCTATAGGCATGTCTAGAGAAACTGGTGCAATGATTCACCCACCTAATGATGTTGGTTCATTCCCAGGCATACAAAAGGTCAAAGTGTGGAAGGATGGTAAAATGAGTAGCTAAAGTGGTCCTTTCGAGGGAATTAATAATGGGAAACCAGGGAATGGCTGAGGCTTTGACCAACAATTTTGTATTGATCTTCACAGTAGAAGACACGAGGAATAATAGAAAACAAGAGGCAAAGGGAGGGAAGGACTTAAAACAACCACTATCATTAGAGAAAAAATAAATAGGAAAACTAATGGAACTTAAGGCTGATATATCCCATGGACCTGATGATTTGCATCCTATTTTTATAAAGGAAGTGACTGCAGAGATAATGGATGCATCGGAGATATCTCCTAAAACTTCCTGAAAAGATTCCTGCAGATTGGAAAACTGCAAATGTAGCAGCTCTGTTCAAGAAAGGAGGGACACTGGGAAAATGCCAAATCCATATGAAAGTGGTAGTAGCTGTCAGGCTGAGTCAATCTGCCACTGTGAAAAGGAAACCAGCATAAAACACTGGTTAGGCCTCAACTGGACTGTTACATCTAATTCCGGGCATTACACTTTAGGTAAGACATAAAGGCATTAGAGAGAACACAGAAACAATTCACAAGAATAATTGCAGGGATGAGGAACTTCTTTTATATTGAGGTTTAGACTGTTTTCTTTGGAGAAGAGAAGGCAGAGAGGAGATTTGATGTTGAAAGTTTGCATGGGTTTAGCTGGTTGGACAATAACTGTCCTCTTGAACTGGGAATTATATTTATTCCAAAAGCGAATGAAGGAGGGAGAACTACCTTCAGTCTGTTTCCTCTGCTGAAAACATTGACATTGCCTGTGTCACTTGCAATCTCTCTCTGGTTGTTGGGCCACCAAGTCTTGAAATTCTTCATGTATGATGTATTTCTAAGAGGTTTTGTGTGTGTCTGTCTGTGGCAGTCATTGTTTCAGTATTCAGTGCCTACATTGTTACTGCCCCAGGAAGAGATAGGTATGCATTTCAATAGGTAACTGCATTGTAGAAAATGTCTCTCTTTTCATGCTCATGATTTGTTTGAGTTGTAATTCTACTGTGCTATAGGTATATTTTAAATTTAAGGGGAATGAATGTATTAAGATTCAGCTTTTTTTCACAGGCAGGCAGTATATCTGGAAGGAATACTTTCAGATACTGTGAAAACAGGATAATTACTCACTCTCACCATGTAGTTTTTGTTAGAAGAGGAATAGTGAATTCCTGTTTACAAAAGAAAAGGTCCCTTTGGATTTCTATGATTAAAGGAATGGAAGCTGGGGATTTTGTTTAGATATATGGGTCATGTGATGGGAGGAGCTACATATGTAGCAGAGAGAGAAAGAGCTTTCTGTTCAGTTTCTGGCTGGGGTTATTTAAAGACAGAAGTCTTCATTCAGCAGAAGGAATGTTTTAGTTGCAGGCAATCAAATAAAACAAAACTTACTCCAGCTAATAAATCAAAGAAAAAGGTTTAATAAATAAACTTAATCACTCCAACATTTGAGGCCACATCCTGGGCCATTCCAAGCTCTCCACAATTTACAACTGCTTCTTATTTATACGGAGTCAGCTGGTCAGCTGACCACCACATCATTATGTCAAAGGTTGCATAGTTTACGGGTCAGCTGATCCTCATAGCATGTTACCATTGGTCACATTATAACAGATTCAAAGTTACAATTGGTTACATTCTAATATCTGAACATTAAAACCTCTCTGAAAGCTTCAAGGATGTTATCACAATTTAGAGCAAGTATGCCTGGGTTTGCTAACTGTACTTAAAGTGGCATTTAAGTCAAAGAGGAAATGTTGCTTATTTGGAACTGAAATAGGGTGAAGTGAGAAATTTAGAATTGTTTCGTTTCATTTTTAAACTAATTGTCAACTGTTACAGGTTAAGCTGCTTTATTTTGTTAGAGTTCTATTTAAACTATGTCATGGATAAAGCTTATTTTGATTTAAAAAGTCCCTAATTTGTCAGTAGAATTACCCCTGGAGTGAAGAATCCTATCCTCACATTTATGCCAAAATAGAAAAAAATTGTTGGGGTCTAGTCTGGCTTCATAATATACCTTCAGGATCAGGCCAGGACCCTAACAAGATGCATCCAAGGATATTAAAGGAAGTGAGAAAGGAAATTTCAGGAGCACAGGCCATAATCTTCCAGTCCTCTCTAGATTCAGGAGAGGGGCCAGAGGACTGGAAAATTGCAAATGTTACACACTGTTTGAAAAAGGTTGCAAGGATAGCCCCAGCAATTACAGGCCAGTCAGTTTAGCATCAGTAATGGGAAACAATTATTCAGGATAGAATTAGTAGTCACATGGAAAAATAAAGTATTAGGGGGCTGGACATGGACCCCAAGGTATATTATGACACCAGACTAGACCCCAAAATGTTTTCTATTTTGGCAATGCTTCACTTCAGATGTGATTTTACTGACAAATTAGTGTTCTTTTTATTAAAACCAGCTTTATCCATAACACAGTTTAAATGTAACTCTAACAAAATGAAGCAGCTTAACTCTTAACTGTTTAACAATCTTTAAACATGAAAAGAAACCATTCTAATTTCTAACTGATCAGTATTTCAGTTCCAATCAAGCAATATTTCTCTTATAGACTTAAATAAACTTTAAATATAGTTAACAATCTCAGATATACTTGCTCTGACCTGGATAACAGCCATGAAAGTTCCAGAGAGTCTTTGCAGAGTGACTTTTCAAAGAGGAGAGGGAGCCTCTTCTTTTAACAGCTCCAGCCACCAACTCAATGAAAAATGAAAGAAAAATCTGTTCCGTGCCACAAGCCTAGCTCCTCCCATTAACCTATTGTCACATGATTCTGTATACCCAAACTCATCTTTCATTCTTTTGATCAAAAATATACCCCAGGGGTTCTTTATTTTTGTAAGCAAAAATGCAGTAAGCCTTCGCTAAATAAACACTTGGCTAAAATAAATAGCCATCCTCCTTTCTCCCCAAACAAACTAATTCCCTGTAACAAAACACTGAATCGTAAAGGAGACTCCTTAAACATAAAATATATTAATAACACAATATCATCAAGGTGGGTTGATCAGAAAGAGCCAGAATGGATTTCTAAAGGGGAAATTGTGTTTAACTAATTTGCTGGAATTCTTTGAAGGGGTAACAGGAAGGGTCAATAGGGAGATGCTGTTGGTATGGTGTGCATGGACTTTCAGAGGCAGTCGATACAGTGCCACACAACAGACTTTTGAAAAAAGTTACAGCTCGTGGAATAAAAAGGACAGGAGCAGCATGGATACAAACTTGGCTGAATAATAGGAAGCTGAAACTAATGATCATTGGATATTTTTCGGCCTGGAGGAAGGTTTGTAGTGGTGCAGGGGTCACTATTGGGCCCTTGCTTTTCTTGATATATATTAATGATCTAGATCTTGGTGTGCAGGGGCAAGCTCATGGTTTGCAAATGATACAAAGCTTGGAAGTGTTGTAAACTGTGAAGATGACAGCGTAGAACTTCAAAAGGACATAAATAAAATGGTGGAGTGGGCAGATAGGTGGCAAATGACATTCAATGTGAAGAAGTGTGAGGCGATGCATTTTGGTAAGAAGAACATGGAGAGACAATATTAAAAAAGGGGTAAAATTCTTAAAGGGGTGCAGGAACAGAGGGACCTGGGTGTTTATTTATTCATTCGTGGGGCCTGGGCATTGCTGGCTGGCCAACATTTATTGCCCATCCCTAGTTGCCGAGGGCAGCTGAGAGTCAACCATATTGCTGTGGCTCTGAAGTCACGTGTAGGCCAGACCGGGTAAGGATGGAAGATTTCCTTCTCTAAAGGACATTAGTGAATCAGATGGTTTCTCCGACAATCAACAATGGTTTCATGGTCATCAGTAGAGTCTTAATTCCAGATATTTTTTATTGAATTCAAATTCCACCATCTGCCATGGTGGGATTCGAACCCGGGTCCCCAGGACATTAGCCACCACCTCCCCTAAAGTGCGTTGATAATTGAAGGTGACAGGACAGGTGGAAAATTAATAAAGCATATAGTATTCTGGGCTTTATTAATAGGGGCATAGAGTGCAAAGCAAATAAGTTATGCCGAACTTATACAAGACACTACTTAGACCTCAGCTGGGATATTGTGTACAGTTCTGGGCACCACACTATTGGAAGGCTGTGGACACGCTGGAGAGAGTGAAGAAGAGGTTTACAGGAATGGTTCCAGAGATGAGAAACTTCAGTGTGAGGATAGATTGAAGAGTTTGAGACTGTTCTCCTTGGAGAGAAGAAGGCTGTAAGGAGATGGGGTAGAGATGTACAAAATCATAAGGGCATTGGACAGAGTAGCTAGGGAGAAACTGTTCCCGTTCATAAAAGGATCAAGAATGAGAGGAGACAGATTTAAAGTGCTTTTCAAAAGAAGCAAATGTGACATGAGAAAAAACTTTTTCATACAATCTGTGGTTTAAGTCTGCAATGCTCTGCCTGGAAGTATGATGGAGACAGGTTCAATCGAGGCATTAGATGAGCACTTGAATAGAAAGAGTATGCAGGGGGTATGGGGAAAGGGGGAATTGCATATAGCCACGGTGGTCGTTTGGACAGCCAGTACAGACAGGATGGGCCAAATGGCCACATTCTGCACTGTAACAATTCTGTAGTTCTGTGTGACTTAGATTCCTCATGTAATGGAACCTGCCAGAAACTGCTGTTGGCAGTTTTGAGAATGCTATGCTCTTGGAGAGTTTGGTCAAGCTGTCATCTACAAAAGACAGTGGGTGGGTTTCCCTCACCATTGCCTTGTTGAGTTGTGTCAGGTCAACTCAGATGTGAATGGACCTGTTTGGCTTTGGAACTGGGACCATCTTGGAAGACCATTCTGTCAGCAGAGTGACGGGGACATGACCCCAATCTTGGTCATCTCAGCAAGTTGGTGTTGTATTTGCTTCATAAACAAGCACAGTAATTTCCAAGATGTAAACAAATACATGGGTTTGTCATAATTTCTCTTGTGTTCAATTTGAAATTCCTAAAATGACCATTTACAGATATGTCAGCATTTCAAAATGTGTATCTAGGATTCTTAATTTCTCCCAAGAAGAATCGTTGAACTTCTTGTTGTGGCTCATTTACCTCATGGACTCATTTGGGATCCTCTGCACATTTTGGACTTGTGTATTCTTCTGAAGTGTCCCAGGTGGTTGCAGTGAAAGCACTGCACAGTGATTGCTGCACCATGCTCATGCCTGTAAGGTGTTTTTGTGCCACAGTGCCGACATGGTCTGCCATCATCTTGTGTTCTGTTTGGGCATTGCCTTCCTTCCCCTGGAGTCTCCTTGCCCTTTGGTTGCTTTAAGAGCTGATTGTTGGGATTGCTCTGTACCGTGGTTTAACCTTACCATGCAAAATGGATTGGTTTTGCTGGCCGACTTCCAATTCTCTGATGTTTGAGATGGCTTTTTCCAAAGTTAGATATTCTTTAGATTGGAATTCGGCTAAATGAGTATCACCAACCACTCACAGTATTATTGGGACTCTTATGACTCTGAGTTAGATTTGCTTTAGTCACAGACTTCAGACAATCTGTATATCTCATTTATGAAAGAATCTACTGGCTTCCCAAGGTTTAGGACTTGTTAAATTTTGCTTGTTCCAAAAATGTTATTGTTTCTTAGGTTAAAGGAGGTAACCTCTTCAAAGTTATTGGAAGATTAATTTATTCTTTGTCTGGAAATTATGTTGTTAGCTATTGGATCTGTTGAATATAATGGTGCATTCACTTGTTCAACCTCTGTTTTCTTAATCAAGCCGACCATCTATCTTAGAATGTGCTTCTTCATAATGCCCAATTTTGTGCCTGGTCTGGCCCTTCCATCCACCTTAATTGGTCTGACAATATTGTTTTCAGCAATGCAGTACTCCTCTTTTGTTTCCTTTCTCCACATTTATTGGGATTTGGCAGGCTCCTGGCGCAGTTCTGGAGCTGTTCAGTGATTCTGCAGAGATTCTTTTGAATGAATTGTTTTCACCAGCTAGCTGCTTTCCCAAGCTTGGCAAATTGAACTGAAGCTAGTTTTCGTTTATGATTTCTCAACTCTTTTTCTCCCTCCTTTTACATGCCAGCGTTGTGAACAACAAAGAACAAAGAAAATTACAGCACAGGAACAGGCCCTTCAGCCCTCCAAGCCTGCACCGACCATGCTGCCTGACTTAACTAAAATCCCCAATCCTTCCGGGTACCATATCCCCCTATTCCCATCCTATAGCACAAACATGCTACCGTGCAAAGGGACCTGGGGGTCCTTGTGCATGAGACGCAAAAGCCCAGTCTGCAGGTACAACAGGTGATCAAGAAGGCAAATGGGATGTTGGCCTATATTGCGAGGGGGATAGAATATAAAAGCAGGGATGTCTTGATGCACCTGTACAGGGCATTGGTGAGGCCGCAGCTGGAATACTGTGTGCAGTATTGGTCCCCTTATATGAGGAAGGATATATTGGCATTGGAGGGAGTGCAGAGAAGGTTCACCAGGTTGATACCGGAGATGAGGGGTTTGGATTATGAGGAGAGGCTGAGGAGATTGGGTTTGTACTCGTTGGAGTTTAGAAGGATGAGGGGGGATCTTATGGAGACTTATAAGATAATGCGGGGGCTGGATAGGGTGGAGGCGGAGAGATTCTTTCCACTTAGTAAGGAAGTTAAAACTAGAGGACACAGCCTCAAAATAAAGGGGGGTCGGTTTAAGACAGAGTTGAGGAGGAACTTCTTCTCCCAGAGGGTGGTGAATCTCTGGAATTCTCTGCCCACTGAGGTGGTGGAGGCTACCTCGCTGAATATGTTTAAAGCGCGGATGGATGGATTCCTGAGCGGTAAGGGAATTAAGGGTTATGGGGATCAGGCGGGTAAGTGGTACTGATCCACGTCAGATCAGCCATGATCTTATTGAATGGCGGGGCAGGCTCGAGGGGCTAGATGGCCTACTCCTGCTCCTATTTCTTATGTTCTTATGTATGTTCTTATTCATGTATTTGTCAAGATGCCCCTTAAAAGTCACTGCTGTATCCGCTTCCACTACCTCCCCCGGCAACGGGTTCCAGGCACTCACCACCCTCTGTGTAAAATATCTGCCTCATACATCTCCTTTAAACCTTGCCTCTCGCACCTTAAACGTGTGCCCCCTAGTAATTGACTCGTCCACCCTGGGAAAAAGCTTCTGACTACCCACTCTGTCCATGCCTCTCATAATCTTGTAGACTTCTATCAGGTCACCCCTCAATCTCCGTCACTCCAGTGAGAACAAACCAAGTTTCTCCAACCTCTCCTCATATCTAATGCCCTCCATACCAGGCAACATCCTGGTAAATCTTTTCTGCACCCTCTTCAAAGCCTCCACATCCTTCTGGTAATGTGGCGACCAGAATTGAACACTATATTCCAAGTGCGGCCTAACTAACTAAGGTTCTATAAAGCTGCAATATGACTTGCCAATTTTTAAACTCAATACCCTGGCCAATGAAGGCAAGCATGCTGTATGCCTTCTTGACTACCTTCTCCACCTGCATTGCCACTTTCAGTGACCTGTGTACCTGTACACCCAGATCCCTTTGCCTATCAATACTCCTAAGGGTTCTGCCATTTACTGTATATTTCCTATCTGCATTAGACTTTCAAAATGCATTACCTCACATTTGTCCAGATTAAACTCCATCTGCCATCTCTCCGCCCAAGTCTCCAACTGATCTATATGCTGCTGTATCCTCTGATGGTCCTCATCACTATCCGCAAATCCACCAACCTTTGTGTCATCTGCAAACTTACTAATCAAACCAGTTACAATTTCCTCCAAATCATTTATATATATTATAAACAGCAAAGGTCCCAGCACTGATCCCTGAGGAACGCCACTTGTCACAGTCCTCCATTCAGAAATGTACCCTTTCACTGCTACCCTCTGTCTTCTTTGACCGAGCCAGTTTTGTATCCACCTTGCCAGCTCACCTCTGATCCCATGCAACTTCATCTTCTGCACCAGTCTGCCATGAGGGACTTTGTCAAAGGCCTTACTGAAGTCCATGTAGACAACATCCACTGTCCTACCCTCTTCAATCTTCTTTGTCACTTCCTCAAAAAACTCGATCAAGTTCGTGAGACACAACCTCCCTTTCACAAAACCATGTTGCCTCTCAATAATACGTCTACTTATTTCCAAGTGGGAATGAACCCTGTCTCAAAGAATCCTCTCCAATAATTTCCCTACCACGGATGTAAGGCTCACCGGCCTTTAATTACCTGGATTATTCTTGCTACCCTTCTTAAGCAAAGAAACAACATTGGCTATTCGCCAATCCTCTGGGACCTCCCCTAAAGCCAGTGATGATACAAAGATTTCTCTCAACGCCCCAGCAATTTCCTCCCTTGCCTCTCTCAGTATTCTGGGGTATATCCCATCAGGCCCTGGGAACTTGTCTACCTTAATGTTTCTCAAGAACCCCAATACCACCTCCTTTTTGATCTCAACATGACCTTAAACTATCCATACATCCTTTCCCAGACTCATCATCCACTAAGTCCTTCTCTTTGGTGAATACTGACGCAAAGTATTTATTTAATACCATGGTGCTGACTCTGGACCCAAGCTACAGCACTCTTCAAGCCATGCTCATTAAATAATTGTGATGTGGGGATGCCGGTGTTGGACTGAGGTAGGCACAGTAAGAAGTCTCACCACACCAGGTTAAAGTCCAACAGGCTTATTTGGAATCTCGAGCCTTTAGAGCGCTGCTCCTTCATCAGGTGATGGGAAATATGGGTAGTAACTTAAAATGTTTGAACGATTTACAATAAGAGGTTCAGATAATGTAAACCATTTGCCTCAGATTTGTTATTATAACTAAATTCCAATAATGTACAGATAAATTATGGAGACAATTTGGTGTTGTGAGACTTCTTACTGTGCCCATTAAATAATTGGTCTGCCCGTGCTGCCTGGTTGTGGCATTGAATTCAAAAGCTTACTTCAGCCCTTTTTTTGGAGTTTGCTCACCCTTTTGTGATTTGGTTCGATCCTCTGACTCTGTTTCTGATCTGGTCTCCGCATACTTTGGTGGAGTCATTTTCTGATGCGCAGCCTCCACATCTGAAGTGGAACCTCTAAGGTGATGTCCAGCTGTGTTTGAGAATTTCACGTTAAGTGAGGACTTATCAGAGGTCATATTACAGTTTCTTTACTTCTCCATTCTTAGGGATTTTGGAGTGTTGTACCTGTTACTGCCACTTTGTAATGTTATAGTCTCATGGAGGTCTAGTGGTTTATATGGTTGAACAATAGCTGTTTATTAATAAAGTAAGTATATACATATTTATAAGATATAGTCCTGACCAGGTTCAATCTCTATGCTGACTTCTACCAGACTCACGGCTACCTCTACTACTCCCATGTAACTCTTCCACCATAATGTGGGTGGCACCGTTTTTCCACCTCCACATTAACCTTTACAGTTCCAAACACCTTAATACCACAGTATTCAAAACCATGAGAGGTCTGGGCAGATGATAGGGTAAAGCTGTTCCCCATGGTGGAAGGATTGAGAATGAGAGGGCACAGATTTAAGGAAATAGGAAAAAGAAACAACAGAGACATGAACAGAAATTCTTTCACACAGTGAATGGTTAAGATCTACAAAGCGCTGCCTGAGAGTTTGATAGAGGGAGATTTGATCAAAGCATTCAAAAGGGAATTAGACTACTATCAGAAAAAGAGTATGCAGGTTTACAGGGAGATAGCAAGGTAATGGCAAATTGGTCATTTGGATAGCTAGCACAGACACTAAGGACCCAAGTGGCCTCCTTCTGTGCTGTAAAATGTTGTGATCCTGATTCTATGGAATATTGTGTAGGTTGGGCCTATATTCATTGGAGTTTAGAAGAATGAGAGGTGATCTTATTGAAACATATAAGACTGAGGGGGCTTGACTGGGTAGATACTGAGTGGATGAGTCGTCTCATGAGGGACTCTAGAACTAGAGGGTACAGTTTAAACATAAGGGATCTCCCATTTAAGTCTGAGATGAGGAGGGATTTATTCTCTGTGTTTGTAATGGTCTTACCCAGTGGAGACTGTGTCATTTAATATATTCAAGGCTGATTTAGGCAGTTGGGCAGATTTTTGGTTGAGTAAAGGGTGTCAAGTGTTATGGGGGCAAGCAGGAAAGTTGGGTGAAGGCCACAGTAGATCAGCGTTGATCTTAGTGAATGGTAGCACAGACTCGAGGGGCTGAATGGCCTACTCCTTCTCCTATTTCTTATGGTCTTATGTTCAAAAGACCCTGTTGTACTTGTGCTAATACTGCAGCTAGATGAATCATTTATCCAATTTTTCAGTTCACTAATGTTATTGTTGTTATCATGAAGACTTACTATTATATGAATGATTTAAATGTAAACGGAAGAGCTATATTTTTCCAATACCAAATGTACAATGTTTTGGTCTGGATGTTTCTGCTATCTGACTGGCTCAACATTCAGTTACTAATGTGATTTTGAACTTAACATAGCTTATGGCTCTAATCCGACCCCTCGGCTTCTGAACTCTGCTCCCCCCCCCTTAGCAAGGTCTCCAATTCCACATCACCACCCCCCACCCCACCCTGCCCTGATCGACCATCCCCTCCATGCCTGAACAACCCCTGCCATACCAGTGAGAACTGCATCTGTCCATGATTGGAGGCTCAGTCTGTCACTCAGGCAGGCCTCTGGGTGGGGAACCAATAAGCAATGTCACTGACGCACAATGTAGTTAAAACTGCAGAACTTGTCGGGAAATCCCGAATTGGGGATACCCCACCAATTCTGACTGACCGGCTCCCTGCAGATCAGTTAAACAAACGTTGACCAAGTTTTAGAATGGTGGAAATTTACTTATACATAGACTAGGTGCAACACAATACCTGGTTGGAGGCAATAAAGAAGACCAAATCCAGGTTAAGGATGCATATCTTATATTTGAAGGAGAGAAAGGAACCCACCCCAAACTTTTGTCCCTCTCTCACAGAATCATAGAGTCCCTACAGTGCAGAAAGAGGCCATTTAGCCCATTAGGTCTTTACCAACCACAATCCCACCCAGGCCCTATTCCTGTAACCCCACATATTTACCCTGTTGATCCCCTGATACCAGGGGCAATTCAGCATGGCCAATCAACCTAACTTGCACATCGTTGGTAGGGGGAGGAAACCAGAGGACCCCCACGCAGACACGGGGAGAATGTGCAAACTTCACACAAACAGTGACCCGAAGCCAGAATTGAACCCGGGTCTCTGCCATTGTGAGGCAGCAGTGCTAACCACTGTGCCATCGTGACCAGCTGCAGCAGCTGGAGATATTTTGCCTGCCCTCTCCTTCTCTTCCCATTCCTCTTCCAGAGCAAAAGGGATTCCCAGTAAGATACCCACAACCAGACCTCTGGTAACTCCAATACCAACAACAACTTGTACTGATATAACACTTTTAGTGTAATAAAACATCCCAAGGTGCTTCACAGCTTGGAATATTAGATACGACACGAGGTCACACAATGAGATATTAGAGCAGATGACCAAAACCTTTCCCAACAAGATAGGTTTTAACCAAGTATCCTAGAGGAGGGAAGTGAGGTAGAGAGCTGGAAAGGGATAGGGACAGAGTTCCAGAGCAGTTGACAATACCACCACTGTGGAGGAGCAATTAAAATCAGATACAAGATAAAAATAAGGCAAGGGATTTTCTTGCCCGTTATGGCAGGACCCACTGCGGGGGATTTGGTAGCCCAGGTAAAAGTCCATTCACTTTCAACAGAACAGGATGATCCCAATGGCAGACGAGGCCGGAAAATCCTGCCCAAAGTGTTCAATAATGTCTTCTTCAGGGAAAATCTCACGAACAGGAATAAATGTTGTGTGAGTGCAGGTAACATCTTGACAAAATGTCCTGATGTGTCTCAGAAGTCATCTTCACAGCTCCAGCAGCATGAACATAAAATGGTGACTACCCCTTCAAGTAGTAGTATCATTGCAGTGTTTGCTCCCAAACAGCTGATCACTGTTCAGAGAGGATTTTTGATCAAGTGTTAACCGTAGGATGCCATACAACTTCCTTAATCAAATCTAGCAGGCAATTTAAGTGGCAATCAGAAGCTTAACAATCCTCCAGCCGGCTTTCTGAGCGCAGACCTCAACTCCTTTAATTGCAGGCTACACCACTGCTTCAGTTAAGATCCCATCTTGGTCATCTCGAAGGATCATTAGCACCTGAATGTGCTGCTGGAAACAGCCCTCCAAAGCATTAACTTGCAAATTGGCAAAGTTGTTCCACGAACACAAGTTTAAAAAAAGCAACCGAGTTTTCTTCTTCTTGTAATTTACAGAGCTGCCAACACTTTCTTTTTGCCTCTGACATGAAATGAGCAAATTTGAGTCTGTAGATACTAAGCTCATCTCATCTATTTTTTTTGAAGTAGTTTGAAAGTAAACCCTGGCATCAAGAGAAAATGTATTTGGCAATATTAAGATCTTTTGCACTGCTATTACTTTCAGCAAAAGGAAATTTCTATCTTTTTAATACTGTCGACATCTTGCTTGGAGTATTGTTGATAGAGATTTCTTTCATCCACAATACCTAGTGCTCAGCATTACCTAAGCATATCATTTAATCTTTTTGTCTCGGAGAGACACATAGCCTGGAATCTCAGGGAAAAGTAATGCATTTTGAGTTTTTTCAGTGGAAAACCAGCAGCTGCAAAAAAAAAGGACTGAAAGAATAAATCTTGACTTATTCCTCAGAAAAATAACAGTGGATTATGTTCTAGTGGGTGTTGGAGCTAAAGGGCAAAGTAATGATCTTTCCATTTTTTGTTTCAAAAAAATCTACTTTCACTTGACTGACCTGCATGCTTGTTGAATCACAAATTGCACATGGGTTTCCAATGCCTTGTGAGGACCACTTTGAGCTCCAGGGAGATGTTGATTCTAAAGTAAGGCATTTATATTCAATTAAAAAGTAATGAAACTCTGTTTAACATTGAGAAAATTGTAAAAACATTTCAGATCAGATGAGGCATTTTCGTAGAAGTCAAAGATTATTAGTTAATGAAACATCTCCAAAGGCATGCTTCTCTAAAGGTTAATGTAATGCTGATTTATTGCCATTTAGAAAATGCTATTCTGTTGAAACAGGACAGTATTTACACAAATTCATAATTCCTGATGTAGTTTTAAATAACAATAATTGCTTAAGTTTTCGGGAGCAAAAATAATTTTTTCACTATTGATTTCTGGCACCATGGAAGAATTTTATGGGGCGGTGATGGCCTAGTGGTATTATCTCGCCAGACTATAAATCCAGAAACTCAGCTCATGTTCTGCGGACCCAGGTTCGAATCCCGCCACAGCAGATGATGGAATTTAAATTCAATAAAAAACGTCTGAAATTAAGAATCTACTGATGACTATGAAACCATTATTAATTGTGGGAAAAACCCAGCTGGTTCACTAATGTCCTTTAGGGAAGGAAATCTGCCGTGCTTACCTGGTCTGGCCTACATGTGACTCCAGAGCCGCAGCAATATGGTTGCCTCTCAACTGCCCTCGGGCAACTAGGGATGGACAATAAATGCTGGCAGGCCAGCAATGCCCAAATCCCATAAATCAGAAAAAAAATGACTCTATACCCATCATAGCAGAAGAGGATTGGGATGGTTAGAAATTAAACATTTCATAATGCAACCCTAATCAGCTGCATAGCCAACTGTCATTCAGCGCAGATGCTATGTCTTGCCTATGTTCTGCCCCAACATTATAATCACTCAAGTATTGTGAGGAGCTGCAATTATTGTCCAATTGCTGCTCCAGTTGAACTTTGCTCCACTTTGAGGCTGCTCCGCATTTCTTGCTAGGACTTTCAAGTCCCATTTTCCCAGAAATGCATGGTGCAGCATCAGTCGGAGAAGCCCATCAGATCACAACGGAATCGGGGAAATACGGCTCCCTTTCCAATCAACTCTGACCAGCTCCTCCCTCATGTCTTTGTAGTTACTTTTATTTAATTGTAATACCGTTACATCGGATTCCAGCTTCTCCCTCTCAAACTGCAGGATAAATTCTATCATATTTTGGTCACTGCTCCGTAAGGGTTCCTTCACCTTAAGTTCCCTGATCAAGTCTGCCTCATTACACATCACCAAATCCAGAATTGCCTGTTCCCGAGTAGGCTCTGTCACAAGTTGCTCCAAAAAAAAATCTTAGACATTCCACAAATTCCTTTTCTTGGGATCCATTACCTGCCTGATTTTCCCAGTCCACCTGCATGTTGAAGTCCCCCATGATTATTGTAATATTGCCTTTTTATATGCCTTTTCTATCTCCTGATTTATTTTCTGCCCCACATCCTGACTACTGCGAGGGGACCTGTACATAACTCCCATCAGGGTCTTTTTATCTTTGCGATTCCTCAACTCTACCCACAGAGATTATATGCCTTCTGATCCTATATCGCTTCTTGCTATCGATTTAACTTCATTCCTTACTAACAATGCAACCCTGCCCCCTTTGTTCATCTGCCTGTCCTTTCGATAGGACATATATCCTTGGATATTTGGATATACATGTCGGGGAATTGTCAAGTTGTGGGGGTAGTTGGGGTTCGGGAACATGGTCAAGGAGTAGTTAAGTTCAGTAAGGGGCATGGTTGAGTTAGGCTTAGGGGTTGTTGGGGAGGTTAGGAGTAATTGTGGGGTAGTCAGATGGAGGGGTTGGGGGATAGTTGGGACATTGGGTGGTAGTTGTTTGTTTGGGAAGAAAGTCAGGGAGAATAGGCAAGGGTCAGTGTTGATTATTTGGGGTTAGTATTAGATTACCCAGATGTTAGACTAAGTTTTAATCTGTCTAACATTTCCTGGGTAACTATCCAGGTAAGTACATTAGAACTGTCCAAAGTCTCTGAATCTAACTCTGAGTTGCAATCATTCAAGGAGGCTCCCAGAGAACAGTTGAAACTTCCCGTACAATTCCCACATCTGCCTGTCAGGAGTTTTGCAGGATCCTGACGCACATCTTGGTTCATACGTTTAGTTTCTGAGGTTGCAGAGATCAGAAGACCTGGGCCATTAATTTCTAAGCAGGCTCCCATAGTGCAGTTGGGAACTTGATTTAAAATGAAAACTGGCTGGCAAGGTTCATCAGGGCTTGGGAAATCTGAGAGTGAAGCAGAGATAGGAACTGCCTGACCAAGCAGATGATTCCTCTGATAGCAGTTCACTTGACCCAGAAGCACTAGGAGTCCTGACCTTATCTCCTCAAGTGAAACTTATGCTGCAATCAGATAACTATCCCTCCGAACCAAAGATCTCTCTCTTTGTCTCGGTGTCCGATTCTCACTCTTGTCTCTGATGGTTCACACACAACTGGACTTCCGCCACTGGCTTTCCAATCTGGCTGCTGCCCAACCGGAAATGGGAGAAAACCATGATGATGAGGATGTTTTATTGAGGTACTGTAAATCTTCCTGTTGAATATTCACAAGGTCAGATGGAAGGAAGTGACACCCTGGCACCTCACAGTAGATTGGATCAAATACTCACACTGTCTTCACACCCACACATTTTTGAGTACTCCTGAGGATTTGGAGAGGGACTTGAGTGTTGGTACATTGTATCCGCTAAGTAAGAGGACCAAAAAGAAGTGGTGGAAGAGGAAGACAATATATCTGGTCAAAATGTGTGTTCACTCTATAGGTTAAATGAATAAATCAGATGGAGATAATAGAGCAACTAAAGTTATTTTCAAAATTCTTGGAACCAGCCATGATAGGCGTGTAGCATCACAAAGCGAATGAGCAACATTCAACCTCTGATTTATTGCAGTGATGCATGACGGATTTAAGGAAATGCGGAGTACAATGAAGTAAGAAACTGTTTTTGTTTAAAACAGTTGCGTTACCATAGTTTCTGCATGACTGTCAGTTGCATAACTGCAATTTTGTAAGTCTGTGTCACAGATTGTAGGAAAAGTGTATTCAGTAGTGGATGAAAACCCAGGTATTAGGATTGAAATTCATAAATGTGAAATATGTTTTCAGATTTGGTTTAATGTATTAATAAACTGTTCTAATATCATATATTTATTGATCTTAATTCATATCTTTTCAGTATAATCAAAATTTGATTGGTGCTTTGCACAATCAGGAATATCATGATATTACAATGGTGAATTGGGGATTGGGGTGAAGGGTAGTTCAGGCTCAAAATCCTATTCAATGAAGGATCTTTTTTGAATTATGGATTTCAGCTCCCTTGTCCCAGCAGCACCACTGCGAGTGGTGTCAACAACTGGGACTACAGGCAGTTCCCAACAAATAGGAGCCATATTGCTGGAGACACTGATATGTCTGGGGTTTCGCCAGGGCTAGGCTGGCAGGCCTGGTGAGGAGCGTGAGATGTCAGGATTGGCAGGGTTAGGGGTACAACACGTGATGGCATTGCTACCTTTGAGCAGTCTTTCCTGGGGCACAGAATGCGCAAAGAGGAGGCACTCCCCCTAGTTGGCAACAAGGGCCTCACAATATGGGGCTGGAACTTTCCAACCCTCCGCACAGCGGGATCTTTCTGTCCTGCTGATGTGAACAATGGCTCGCTTGCCCCGCCGCAAGTCGGGCTGGAAAATGTCAGCCACAGTGTGGGCTACTGGGGCACTGGTAAAGTATTGCAGCAGCAGGAAGAAGCCTTTAAGCCATCATTACTTTATCATATTGGGCCTTGAATTCGTTGAAAGACAGATAGGATGCTTGATGCCTCCCCTGCCCCACTGTTAAAATAATAGGCACTGCACCACTGCCTTGGTGCCCAATTTTATACCCCAACACCGACATCTGTCAACACATTCTCTGGAAAACCATAAAAGTCCACCCATGATGCCAGGAGGACAAATAACAGAGTAGAGAGCAAACTGAATGCAAAATAGAAAACCCAATATTATTGGCCTAAAGGTAGCTACCCAGACTGGCAAAAGTTGAGAAATGGTGTTTCAGAGAATTACTATTCACCATTTTGGAAAAAAGATTTGGACTCAGTAATTGGAAATAAAATTTCAAAATTCGCAGACAGCACCAAATTGGGGATATAGTTAATATAGAGGAAAACTGCAACAACTTCACAGCACCAGGGACCCGGGTTCGATTCCTGGCTTGGGTCACTGTCTGTGTGGAGTTTTCACGTTCTCCCCATGTCTGCGTGGGTTTCCTCCGGGTGCTCCAGTTTCCTCCCACATTCAGAAAGACGTGCTGGTTAGGTGCATTGACCCAAGAATGCACCGGACTGTGACAACGCAAGGAATTTCACAGCAACTTCATTGCAGTGTTAATGTAAGACTTACTTGTGACTAATAAATAAACTTTACTTAACTTACAAAATACAAGGTTAATAAACTTGAAGAATGAGTGTGTAATTGGCAAATTAATTTCAATGTTGATAACTGTGAGTGGTGCATTGTGGGAGGAAGAATAAGGAGGCAACATACTCCTTCAGAAAGAAGTGTCTAACTGAGGTGGAGGAGTGTAGGCACCTGGCGGCACAGATACATTTGATTTATTATTGTCCCATGTACTAACATACAGTGAAAAGTATTGTTTCTTGCGCGTTATACAGACAAAACTTACCATTCATAGAGAAGGAAACGAGAGAGTGCAGAATGTAGTGTTACAGTCATAGCTGGGGTGTAGAGAAAGATCAACTTAATGCAAGGTAGGTACATTCAAAAGTCTGACAGCAGCAGGGAAGAAGCTGTTCTTGAGTCAGTTGGTACGTGACCTCAGACTTTTGTATCTTTTTCCTGAAGGAAAAGGTAGAAGAGAGAATGTCCAGGGTGCGTGGGATCCTTAATTATGCTGGCTGCTTTGACAGAGTCAGTGGATGGGAGGCTGATTCGCGTGATGGATTGGGCTACATTCACAATCTTTTGTAGTTCCTTGCGGTCTTGGACGGAGCAGGAGCAATACCAAGCTGTGATACAACCAGAAAGAATGATTTCTATGGTGCATCTGTAAAAGTTGGTGAGAGTTGTAGCTGACATGCCAAATTTCCTTAGTCTTCTGAGAAAGTAGAGGTGTTGGTGGGCTTTCCTAACTATAGTATCAGCATGGGGGGACCAGGACAGGTTGTTGGTGATCTGGACACCTACAAACTTGAAGCTCTTGACCCTTTCTACTTTGTACTCGTTGATGTAGACAGGTGCATGTTCTCCTTTAGGCTTCCTGAAGTCGATGACAATCTCCTTCATTTTGTTGACATTGAAGGAGAGATTTTTGTTGCCGCACCAGTTCACCAGATTCTCTATCTCATTCCTGTACTCTGTCTCGTCATTGTTTGAGATCCAACCCACTATGGTGGTGTCGTCAGCAAACTTGAAAATCAAATTGGAGGGGAATTTAGCCACACAGTCATAGGTGTATAAGGAGTATATTAAGGGGCTGAGAATACAGCCTTGTGGGGCACCGGTATTGAGGGTGATCGTGGAGGAGGTGTTGTTGCCTATCCTTACTGATTGTGGTCTGTGAGTTAGGAAGTTCAGGATCCAGTCGCAGAGGGAGATGCTGAGGCCCAAGCCACGGAGTTTGGAGATGAGTTTCGTTGAAATAATAGTGTTGAAGACTGAGCTGCAGTCAATAAATAGGAGTCTGACATACATGTCCTTGTTATCTAGGTGTTCCAGGGTTGAGTGCAGGGCCAGGGAGATGGCGTCTGCTGTGGACCTGTTGCGGTGATAGGCAAACTGTAGTGGATCCAGGTAGTCCGGGAGGCTGGAATTGATTCGTGCCATGACTAACCTTTCAAAGCACTTCATAATGATGGATGTCAGATCACTAATAATAGTGACAAGTTAATAGGGCAATAAAAAGTGAAGAAATCACTGGGATTGATTTCTAGAGGATAGAATTGAAAAGTGGAGAAGCAATTTGTAAAGAACTTTGTTTTGGCCACATTTGGGAATACTGGGAACAGTTAATTGTTCCCATGTTGTTAAAAAAAGTTATAAAGGGACAGGAGAAATACAAAAAAAAAGATTTACTAGCCTGATACTAGAACTGAGAGGTAAGACTTATCAGGAACAGATTGGAATTCTTTTCTGCAGAGGAGAAATGACGGAAGGGTGATCTGACTGATGTCTTTAAAACTATGTAAGTGTATGATAGGGTAGATATAGAGATGTTTGCACTTACAGTGGAGACCAAAACTGTGGGCAATAATTACAAGATAGTCTCTAATAATCCAATAGGGAATTCAGGAGAAACTTGGGGCAGAATTTTCCCATCCTGCCCGCCACGGGAATCGTAGCGACGGGACAAAAAATTTGGCAGACCATGCAAAGGTCCGTTGATCTCGACCGGGAATTTCTGATCTTGGGGCGAGCGCGGCTGGAAAATCCCGCCCTTGGGTACTCAGAGTGTGGCTAGAATGTGGAACTTGCCACTACAAGGAGTATTGAAGCCTTTCAGGAAACCTGTCGTCATTAGTCCATTATGTTAAAAAGGGGTCAGCAGGTGAGTTGGCAATCTTGTCATGATTTTATTTACGATCGAGGGAATTTCAATCACAGTTATTGAAACAGGCCTAAGCTCCTGCTCACATAATGAAGGGAACAAAATAATTTCACAGAAAACACCTTTAGGGTTAACTCTGCAAATTATTACTCTAAACCTTTGAAGGCAATTATTTCAACACAGCCTAAATAGAGATGTTACTTGTGCGGTCATACGGAACATTCCAGCACATTGATTGATGTTTGCAGTTTCAAATTTGAAAGGATCTTGAGGCTTTTTTGTTGAAAGTACAAATATTGGCTGTAGTGATTACAGTTTAGTTTTCAGGAGTCCCTGAAGTGGTCCTTGTAATTCAATTTTCTTTCAGCCACCATCTCTAAAAATGATTGATTTGTTCAAATTTCAACTCTAGAGAAAGAATGCATTTTATATCCAGAGATTCACTACACTCACTGCTGCAATGCTATTTTCAACTGTCAGTTTTGAAGCATTTTGCATCTTTGCTATGGCTTGACTGCAATCTTGGGCTGGATTTATTGTTCCTGTGGTGGGTTCAGCCCATGGGACTGGCAGTCATTAGGAATCTGGCGTGGATTCATGGCAGAAGGCTGAACCCGATCACGTGGTGGCTGGCCAATGAATGAAGGTGACATGAGATTCTCATCAGATCCTATCAGATCACAAGGCAGGGAGTAGATCTGATGACAAAAAAAGGCCTGCATCACCTGATGGCCCTGCATGACAACATGCCATATTTAAAGGGCAGCCAGCCCAGCCTCTGAATGGAGATTCTTCTTTTAGTTTTTCTCCAAATGCTGTGTACTTTAATTCTTTGCCAGCCACATAACTATGCAGCAGAAAAGAGCATAGGCCAGCCAATGAGGAGAGTACACTACCACTGTTGGATTTCCTTCCACCAGGCAACTAGGCAATGGTGCCAGGGTCATCCCAAGCTGTGGGGCAGTACAATCTGCCACCTGCCTCAACCTCAGCTGCAAATCCAGGGGTGGCACTTTGCCAGAGCACCCATGGACAGTTAAGAAGATCACTGAACTGCAATTAGCATTTATGGGTGATTTAAATATCTAGTTGTTACGTTTCCTTTCTGGTATCTGTCTTAATAAATCTTTCAATCTTTCATTCTGCTTTGCATTCCAATTATTGGTGTTCTAAAACATCACATCTACACACTTCCTCCCACAATTTGTTTGAAATGGTTGACTAAGACAAATCTGTTCAGCACCTCAGCTCAGCCACTGAGCAGCTGGGTGCTGGACAATGGAATGCCAAATGAAGAAGGCAAGGAAGTAATTGAATGTCAGACCTTTTTGGATTGTTTCTCAAAGGGCATCAGTGTCACAAGAAGTAATTCTGTATTAGGGTTTTAAAAATCTCCCCTTGTTCACCTTCCCGTGTCCAAGTGGCCCTTCATTTCATATCACCTGGTCAGCAGCATACTTTATATCCTCATTGTCGGAGGAAGCATTGTGATTATTAAGCGGCCACCTGCTCCCCTCCAACCCTTGCCCACCTTCTCAATGGTGGCTCTAGTTAATCAAAGGCACATCTCCTCTGCATCTGTGCCTGGGACCATTCCAGGCATGAACAGCCATAGGGACCAAAAGACTGTATGACCTGGTGTGAAGTGTGTGGACATTGTGCTTGCTTCCAAGGAGCCGTACATGTACCTGAAGGATCTGCTCTTGCTGATTGCAGGCTAGTTAGACATTAATGGATAAGATGCCTTTCCTGTTGATGAAGATCCTGCTGTCTGGTCCATGGGAGCCTTGAAGACCGCTTGCATGTAGTCGATGATACCTTGTGCTAGTGTGAAGGGAGCAGGAACTCAGCAACTGCCATAAGCCAATGACCTACCTGCCTGACTTTCTAAATCATTAGAGTAGAGCGCATAGTCCTTGGCCCTCTTGAACAGGGCGCTGGTCACCTCCTTGATGCATCAATGGGCTTCAGACATTGCCTGCACATGTCCCTGAAGGACGCCTGGAAGGAGCCTAAAGCATAAACGTTGAGAGCCATGGTGATCTTCAGTACTTCTAACATTAGCGGTTCACCAAATCCCATGGCTCTCAACTCGTCCTACAGCATGGCGCAGAGATCAGTGATGGCCTCGCTGGAGGACTATAATCTTCACCACTGATGCTGTTTTGGTATTTGCGAGAAGTTTAGCCTTGAGCAGTGCACTCTGTTCTGGGGATAGGCGTTTCTGTGTCGTGGCAGTATGCGTTCCCTTCTGCACTGTGCACACCATTAAGCTAGGCCTCTTGCTCATTGTGGTTGATGATGTGACCTCTTCCCCCGAGCTAGTGTCCAGACCGGCCTGAGCTCAGCAGGGCCAGGTGAATGAGGCCCATGTCAGGTATTCTCTTCCTGGTTCATATGGGTTTTCATGAGGTAAGGACCTTCATCCCCCAAACCTGTTCCTGATTTCTCTCAGGGCAAATGGCACTGCCCCATGTGACCTTAACCATATGGCCCCGCTCTCCTAGCACCTTTTCTTCCCTTCTGTGGATATCTGTCAATGCTCTTTGTACACCACCCCTATTGTCACTGCACGCTGACTCTTTCTTCGAAGTTATGGTGTGCCACTGATAAAATCCAAAATGCCACATAAAATTTGAGTTAATTGGCCTTTTAAACAGCTCACTTGGTATCCTGCCACCTTAATAACCTAAGTCCCGAAGCTGCATCATGATGTCAAATTTTCAGCCAAACATGGCCCACTTCCATTTTACTGCCCCACCATCTACTACCCGCACCACACCCAAACTAACTAGTCAAGATTTCAGACCATCAGAACTGGAAAACGTTAGAAAGATGGCAAGCATTATGCAAGTACAGAGGCAAAGAAAGGGAGGGCGGAAGTGTTGGGGCTGGGGGTGGCAGGGGACTGTGGTATAACAAAAGGGAAGGTCTGTGATGGGGTAGAAGGCAGGAAAGATTAAATGACAAAAGTGAAGATGATGCAGCGCAAGTAAAGAAAGCAAAAATGAGCCTAGGTGAAGTGTAAATGTCCACAGCAACATCATTGCCACCAGTTACCATCCTAATAAATGAGGTGAGAGGATTTGGAGGAGAGGTTATGACCTGAAATTGTTGATGTTGAGTCTGGAAGACTAAATTTTCTAATCAAAATTCAATGCACTGCTCCTCTACGTTGAAGCTCAGTCAGGAGGTCGGAGACAGAGAGGTCAGAGTGAGAGTCAGGCAGAGATTTAAAAGGAAAGGTGAACATAAGTTCAGGATCATGCTTGGGGATGGAGTGCAGGTGTTCTTCAAAGCTATCTCGCAATTCGCCCTTCCTCTGACACGTTCTCATATATGCTTACTTTACATAGTTAAGTTATTAATAATTAGGTTTATTTAACAATTTAATACCCTGCAATACATTGCTCTCTATGGAGAATTTATTACAACATTGCCCTGAAAAGGATATAGCCTGTAATTATCTGCAAGAGTCAGCAGGCGTTGTTTGTAGTCTTCAGATAACTGACCAGGCAGCAGTGAACATCAGAATGCTGCCATTTTATCCTCTTTGCACGAGTCAAATATCGATCAGTCTTGAGCTAGTGCACAATCTTGCAAGTCTGACATTTCTTGCTATTTCTTCTCTACAGCCAGTTACCTTCAGCAACATCCACCAAACCTGTTATACTGTGGTTTCACTCTAACTGATAGCATTGTCTGAGCCTTATCAAAACAATATCATCCTTATACCCTACAGTTAAACGGCTCATTTTGCAAGATATTGTGCTCGAGCTGCTTTGCAACTCAGTTCATCTTGTAACTTCAGTAATACAGTCACATAAAGTGCTTCTCCAATAGAATATTGGACTGAATGGTGAATTTTAAGTATTCAGTTTAAGTTCTTTTAGCTCTGCATTAATACTCATCAAAAGCATTCTGACAGGCCAAATAAACCATGATATGGAAGATTCCAAGATCTATTTTTTCAATATTGTCATTAAAGCAGTCAAGAAGGAATTCTTTTCTTTCATGGGATGTGGACACATTTGTTGCCCATCCCTAACTGCCCTTGAATCTTGCTTGCTCGGCCATTTCAGGGAGCAGGGCAATTAAGTGTCAATTACACCGCTGTAGGTCTAGAGTCACATACAATGGCAGATATCCTTCCCTGAAAGGGCATTAGTGAACTGAATGGGTTTTTTTGACAATTGGTGTTCGTATCAGGATCACCATTAGTGATGGAATGCTGCTATCCCTTAAAGGCTTAATGCAGCAATAACAAGTTCCACATTCCTATTAAGAACCCTTCTAAATTCCCGATTGGATTTCTTGCTGACCATCTTATAATGATGATTTCTAGCTACGCTCTTCCCCACAAATGGAAACATTGGGCAGCATTTTCCCATCCAGCTCGCCATGGGAATCGTAGCTGGCGGGAAAGAAAATTCCCACCCGAGGTCCATTGATCTCGGGCGGGAATTTCCAGCCTTGGAATGAGCGTGGCCGGAAATTCCTGCCCATTCTCTCTGCATTCATTGTATCAAAACTACTCATAATTTTAAAAGACTTTTATTAGGTCATCCCTTGACCTTTATTCAAGAGACAAGAAACACAACCTGTCAATCCTTTCCTGATTCACATACCAAGGGAATCAGGGTTATGGGGATAGGATAGGATGTAGGATGTAGATCTTGCTCCTATTTCTGACGTTCTTATGTTATGAGTACTCAAGTAATATGCCACAAGAAAATTTAAAAAGGTAATGACATTAGAATAGTTCCTGCATTGTTATGCACCTCGGAATCATGATGTTATTGACAGCAAATGCTTGCAATAATATAATGCAAATTCTTTTTAAAACAATCAAATGAAGAAACAAAGAAAATTAAAATCTTTACTGGATCAATCCCTCTGGGTTAAAATATGCAATGGACACAAGTCTTTCATCAGAAAATATGCAGCTTCTTAAGTTATGCAGAAGCACAACATTTTACAAATTATTTTCACTGATAAACAATTTCACTCACAACTGCAACGCCCAACCACTTTCCATTGCAAATTTCTCATCTTTGTATAATTAATATGCGAGTGTTATAGTCAATGCTCCTTTGAAATCACTTCCTATCTAATCCCTAAACTACCCATCTACACACACTTCCCTATTATTTACTCATTTAAGTTGCATCAATTCTTTCATGGGACATGCAGTCAAGCTCTCACTTAATCCCTAGACAGTATTTCCTTTACAATAAAATTGATGAGCTTACATATATTAATATTGCTCCAGCAACCTACCTGTCATTATGATGGTCAGAGTATCATAGAATCCTTACAGTGCAGAAGGAGGCCATTCAGCCCATCGAGTCTGCACCGGCCACAAGCCCAACCAGATCCTATCCCCATAACCCCATGCATTTACCTCAGCTAGTCCCCCTGACACTAAGGGGCAATTTAGCATGGCCAATCCCCTAACCCACACATTTTTTGAACTGCAGGGGGAAACCGGAGCACCTGGAGGAAGCCTACGCAGACATGGCGAGAATGCGCAAACTCCACACAGACAGTGAGCCAAGCCAGGAGTCGAACTCGGGCCCCTGGCGCTGTGAGGCAGCAATGCTAACCACTGTGCCACTGTGCCACCCATAGAATAATATGGTATAAAATTGTGGTGATAATGTGAAGGAAAGAGTTGTGACCTTGCCTTTTGTATGTCTGCTTTTGATTGACACCACAGCAGTGTGTTGCTGTGCTGCATCCCTGAGCTAAGTTCACCTTTCTTGATACACAATTGTAACTGAATGGGAACATTGTCCTTAATAACTAAGAAGGAAAATCAATACTTTTTGCAGTAAAAAGTGTCAACCTCACACCAGCAACTAAAGATGATCCAACTCCTCAAATGAAAATCCAACGTTTCCAAAAAATCCAACACCTTCATTTATTTTATGCCAAAATCAGGTTCTGGAGAATTTCATCCAATCTGCTAAATAATGCAACAATAATTCTTGGTTGACTATGTTGAGTAACAGCGATAATTCACACAAGTGTCTTCCATCAGCCTATGTACAAAAATAAAATAGTGTGCACTCATTGTCTGTTTCATTGAAAACTACTTTTGCAGTGTAAGGAAAGAAATCCTAATAGGTTAGTAAAGATTTTTAAACCACTAGACGTTAAGACACTGACAGAACTACCAGCATTGAGTTAAATGACTTTAAAACAGACTTATAAGCTAACAAGAAAGCAATTTACACACGTGAAATGCAGTAAGAGATTTAAACAAGTGATTATGATTTAAAATACATATGCTGATATTTTGAATGTATTAATGTATTTTTAAGAATCGTTGTTCACTTTAGCCAAAGGCAGATTGCCACAAAGCATCATGGTAAAGGGCATTAGGATGAAGCCATATTCTAAGGGAATACCGAAACCTTGGAAATATGCAAGTTTCTATCAGCAGAGTTGATGGTCAGAACATTCAGAACACTTAATCAAATTTCATGAATAGAATTTATTCACTGTCCAGATAAGATGGATGCATGACCAGATGTGGAGTCGTGTGTTAACCTGGTTTGGCAGTGACCTACAGAGGAATTACAGGAACGTTCACTTGAACTTTGGGCTCGCGTCTGAGGTTGCTAGGCAACAGAGGAAGTGGGGTTAGCAAAGGCAGAAGTTAACTTCCGGGTTCTATGGACTAATACAATGCCATTATGCCAGGGGGTAAGATGCGATTGGCTGAAATTTACGACAGGTATTATTGTTGATTTATGTATATTGAAGATGATTGACTTAAAACTAATGTAAGGTGGGAGAAATTGATAAGAAAACCTATAATTGATTTGTTTTGAATTGTATATGTTAGAATTGATTGGAGAGGTCTAGCTGCTCCATCTCGGGAGCTGCCCCGATTTTCTGATGATTTCTCCTAGCGGCCACTGGTCAAAATAAAGGTTATGTCTTTAAACTTAGACTCTGGCTTCGTGAGTCTTGTATTGTCTGAAATTCCTGAAAACCCCACCAACATGCAATAAGTTACCATAGAAGCCAGCAGATAAATTGACCTTTGAAGCCTTGAAAAATCCCTCCAAAAATGGGATGCTGAGTATAAGAGTGAACCACCAACATGCGCGTGGGTGGACGCCATTTGGAAATTTCATTGGCATACGGTGCAAAGTGTGGGCATATCTTAAACTTCTGCACATCTTCACAACACAGCTGGTCTCCCCTGTTTCATCCCTTGTGCCAGGTTGTAAGGTATCAGTAAGTAAAACATACGTTTGTAGCATGAAAAACTGAGTTTGATTGCTAATACAAGTATAATATGTCACCACTGAAAAGGGCAATTGATTATACACCTGCTATATGCAAAAACATGGTTTTTGTGGGCAAGAACATGGGGTTGCCTTATATACCAGGTTGACATATATGCTTCAGTTTCCAGTATAAGTATTTTTTCAAATATTCAGATTCTAACTGCACACATTGCAACAGCTACAACAACCAGGAAAAATGGGATACAGAGATGGTGAATTTCCATAGAATTTCCATTTCTCACTTGTCCAGGGTAATCTCAGCTTAAAAAATATTAAAATACTGGACAACTGCAGAAACTCCAGTTATCTGACAAAGTCCCTCATGGTAGGCTGGTGAAAAAGGTTGGATCTCATGGGATAAAAGGGGAGGTGGCTAGATGGGTGGAGAACTGGCTTGGTCACAGAAGACAGAGGGTGGTAGTGGAAGGGTTTTTTTCCGGCTGGAGGCCTGTGACTAGTGGTGTACCACAGGGCTCTGTATTGGGACCTCTGCTGTTTGTGATTTATATAAATGATCTGGAAGAAGGTGTAACTGGGGTGATCAGTAAGTTTGCGGACGACACGAAAACTGGCAGGACTTGCAGATAGTGAGGAACATTGTCAGAGGCTACAGAAGGATATAGATAGGCTGGAAATTTGGGCAAGGAAATGGCAGATGGAGTTCAATCCTGATAAATGCGAAGTGATGCATTTTGGTAGAAATAATGTAGGGAGGGGCTATACGATAAATGGCAGAACCATAAAGGGTGTAGAGACGCAGAGGGACCTGGGTGTGCAAGTCCACAGATCCTTGAAAGTGACGTCACAGGTGGAGAAGGTGGTGAAGAAGGCATATGGCATGCTTGCCTTTATAGGCCTTTATAGAGTATAAAAGTTGGGGTCTGATGTTGCAGATGTATAGAACGTTGGTTCGGCCGCATTTGGAGTACTGCGTCCAGTTCTGGTCGCCACACTACCAGAAGGACGTGGAGGCTTTGGAGAGAGTACAGAGGAGGTTTACCAGGATGTTGCCTGGTATGGAGGGGCTTAGTTATGAGGAGAGATTGGGTAAACTGGGGTTGTTCTCCTTGGAAAGACGGAGGATGAGGGGTGACCTAATAGAGGTGTATCAAATTATGAAAGGTATAGATAAGGTGAACGGTGGGAAGCTTTTCCCCGGGTCGGTGCGGCACAGGGCTGCACATCACCGCGCGGCACAGGGCTGCACATCACCGCACGACACAGGGCTGCACATCACTGCGCGGCACAGGGCTGCACATCACCGCGCGGCACAGGGCTGCACATCACCGCACGACACAGGGCTGCACATCACTGCGCGGCACAGGGCTGCACATCACTGCGCGGCACAGGGCTGCACATCACTGCGCGGCACAGGGCTGCACATCACCACGCGATGCAGGGCTGCACATCACTGCGCGGCACAGGGCTGCACATCACTGCGCGGCACAGGGCTGCACATCACTGCGCGGCACAGGGCTGCACATCACCACGCGGCACAGGGCTGCACATCACCACGCGGCACAGGGCTGCACATCACCACGCGGCACAGGGCTGCACATCACCACGCGGCACAGGGCTGCACATCACCACACGGCACAGGGCTGCACATCACCACGCGGCACAGGGCTGCACATCACCACGCGGCACAGGGCTGCACATCACTGCGCGGCACAGGGCTGCACATCATAATTTCACGAGGGGTCATAGGTTCAAGGTGAAGGGGGGGAGGTTTAACACAGATATCAGACGGACATATTTTACACAGAGGGTGGTGGGGGCCTGGAATGCGCTGCCAGGCAAGGTGGTGGAGGCGGACACACTGGGAACGTTTAAGACTTATCTAGACAGCCATATGAACGGAGTGGGAATGGAGGGATACAAAAGAGTGGTCTAGTTTGGACCAGGGAGCGGCGCGGGCTTGGAGGGCCGAAGGGCCTGTTCCTGTGCTGTATTGTTTTTTGTTCTATCTCTGACTTTAAAGATAAACTTACATTTGTTATTTCTTTATATACCTCAGAAGTGAATCTTTGATTTAGAGCTACAGGGCATTCTATTTTGTTCAAAAGTTTCATCTGAGATGTGGGAACTTTTATAATGATTGATCTGTTAATGTCTATTAATGAACCATTGGTATGCTGAATAGAAATATTGTACCATAATCAGGATTCTCAGTTAGAAACTAAGGAGTACAGGATTTATTCTACTCATAAAAATTGCTTTATTAATTTTACAAATATTATAATTTAAGAGCTTCTTTAAATATATAAAAAGGAAGAGAGAGGTCAAAATGAACATAGGCCCCGTAGACAATGAATCTGGGGAGATACTTATGGGGAACAAGGAAATCATGGTGTGGAGATGCCGGCGTTGGACTGGGGTAAACACAGTAAGAAGTTTAACAACACCAGGTTAAAGTCCAACAGGTTTATTTGGTAGCAAAAGCCACACAAGCTTTCGGAGCTGCAAGCCCCTTCTTCAGGTGAGTGGGAATTCTGTTCACAAACTAGACAAACTCTGTTTGTGAACAGAATTCCCACTCACCTGAAGAAGGGTCTTGCAGCTCCGAAAGCTTGTGTGGCTTTTGCTACCAAATAAACCTGTTGGACTTTAACCTGGTGTTGTTAAACTTCTTACTGAACAAGGAAATGGCAGAGGAGTAAACAGATATTTTGCATCAGTCTCTACAGTGGAAAATATTTCGAATATTCCATTAATATTAAGGAATATGGGGGAGGAATTAAGTACCATTACCATCACTAGAGAAGTAGACAAACTAATTGACAAAATAATTACACCAACTAATGGGGCAGATAAGACCATTGGCCCTTGCATTCCAGGATCCTAAAGGAAGTAACTATAGAGATAGTGGGTGCATTGGCTGTAATTTTCCAAAAATCCTTGGATTCTGGAGAAGTACTGGAGGATTGGAAAACTGCCAATGTGTCACCCCTAATCAGAAAGGGAGGAAAGTCAAAAGCAGGTAACTATAGGCTGATTAGAGACCATGGTGTTGGAGATAGTATATTGGCATGGATAGGAATTGGTTAATGGGCAGGAAACAGCGAGTGGGGATAAGGGGTTCTTTTTCAAGTTGGTGATCTGTAACCAGTGGGGTTCCACAGGGATCAGTGCTAGGACCTCAACTGTTTACAATATATATTAATGACTTGGAGGAATAAAGCGAATGTACTGTAGCCAAATTTGTAGGTGACATAAAAATAAGTGGAAAGACAAGGTGTGAGAGGAATACAAACAGTTTACTAAGAGATATTGATAGGTTAAGTAAGTGGGCAAACAATTGGCATATAGAACATAATGTGAGAAAATATAAAATTTTTCATTTTGGAAGAGAGAACAAAAGAACAGAAATAGTATTTAAATGGAGAAAAACTGCAGAAAGTTACAACGCAAAGGGACTTGGGAGTGCTTGTGCACAAAACAGAGAATGCTAGCTCACAGGTGCAGCAGGTAATTGGGAAGGAAAATGGAATATTGGAGTAAATGCAATATAAGAGTAGTCTTGCTGCAGCTGTACAAGGTACTGGTTAGACCACATCTGGAATACTGTGAGCGGTTTTGATCTCATATTTAGGGAAAGTTATTATTTCACTGAAGGCAGTTCAGAGAAGGTTCACTAGGATGATCCCCAGTATGGAGGAATTGTCTTATGGGGAAAGGTTAAACATGTTGGGACTCTACTCCTTGGAATTTAGAAGAATGTGAGATGATCTTGTTGAAACATATAGGATTCTTAAGGGGCTTGACGGGGTAAATGCCAAGAGAGTGTTTCTCCTCCTGGAGAGTCTAGGACCAGAGGGCATAATCTCAGAAAAAAGGGGTGCCAATTTAAGACTGAGGTGGGGAGGAATTTCTTCTCTCAGAGGGCTGTGAGTGTTTGAACTCCTTGCCACAGAGAGCTGTGGGGGCAGATGTTAATGGCTGAGATAGATAGATTTTTGATTTGTAAGGGAATCAAGGGTTACAATGAAACGGCAGGAAAGTGGACGTGGACATGACGGATTGTTGGATCAGACATGATCCTACTGAATGGCGAGCAGACTCACAGAGCCGAACACGCTACCCCTGATCCTATTTCTTATGGTCTTATGGTTTATGATTTCCCTATGCATGCAATGGAATGTATGTTATATATTTATACAATGAAACCTGAGAGTTAATAAAATTGCAGTATATTTAAAAATTGTTGGAATTAAGTATGCACACGCAGCAGGCAGTGAAGAAGCCTTCACAGTGAGAGCATTCGAGTACAGGAGTAGGGATGTCTTGCTGCAGTTAAACAGGGGGCAGGATTCTCCGACCTTCTCCACAGCTGGGATTTTCCAGCCCCACTGTTATGAATGGAGATATCTCTGAGCGTCAAATTCTCCTTTCTCACTGGCAGTGATAGTGGGGCGTTTGACATCGGAGAATTCCAGCCAGGGCCTTGGTGAGGCCACACCTGGAATTTAGTGTGCAGTTTTGGTCTCCTTATCGGAGGAAGGATATTCTTGCTCTGGAGGGGGTGCAGTGACGATTTACCAGACTGATTCCTGAGATGTTATGCTGGGTGGCACGGTAGCACAGTGGTTAGCACTGCTGCTTCACAGCTCCAGGGACCTGGGTTCGATTCCCGACTTGGGTCACTGTCCGTGTGGAGTTCACACATTCTCCCGTGTCTGCATGGGTTTCCTCCGGGTGCTCCGGTTTCCTCCCACAGCCCAAAGATGTGTGGGTTAGGTTAATTGGCCAGGCTAAATTGCCCCTTAGTGTCCCAGGATGCGTAGGTTAGAGGGATTAGGGGGTAAAATATGTAGGGATATGGGGGTAGGGCCTAGGTGGGATTGTGGTTGGTGCAGACTCGATGGGCCGAATGGCCTCTTTCGGCACTGTAGGGTTTCTATGATTCTATGTTGGGACTAATGTATGAGGAGAGATTGAGTCGGTTAGGATTATATTCGCTGGAATTCAGAAGAAGGAGGGGTGATCTCTCATAAACCTATAAAATCCTAACAGGACCAGTCCAGGTAGATGCAGGAAGGATGCTCCTGATGGTGGGATGGTCCAGACCCAGGGGTCACATACTAAGGATGGAGTAAACCATATCCCTGACCAACCGGGGACTTGGGAGAATCCCAAAAGGTGCTATCCCCAGCATAAATCGTATTTGACCCCTCTTGCAATATTCTTTAGCATTGATCCAATTTGTTCCTGGGCGCAAGGGGCCAAGGGATCGCTCCCTGTAGTACGTTTTTCAAGAATAAGGCATAGCTCTTGGGGCTAAAGGGATCAAAGGATATGGGGGAAAAGTGGGAACAGGTTACTGAGTTGGATGATCAACCATAATCATAATGAATGGCAGAGCAAGCTAGAAGGGCTGAATGGACTACTCCTACTCCTATTTTCTATGTTTTTATGTATTGATCAGTGTTCCATAGTTGCAAAGACAACTTTAACTTTTCTCTCTCTTGTGATACAATCTCAGTGTCATGTTGAAGGGGACTCTTCATGGAATCAAAGGAAGATTTTACTTTCATAAACTACCCAACACTCTGTAACTAATCTTCATATTTGAGCTGAGTGGAACCAGCACATGTGCCAGCACTACTGCTGCCAAGACACACTCATTAGCGTATTCATTAGAATGAATCAACAAATTAAATGCCCTGTTAACATTTTTAAAATGATGTGGAGATGCCGGCGTTGGACTGGGGTAAACACAGTAAGAAGTTTAACAACACCAGGTTAAAGTCCAACAGGTTTATTTGGTAGCAAAAGCCACACAAGCTTTCGAGGCTCTGAGCCCCTTCTTCAGGTGAGTGGGAATTCTGTTCACAAACAGAACTTATAAGACACAGACTCAATTTACATGAATAATGGTTGGAATGCGAATACTTACAACTAATCCAGTCTTTAAGAAACAAAACAATGGGAGTGGAGAGAGCATCAAGACAGGCTAAAAAGAGAACACCATCCACCAGGTACACGGTACATACTCTTGCAACTCGGCCAACGTTGTCTACCTGATACGCTGCAAGAAAGGATGTCCCGAGGCATGGTACATTGGGGAAACTATGCAGACGCTGCGACAACGGATGAATGAACACCGCTCGACAATCACCAGGCAAGACTGTTCTCTTCCTGTTGGGGAGCACTTCAGCGGTCACGGGCATTCGGCCTCTGATATTCGGGTAAGCGTTCTCCAAGGCGGCCTTCGCGACACACGACAGCGCAGAGTCGCGGAGCAGAAACTGATAGCCAGGTTCCGCACACACAAGGACGGCCTCAACCGGGATATTGGGTTTATGTCACACTATTTCACATAAATATTTCTGCTTTTTTCCTCCTGAGTCTTTATCATGCGATCCTAGAATCAGAATTTATGTCACACTATTTGTAACTCCCACAGTTGCGTGGACCTGCAGAGTTTCACTGGCTGTCTTGTCTGGAGACAATACACATCTTTTTAGCCTGTCTTGATGCTCTCTCCACTCCCATTGTTTTGTTTCTTAAAGACTGGATTAGTTGTAAGTATTCGCATTCCAACCATTATTCATGTAAATTGAGTCTGTGTCTTATAAGTTCTGTTTGTGAACAGAATTCCCACTCACCTGAAGAAGGGGCTCAGAGCCTCGAAAGCTTGTGTGGCTTTTGCTACCAAATAAACCTGTTGGACTTTAACCTGGTGTTGTTAAACTTCTTACAACATTTTTAAAGACAGTAAGAAGTCTCACAGCACCAGGTTAAAGTCCAACAGGTTTATTTGGTAGCACAAGCAAATACAAGCACTTACTAAATAAACCTGTTGGACTTTAACCTGGTGTTGTGAGACTTCTTACTGTGTTTAACGCCGGCATCTCCACAACATTTTTAAAAGGCAGCTTCCAAGGAGACCAATGTGATTTGACCTATTTTGCAGCAAAGAAGTGCCTCTTATCAGTACCTCCATGGATTGTGCTCAATTCAAAACATCAATGAGGACTTCCACAAGAAAGAAAGCTGGAGATTATTTAAAAATTGGCAACATCAACTACAGAGAAAAAACAAATCAAATAAACAAGAAGTATTTTAAATATTTCCTTCTACACCAATGTTGCTGGATTTTCTGCATCGATATAAGAAGAAGAGAGAGTTGTATGAAATGTACAGGCAGCAAGGAACACATCAGATGCTCGAGGAGTATAAAAAGTGCAAGAAGCTACTTAAGAGGGAAATCAGGAGGGCTAAAAGAAGACATGAGGTTGCTTTGGCAGACAGAGTGAAGGAAAATCCAAAGATCTTCTATAGGTATGTTAGGAGCAAAAGGCTACTGAGGGCTAAAATTGGTCCTCTTGAAGACCAGAGTGGTACACTGTGTATGGAACCAAAAGAGATGGGGGAGATACTAAATGGTTTTTTTGCATCCGTATTTACTGAGGAAACGGGCATGGAGTCTACGGAAATAGGGCAAACAGGCAGGGAGGCCATGGAACCTTTACAGATTAAAGGGGAGGAGGTGCTCGCTGTCTTGAGGCAAATCAGAGTGGATAAATCCCCAGGACCGGACAGGGTATTCCCACGGACCTTGAGGGAAGCTAGTGTTGAACTTGCAGGGGCCCTGGCAGACATATTTAAAATGTCAGTATTCACGGGGGAGGTGCCGGATGATTGGAGGGTAGCTCATGTTGTTCCGTTGTTTAAAAAAGGTTCCAAAAGAAATCCGGGAAATTATCGGCCAGTAAGTTTGACGTCGGTGGTGGGCAAGTTATTGGAAGGTGTGATAAGGGATAGGATCTACAAATATTTGGATAGACAGGGACTTATTAGGGAGAGTCAACATGGCTTTGTGCATGGTAGGTCATGTTTGACCAATCTATTAGAGTTTTTCGAGGAGGTTACCAGGAAAGTGGATGAAGGGAAGGCGGTGGATGTTGTCTACCTGGATTTCAGCAAGGCTTTTGACAAGGTCCCTCATGGGAGGTTAGTTAGGAAGGTTCAGTCGCTAGGTATACATGGGGAGGTAGTAAATTGGATTAGACACTGGCTCAATGGAAGAAGCCAGAGAGTGGTTGTGGAGGATTGCTTCTCTGAGTGGAGGCCTGTGACTAGTGGTGTGCCGCAGGGATCAGTGTTGGGTCCATTGTTGTTTGTCATCTATATCAATGATCTGGATGATAATGTGGTCAATTGGATCAGCAAGTTTGCTGATGATACAAAGATTGGAGGTGTAGTGGACAGTGAGGAAGGTTTTCAAAGCTTGCAGAGGGATTTGGACCAACTAGAAAAATGGGCTGAAAAATGGCAAATGGAATTGAACGCAGACAAGTGTGAGATATTGCACTTTGGAAGGCCAAATCAAAGTAGAACGTACAGGGTAAATGGTAGGACTCTGAAGAGTGCAGTTGAACAGAGAGATCTGGGAATACAGGTACAGAATTCCCTAAAAGTGACGTCACAGGTGGATAGGGTCGTAAAGAGTGCCTTTGGTACATTGGCCTTTATAAATCGGAGTATCGAGTATAAAAGTTGGAGTGTTATGGTAAGGTTATATAAGGCATTGGTGAGGCCGAATTTGGAGTATTGTGTACAGTTTTGGTCACCTAGTTACAGGAAGGATGTAAATAAGATTGAAAGAGTGCAGAGAAGGTTCACAAGGATGTTGCCGGGACTTGAGAAGCTGAGTTACAGAGAGAGATTGAATAGGTTGGGACTTTATTCCCTGGAGCGTAGAAGATTGAGGGGAGATTTGATAGAGGTGTATAAGATTTTGATGGGTATAGATAGAGTGAATGCAAGCAGGCTTTTTCCGCTGAGGCTAGGGGAGAAAAAAACCAGAGGGCATGGGTTAAGGGTGAAAGGAGAAAAGTTTAAAGGGAATATTAGGGGGGGCTTCTTCACGCAGAGAGTGGTGGGAGTGTGGAATGAGCTGCCAGATAAAGTGGTAAATGCGGGGTCACTTTTAACATTTAAGAAAAACTTGGACGGGTTCATGGATGAGAGGGGTGTGGAGGGATATGGTCCAAGTGCAGGTCAGTGGGACTAGGCATAAAATGGTTCGGCACAGACAAGAAGGGCCAAAAGGCCTGTTTCTGAGCTGTAATTTTCTATGGTTCTATGATATTTGCTTTTGGAAAACCAATATACATTTTCCATTTTATGTAATGCAAGTTCCATTCTGAATACTACCATTAACTTTGGGTCGAAAAGACACATGGCAAGAAGCTTTGGTAACAAATGCTTATTGATTTTTGAAATCTGTCAGGTTAAGGGCAAAATTAGTGTTCCCTGATATACTATCATAGTTTCATTTTTGTAACCATGATCTATGTTGGTTTATTTGCTTAACATGGCTTGCAACAGATTCTCGGGAGAAAAAATCAGATTGTACTATAAAACAGACATGGGGATTGTAACGTCCAATTAGCCAGCACTCTTTCATTTAACTATTCAATCATTCTCTGCTCTGATGAAGGGGCATTCAGACTTGAAACATTGGCTCTATTCTCTCTCTCCACAGAGGCTGTCAGACTTGCTGTGATTTTCCAGCATTTTCTGTTTTTGTTTCAGATTCCAGCATCCGTAATATTTTGCCTTTATCTTAGGGTCCTCAGATTCTTGTGAGGCTAGCATTACTTAAAGCTCGCCTGCATTACTCAACTTAAACCTGCATCATTCTGACTGTAGCAGGTTCTGAAACTGGTTTCTGAAGAGTCTCTAAGCACAAAGAAGAGTGGAAATGAAAACAACTTGCCAGAGACCGTGCTTCAAGGATTGCTGACACAGAACTGGAGACCTTCGTACATGAGGTGGACAGGAGGAGAGGGTTGCTCTTTCCTGAAGGGGCTGGGTGGTCTTCCAGACAAAGAGATGTAGTGAGATTGGGAATCATTATGGTCAATGCCATCTGATCCCAAGAACCTGTGTGCAGTGGCTCAGAAAGTTTATTGACACCATCACCAGAGTCAGTGATTACATCTTCAACTGAAATATCCTCATAGGTGAACCATTGGCGTAACTCACTGCTCTATTCATCTAAGACCTTCTCTTACATACCAACAAGTGGGACTCATAACCCACATTCACAACCTTGCCTCAATTTCACACTGCAGTGGGCTTCACTATTACTCCTCCCAGACTGCACGCACTGCCAGCTATTCAAACATAACAGGTAGATCACTGAAATACATTACACCCCACCAACTGATAAACATTCTTCTCTTTCCTGGGGTCAGTTTCTTCACCCCATCGAGGAAAAGGGGCTGACCATGTTTGGAGCAGCCACCACTGAAGGTAGGAAGATCTGCAATGCCCTCCCAATACCCACCTTCCAACCTGACTGCTGATGATCATTCCTATGAGTCCACGGCCTCCCAAAATCCTATTCTTTTCCACAGGCTGGCTAGCATTTCCTGCTAGTATTTGGTCAGGACATTGACGGGATTAATGGAAATTAGCACAGGATTTAAAATCCACCTCAGCCTCTGCCTTCACGACACTTGGCCAGGTATGAAAATCCAGATATGGAAATTCATGGTGCTTGTTATACGGTGCCAAATCACTTAATCTAGAGATGACATATACAGAGTGAAACTGAGTCGGGTATCAGAATGAGGGGAATTGCTCAGCATTTTCATATCTGCAAATAAAAGAGCATTCATGCTGCAGGAAAATGGCCTGGCACCTGTGTTCTAAATTTCAGTTTGCATTATTAACATTGTGCAAACCCTTAGCTACATGTTTGTTGCATAAAGCTGCAGAGCTTTGGAGACATTCTCCCTTTCTCAGATATTTCTTCAGGCTCATTTCCTGGTTAAGTCCTCCAATTTTTCTCTCACAATCAAGATTAAATCATGTGACTGCATCAGCATTATCAGTTCCTCGCGTTGCTTTAAATCCCTGAACCATGTCAATTTTAAATCAGATTTTCTCGAATGAAAAGAAGTTTATTTCTGAGTCTTAAACAATCTGTCATTCAAACCTCATCTATTCCATATGCTCACAAAAGAAGCATAAAATCGGCTAATTAAACGTGGTCAAGTGGGGGGATTTCCATTTTGGTCAGAAAATATAAAGGCAAATTGTTATCCAAATGGAGAGAGATTTCAGAGTGCTTCAGTGCAGAGGGATCTGTGTGTTCTTGTGCATGAATCACAGAAAATTAGTATACAAGTACAGAGGGTAATAAGGAAGGCAAATGGAATCTTGACATTTATTACTAAAGAAATTAA
This sequence comes from Mustelus asterias, assembly GCF_964213995.1. NCBI lineage: Eukaryota > Metazoa > Chordata > Chondrichthyes > Carcharhiniformes > Triakidae > Mustelus > Mustelus asterias. The sequence continues at coordinate 65,178,432 of NC_135807.1, read as the reverse complement.
ATATAAAAGTAGTGAAGTGTTGCTGCTACTGTACAAAGCATTAGTGACACTCCACTTAGAATATTGTGCACTGTTTTTGTCCCCCTACTTGAGGAGGGATGTAGTTGCTCTGGAGACAGTTCTGTGGAGGTTCACTAGATTGATTCCAGACATGAGCGGTTTGACTTATGAAGATAGATTGGGCAGTTCAGGCCTATAGTCCCTGGAGTTTAGAAGAATGAGAGGAGATCTAATTGAGATGTACAAGATGATGAGGGGGATTGACAAAGTAGACGTGGAGAGGATGTTTCGTCCTGTTGGGCAATCTAGAACATGAGGTCATAGTTTTAGGATAAGTTGTGGCAGATTTAAAACAGAAATGAGGCAAAATAACTTCCCTCAAAGGGTCATGGGTGTGTGGAATTCACTGCTCTAGAGCATGGTGGATGCTGCAACTTTGAGGTGGATAGATTTTTAATTAGTAAGTGTTTGAAGGGCTATAGTGAATGGGCAGATAATTGGAGTGGAAGCTTAGCTGAAATCAGCCATGATCATATTAAATAGTGGAGCAAGCTCAAGGGACTAAATTGCCTACTCTCCTGCTACTAGTTTTCATGGTTTGCAAAAAGTATAACTGAAATGAGGGAAATCAGTTATTTGCAGAGTTTAGAGAAGAAAAGATATTTTGCTTAGAACAGAGAAGAGTGAGGGGAGATTTAATAGAGGTGTCCAAAATTATGAATTAAGGTTGTGATAGAGTAAGTTAGGAGCAATTGTTTCCACCGGTGGAAGAGTCGGTAATCAGAGGAATTGGGCCAGGATTTTCTGGCCCTCCCATGGGGTTTCCTGCAGCAGAAGTGGTTCGCTATTGGCTGCCAGCAGGATCTTCCAATCTCACCAAAGTCAACAGTCATTTGCATTTCTCGCTGGCCGAGCTACCAAGGAACCCACCGCCAGGAGTTGCCTTCTGTGGGATCAGAAAATCCCACCAGCAAGAAGCACCAGAAAATCCAACTCACGAGTTTAAAATGAGTGACAAAAAAAAACACAGAGGGATGATGAGGAGAACATTTTTTTAATGCAGAGTTGCTTTGATTTAGAATGCACTGTCTGAAAAAGGTAGTGAAAGTAGATTCAGTAACTTTTAAATAGGAATGTAATATATTTTGAAAATTAAATATTTGCAGTGCTATTTGAAAAGTGCAGGAGAGTGGGACGAAATTGATTGCTTTTCTCAAAAGAACTGGCACAGGCACAATAAGCCAAATGACTTCCTACTGTACTGTACAATTGCATGATTCTATCTTTTAAATGTAGTTTCTTCTTTCAGTACATTTCCTTTGTCATCATGGCATGGGCAAGATAATCTGCAACCCTCAGCTACTTTCATATGTACTCTCCCTACATCTTGCTCACTGTGTTGGGACAGTAGTTTCTTCATACATCAGTAACGATTAAGAGTTTCCTTCATTTCCATGTGAATCTTGTAATTTCTTTACTGTATTATCATTGCCTTTCTTAAGTATACAACCCTTTCCTGATTGTTGCACTCCAGGCCTTTGACTATCATGAATTTTGTGTGCAAATGATGTTTGGGGATCACCATATTGAAGTAAAAAGGCCTTCTGTTTCTCCATTGCAGTCGACAAGTTCTCATACAGCTCAGTCATTAGCGAGGCTTTTTAATTTTGCATTGAGATGTTTTGGAGAAAGACTGCATCTGCCGCAGCTCGACTCACAAACAATTTGCTCATACCAGTTAGATAGCTGTGCCAGCAGCTCAGTGGTGGTACTCTTACCTTGAAGTCTAAAGGGCATGGGTTCCAGCAGCAATCTAGGAATCGAGTGCATAATCTCGGCTGACATTTCAGTACATTACTGAATGAGCGCTGCTTGGTCAACTGTGCTATCTTATGGATAAAGCATTAAACCCAATCTGACCATGAGATGAACAGAAACATTTTGATGGCATTGATTGAAAAAGAATATGGTCCGACTCAGTGTTCAGGGAAAATATTTATCTCCCAATGCTAAAAATAGATTCACCAGTTGTTTATCTCATTGTCACTTTGTTTCTTGTGTGTACAAATCCATGAAAGATAAAGCAGATGACCCATTCTTTAAGGAAAATAAAGCCCTCAGTGACAAACAGTGATATATAAAGTGACAGAATCTAATTAAAGATTTGTTCAACACACACTGTAGAATAGACATATCAAAGTACATCAGCAATGACAGGGTGATCCAAAAACTCTTCCATTCTTGTGAACCAGAATCAAAAATTTCCCCCGCAGCATTAATGATTCATAAGTTTTGCAATCCCTGAAGAACTTCCATAACTTATGAAATCCTATTTGTCTTTGATTACAACTACTGAAGAATGGGTCTGTAAAGTACCGACTACAGTATCCGCACCCACGTCCCCCCAAAAAAATCAATTGTTCTAGCATTTACTGATATTAAAAAGATAGTAGATATGAAAGAAGAAAATCAGAAATGTTAAAGGAAAGATAAAGTATTGAGAAATTTAAAACAATGATTAAATCAACCTCAAATCTACAATCAGGGGCATGAAATGTTGCTTTAATGTGGATAAATTTGACAATTTAGTTTTCTTATGTATTAAGTTGCAATTGGATTTATAAATTTGGACTGAATGTGCATTTCCTGGTGGCATTTAATTTTATGCTTCTCTTCCTTTTCCTCTTCCTGTTCTCCCACTCCCGTTGCACTTGCTCCACCATCACTTCCTCCTCCTGCTTCTCAACTTCTCGCCTGATAGATTGTGGCAAAGGTTGTTCCTCTAAATGTCAGATGATATAGCATGTAGCATACTACCATGAATCTAGACATCCTGTGAGAATAGAATGGTGGTTAACAAAAAATACGAACATGGAACAGGAGTAGGCCATTCAGTTCCTCGAGCCTGTTGCACCATTCAATAAGATCATGGCTGACAGTAACCTCAAATCTGCATCCAACATACCTATGATAATCTATCACCCCCTTGGTAACAAAGAATCTATCCACCTCTTAAAATATTCAAACAATCTACTTCCACTACCTTTTCAGGAAGAGAGTTCCAAAGACTCATGACCATCTGAGTGGAAAAATGTTGACTCATTTCCATTTTAAATGAATGACTCCTTATTTTTATCAGTGACCCCCATTTCTAGATTTTCCCACAGGAGGAAACATCCTCTCCACATTCACCCTGTCAAGACATCTCAGGATCTTATGTTTCAATCAAGTTGCCTTACTCTTCCAAATTCCAAGGCATAAAAGCCTAACCTATCCAACCTTTCCTCATAAGACAACCCACCCATTCCAGGTATTAGTCTGGCAAATCTTCTCTGAATTTCTTCTAAAGCATTTATATGCTTCCTTAAATAAAATGACCAATACCATACACAGTACTCCAAATGTGGTCTCACTGGTGCCCTATACAACTGAAGCATAACCTCCCTACTCTTGTGTACAATTCCTCTCACAATAAATGCTAATGTTCTATTAGATTTCCTAATTACTTGCTGCATCTGCAGAGTAACCTTTTGTAATTCATGCACTAGGACACCCAGAAGCACCTGCACCTCAGAGCTCTGCAATCTCTTACCATTTAGATAATATGCTTCCTTTTATTCTTGCTTCCAAAATGGACAATTCTGACATTATACTCTATTTGCCAAATCTTTGCCCATGGCTTAACATACTTTTGATTTGATTTGTTTTAATTTATTGTCACATATATTAGTATACAGTGAAAAGTATTGTTTCTTGTGCGTTATACAGACAAAGCATACCGTTCATAGAGAAGGATACGAGAGAGTGCAGAATGTAGTGTTACAGTCATAGCTAGGGCGTGGAGAAAAATCAACTTAATGCAAGGTAGGTCCATTCAAAGGTCTGATGGCAACAGGGAAGAAGCTGTTCTTGAGTCAGTTGGTACGTGACCTCAGACTTTTGTATCTTTTTCCCGACGGAAGAAGGTGGAAGAGAGAATTTATATATTTTTGTCATCTCCTTACGTTACCTTCACAGCCTACTTTCCTATCTACCATTATGTTATCGGCAAATTTGGAAACCATACCTTTAGTCCCTTCATCCAAGGCATTTATATAAATTGTGAACAGTTGAGGTCCCAGCAGTGATCCCTCTGACACAACACTCATCACATCTTGCCAATCTGAAAAAGATCCATTTATGCCTACTCTCTGCTTCCTGCTAGCCAGTCAATCTTCTATCCACACCAATATGTTACCTCCTATAACATGAGTTTTTGTTTTCTCCACCCGACCATGTGGTTACTATTAGGGGGGGCTGTACATGATTTCTATGAGTGACTTATTGCCGTTACCATTTCTCATCTCTACTCAAACTACTTCCATTTATTGATTGCCTGAACTTACATCATCCCTTTCTATTATGCTAATACCATTATTAACTGCTACCCCTCCAACTTTTCCTCTCTTTCTATCCTTCCTAAATATCCTGCACCCTTCAATATTCAGGTCCCAATCCATGTCCTCCTGCAGCCATGTCTCTGTATAGGCTATTAAGTCATACATTTTTATTTCTAATGTTTTCTCTCAATTCATCTGTTTTGTTTTGAATACTACGTATAGTCAGATACAGAACTTTTAGTTTTATCCTGTTATTCTTTTTACAACTTCTAGTCTCATCTGCTGAATTACTGTTAGATTTGTACTCTTCATCCCTTCCTGTCATGGTCTGTTTTTCATTTCCTGGAATAATATTTTTCTCTTTTGCCTTGTCTCTGTCCTTTGATTTACCACATCTTCCTAAATTTGACCCCTTGCCCCCCACTATGAGGTTTAAAACCCTCTCCTTTTCCCGAGTTATGCAGCTTGCAAGAACACTGGTCCCAGCATAGTTCGGGTGTATACCGTCCCAACGGTACAGATTCCACTTTCCTAGTCTCAGTTGGAGGTGAAGATCCTTGAAAGCCTGCAGGGGAAATTTACCAGAATTGTTCCAGGCATGAGGGGTTTTAGTTGCAAGGTTAGGCTGCAGAAGTTAGGATTGTTCTCAGAGACTGAGGGGAGATTTGATAGAGATCTACAAGATTATGACAGGTTAGATAAGGTAGACAAAGAAAAGCTGTTCCCATTCGCTAAGAAGATGAAGACTAGGGGGATACAGGTTTAAGGCTTTTAGACAGGACAAATAGGGAAATTGAGAAAGAACTTTTTTATGCAGTAAATGATAATGACCCGGAACTCACTTGCTGCATAATAAAGGTGACGGAAGTGGAAATGATCAATGATTTCAAAAGTAAATTGGAAATAAACCTGAGGGCTGCAGGGATGGAGTGGGGAAATGGGACTGACTGGATTACTCTACAGAGAACACACATGTACTTGGTGGGTTAAGTGGCCTCCCTCCTATACTGTGATTACTCTATTACCCTATGACCCAAATAGATGAGCACTGCAGGGCTACTCCAAAGCAATCTATGCAGAGGCAGCATGGTTCAAGAATGCTAATCGTGTGTCCTATAATATTCTTTGTGGTAGCATGTTTGTCATTGTAGACCTGCTGTGCGCATATGCATGGGCTGAAGACCAGAGTCCTGAACTATGTCATGGGTGGATGACCCTTGTCACCCTGAAACCAATCTTTGATTTGCCATAGTTTGTCAAATACAGGTATCAGAGAGGACAGCCACAGAATGAAGGAATTGTGATTGCTGCCAGGTTAATGAGCATTCACCTGCATGATGCACTGTCTGTGATCACACACCAGCTGCACATTGAGGGAACGGAATTGCTTTCAGTTTGTTAAAATGGCCAAGTCAGATAAGGAGCACTTCAAGTAATATGTGTGCAGTCAATTACACCTTACTTCAGCAGAAGCCTGTAATCTGTGCAACATTTTGTACTCACGTCACCTGCTTTTTGCCTGGCACAAGAAATTGAAATGAAGCTGTGTCTTTGTGTATATAGAGCCTTAGTGAGCTCCCTTATGTAGCAATGTACTGAAATGTTGCTTATATCTCGAGCAGCAACTTGCGCGATGATACTGTGCTATTTTGATATATTTTATGTGTAAGGTAGCCTCCTTTACGAGGCAGTTTTTTGTTACAGGAGTCAATTTGTCTGGGAAACCCTGCAACTCAGGTGCTGAGAATGCAGGACAATAACAGATTTTAGCTAGAAATGTGTTACTTTGTAGAGTTAATGGACGTTTTGTTTATTAAAATTAAAATTTAATTTAGACTAGGTATGCAGAGTCATGAGAATGTTTGAACAAATTGATTGACAAGGGCAAAGTCATGTGATTAATGGGAGGAGCTAAGCTTTCAGGAAAGGGTTTCAGTTTCATTTTAAAATACAAGCAGTTGCTGCCTGGACCTACAAGAAGAAACAGGTTTCTCTCTATCTCCAGAGGTTTTCTGAAAGCTCCAGGACTTTAACCTAAGTCACAAACACGTATGCCTGTGTTTTGCTAATTATAAAAATAGGCTTGAGTTTATAAAGGAAATTTTGCTTGATTAGAAATCATAGTGACAGCTTAGCAGTTAACAATTGTACCTTGTCATGTTTAAGTATTGTTCGATTGTTAAAAGTTAAGCTAATTTGTTAAATAAAGGTTGTTTTGGTAAAGGCTTCACAGTGTGTTAGTAGAATCACACCTGGAGTGAAACAGTTTAACCTCATGCTAACATCAAAATAGAAAATTGTTGGGATCTAGTCTGTCTTCGTAATATACCTTGAGGTTTCTGATCTGGTTCCCTAACACTTGGAAGGAGCCAAATGCATAATCACTATGGTCACCTCGACAACCACAGACAATGCTGCCCTTGCCCTGTTTTGAGGTGGCAGTTATCTGCAGCAGTTGACAGATTTCAGTTATGACCTTCTTAATGGATTGAAGATACCTTGAGCATGGGTCCTCACTGAAGTTCAGGTAAGAGAATTGATCCCTAAAGTCTTTTCTGGGTCTGAGAGCTCTTCCTCCTTCATTTTTGAAGCATCTTCAGCTCTCTACAGTCTCTCTTCATACTCCCATCCATGCTCAATTCCAAGAGAAAGTCTGACCAGGCCAGCCTTGATGGAAGTAATTTGTTTCAGCATAAGTTTCTCAATCAGTTAAGCTGTATTTCAGCTCCAAGCAACCCTTTACCCAGAATGCATTTGGCATACATTCCATTGGAAGCATTCTCAGAAACAGGGATGCCATTTTCCATCATTAGGAGACCATGTAGCGCCTGAACAAGATTTACAGAGCCCCAATTTTTCTCCTCCTCCTTCTCCTCACTTGCAGCATTTGGAACTATTGACATGTTCGCACAATACATTTGGTCTTCAGTTTGTAGTTGATCAGAACTTGCCCATTAATTCTCTAAACAGCTTTTCTCAAATCTGTATCAGCCTGAGCAACTGCACGAAAGAAGCAATGTAAATTATTCTGATTTCTTTACCAGTGTCTGCCTGGTAAGTGACCCCAATTTATTCTTACACTTCATCTTTTGTAGATATGTTTACAAAGTAAACGACCTTGATGGGCGCAATAAATCATGAACATTAACTTAAAAGATTTGGCTTCCTTTCAAGTTTCAGGCTGCTTTCTTCTCCACTAAGACTCTAGGAGGAAAGGGGAATCATGGGAAGGGGACACAGCATTGGTTGGTAGCAGCTCTTGGAAGTGCAATGATCTTGAAGCATTATTACTGCATATCCCAGTTCTACAGCAAGCATAAAAAGAAAATCATCTTTTTGTTGTTAGCAACTACTTAGCCTCAGTGACTGCTAAAAGTACCTGTGAAGAGGAGACTCAGCTCGGTTCCTATTCCACTGAGCATTGGTCAGTTCAACAAAGAAGCCCTAATACAGGCATTGGCTCCTCATTTATACACATAAGGTGGCTGCCAACATTGCCTGAAGAATTGTCTGACCCAATATGGAGTCAGGTTTCCTTGGCGAACAGAGAATTGCCCCTAGATATTGACACTTTATAGTGATAGTTAGACACAAGAAGCATTGTATTCTTCTCCAAAGGTTTTGGCCAGGATACACCAGGGGGCCTTTAGCGAGGTTTGTGGCCAGCCATGAGTATCCCAAGTGCTTTTTTTTGGTGCAAAACATTTCCATATGATTAGTGAGCCCGGGACAGTATTCTCCTGGCCCGCTAGCGCCTCCCTCCCACGCTGGGTGTGGTTCCCTCCAGCAGGATTTACGACTGCTTCCCACTAATGGGAAACAGGCATCCTGATCCCACGGTTGGGCACAGAGGCCATTGAGGCCCCCATAGGAGGTCAGAGGAAAGGGGAGGTGCCTCTTGGGCATTGCCAGTCTGGCACCCTGGCACTGCCCAAGGGGAAAACTGTCACTGCCCACCGGGCACCAGGCAGTGCCAAAGGGGCAGGGCCAGAGAGGGGCAGGCAAACAGGGGGCGGGACCTATTGGGGTGGCAATGGGTGGGGTGGGAATCCACTGCCACTCTGCTTTAATTGTGACCACAAGAATTGAAACATGTTCAAAACCAGCAAGTCTCAAACAAAATTACAAGAAATACTATTTTCCAATAATTAGATAAAACATATTAAGTAGAATGTCATTTTAGTAATTCATTGTTTTCAACCTACTTGCAAAATGCATTCTTGAATCCCATGATTCAAACTGGATAAATTACTGTTTTGAAACATGATTGATATAAAGGATATAAAGGATAAAAGTAGAAAATACTGGAAATGCTCGGCAGGTTGGTAGCATCTGTGGGGAGAGAAACAAGAATTAACATTTCAGGTGATGTTCGTTCATCAAAATTGAGAGAGGTTAGAATATATAGCCTTTGGGGGAGGAATAAAAAAACAAAAGGGAAAGTTTGTTCTCGGACAGAAAACAGGAGACATTAAATGACAAAATAGTTGGTGGGGCAGGGCCAAAGAGAGGAGCAATGACGTAAGGAGATTATGATCTGAAATTGTTGAACTCAATATTGAGTCCAAAAGACGATAAAGTGCCTAATCGAAACCTGAAGTGCTTTTCCTTGAGCTTGCGTTGAGCTTTACTGAATTACTGTTTTTCCCAGGGTGGAAGAGTCTTTTTCCCAGGGTGGAACAGTCAATTACGAGGGGGCATAGGTTTAAGGTGCGAGGGACAAGGTTTAAAGGAGATGTACGAGGCAAGTTTTTTTACACAGAGGGTGGTGGGTGCCTGGAATTCGCTGCTGGGGGAAGTAGTGGAAGCAGATACGATAGTGACTTCTAAGGGGCATCTAGACAAATACATGAATAGGATGGAAATAGAGGGATATGGTCCCCCAGAAGGGTAGAGGGTTTTAGTTCAGATGGGCAGTATGGTCGGTGCAGGCTTGGAGGGCCGAAGGGCCTGATATTGTGCTGTAATTTTCTTTTTTCTTTGTTCTTTGTTCTAAGGGCCATTGGAGGTGCTTACCCAAAGGTAAACTTCCTTACGATACAGATACGGTGATACATACATGTATTCTATACATATATAAAATCTGTTTTTGAAGTATTTAGAGAGCAATATTTACCACATACAAGAACACACAACCTGCTAAATTATAGCTCTCTAAATTGGTTTTAGTTCTTTCTCCGCTTTGATATTTCTGCATTTCTATTTATATGAATTGCAAATGTTCTGAGAGGTTCATTGGTATCACAAAATTAATGAGCTATGAGTCATCTGGAATTGTGTCTAAATTTCAGAAATATTACACTATTTGAATTGCAAATGCGTGAAAAGAAAAATCACCAGACTTATAGATGGATGAAAACCTCATTGACCATTTCATATACTCGTGATCCTTCGATAACAGTTTACATACAGTTCGCTCTGTTACCTTCTGGCACAGAGCAAAAGCTTTTATTATCCATGTTGATGCATTAATAAGACAAAAGCAAATGTATAATTCCTACCAGAGGCTGAATCCTCATCAAGCACAGGCACACTCAGAATAATTGAGATACAAACTTTCATCAGTGCATTCCATCTCAATTTTATTTCAAAACGTAAGACTGAGCAACAAATATGAGTGTCTACTTGTAAATCGTAATAATGCTGCTCTTTGCAAATGAAATGGGGAACTCCCTAGTGAAACTCAATCCCTGCTGTCAATCAAAGCACTTCAAAGGGGCCGGGCAGGTGTAGCTCTTTCAATGTTAAAGGGAGATCTCCCCAGTGAATCTGACAGCCTGCTGTCCATAAAAGCACTTCAAGTATGTTTCAGAGAAGCTGAGCCTTGTGAGAGAAAGCAAGGGGATCTCCCTGGTAAATCTGACAGGTCCTTTCTATAAGAGCATTTTAAAGAGGTCATTTAACACCTGGAATTTATGACATTAACCAGGGTCGATCCCTATTGTGAATAGAAAAATAGAAACATAGAAAATAGAAGCAGGAGCTGGCCATTCAGCCCTTCAAGCCATTTATTTTGATCATGGCCAATCATCAAATTCAATATCCTCATCCTGCCTTCCATCCCATATCCCTTGACCCCTTTAGCCCCAAGAGCTATATCTAATGAAGTGCTGCGGTGATTTTGAAAGCTTTCAGGTATCCATGGGGCATGGATATCAAAGCGGCCAGGATAATTCAAAGATTTTAAAAGACAGAGACAATAATGATTCTCTTTACCAGAATGGTGTCTGAAATGACCATCCTGAGAGTGAACACCACTTTTTCCAGGACAACAAGGACAAGTGCAGCCACTAGACCATCATCCCAGGGAGAGCCCTGAGGTCAACCCCTTCCCCTGAGCCCAAGCCGCCCCTGAAGCGGCGGTTTTCTCCCAGATGCTAAGTGTTAAGCCGAACCCAGCTAAACACAAAGACTCGCAAAAGACAGCATGCTAGTTAAAGACATTTTTATTGACCAACACGTGCTGGGAGAAAGGTAGCCAGACTTGCCAATTCCTTTCTGAAGTTTACAAGGCAATGGCAAAACAGTTATACATTTTCGAGAATTTGTTTTTCCCACCTCCCTTGCCATTCTAACTGGATACTCCAATCACATTAGTACACCTTATTTACCTTGGCCAATTTGCATCCTACCTTATAGCAGAATTAGGAATTCATTGGTCTAAAGGATCTGGAAGTTCCTACCCACTGTTGCTAAGCAACCTCACTTATGTAAATGCATAAGGTTCAAAGGTCACATTCCCACCATAAGCCACAGAGTTGAAAAGGTAACGTTCTTACTGTCTCGTTCTGTCTCATTATCAGTAAGAATTTAATATTTTAATCAGTGAAATTGAATACTTTGTGAATACTTCTATTTATTTTCCAGAGTATAAGAATTTGAATTCTCCATGACTTTTTCGATAACATTTTTCCACTAGTAGGAAAAACTAGAACCAGAGGGCACAACCTCAGGCTAAAGGGACGATCCTTTAAAGCAGAGATGAGGAGGAATTTCTCCAGCCAAAGAGTGGTGAATATGTGGAACTCTTTGCCGCAGAAAGCTGTGGAGGCCAGGTCATTGAATGTCTTTAAGACAGAGATAGATAGGTTCTTGATTAATAAGGGGATCAGGGATTATGGGGGTGAAAAAAATATCAGCCATGATTGAATGGTGGAGCAGACTCGATGGGCCTAATTCTGCTCCTATGTCTTATGGTCTTATAACTGTGTTCTGTGGCTTATTGTTTCCAAAGAATATGGCCTGTTTAGTTTAGTTTTCTCATTATGCCACAGGGCAGTTTGCATTTTGGCCAAGGTTTACAATACATTTAAAAATACTTGTTTAAATCTAAAATAAATGTTTAATTTCCATAGCAGTAGTTTTGTGAGAGTCTATGCAAGTAGAACCTTTGTTTAAAATAAGTATAAGACACATTATGGTCCTTATTCTAAGTTAATTTCCCTGGTTTAGTAATCTCATTAGTTTTTTTAAATGTCAGGGTTTTCTGAACCCCACTAACACCCCTCAACACCCATGTCCCTTGGCAGCAGCAGAGGAATACATGGTCACAGTACCTACCGCCCTGTTCCCCCTCAGAGTCCAAGGCACCAGGTCACGGTGCCATTGCGAGGGTTCCAGGGAGCAGTGCCAAGGGGTGGGGCCAGAAGGGGGATCCGAGAGGGCTGGGCCTGAGAAAAGCCTATGTCAGAGTGTCTCTCATGTGTGGGCAGGCAAGGGAGGTGTGGGGAGGCCTCTGGCTGGTGGGGGGAGGGGTAGGGTCACCCTCATGCCTGCATTGTGTGTGTGTGTTGGGGGAGGGGGGGGGGGCGGGAAATGGACGATGGTGATCCATTCTTTCAGTGGTTGTAGGGGAGGAAGGCTCCCTGTGCTGAGGGATTGGGGGTGATCCCTTATCAACAAAGTCACCAGCCAGAATTTTACCGCCCTGCCCGCCATGGGAATCGGAGCGGGCGAGGGCGAACAATGGAAATGTCCATTGACCGCGAGCGGGATTTTACAGTTTCGGGATGAGCGAGGCCGTAAAATCCCACCCATGCATGTCCATTGTTTGTGGGGGGGGGGGGGGGGGGGGGGGGAGAGCTCTGTGTCTCAGCTTTGAGATCACGCCCATTATACAACTTAGAAGGCTTTAAAATGCCTATAGTGAACTACTACACATATATTTACAAGTTTACAACATGAACGCAGGCTTTGTAATTGCAACCATAAACCATTTTATGCAATGTGTCTTTGATATAAATGTTTAACACACTTCATCATCTCTCATAATCCTTCAAAAATATTGAAGCAAGATTTAATTTATATTTCTTAAATTCCATTTCACAAATGCAAATTTTAAACATATTTGGCCAGAGCTGACAGTAGCTGCCAAACTTATTTAACTTGCATGAGATTTTGCACTGCAAGTGGCTGTATGTGGAAGATTGAAATGTGGCATCAGTGATTTATGTGAATAGGGCAAGCAACTGTAAATCTGATTGAAGGATTAGGAAGTCAACAGCACAGAGTGTGATACAAGGTCAAAATACTGTGGATGCTAGAAGTCCAAAGTAAAAAGAGAAGCAGCTGGAATTCATAGAATCCCTAAGTGCAGAAGGAGGCCATTCAGCCCATCAAGTCTGCACCGACTACAACCCCACCCAAGCCCTATCCCCATAACCCCAAGCATTTACTCTAGCTAGTCCCCCTGGCACTAAGGGGCAATTTAGCATGGCCAATCAACCTAACCCGCACATCTTTGGACTGTGGGATGAAACCGGAGGACCTGAAGGAAACCCACGCAGACACAGGGAGAATGTGCAAACTCCACACAGACACTGACCCAAGCCGGGAATCGAGCCTGGGTCCCTGGAGCTGTGAGGCAGCAGTGCTAGCCACTGTGCCACCCCAATTATTCAGCAGGCCTGAAAGTATCTGTAAAGGTAGAAACATTAATGTTGCTAAACGCAAAATACTGGAATCTGGAACTAAAACGGAAAATGTTGGAAAAACTCCACAGGCCTGACAGAATCTGTGGAGAGGATCGAGTCAACTTTTCAAGGATGAAGGGTCATCCTGATTTGAAATGTTGGCTCCATTCTCTCTCCATAAATGTTGCAGTTGGTGAGTCGATGATCAGAGTAGATTAGAACAATGAATTCAATGTTAAATCAGGAACAGAAAGAGAGGAAATGAAAGATAACATTAACTAAGAGAGGGAACATAGAACATTACAGCACAGTACAGGCCCTTCGGCCCTCAATGTTGCGCCGACCCGTGAAACCAATCTAAAGCCCATCTAACCTACACTATTCCAATATGATCCATATGTTTATCCAATGACCATTTAAATGCCCTTAATGTTGGCGAGCCCAATACTGTTGCAGGCCCTTACTACTCTCTGAGTGATGAACCTACCTCTGACATCTGTCCTATATCTATCACCCCTCAATTTAAAGCTATGTCCCCTCATGCTAGCCATCACCATCCGAGGAAAAAGGCTCTCACTGTCCACCCTATCTAATCCTCTGATCATCTTGTATGCCTCTATTAAGTCACCTCTTAACCTTCTTCTCTCTAACGAAAACAGCCTCAAGTCCCTCAGCCTTTCCTCATAAGACCTTCCTACCATACCAGGCAACATCCTGGTAAATCTCCTCTGCACCCTTTCCAATGCTTCCACATCCTTCCTATAATGCGGCGACCAGAACTGTACGCAATGCTCCAAGTGCGGCCGCACCAGAGTTTTGTACCGCTGCAACATGACCTCATGGCTCCAAAACTCAATCTCTCTACCAATAAAAGCTAACACACCGTACGCCTTCTTAACAACCCTATCAACCTGGGTGCCAAATTTCAGGGATCTATGCACATGGACACCGAGAACTCTCTGCTCATCCACACTATCAAGTATCTTACCATTAGCCCAGTACTCTGTATTCCTGTTACTCCTTCCAAAGTGAATCACCTCACACTTTTCCGCATTAAACTCCATTTGCCACTTCTCAGCCCAGCCCTGCAGCTTATCTATGTCCCTCTGTAACCTGCAACATCCTTCCGCACTGTCCACAACTCCACCGACTTTAGTGTCATCCACAAATTTACTAACCCATCCTTCTATGCCCTCATCCAGGTCATTTATAAAAATGACAAACAGCAGTGGCCCCAAAACAGATCCTTGCGGTACACCACTAGTAACTGAACTCCAGGATGAACATTTCCCATCAACCACCACGCTCTGTCTTCTTACAGCTAGCCAATTTCTGATCCAAACTGCTAAATCACCCTCAAACTCATGCGTCCATATTTTCTGCAATAGCTTACCGTGGGGAACCTTATCAAACGCTTTACTGAAATCCATATACACCACATCAACTGCTTTACCCTCATCCACCTCTTTGGTCACCTTCTCAAAGAACTCAATAAGGTTTGTGAGGCACGACCTACCCTTCACAAAACCGTGCTGACTATCCCTAATCAAATTATTCCTTTCTAGATTATTATAAATCCTATCTCTTATAATCCTTTCCAAAACTTTGCCCACAACAGAAGTAAGGCTCACTGGTCTATAATTACCAGGGTTGTCTCTACTCCCCTTCTTGAACAAGGGGAAAGAAAGAGACAGAAAGCAAAAGACAACAGAAGTGCTTAAATTTCTTTAAAATTTACAACAATTCAAAGTTAAAGGTATGATACCCCAGACTTTTAACAGTTGACTGTTTAATATCAGAGAGATTGTTTGCAGTAAGTAAAACTGATCACAGCATTAAAAATAACTTAAGTTTATGTGCCCAGTTTAGTTTCTATCAACTAGGCACATTCAGGGACTTCCCATTAAAACGTTGAGTAAAACAGCAAGATGCTGTACTTGGCACATCTCAAGACAGCAACTTCTGGATTTTCACATTCAACCATACATCTGCACTCACTTAAAGTTGCTTGAAATTTGCATTTAAATAATGGTTAGCCTGACTATTACTTTGATATGAAAATCTGGGCCATTAGCGTTTCTGAATGACTAGCCCTGTGAATTAAGCATCGCTAAAGGATAATTTCAAGGCAGATCGAAAGGTAGCATGGTGTAGTTTCGGATTTTCTTTCACTTCTGGCACTTACTTTGAAATCCAGGTTATTTGATAGGATTTGCTGGCTTTAAGGTTCTACATGATTTATAGGATTTGTCACTGAGTTATCAACTAGAAATCTACCAGTGAACCGAGATTTCATGATAGTGGCAACAGATTCTACATCTGACCACATCCATAAAACCAGTTTGGTCACAACTTTTAAAGATCTATGCCACCAGGACAATCAAAGGCCAGTTAACCATATACTCTTTTAACTTTTCAATTGAACTCTAATTTCCCTTACTTCTGATACCCGTGTGTGCGTTGTTGTGTTCGTGGTTAATAAATTTGTTTTCTCTTTAACTCAAGAAAACCTTGTTTGATTGGCTCCTTATTGCTCACTGCTTAAATAATTAACTACATTTGGATCGAGACCGGGTGAGGACAGCAGATTTCCTTTCCTAAAGGGTATTAGTGAACCAGATGGGTTTTTCGAACAATCAACAATGGTTTGATGGTCATCAGTAGATTCTTAATTCCAGATATTCTTATTGAATTCAAATTCCACTATCTGCCATGGTGGGATTTGAACCCAGGTCCCCAGAATGTGAGTTGAGTTTCTGGATTAATAGTGTAGCAATAATACCACTAGGCCATCACGTCCCCCTAGGAAGTGTCAGGTGAAGAAACACAGGCTTAGACACTTTTCGTAGGAACAGAGGTAGTCCAGTTAGCCCTTTGACCCTGTTTTTCCATTCAATGTAATTTTGATTGATTTATGACCTAACTCCATATGCTCATCCTTGCTCCATAATCCCACTTACCTGGATAAGTGCAGCTCCAAAGCACTCAAGAAGCTCAACAGTATCCAGGACAAAGCAGCCGGCTTGATTGGTACCCCATCCACAACCTTCAGCATTCATTCCCTCCACCACCGATGCACAATGGGAGCAGTGTGTACCATATACAGGATACCTCAGCAACTCATTAAGGAACAGTATCTTCCAAATATATGACTTCCACCACCTAGTGAGACAAGGACAGCAGATGCATTGGAACACCATCATATGCAAGTTCTCCTCTGAGCCACATGCCATTATGACTTGGAACTGTATTAAGAAGTCTCATAACATCAGGTTAAAGTCCAACAGGTTTATTTGGAATCATGAGCTTTTGGAGCACTGCTCATTCATCAGGTGAGCAGCACTTCGAAAGCTCATGATTCCAAATAAACCTGTTGGACTTTAACCTGGTGTTGTGAGACTTCTTACTGTGCCCACCCCAGTCCAACGCCAGCATCTCCACCTTATGGAACTATATTGCATTCCTTCATTGTCACTGAGTTAAAATTCTGGAACTCCTCTCTGACAGCATATGGACTGCACTGGTTCAAGAATGCAGTTCTCCACTATCTCCTCAAGGGCAATTAGGGGTGTCAACTTTGTTGAAGCATAAGTGCCTCACATTGCTTCCTTGTTAAGGTTAAGGTAATTCTGTTAAGGCCAATAAACAGACTGCCAGGGATAATTATGCTGGTGATTGTTACATGACTTTGGACCTTCCTGGTCCTTGTTTTCTCCACCAACATGTTCAGCAAGGTAAACTGGCTGATGCACCTATGTTACTTATGAACTGAAAGAATGAAATTGTTCTTTAGAGTCTGTCCTGCACTGCACAATGCCGGACTATCTCCTTTGGCTTTTCACTATTTTTGTAGTAGGTCTCATTCACACAGTCTGTGCTGTAAGACAACTGGGAGTACATTTGTACCTTTAATTCATGTTTCGCAAGTCCTTAACAAGCAAAGAAAATGAATACCAAAGCTGCGTGTTAAACATATTTGGTCCTAGGAGATATCAGAAGGATAAGCAGAAATGAATCTATACTTACCATGTTTGTTGCCTTTATTTTAGTTTGTCATCCTGACATTCCATCTCTTGACGAATGCCATAATATGAATATTAAAAAGAAATTAAGCTGCTTTAAATTAAGACAATTGATTGCATCTCTCTCATCTGTCACACTAAAGAAAGGAAATGCTATTGTTTTGAATAAAGTTAGTAAGTTGACAAAAGAGAGTCATAAATCTAACCACCTTGACCAAATTGTCAGGTGCAATTGAAATACAGTGACTGCAGGCAACCCCTCAAAATCTTGTGAAGATTGCAATGTACAATTTGCCTATACCATTCTTTCTGATATAGGCTTAAGTGATTGTAGTGTGCAGGCAGTGCAAAACAATCTGTTGAGTGGCTGAGCACAAACATAAAATAATGAAAGTCTAGGACTAGCTCAAGTGAGCCATCACCACCGAACGAGGATGCGCAATTTGACTGCAGCAGTTGTTGGAAATCATTCCAAAATTGAATATTACAGACAACAGGGGGTTTCTCCTTTCGCCACCTGTCCATAAACAGAAAGATGTTTTCATTTTGATTTGCTTATTTATAAGCAGTGGTATATCTTCCAACCCATCAGTTTCAGTCTGATTCAATCTTTATTAATAAACCACCCGCAACAGCAAACGTGAGATAGTGTAAACTTCAAGGGATGTTTATTCGCACCCACTCAAATACGAGAGCCTCCTTTTCACTCATACAATAAAACAGGGAGGACAGAGAACAAAACATTAAGAGGACAACTTCTGTGGATTTAAGAATTATTGTTTCATGTGAGTCCAGAACTGAAGTCTTATGGTGTATTCCTTCACAGAGGTCTGCAGGCTTAAAGTTGATGTTGGATAATTTACTTTTAAAGGCGAGATGATTTCCATAATATAGATGCACAATGATTAATTAGTCTTGCAGGCCATGGTATAGAATCTGAGGTTCAAGGGGAACAGTGTAGATGGGGGCAGGCTTTCAAGCCTAAACTGAATCCTTTTTTCTTGTTGCTGCTTGGTAGATGGAAAAATGGCTGACTGATTTGCAGTGTAACCGGATCTTCCAGCTAGAGGGGCCATGTTACATGGCTCCCACCTATTCACTTTGGCTTTGACAAACGGTGTACATTCCTTTGTCTGGGTTTTTGAGATTGCTAATGTTTCAACCATGAAGAATTTCAAAGGAGGTGTCAGGGTCTCTGTCCTAACAGCCTGGTATACTCAGAGATACAGAACTGTCCAGAGGGGCAATCTTTTCACTCAGAGGATGGTGAGTGTCTGGAACGAGCTGCCAGAGGCAGTAGTAGAGGCGGGTACAATTTTGTTTTTTTAGATGATTACATGGGTAAGATGGGTATCGAGGGATATGGGCCAAATGCGGACAATTGGGACTAGCTTAGTGGTAAAAACTGGGTGGCATGGATAAGTTGGGCCGAAGGGCCTGTTTCAATGCTGTAAACCTCTATGACTCCAGTGGATAGCTAAGCTTATGGAATGTAGATGGTCTTTGTATAATTCCCTTTGAATTTTGTCTCTGCAGCCCACAGGGTGGTTAGCATATTTTCAGTGATAATGATATCCCAGCTTATCTGACTTTGCATGAAAGTTTATTTTGTTCAGGGGTACAGACATAGCTTCAACCTTTTTTGTTTAGTTCTTACAATTTTAGAAATTAGCCAGGCTGATATATATATTGCATAAAAATTTTGTGTGAGGTCATAGCTCAGTTACATGTGTTTGACCTGAGAAAGGTATGAGAATGGCACAACTTGGCGTGCAGGTCCTCTGGGCTACACTGTACAGGAGAGGAAGGGGTGAACAGGAGGGGTAAATGTCCTCTAGACACACACGAGGAAGGCAGTGAGAGCTTTTAGCCATCACGTTTAATGCCAGGAGTCTAGCCCCAAAGATTTCAATACAGTGATGCAAGAAGTCTAGTGTTCAAGGTTAATGAATGCATTTTCAAATGCCATATCCATATAACTGCAGCACTCTTCTCACACTGGTCAATTGAACACACCTCTATTACTCACCTATGAACAATTTCTATTAAACATGACTCATGCTTCATATTCAGAGCTTTATCTCACCCTTACCTCGCACTGCTGTAAGCTTCACACCCCGATCCCACAGCTTGCCCAAATTGTCATTGTCATGACAATGTTAATGGATATAGTGGTATAGGGTTAATGGCATTTGACTAATAATCCAAAGGCTTGGGGTTGACCTGAAGACATCTGGTTGCATCCCACCATGGCAACTAAGCAATTTAAATTCAATTAATTATGATATACAGCACAGAAAAAAAAAATCCATTTGGCCAAATCAGTCCATCCCAGTCTTTATGCTCCACTTAAACCTCCTCCCAACTTTTCTCATTCTGTTACAATTGAACAGGGTTTTAAGAGACTACAGCTGGAATTTTACCGGCATGCCTGACCCAATTCCGCGGGCGGGCGAATCTCAGAGAACAGCGTTCACCGTTGGCCTTGGGTGGGATCGTACGAATTCCAGGTGGACGTGCCGGTAAAATTCCGCCCCACATCTGAAGTATGCAGTTTTGGGGGGAGATTCACCGGCCCTGATTACCTGCTGAATCAGGAGTCGGGGCTAAAATCAGGATTAACAGCGGGCGTGAGGGCTATCAGGATTCAGCCACCCTGCCCCATCGGCCCTGAGCAGGTACCCGCTCAGAGCAGGCAGCAACCTGAGTAATGTGCAAACCCGCTAATTATAATACAATTAGTGGGTTTGACAGTCCATTCACCTCCACCCCTCCCCCAGCATGCACCCAGTCCGCCTCAGTGGGAACCACACTCGGTCGGCTTTGGTCATCACCAATGTGAGCCTGATGTGCTGGACCCTGTAGGCTCAGGGGAGCACCACCAACTCTTCCAGCACTCATATGAGGGGGTTAACCCCACACCCCCTCCTTCCCCCTCCACCACACCACAGAGGCATGAGGGTGACCTGACCTGACTCTCCTCCAGCCTGCTTCCCCTCTCAGACCCTCACTCGGGCCACCTTCCACCTCATACCCCCAGTTAAGTCCTCCTTCAGGCCCTGGCACTGCCATCCAGGCTTTGCAGCTTGGGCCCCGAGGGGGAGGTCCAGGAGTATGGTCAGTGGCCATTTACCCCTCTGCCGCTGCCAGGCTGCAGGGAAAGGATCCCACAAGCGTCCGGTTAGGGTGCATTGGCCATGCTAAATTCTCCCTCAGTGCACCCGAACAGGCGCCGGAGTGTGTCAATTAGGGGATTTTCACAGTACCTTCACTGCAGTGTTAATGTTAGCCTACTTGTGACACTAACAAAATAAACTTTAAACTTTAATTAAGACCATAGACAGTAAGAAATAGGAACAGGAGTAGGCCATTCGGCCCCTCGCGCCTGCTCCAACATTCAATAGAATCATGGCTGATCTGATATTTCTCACATTCACTTTCCTGTCCTTTTCCCATAATCCTTGATTTTACTGATCAAAAATCTATCTACCTCAGCCTTAAGTATACACAAGGACTCTATCTCCACAGTTCTCTGGCAAAGAGTTCCAAAGACTCACAACCCTCTGAGAAAAGTCATTCCTCCTCATTGCAGTCTTAAGTTGGTGCCGCTTTATTCTGGGACTATACTCTCTGGTCTGGACTCTCCCATGAGGGGAAACAACCTCTCAGCATTTACCCTGTCAAACCCCTTAAGAATCTTATGTGTTTCAATGAGATCACCTCTCATCCTTCTAAATTCCAATGAGTAGAGTCCCAACATGTTTAACCTTTCCTCATAAGACAATTCCTCCATACTGGGAATCATCCTAGTCAACCTTCTCTGAACTGCCTCCAATGAAATAATTTCCTTAAATATCTAAAACTGCTCACAGCATTCCAGATGCGGTCTCACCAGTATCTTGTACAGTTGCAGGAAGGCTTCCACATTCTTGAAATAAGGGCAACACTCCAGTAGCCTTCCTGATTGCCTGCTGCACCTATGTGCTAGCTTTCTGAGTTATGTGCACAAGAACCCCCCAAGTCCATTTGTGCTGTAGCTTTCTGCAGTTTTTCTCCATTTAAATAATATTCTGTTCTTTTGTCCTCCCTTCCAAAATGAACAACTTCACATTTTCCCACATTATACTCCACTTGCCAATTTCTTTTCCACTTACTTAACCTATCAATATCTCTTTGAAAGCTGTTTGTATCCCTCTCGCAACTGGCTTTCCATCTAAATTGGCTACAGTATATTCGCTTCCTTCTTCCAAGTCATTCATATATATTGTAAGCAGTTGCAATCCTGGTCGGGTGGGTTTTTGCCGGGGGCAAGGGACTGACCTCTCCTACCTCCCCTAAGCTAGCTGAACTGCCTCTTCTAGCCCTGGCAGACCTGAAGATCACCCCTGGCATGGTAACTACATGATGTGGAGATGCCGGCATTGGACTGGGGTAAACACAGTAAGAGTCTTAACAACACCAGGTTAAAGTCCAACAGGTTTATTTGGTAGCAAATACCATTAGCTTTCGGAGCGCTGCTCCTTCATCAGATGGAGTGGAAATCTGCTCTCAAACAGGGCACAGAGACACAAAATCAAGTTACAGAATACTGATTAGAATGCGAATCTCTACAGCCAACCAGGTCTTAAAGATACAGACAATGTGAGTGGAGGGAGCATTAAGCACAGGTTAAAGAGATGTGTATTGTCTCCATATTGGAGTCCAACATAAACCTGTTGGACTTTAACCTGGTGTTGTTAAAACTCTTACTATGGTAACTACAGGCTGTGATCAAGATTTTCATTCCTGCCTGCCAGCTGGGAAATTTTGAGGTAGCCAGGTCACTTTAACCTCCATGCTCCCTGATCACCCAGCAGGATTTTACATAATTGCAGCACTCCATTCTGAAACATACATTTCCCTTTCTCTCTGTCAGAAGCTGCAGGTGTGAGCAGACACCTTTGAAGTCCTCTGACGGAGAGGAGATGCCAAGTTCACCTGGTGCGAGGGGGGATGGAGACAAGAGGGGGTTCCATCCTTCACAGCTGTGCTTTCAACCTCTAGCGTATTCACACAGCTTTAATTTGATGTCCCTGAGCCTTCCTAGTAAGCTAAAACCTTTGAAAGCCTCTCAGTTGCATTGGAAACATTTGATCTCTGTCAATTTCAAAATGCAGTGCTTTGAGAGGCCTCCACTGACAGCTTAATGGATTTCTACTTAGTCTCGAGTCAGCTGTGTCCATTTATGTTTTCCTTCATGCTTGTATGCATCTCAAGTATCTCCTGAAGGGAGGGGGCTCATGGGAGGGGCTCCTAAAGGGGGGGGGGGGAGCTTTGGCGACCCCATAATGGGTATCACTCACTTGGGGAGAGGGGATGCTAGTACCAATGTGTTGGGGGCCTGATGCCAGGGAGTGGGGGGCATGGTGGCACAATGGTTAGCACTGCTGTCTCACAGCTCTAGGGACCCAGGTTAAATTCCCGACTTGGGTCAATGTCTGCGTGGAGTTTGCACATTCTCCCCATGTTTGCTTGGGTTTCCTCTGGGTGCTCTGGTGTCCTCCCACAGTCCAAAGATGTGCGGGTTAGTTTGATTGGACATGCTAAATTAACCCCTAGTGTCCCGGGGTGTGATAGGTTAGAGGGATTAGCAGGGTAACTAAGCGGGGATAGGGCCTGGGTGGGATTGTTGTTGGTGCAGACTCGATGGGTCGAATGGCCTCCTTCTGCACTGTAGGGTTTCTATGATTTCTTTGATTAAAACAAACATTAAATCCTTATGGATAAAGATAAGAGACAATGAAGGATCAATTTCACTAATAGTTCTTCTCTTGACCACTTAATGATGGAAGGGAGGTGGAGCAAGAAATATGCAGACAAAGTAAGGAATTGAGGAAAAAACATAGAATAATAATCATGGGGATTTCAACTATCCTTATATTAATTGGCAGAAAAAAATGGGATTCGGATAAGGGAATGGAGTTTCTGTTATGTGTACAGAATTTCTTTTTGACCCAACACACAAAAAAACCTGACAGGAAAGATTTACAATTAGATTTGGACCAGAGAAGACAAGAGAAGTAAAAGTAGGGGAACATCTGGGCAATAATGACCGTAATGCTCTTAAGATGATGATAGAGAAGGACATAAGTATGAAAAAAAGTGAATAGATTCAGCATCCCAGCTCCTCCCCTTTTGTTGACTCTTTGGTAGAGTAATTCTATTAGTTCACATTCCCTTTCATGCTCCCCATAGCTGTATGAATTTTCCATTTATCTTTTGAAAGATAAAATTGCATCTGCTTCCATCACCCTTTTAAGGTAGCATATTTGCGATTACAATCAAAATTCATGAAAAAAAATAAGATGGAAGGAGTCTCATGTAGTGTAAATAGAATTACAACACAGCAGTGGGGCATCCAATTCATGCTTTTCAATTATAGCTTCCTAATATCATTTGAGGGGTTATTTTCCACAACATGTACTTTCCACATTAACTCATCTTTGGAACAACACATCGGAGGACCAATTTTAAAAAAGGGTTGTCACAAAGGGAAAGCCAAATTACATGTTTCTATAGAGTAATATTCTGATTCTACCAATAAAAATCTCTCTGGCAGTTACAAAAACCTTTTATTCTCAATTATTATCTTAAGTTCACAGGCATAAAAATCAAGAAATTAACAGTAAAATACCACAGCAAAACATTTTACAAATAATTCACAACATAACACTCAACCCAACAACATGAATTCTTTTGGTCCTGTCAGTTACCATAGGCTGGATTTTCCAGCCCTTCCCTCTGGAGGAACCTGCTGAAGGTGACCCCCATGGTGGGACGGGCAAGCCATTCAAAATGCCATCGACATCAGCAGGACTGGAAGATCCCACCAGCAGTCAAAGGTGAATGAACTGTCTCCACCAGCAGAAAACATGCTGTGAGGGGCAGTGGGGGGGGGGCAGAAAATCCCATCCAAATTTCAATAAATCCAAATTAAATACAACAGAAAAGAATAGGGGAATGAAAGTAACCAAAACCTGGTGCCAGAATTAAGAGATTAATTTCTCTCCCAATTTCTCTCTGGAAACATCTCCATTCATGATCAAGATTTTTGAAAGGGAAATTAGCCCATAAGCATAGCTGTGTGAAGCAATGAAATGTAATGGAAAGTGTACAGGTCCAGCACAGTGTCAGGAACCCGGAAATATGTTGGAGGTGACCTTAGGGTAGTGAATCATAGGGATATCGGGGACAGTATCCATACCATTATAATGGAACTACAAGTTTGAAACAGTTACAGCCCAAAGCATTCTTGTTGAGTGGTTCTCAATTCACACTGATAGCCCTAATGGATCTGGGCCTGATTTATTAATCCCACTGAAGACTTTTGACAGTGCACTCAGGATCTGTGTCTCTTCACATCACGTTCTCAATGAACGCTTCCTACTAGCATTAAAATCTAAAGGAACACCAGTGGCACAAAACACCTGGGTAAGACAAAAGCTGGGCCAGATGCTCCCGATATATATTTAAACCTGGCTGCAACTAGAAAACAGACTTTACTAAGACTTGTGCCAGGAGTGAATTTCAATGAGATTACTATTGTTTTGCTGTGGAACGCATCAGCTGTGGCTGCCACTATCAAGCAACGGGTTTCATTCAGTATAAAAATAGCTTTACACTTAAAAATTAGACCTTTTCTCCCCAACTCATTGCAAATTACAAATGCAGGGAGAAACGACTCCCATTGACAGCATGGTCATGAACCCAAGGACGCCCTTGGGTGACAGTGTGCAGTTTGCACATTCTCCCGGTTTCCTCCGGGTGCTCTGGTTTCCTCTCGCTGTCCAAAGATGTGCAGGTTAGGTGGATTGACCTGGCTAAATTGCCCCTTAGTGTTCCAATACGTGTAGGTTAGATGGGTTAGCCATGATGAATGTGCCGGGTTATGGGGGAGAGTGTCTGGGCAAGACACTCTGTCAGAGAGTTGGTGCAGACTTGATGGGCCAAATGGCCTCCTTCTGCACTGTAGGGATTCTATTCTATGATTCTATGAGGGGTTGGAGTCTGGATACACTGCCTTAGAAGCTAAAACCTTGCTAGCGTTCACACTGGTGGGATCATACAGTTCCATCGACGGCACACCCCCGCCATGAGTCTCCCAGTGGTGAGAGGTGTGTTCAAAGAGAAATCCCGTTGACAATGATGGGACCATAAGCTCCCACCGCCAGCGAGCGGTTCTACCTCCCACTGCCATGAAACACACCGTGGAGTGGGAGAAGAATCCCACCTATGGCTTTCAAAAGCAAATTGGACAAATCTGATGACAGAAAGTGCTTTGTTACCAGGAAGGGGACAGGGATGGAACTTGATGAGCTGCTTATGGAGATAGGTTGAATGCTATCTTTCCATGCTGTAACCATTGTATGGGTGGAATCTTCAGTCCTGCCAGCAGTGGGTAACTTAATGGGCGGGGGAACCGAATTTGGCGGGACCTGTTCAAGAGGGACGGGTTACACCTGAATTGGAGGGGGGCTAACATCCTGGCGGGGAGATTTGCGGGGAGGGTTTAAACTAGTTTGGCAGGAGGGTGAGAAGAGAAGTTTGAGGACAGCACAGAAGTTAAAGAGAGCACATTAAGTAGTAAAGGCAGTGTCAGTAATCCAAGTACCAGGCAGATCAGGCACAAGCAAGACAGAGAGCAAGGGAAGTCCAGATTAAACTGCATTTATTTCAATGCAAGAGGCCTGACGGACAAGGCAGATGAACTTGGGGCATGGATGGGTACGTGGGACTGGGATATTATAGCAATGACTGATACATGGCTAAGGAAGGGACATGACTGGCAGCTCAATGTTCCAGGGTACAGATGCTATAGGAAAGGTAGAACAGGAGGAAAGAGAGGACGAGGAGTTGCACTTTTGAGTAGGGAAAACATCACGGCAGTACTGAGAGGGGATATATCCGAGGGTTTGGCCACTGAGTCTATATGGGTAGAAGTGAGAAATAAGTAGGGGGAAATCACTTTGATAGGGTTGCACTATAGGCCCTCAAATAGTCGGCGGGAAATTGAGGAGCAAATATGTTAGGAGATTACAGAGAGCTCCAAGAAAAATAGGGTGGTAATAGTCAGAGATTTTAACTTTCCCAACATTGACTGGGACAGCCATAGTATTAGAGGGTTGGATGGAGAGAAATTTGTTGAGTGTATTCAGGAGGAATTTTCCATTCAGTATGTGGATGGCCCAACTAGAGAGGGGACAAAACTTGGCCTCCTCTTGGGAAATAAAGAAGGGCAGGTGACAAAAGTGTTGGAGAGGGATCACTTTGGGATCAGTGACCAAAGTTCTATTAGTTTTAAGATAGTTATGGAGAATGATAGATCTGACCCAAAAGTTAAAATTCTAAATTGGGGCAAGGCCAATTTTGATGGTATCAGGCAGGAACTTTCAAAAGTTAATTGGGGGAGTCTGTGGGAAGGCAAAGGGACATCTGGTAAGTGGCAGGCTTTCAAAAATGTGTTAACCAGTGTTCTGGGTCAGCACATTCCTCTTCGAGTGAAGGGCAAGGCTGGCAGAAGTAGGGAACCCTGGATGACTTGGGATATTGAGACCCTGATCAAGAAGAAGAAAGAGGCACATGACATGCATAGGCAGCTAGGATCAAGTGAATCCCGTGAAGAGTATAGGGGGTGTAGGAGTATAGTTAAGAGAGAAATCAGGAGGGCAAAAAGGGGCCACGAGATTGTTTTGGCAGATAAGGCAAAGGAGAATCCAAAGAGCTTCTACAAATATATAAGGCGCAAAAGAGTAACAAGGGAGAGAGTAGGGCCTTTTAAGGATCAACAAGGTCATCTATGTGTGGCTCCACAAGGGATGGGTGAGATCCTAAATGAATATTTCTCATCCATATTTACTGTTGAGAAAAGCATGGATGTTAGGGAACTTGGGGAAATAAATAGATTTGTCTTGAGGAGTGGACACATTATAGAGAAAGAGGTGCTGGAAGGCTTAAAGTGCATTAAGGTAGATAAATCCCCGGGACCTGATGACGTGTATGCCAGGACATTGTAGGAGGCTAGGGAGGAAATTGCAGGTCCCCTAGCCGAGATATTTGAATCATCGATAATCATGTGCCTGAAGATTGGAGAGTGGCAAATGTTGTGCCTTTGTTTAAAAAGGACTGCAGGGAACTACAGGCCAGTGAGCCTCACATCTGTGGTGGGTAAGTAGTTGGAAGGTATTTTGAGAGACAGAATCTACAGGCATTTAGAGAGGTAAGAACTGATTAGGGACAGTCAGCATGGCGTTGTGAGTGGAAAATCATGTCTCACAAATTTAATTGAGTTTTTTAAAGGGGTAACCAAGAAGGTAGATGAGGGCAGTGCAGTTGATGTTGGACTTTAGCAAGGCCTTTGACAAGGTACCGCATGGTAGGTTGTTGCATAAGGTTAAATCTCACGGGATCCAGGGTGAGGTATCTAAATGGATACAAAATTGGCTTATTGCCAGAAGCCAGAGGGTGGTTATAGAGGGTTGTTTTTCCAACTGGAGGCCTGTGACCAGCAGTGTGCCTCAGGGATCAGTGCTGGATCCACTGTTATTTGTCATTTATATTAATGATTTGGATGAGAATATCGGAGGCTTGGTTAGTAAGTTTGCAGATGATACCAAGATTGGTGGCATAGTGAACAGTGAAGAAAGTTACCTCCGATTGCAACAGGATCTTGATCAATTGGGCCAGTGGGCTGACGAATGGCAGATGGAGTTTAATTTAGATAAATGCGAGGTGATGTATTTTGGTAGATTGAACCAGGGCAGGACTTACTCAGTTAATGGTCGGGCATTGGGGAGAGTTACAGAACAAAGAGATCTAGGGGTACATGTTCATAGCTCCTTAAAAGTGGAGTCACAGGTGGACAGAGTGGTGAAGAAGGCATTCAGCATGCTTGGTTTCATCGGTCAGAACATTGAATACAGGAGTCGGGACGTCTTGTTGAAGTTGTACAAGACAAGTGTAAGGCCACACTTGGAACACTGTGTACAGTTCCGGTCACCCTATTATAGAAAGGACATTATTAAACTAGAAAGAGTGCAGAAAAGATTTACTGGGATGCTACCCGGACTTGATGGTTTGAGTTATAAGAAGACTGGGACTTTTTTCTCTGGAGCGTAGGAGGCTGAGGGGTGATCTTATAGAGGTCTATAAAATAATGAGGGGCACAGATCAGCTAGATAGTCAATATCTTTTCCCAAGGGTAGGGCAGTCTAAATCTAGAGGGCATAGGTTTAAGGTGAGAGGGGAGAGATACAAAAGTGTCCAGAGAGACAATTTTTTCACACAGAGGGTGGTGAGTGTCTGGAACAAGCTGCCAGAGGTAGTAGCAGAGGCAGGTACAATTTTGTCTTTTAAAAAGCATTTAGACAATTACATGGGTAAGATGGGTATAGAGGAATATGGGCCAAATGCGGGCAATTAGGATTAGCTTAGGGGTTTATAAAAAAAGGGGGGCATGGACAAGTTGGGCCAAAGGGCCTGTTTCCAAGCTGTAAACCTTTATGATTCTATTACTCTATAACGGAAGTTTCCAGTCGATGATTCTGTGATCCTGTTTATCGTCCTCTTCACAAACCCAGCAGTAATGCCCATGAAGTGATGAGTATTCCTTCGGAGTCGGGAATATCCCTTTAAATTTGAAATTGACACCATCACTGTTTATTCTCAAACAGCAGGTAGCTGCTTGGAGAGAATTCTAGATGAAACCTTAGCCACACATTCTCTTTACTGTGACATTTTAAATGGTAGCCAGCTGTTTAACATGCCTCAGGGCAGCCATTCCTAACACTGGCTTCAACTCCATTATCCAGTTAGCATTTTGCACTATTTTTGCATACTGAATTGAAATTTCACCTTAAAACCACCTTGTTATCTCTTTAGTGTCCAAACAAAAATTGGCAAAAGTCCCCTCCTTTGTGCCTGGTTTGATTCTATATAATGTGGATAATCTGTAGATTTGATTATGAATGACATGTCCATTGAAATAATTTGTTGTAATTGATACAATCTTTTCTTTATCACTGAGAGACATATTTGTGTATGTACATTGTGCATATCTTTATCTGGCATGAATTGGCCATTGCATTTTTGTAATAATCAATTATTTTAGGTGATAACTGGTGTACCCATAGCATTCAGCATAAAAGCTCAGCTGGCCTATCAGCACAATACTAGAGAAGTGCTGCGCTGTTGGAAGATGGATTGAGCTCTTCCCGGTATCTTGGCCAGTGTTTGTTCCTCAACCAGCACTGAAGAAGAGTATTTGTACAGTATGCTATTTGTAGGACCTTGCTGTGTACAAAGTGGCTGCCAAATTTCCTACATTATAATTGTGAATCTTTTTCATTGGCTGTAAAGCACTTTGAGATATCTTGAAGCCATGAAAGTACTATGTGAATTGAAGCCTTTATTTTTACATTTAGTGTAAATTTGGAGTGCCGTTTATTCAATTGAAGGAAAGTCCCAGCCAAAAATTGTGATTTTATACCCTTTGCATCCAAGCCTCTGGCCTTGGAATGCAAATTCATAAAATTTATCCTAAAAACTACAATCAATGTACATTCCTGCATTTATAAAGGCATATTGCTTTCACAATATATTTCCACTTCCGCATTTACCTCATACAGAAGGTGGTGAGTTTTTGCAATGTGTTTTTCAAAGAGGTAACAAGATAGATGGAAGAACCCCATGCTAATCCATTGCAATACCAAACCCCTATTACTCTATAGTACAATTATACATCCAAACAGTAAATGTAGTTTTTCAATTTCAGATGATGACAGATAACCAGGCCATGGTGGCATTTTTTTAAGTTGCGACTGCTTAATTAACAATATTGGATGTTTTTTTCTTTCAGCTGGTGATTTGCAGTGACAGAATTGCTTGTGTTTCCAGTTCCATATTAAGAACCGAATGTATTCTACAGCTACTTTCCAGATGTTATCCCTGTCCTTTATTAATATATGGAGCATAATTCTCAACGCGTGATGTTATGGTGCAGATAATAACTGAACAAACTGGACAGATGTGATAAGAAATGCCATAAAACTGACAACAGGAGACCAAATAATTTTGAATCTTATTTACATTATTAACTAGTAATGAGTCAAGAAAGCCTCTTGTTATTTATTGACTGTATAAACTCTGTGGCGTTGGTTCGAAAGACTGTTTTTCATTATTTTGCAGATGCACATTGCAATAGCTTTTGGAAGTTAGTTCTACGTATGATATATGTAACAAGTAAGAAAAGGCATCCATGGGTCAGAATTCTCTAACTTCAACCCCCGCAACTTGTATTCTCCAGTCCCGCTGCTGTGAACGGAGATTTGGCTGAACAGTAAATTCTCCCTTCTCGCTGGCTGCAGTAGCGGGGCATGCTAGACAAAAGAATTCCAGTCACTCGGTGGGATTTTCCAGCCTCGCTCAAGAGAGACCAGAAAATCCTGCCCATGGTCAACGGACATTTCCGTTGTCCACCCCTTGCCGCTCCGATTCCGTGGCAGGCGAAGCGGTAGATTTCCGGCGGCTGTATCAAGTCACAAATGTTGCACTGTGGATTGGTCTCTGCTGCCCTCTAGTGCTTTCCTGACAGCAGAGCCAATCGTGAAATCGAATGGTGGGAATGGCAAATGCAACCAGAAAAAAAGAGTTGTGTTGTCAATCTTTTGTTAAGTTTCTGGCTGAGAAGTACATGGTGGCCATATTACAAGTTGAAGAAGAAAGCAAAGTCCAAAATTTTCATCTTTGAGAAATAGTTAATTTCACTCGTGACTCAAACTGGTGACACATCTATATTGTGTAGAATGACCAACTGAAATATACGGACACAATTGGTCAAGTTTACATTTCTCAAAGATTTACCAAGCAAAGATAAACCAAAAGTCACAAATCTAACATTTACTCAGAAATGTGAGGAAAAGGTTGATAGTTGTAAAGTGTTGTACATCTCAGCATATTGTCTGGTATATGCACATTCTTCTTCACATGTATACAAGTGGCATGCACCCAACTCCACCAGACAGCGTTATATAGTCATCTTGAGGGTGTAAAGTTCCAGCCTGATTTTCTTTAAAATCTTCCTATTCTGCTGTAAGGTTAACGGTTGGAGATGTTAACCCGTTCCACAGATCCTGTCTGACCTTTTGAAAGTTTGCAGAATTTTCTACTTCTGTTATCAGGGACTTGCTTGTTTTGATGTGGGGTTTGTTATCACGTCAGTGTCCAATGACAGAACTATCAGGGTGACAGGCCCTGCAAATGTGACATGCGATCCGGCATTAATAGTTTCCTGGTTTTCATGACAGATTGAACTATGTACTGACAGCAGGGCTGACAGCTGCAGCACCAGCTGTTGCAGCCCTACAATGTACGCTGAAACAGATGTAAACTGAGGAGACTTGCAACTATTTAAAAATTTACAGCAGATCTGAGAAGATGAGAATATTAACCTCTCAAGTGGAATCACAATGTGGAAGAAAGTATCAAGTCCTCCTGAACATAAATTTTCATCAAGCAGTTAATTATTCTTAAACAAGTGTTTATTTTCTGTTCCTGACTTTATGTATGTCTCATCATCTTATACATGTGAGGAAAACATTGAAATGAAATTCATTGCAAAAATTTCCTCACCAGTACAGAAAAGATTTACCAGGATGTTGCCTGGTGTGGAGGGCATTAGCTACGAGGAGAGGTTCGAGAAATTTGGTTTGTTCTCACTGGAATGACGAAGGTTGTTGGCGGGGGGGGGGTGTGTGGGGGGTGTGTGTGGGGGGTGTGTGCGGGGGGGTGTGGGGGGGGTGTGGGGGGGGTGTGGGCGGGGTGTGGGGGGGGTGATGGGGGGTGGTGGTGGGGGTGGGGGGGGTGTGTGTGGGGGGGTGTGGGGGGGTGTGGGGGGGGTGTGGGGGGGGTGTGGGCGGGGTGTGGGGGGGTGATGGGGGGTGGTGGTGGGGGTGGGGGGGGTGATGGGGGGTGGGGGGGTGGGGGGGTAGTGGGGTGGGTGGGGGGGTGGTGGGTTGGGTGGGGGGGGTGGTGGGGGGGTGGGTGGGGGGGGTGGTGGGGGGTGTCGGGGGGGGGGGGGCGGGGGCGACATGATAGAAGTCTACAAGATTATGAGGGGAATGGGCAGAGTGGATAGTCAGAAGCTTTTTCCCAGGGTTGAAGAGTCAATTACTAAGTGCATATGTTTAAGGTGCAAGGGGCAAGGTTTAAAGGAGATGTACGTGGCAAGTTTTTTACACAGAGGGTGGTAGATGCCTGGAACTCGCTGCCAGGGAAGGTAGTGGAAGCAGATACGATAGTGAGTTTTAAGGGGCATCTGGACAAATACATGAATAGGATGGGAATAGAGAGATATGGTCCCCCAGAAAGGTAGGGGGTTTTAGTTCAGTCAGGCAGCATGGTTGGTGCAGACTTGGAGGGCCGAAGGGCCTGTTCCTGTGCTGTAATTTTCTTTGTTCTTTGTTCTTTATTCTAGTTTATGAACTTTCTTGAAAGGTTTCAAACAATTTTATGGCCAGATTGTGATCCTGTAAAAGGAGTGGTTTCCAAAATCGTGGCCCGGAACTTCCTCAGAATGGTAATCAGTGGCGCAGATTGCCAGTCCGAGGCATCTGTCTTGCCCGACTTTCCTGACTCCAGTTGGGTGAGACTGAAGAAGTGAAGCTTGTCCATGGCTCCGACAATCAGCAATGGTTTCATGGTCATCATTAGACTTTTAATTCCATGTTTTTATTGAATTCAAACTTCACCATTTGCTGTGGTGGGATTCGAATCTGGGTCACCAGAGTATTACCCTGAGTCTTCTGGATTATTTGTCCAGTGACAATACTACTACGCCACTGCCTCCCTCTTAAGGAGGGGTGAGACCTTGGAAGGATTTGAAAACAAAGCTGGAAATGTTACATGTGAAGTGTTGCTTAACCAGGAGCCAAAGGTCCTTAGGGATGGGATTTACGACCATTTAGAAAGATGCGGATTAATCCGGGATAGCCAGCACGGATTCGTGAAGGGCAAGTCGTGCCTCACAAATTTGATAGAATTTTTTGAGGAGGTAACTAAGTGTGTTGATGAAGGTCGGGCAGTTGATGTCATATACATGGAATTTAGTAAGGCGTTTGATAAGGTCCCCCATGGTCGGTTTATGATGAAAGTGAGGAGGTGTGGGATAGAGGGAAAGTTGGCCGATTGGATAGGTAACTGGCTGCCTGATCGAAGACAGAGGGTGGTGGTGGATGGAAAATTTTCGGATTGGAGGCAGGTTGCTAGCGGAGTGCCACAGGGATCAATGCTTGGTCCTCTGCTCTTTGTGATTTTTATTAATGACTTAGAGGAGAGGGCTGAAGGGTGGATCAGTAAATTTGCTGATGACACCAAGATTGGTGGAGTAGTGGATGAGGTGGAGGGCTGTTGTAGGCTGCAAAGAGACATAGATAGGATGCAAAGCTGGGCTGAAAAATGGCAAATGGAGTTTAACCCTGATAAATGTGAGGTGATTCATTTTGGTAGAACTAATTTAAATGTGGATTACAGGGTCAAAGGTAGGGTTCTGAAGACTGTGGAGGAACAGAGAGATCTTGGGGTCCATATCCACAGATCTCTAAAGGTTGCCACTCAAGTGGATAGAGCTGTGAAGAAGGCCTATAGTGTGTTAGCTTTCATTAACAGGGGGTTGGAGTTTAAGAGCCGTGGGGTTATGCTGCAACTGTACAGGACCTTGGTGAGACCACATTTGGAATATTGTGTACAGTTCTGGTCACCTCACTATAAGAAGGATGTGGAAGCGCTGGAAAGAGTGCAGAGGAGATTTACCAGGATGCTGCCTGGTTTGGAGGGTAGGTCTTATGAGTAAAGGTTGAGGGAGCTAGGGCTGTTCTCTCTGGAGCGGAGGAGGCTGAGGGGAGACTTAATAGAGGTTTATAAAATGATGAAGGGGATAGATAGAGTGAACGTTCAAAGACTACTTCCTCGGGTGGATGGAGCTATTACAAGGGGGCATAACTATAGGGTTCGTGGTGGGAGATATAGGAAGGATATCAGAGGTAGGTTCTTTACGCAGAGAGTGGTTGGGGTGTGGAATGGACTGCCTGCAGTGATAGTGGAGTCAGACACTTTAGGAACATTTAAGCGGTTATTGGATAGGCACATGGAGCAAACCAGGATGATAGGGAGTGGGATAGCTTGATCTTGGTTTCAGATAAAGCTCGGCACAACATCTTGGGCCGAAGGGCCTGTTCTGTGCTGTACTGTTCTATGTTAGATCAGTGAGCATATGGGGGTAAAGTATAAAGGGACTTTGAATGAGTTAGAACGCAGGCAGCAGAGTTTGGATGCCTTTGTTAGCCAAGGATAGAAATGGGAGGCTGGAATCTAGAGATAGCAATGGCATGAATGATTTACAGATGAGCTGAGGTGATAAGGAGTCAGGTGATAATGCAGATATTGAAATAAGAAGTCTTAGTGATATGTGATCCGAAGGTTAACTTGGGGTTCAATATGATACCACCCCACTAAATGCTGTGAACAGTCTGGTTCGGCATCAGAAATTTACCAGGGAGAGGCGGGGGAATCAATAGTTAGGGAATGGAGTATATAACGAGAAGAAAAAGACAATGGTTTTGGTTTCCTTAAGTGTTGCTGATAACTTTTTAAAAATTCAAATGTTGCGTTAATAGCTGAAAGCACTGCAAGATTAGATTTCATGTTTTAAGACATTTAATCAAGACACTCTTGATTAAACACTATATGAGGAGGAAATTTATGTTTTAAACCAGAGAAAGGTTATTTTTTAAACCGTATTATTTTTAGCATGACCAAAAAAATATACTTCATCGGTAGATGTTGCATTGCTTTTTAAGTAGGCCTCCCATTCTCCCAGAATCAGTCCAAAATGATTCCTTGCACCTGCGTGTTTTGTTCTGTTCTCTTTCTTTCTTAGACTGTTAACTTCTAATCCAGGAATTGCCCTTCATGGTGAAAGTATTACAGGAGATCCTCCCCCTCACTCAAGCTAGGTGAATCTTCATAACTTTTCATCAATTTAGTTTTCCCAATCTGAGCACGAGCTTTAACCTGCATTTGAGTGCCGTGAACCAGAAAGACTTTCAACCTCTAGCTGCTCCCTCTCTCCCAGACTACAGCAGACTAAAGTGTCTGGGATATTCAATGATATTTGAGGAAAGCCTGCAACCCAATATCATAATGGCTTCCTCTATACCTTTCCCATCCTGAAACCAATCACCATGGCAATGTGAATCACATGGGCCTTGTATCCAGTAAGAGTTGCAGATTACCTATCCTTGAGATGCTTTTATCCTGGAAGTAAATAGACAGATAGTACAAAGCACATCTGCTTATACCCCAACATTTTCAGCACTTTTCTGGGTCTTTGGAGACAAAATCTATCCACTGTTAACATATAGATTTCTGCCATTGTCTCCAAGTGTAAACACCTTGCACTTTCCTCCCAGGAAAACAATCTTGGCCACCTTTAATTTTGAACTATCAAACCACCTAGACTTGCTGTCAGGCAGACCACAGTACAGGTCACATGACCCTCTTCATTTTATATTAATGTCATGAACATTTTTAGCATTTTTTCTATCAATTTCAACCCAGTACCTTTGTTCCCATATACTTCTTTTACATTTCCAACATTGCACTTGTGTGCCTTGTGAGGGGAGCTCAGAATCCCAACACATTTATGTCTCCTGAAACTATGTTCTCCTATGGTTGTGTCATACTGATGTTTTTGACTGTGCGACTGTGTCTCACTTTAACATTACCAGTATGCTCAGAAATGAAAACTGCCAAATGCGCTTAGAGTCCACTTGCCAACCAATCAGCACTCCCTTCTCATGAAGTATAAATTGCTGTTCACTTTACATTTAGTATTCTTGTAAATTGGCCTGATAAGTGCAAGATGAAAAACTTTGACAACATCTGTCTTTTTCAGCAATACTCGATTTATTCTTTAATACTAGGTATTCCAAGTTACACACAATAGTTTCTCACATTTGACAGAAAAACAGTTGAGAGATATGAATCAAAAATACCAAATACTTCACACAACTTACTTCCTCTATTATAACATGTTTTTAATGGAACAATACTGTAAACAAATTGAATAGTCAGAGAGACAGAAAATCTATGAATGAACGAATTTCCACTCACATGCATTTTCGTATCCATTTATATTTCATTCGCGTTCCTTTAAACATGGCAGACGGTAGTGCAAGAAGCAATACAGTATTTTATCCCAAGAAAGAATAAATAGTTGAATGTAAGGGTTCTTTGGTTCTTAACTTCGTTGCAGTATTAATGTAAGCCTACTTGTGACACTAATAAATAAACTTTAAAACTATTTTCAAATAGTTTCCATTATGGACTTAAAAGTAAAATCTGGAACAAAGAATTAAAAGTAAAACACTGAGATATAACAATGACTGTTCACACAATGTGCTATATGCTTTATATAGAATAAAAATAAAGTCAAATACTTGATTTTCACTTTCAAAACCTTTGGATTATAACCCTTGGCAACGGCTCGGGATTTATTTGCTTGGAATTTGAGTTAAAATGACAGTTAGGAAAATTACTTTTAAATTGAAACTGGCCTAAATCTGATAACAATTTCCTACATATTGCCAACATTTGTAAATGTCAAATTTCAACATTTAAATTGAAACTGTTTTCAGGGCAAGTGTAGATAGGGAGAAGCAAAGATGGGGCAAGCAGAATTGTCAACAAAGTAACAAGTGATAATCCACATTAAGGATCTTCTGAATTACAGGGTGGGATTTTCCATTTTAGAGACGAAACCCGGCATGGTTTCCACTGGGCAGCACAATGGGTTTTCACGTTCAATCTTCGGCTTTTCAACTCATTAATTATGCATCAGTGAGGAGCTCACTGAATCTCTTTGCTGGACGGACAGTGACTCATCCCCCCTGCCATTACCTTATGAGTTGAAGTTCCTGGTGCCATATTTAAATAGCAGCTGTACACACACATTCACTCACTGCCAGCCAGGTGTGTTGGCAACTTCAACGCTTTGTCTGGAATATTTTCAAAGCAAGCAGCTCTACTATTCAGCAATGTCTCCCTGGAGAAACTACTCCAGGCTGTTCAGGAAAGGCAGAAGTTCCTCTTTTCATGAGATGGCAGCAGAAGGGCCACACACCTTACTTTAGCAGGCTGGAAGGAGGTCACCAGAGAGCTCAGCGCCCCTAGTAAATAAAAAAAGAACGTTCTGCAGTGCAGGTAAAGGATGATTTATCTTATTCACTTCACCAGGCTCAATGAAGCTTCTACTCACTTCAAACGCACACTTACATATGGGCATCAGGCAGTCAAAGGTTTAGAGTCCACAGTGATGTCACATTATCAGCAGATGAGATATCATTACTGAATGTCTGTCAGCATTTTAACATCACCCTTTCATGCAAGGTCCTACACAAATGTGGATGTTAGGACTGCACCTAGACTTAGTGGTAGAAATTTTTGTAGTTGAGGTAAAAAAGACTGCACAATGTATAGTTGGCTCAGAGTGAGCACTGGTAGAGAACTTACCCTATTGCACAAGATCCTGATGCTCCTTGGGGTACTTAGCTTCCAATAATGAGCCCACCATTAACCTTGAAGGTTACTAATCTTTTAATGAGTGATGACATTGATTGAGAAGGCTATGATGACAAAGAAGGTCTTGATGTCTTCCGTGCCTTGAGGGGACAGGAAAACAGTATTCACGTCACCTTGTCTTCACCTTTCTACTCTAGAAATCTTTTTGCTATGATGGTGTCAAGGGCATATCTTCCATGTCCTGCCCATGCAATGGCTTCCTCAAATGGCACATATGCATCCTCGCTCTCTTCAGTTTCATCCTATTCCATGTCATGGTCATCTGAGGAGACATGTGGCTTGGCTATGTCTCCACATGGCAACTCGTATACCCTTTGCAGCATTAGACTGTGCAGGATGCAGCAAATAATGACGTGGGGCACCTTCTGTGGAGAATACTGGAGAGATCCATGTGATTGGTCCAAACATCTGAAATACATCATTAGGGCGCCTATAGTTTGCTCTATAAGGACCTTGTGGCTGAATATGTCATGTTGTACTCTTCTCTGGTGCATTTTGTGGATGATGAATGGGTGTCATTAGCCACATCTTATCACTGCGGTACCAAGCCTCGATGCACAAAAGGCCCTCAAAGACTTGTGGCACTTGGGGGTGACTCAAGGTGTAAGAATTGTGTGAGTTCACCAGGTCCTTATTACAAACATGCATGATCTGCTTTTGGTGATCACAAATCAGCTGGCTATTTAGGGGGAAATTCACCCAAAAACGTTCTTAGCGCTGAATCCACGGGAAAACTGATGTAAATCATGATTGTTTTTTCAGCGGGAGTTCACACTCAAATCTCCCACACTCTGTGCATTGCAGAGGCCACAATCGTGAATACAATTAAAAGCTTGGGGGGACGGGGCCTATTCACATTGGAGGATGACAGTTCCGGGCTTCTGTGCATGCGCAGTGGCCCCTGTCTGTAATTCTCCCGATCACTGGCCAGCCTGGGACCCTTGCAGTGCTGTCCCCCCAACCCTCCATGGCCCCATCACGGCCCCCATGACCATTCCTGGGCCAGTCTTGACCCCCCCCGCCATTTAGGAATGCCCCAATCTCCAGCCCCCCTTCCAGCAGTGACGACCCTCCACCAGGCAGACTGCCTGCGGGAGGCAGACTCTCCCATCCCACCCCGATCGCTGGCCTCCCTCCAGTCCCGACTGATCCCCATACAGAGTGGCAATGGACCCCACCCCCACGCATCCCCCGCTGGGCCCCACCCCCAGCAGGCCACACCCACAAGGCCCCGGCCCCTTGGCACTGCCCCATGCCCAATGAACAGTGCCAAGGTGCCCCTTGGGCATGGGCACCTTGCCTCCTGAGCAGTGCTGAGGGCACGGGCTGACACTGCCAGGGTGCCCATGCCCAGGGGGCAGCACCACCCTGCCACATGAGCCCCAAGGGTGCCCCGATTTCCCCTCTTCTCTCCAGCAGGGTCTCCCGCTAATCCGAACCCAGCTGGAGTGAAATTGTACTGGCGGGATGAGAGATGGTAGCGGGCCCAGAGACTTCAGTTCCGGGCCTGCTAATCACATTAAAATAAGATTTAAAATAGATCACTTACCTGCTGTTCCTGCCGGTTTCCAGTGTGGTCACGACTGTGCGGCTATTCGGTGCTTGGAGACGTGCGCACAGCAGCAACACATGCGCAAATCCTGCGAATCGGACCACAAGCGATTCTCCCGACCCGTCAAGCTAAAGAATTAGCATGGCAGGATGGGAGAATTGCCCCCTTAGAGAGTGGAATCCTTTTCTGTTAATGAACCTTTCTGGCTGCTGCCAGGGTGCTCTTAAGGCCACATATGTACAGTTGATGGTGCCCTGCTCTTGTGGGAAGCCAGAGAGGCCACTAATCTTATAACCTGGCTTGCTTTATCCATGGTGAACTAAACATAAAGGTATGCTTTACTGTAAAGGGCATTAATCTTTAATATTTATGCAAGAGCGATTGTGAGATCCCGCATAAGCCCCCTGTGGAACCCCGAAATGATCTGGCAGTCACCTTCAGAGAGATGGATGGCCTCCCAATCTGTGTGGCATCAAATATGACCCTCCACATCCCTAGATAAGCAAAGGCATCTGCAACACTGTCTTTCACTCATCTCCATATTTGAGAGACGTTTCTGTAGACCTTGATCATACCAAGCATCTCCATGGATTTGTTCCCTCCTTCTCAGCATCAAGATTCCTATGGAACTCTGCTGGCTCCTGTTCCTCATGGTGAGCCTCTCACCTGAGCTATGATCAACGTCAATGGGCACTTCTTCACCTCACTCACATTAAATCTATCAAGAGGACAGCCTTGCCCATAACCTGCATTCTACACACTTCCTGGTTTCTGTGGACAAAAAGATTACATACATTATTGCTCCTTACCCTGAATGCTTTCCCTCCATTACCAAGCCAAGAAGCCCTTGGGCTGCCCTCATTTCAAACATGGCATCCTAGGCCACCTCTTGCAGCTGACACATCTGGCTGGAATGAAGCCATTGTCATAAAAGCTCAACTGGTTCACTAAGATCTTTAGAGAAGGAAATCTGCCATCCTTACCTGATCTGGCCTACATGTGACTCCAGATTCAAAGCAATGTGGTTGGCTCATACATAACCTCTGAAATGGCTTAGCAAACCACTCAGTTGTATTCAATCACCACCAAAGGAATGAAGCCGAATGGACAACCCAGCATCGACTTAGGAACTGAAAACAACAATGCCAAACCCAGCCCTGTTGACCCTGCAAAGTCCTCCTCACTAACATATGGGGGCTTGTGCCAAAATTAGGAGAGCTGTCTCACAGACTAGTCAAGCAATAACCTGACATAGTCATACTCATGGAATCAGACCTTACAGATAATTTCCACTGACAAGGGCAACAGATACACGGGAACACCACAACCTGGAGTTGCCCCTTCAAGTTACTCATCATCCTGACTTGGAAATATATTGCTGTTCCTTCACTGATGCTGGGTCAAATTCATGGAACTCCCTCCCTAACAGCACTGTGGGTACATGTATACCACATGGACTGCACCGGTTTAAGGTAGCTCACCTTCTCAAGGGCAATTAGGGATGGGCAATGAATACTGGCCTAGACAGTGAAGCCCACATTTCTTGAGTGAATAAAAAAAGGATGCTGCCTTGTTTCAAGATACCTAAAATGGAATTGTACAGCTTTGATCCAAGCACAATTGTTTACTTTGGCAAAGAGTTCAAATATCAGACAGAGTCGACATGGTTTTACAAAAGAGAAATTGTGTTTGACAAAAATTCAAATAAATTTAAGGATGTGGCTATTAAGGTAGAGAAATGGGTGCCAATGGACGTGGCATACTTGTTTTATCCAAAAGGCAGCAAGTTAGGTGCCATATAATTGGTTAATTTGCAAGATAACAGTTTGGAGAATTGGTTAATAGGCATTGATCAGAGAGCAAGAATAAAGTGAACAATTTCAGGTTGACAGGCCATGAAAATCATTTTAAAAATTTAATCCTGGAGTGTGTGCATCGCTGGCTGGGCCAGCATTTATTGATGTGGAGATGCCGGCGTTGGACGAGGGTAAACACAAACTGCAAACTGCCGGTTCCAAGTGGAGAGGATCTCCAAGAAGATCGTGCATATCGACACAGCATTTATTGCCCAGCCCTGAGAGCATTTAAGAGTCAACCACATTGCTATAGATCTGGAGTCACGTGTAGGCCAGACCAGATAAGGATAACAGATTTCTCTAAAGGGCATCAGTGAAACAGATGGGTTTTTTTACGATAATCGACAACGGTTTCAAGGCCATCATCAGACGTTTTTAATTCCAGATTATTTTTATTGAATTCAAATTCCACCATCTGCCGTGGTGGGATTCGAAACTGGGTCCTCAGAGCATTACCCTGTGATGTAGGGGTGCTAAAATGGGCTAATAGAAAACACATAATCATGGTTTAAGAACACTAACATAATACTGACTTAAGAGTGAATGATTTTAGATGATAGAAAGTGCTGACAAGAGGCTGTCACTTAAAGACAGCTCTAACTGAATAACAAGTATTTCTCATTTAAAACATGTATTTTGAATTTATAAAATGGATGCAGTTTACTTTTACAATACATTTTGTGAAACTTCAGCCAACAGCAAGATACATCCGGACTTGATGGGATGAGGTAGTAGACAGAGCCTGCATTCCGTAGGACACTGGTTTTACTGAATGCGGCCACTTTATCAGCAGTTGTTGGGAACAAAATGGCTACCAATGCCAGCTTGATGGATAGAACTATACAGCTTAAAATTGATAACACAGGTGCAAGGCAGTCATAAGGATTTTCTCAGGGTTGGACGAGTGCCACGTGGGTTTGAGTCTATGGGAATCATTCTGCCATTTCACTGCCCAGCGTCCTGTGTTGCTGGGCAACCGAGGGAGGTAACATCCAAAATTAAGGACAAATAAGATCCCGTGAGGTCAGGATGTAAATTGTTATTGGCTGGAGTTGGTGACAGGGATGATTATTGACTGATTTGTATTAATGTTTACTGGATAACGCCTACTGGAAAGGTGGGAAATATGATTTTGAAAATGTATAATTGGCCTCGCGGAGGCATTGTTTTTCAGAGTGATATTGGGCTGCCCACATTCTCTATCTTGAGTGCTGGGCTTCTCTATATCATTCTCCCAATCGATCATTTCATTAATAAAATGACATCTTAAAATCAGTACACTGAGTTTCATGAGTCTCTGTATTTAGCTTAAGCTTTAGCAATACACAGCCTCAAAAGAAAACTCCCATCAACACGTTGGGTCTCTGTGGTGGACTTCGGTTGCGTCTTTGTCATGCCTGGACACATCCTACTATGCCCAGTGGGTTCCCCATTACGTGGATAAAGCCCGTCCGCTTCTCAAATCGACCCCTTTTCCCCTGGCGGAGAAGGCCCGTCTGGCCTTCGACGACATCAAAGCGGACATCGCAAAGGCCGCAATGCATGCTGTGGATGAATCCATCCCATTCCAAGTGGAAAGTGATGTGCCTGACTTTGCTCTAGCCACCACCCTTAACCAAAGGGGCCGTCCGGTGGCCTTTTTCTCCCGGACCCTACAAGGCCCTGAAATTCGACACTCCTCAGTTGAGAAGGAGGCCCAGGCCATCGTCCGGCACTGGCGCCATTACCTTGCGGGCCAATGGTTCACTTTAATTACGGACCAGCGGTCCGTTGCCTTTCTGTTCAACACCAGGCAGAGGGGCAAGATCAAAAATGACAAGATCTTGCGGTGGAGGATTGAGCTCTCCACCTGTAGATATGACATCATGTACCGGCCTGGGAAGCTCAATGAGCCCCCAGACGCCCTGTCCCGTGGAACATGTGCCAGCGCCCAACTGGTTCAGCTACAGTCCCTCCATAACGATCTCTGTCACCCGGGTGTCACCAGATTTTTCCACTTTGTCAAAGCCCGTAACCTGCCCTACTCCCTCGAGGAAGTCCGGTCGGTTACCAGGCAATGC
Organism: Mustelus asterias; assembly: GCF_964213995.1. Taxonomy (NCBI): domain Eukaryota; kingdom Metazoa; phylum Chordata; class Chondrichthyes; order Carcharhiniformes; family Triakidae; genus Mustelus; species Mustelus asterias. Next base: position 65,134,981 of record NC_135807.1, on the reverse strand, counting down.
AGGGTCTGCGCAGAGTGCAAGCCGCAGTTCTATCGGCCAGGTGGGGCGCACCTTATAAAGGCCACTCGCGCGTTTGAGCGCCTCAGCATTGATTTTAAAGGCCCCCTCCCCTCCTCTAACCGCAATGTTTATTTTCTGAATGTCGTCGATGAATATTCGCGTTTCCTTTTTGCCTTCCCCTGCCCGGACATGACCTCGGCCACGGTGATTCGGACCCTGAACACGCTTTACACCCTGTTCGGTTGTCCATCCTATGTTCATAGCGACCGTGGGTCCTCATTCATGAACGACGAGCTGAGGCAGTACCTGCTCACCAAAGGCATTGCCTCCAGCCACACCACTAGCTATAACCCCAGGGGTAATGGTCAAGTAGAGCGGGAGAAGGCAACTGTCTGGAAGGCTGTTCTATTAGCGCTACAGTCTAGGGGCCTTCCAGTCAGCCGTTGGCAAGACGTCCTCCTGGACGCACTACATTCAATTAGGTCACTCTTGTGCACAGCGACCAATACGACCCCTCACGAGCGGATGTTCACTTTCCCCAGAAAGTCCTCCTCGGATACCTCGCTCCCAGCTTGGGCTGATGTCCCCTGGGGCCGTTCTGCTTCGGAAGCATGTCCGGACCCATAAGGCAGACCCCTTGGTCGAGAGGGTCCAATTGCTACATGCTAATCCTCAATACGCTTATGTAGCGTACCATGATGGGCGGGAGGACACAGTCTCTGTCCATGACTTGGCACCCGCTGGTGCCCCTGAGGCCATCATGTCCCTCCACCCTACTGTCCCAGTCCCTTGTGTTGTGCGCCCAGAGCCCACTACGTCCCTCCACCCCCCAGCCTCAGTTCCCCCTGTTCTCCATACACCACCAGGGCCACAGCTCACTTCCCTCACCCCTATGTACAGCTCGCTTGAGTCGCCGGTGCCGTCGCCACGCAGTACCCGACTACTGGACGGGACGACGGATGGTTCCGCCTCACACCACCTGGCGCCTCCTCTCGGCGATCACTGTACGGAGCCTGGGCTGACTCCGCTCCCTGCTCGGACGACTCTGCGACCTGCACTACGACGATCGCGGCGGCGGATCAAGCCACCAGATCGTCTGAACTTGTGACATTGTTTCCACTTCACCCCGTGTTTTTTTTTTAAAGGAGGGGTGAATGTGGTGGACTACAGTTGTGCCTTTGTCCTGCCTGGACACATCCCCTGCCGGCTCCTCCCCTTGTCACCTAGTATAAAGGTGGCTGTTTCCTCCCTCTTGTTCAGTTCGGGTTGGTTATCTGTTGGGATGTGCTCCTAGCTCTGTAATGAATAAAAGCCTACAGTTGTATTGGCACACAAGTAGTCTTTTGCCTAATTGATAGTGCATCAGTCTCTGGATTACTAGTCCAACAACAATACTGCTGTGGCGCCGCCTCCCCCCTTCAATGGTGGAGAGGAGGAGCTGGAATGCTGTTCAACTCCTGCTTATATTTCCTATATTCTTACCTTCTTATCTTGCAACCTTAAGTTAAAATTGGAGGCATTAGGAGGAAGAAGGGCATCGGCCAGAACATTTTCACCCAAAAGATAATAGAATTGTGGAATAAAGTTCGATCAGAAGCCATTGAGGTAAACCATCATTTTCTTAATGTGTACAAATCACTAAACAGCAACTAGCAAATCATCAGGGAGTGTGTGTGCTTGCGATTTCTAGATACATGCTCTTATTAATCAAGTCTTCTTACTGGAAGTCTGCTCTCGGAAAAATCAGTCCTTACGAATGAGTTTGAAAAGATAATTATATATCTTTCTGGAGAAAGAAGGGATTGACAAAAAAAGATGAATAGGCAGATAGGTAAAGTTAATCTCAAAAAATGGCATGTTAGGCCTATTGTTCTCTTCCTATTCTTAACCTTTGTTGACGTTATTGTATTGAAACAGTTATCTTTCAGTGAAGTAATTGGGGCTGGATTTTCTGGTTGCGGCCTCACCGAGACCAGAAATTCCTGCCTGAGGTCAAAGGATCTTTAAATGGTCTGTCAAATTATCCGTCCCACCTATGATAATTCCTGCGGCAGGTTGGACCAATTAAATTTGGTGAGATCTTTCTACCAGAGAATCAGGCAGTGAAGGATACTCCCAACTTTTCAATGATTTGCTAGAGAAACAACTTTTGGCGTCGCTTGACATCCAGAATGTATATATTTTCATGGTGCTCGGTGAATGTTAGCAAGATTGGATGAACAGCCTTCTTCATTTCGATTTATCTTTTGATTTTCTGAATTGCATTTTCTGATGTGTAATGTTGCCATCTTGTGGTGATTAAGATTAACTACAATAAAAGAACCCAAAAACGATAACTCCCTTAAAAGCAAGTTACGTGTATGACAATATGTACTTCCAGTACATTATATTGTCAGCAGAAAATGTACAGAAAGATTGGAGGTAGCTCAAAATATTACAATTATCTAATCAGCTGCATTTGGGAGTAACGGGTCATAAAAACAAATTAATTGGAAATGAGTTGAAGCAGAACCTCTACAAATTCTGCACAGAGATGATTATAGCAATTTGCAGAGTCATGTTAAATAAGTGAAAGAGAAATGTCTCTAGCTGTAGATGCTAAATGTAAAAGAAAGATTTTTTGGATTCTTTAACAGCCAGGGCAGGACTAAGAACTATTAAAGATGCAAATGAAGCAAAAACTTAGGATCAGCATGATAATTAATATAGTAAATAATTACTTCTTCTATGTATTCACTTGGGAAGAAATGAGCCTTCAATAGATTTATGATTGGAATTTTTAGTGAAGGCAAAAGCCATCAAATCAAATAAACAATAGTTTTTTAAACAATAGTATGTAAAACTATTACAGAATAGCAATGGGCAAAGGAAATTCAAATTGTGATGTACCATTAACAATAATAGCAACATGCAGTTATAAAGTGTCTTCAATGCAAAAGATAATCCTAAATGCTTCCCAGAGAAATCAGACAAATAGACAGCAAACAAAAAAGAGGGAGATATTGGGCAGAATTTTCCCATCCCGCCTGCCACAGGAATCATAGCAGGCGGAACACGAACCATGCAAAGGTCAGTTGACTGCCGGCAGGATTTTCCGGTCTTAGGCGAGCGCGGCGGAAAATCCCAATCATTATGATGGGTATCATCAAAGGGGGGCTTTAAGGGTGGCCCTCGTGGACCACATGGACATGCGAAGAGACAGGAAGGGTTTAGAAGGAAATCCCAGACTGTGGAGCTCAGGCAGTGGTTGGCACAGTCGCCATTGTGTCAGAGGGACAGAGAGGTTAGGAATGAAAGTTATAAGGCTGGAGGAGTTTGCAAAGATAGGACTTTAGGGAATTTTAATATGAGAATAATTATTTTAAATTTGAGGAGTTGAGAGAACTCGGAGCCAATGTAGGCTGATACACGAAGCTATGACTGGTCCATAGGGCAGTTCGGCATAAGATTTGGTCAGCAGCACCTCAGGTGAGTTGAAGTTTATGGGAGGTGGTGAATGTTAGGCACACTAGCAAATATTGGAATAGTGTAGCTTGGAGATAGCAAAGGCACGAATGAAGGTTTTTGCAGTAGATGAGCTGAGATAGGGGTAATGTTATAGAGGTAGAAGTAGCCAGAACGTACAATAGAGAGTGTAAGGGTTTGAAGTCAAAGCATTGACAGTTGTCATGGGTTAGTTAACTTTGGAGAGGTTACAAAATATCAGGAAAAGTGGCCATTTTCAAAAAAAGTGAGAATTCTCTTTGGATACTATGAGAGGCTATCAAATTCTAGGATAATCCAGTAATTGTTGGATTCACTGCTGTATTATAATTTTTAATGCCTCGGTCCATGTGACCAAAACAAGGGGGGGAGGCTAAGATGAATAATCCCTCAAAATGCACATAAGGATTGAGCTCTGACGAAGGGTCATCTAGACTCAAAATGTTGGCTCTATTCTCTCCCCACAGATGCAGTCAGACCTGCTGAGATGTTCCAGCATTTTCTGTTTCTGTTGTTGTTGATAAGGATTGTGTTGTGTCATTATATTCTGCCTGTTGATTAGGGTTACTAACTCAGGCTCGACATATTCTGGGAGACAATTGCAGAAATAACATTACAGAAAGCCAGTGGCAAGCAGGTGAATTTCTTCATTGGCCTAGTTTCTCATTCACTCTTCCATCTCACCCCACTTCCCTTGGCCAATCTCCCAGACTCAGTTTATTGACATTTATTTATTTTCTTGGTTGCACCTTTCTCTCCCCTGTAGCAACCAACTGGGGATTTTCAAATGTTTAGAATCATAAAATCCCTACAATGCAGAAAGAGGCCATTCAGGCCATCAAGCCTACACTGACAACAATTCCACCCAGGCCTTATCCGCGTAATCCCACGTATTTACCCTGCTTGTCCCCCAATTTTGCATGGCCAATCAACTTAACTTGCACATCTTTGGAGTGTGGGAGGAAACTGGAGCACCCAGAGGAAACTCACACAAACACAGGGAGAACATGCAAACTCTACATAGACAGTGACCCGAGGCTGGAATTGAACCGGGTCCCTGGCACTGTGAGGCAGCAGTGCGAACCATGTGCCACTGTGCTGCTACTTCTGGCTTTCAACACAAGTTGTATTCAATGTCCCAAGATTAGAAGAAACAAAGAAAACAACACTTACATTGCACTGATTAAGTAAATAGTACATCAAATTGGCAACAACTGCAACTGATGGAATGCTAAACTTTATAGAAGTGCACAGGCTACCTTCCCAATTCAGTAATGTGAATAATTTAACCAGCACCTGTAACTGGTGGACAGATCTCAACAAGAATATAGAAAGCCCTGCCTGTTTATCTCGCCTTCAACAGATCTACTTGAACTAGGATGGGTTTGAAATGTTGATATTTAACTGCTTTTAAACTTGCGCCCATACTTGTGGTACACACAGCCAGAGTTGTGCGCTCTAGCCCAATATCACTTGCATAACTTGGAATAGTTCAGCGCACCTACTGACTCCAAAGCACAACAGTGGCCCAGAACTCTGATACTGCCCAGTCAGACTGGCCTGGGCCTATCCCTAAAATGCCCAAAATGTCGTTGCTGGCATCAAGTCAGCTTTGCACACATACTGTTGGAGAACATTAACTTTGCATGGACGACCACCCTAACCAAGATGGTGTCCGTTGTGATTTGTAGCAGAATGTGTGTGTGAGCAACAGATGCCACTTTGGTCCTAAAAAGCATCCATGCTGCTAAAATCAATGGATGTTACTGAGCCAAATTTTGCATGTAATGTCTTTGCAACACTTTAAACGTTAAAGATACCTTCTTTCATCATGTCAACATTGGATTTCAGGAATCCACATGACTTCTGTATTCTCTATTATTAATTCAGATAACATGTTTCTTAATTTGCAAAACATTACAGTTCACTTGCCCATATTGAAGCTGACATGTTAAGACCATAAGACATAGGAGCAGAATTAGGCCACTCGGCCCATCGAGTCCGCTCTGCCATTCAATCACGGATGATATTTTTCTCATCCCCACTCTCCAGCCTTTTCCCCATAACCCCTGGTCCCCTTATTAACCAAGAACCAATCTATCTCTGTCCTAAAGACGCTCAATGACCCGGCCTCCACAGCCTTCTGCGGCAACGAGTTCCACAGATTCACCACTCCCTGGCTGAAGGAATTCCTCCTCATCTCTGTTTTAAAGGATCGTCCCTTTAGCCTGAGGTTGGTGCCGTGTGGTTCTCGTTTCTTCTACTAATGGAAACATCCTCTCCACATCCACTCCATCCAGGCCTCGTAGTATTCTGTAAGTTTCAATAAGATCCCCTCTCATCCTTCTAAACCCCAATGAGTACAGACCCAGAGTCCTCAACTGTTCCGCATATGACAAGCTCTTCATTCCAGGGATCATTCTTGTGAACCTCCTCGGCCAAGGCCAGCACATTCTTCCTTAGATATGGGGCCCAAAACTGCTCACAATACTCCAAATGCATTCTGACCAGAGTCTTATACAGCCTCAAAAGTACATGCCTGCTCTTGTATTCTAGCCGTCTCGACATGAATGCTAACATTGCATTTGCCTTCCTAACTGCCGACTGAACCTGCAGGTTAACCTTAAGAGAACCTTGAACAATGACTCCCAAGTCCCTTTGTGTTTCTTTGTGTTGGGTCATAGAGTTGATCCAGTCATGTATCTGAATGGATTCACATCAGGAACCTACAGAAGTCCCGACACCTGAACATGCGCAGTAAATTAGTGTTACATTCAAACGTCCTGACTGGCTTTTTGCATCAGCATTTTGAAGTTTTAAAAGTGTCCTTAATGCAATAAATTTGATATGTGAAAAGGAGCTTTGCATTTACTATGTCAAGTCTATCTATGTAATTTGGCTATTTAAAATGTTTATTAACGTGTAATGTTTAAAATGACATATGCAAGCCACCTGTTCACTGATGTGAACTTTCTCTCCAACAGGCAGTGCCGGATTTAGGCATAAGCTAAACAAGCTACAGCTTAGGGCCTCACAATCCGCAGGGGCGTCACAAAATTTCAGAAGGTTTACAATGAAGAGAACATTTAAGAGCGGATACCAGAAAAGAAAAGGATGTAAATGGAAAGTGGGAGGCCTTCAAAGGAGAAATTTTGAGAGTGCAGAGTTTGTATGTTCCTGTCAGGATTAAAGGCAAAGTAAATAGGAATAAGGAACCGTGGTTCTCGAGGGAGATTGTAACACTGATTAAGAGGAAGAGAGAGTTGTATGAAATGTACAGGCAGCAAGGAACACATCAGATGCTCGAGGAGTATAAAAAGTGCAAGAAGCTACTTAAGAGGGAAATCAGGAGGGCTAAAAGAAGACATGAGGTTGCTTTGGCAGACAGAGTGAAGGAAAATCCAAAGAGCTTCTATAGGTATGTTAGGAGCAAAAGGATAGTGAGGGATAAAATTGGTCCTCTTGAAGACCAGAGTGGTACACTGTGTATGGAACCAAAAGAGATGGGGGAGATACTAAATGGTTTTTTTGCATCCGTATTTACTGAGGAAACGGACGTGGAGTCTACGGAAATAGGGCAAACAGGTAGGGAGGTCATGGAACCTTTGCAGATTAAAGGGGAGGAGGTGCTCGCTGTCTTGAGGCAAATCAGAGTGGATAAATCCTCAGGACCGGACAGGGTATTCCCACAGACCTTGAGGGAAGCTAGTGTTGAACTTGCAGGGGCCCTGGCAGACATATTTAAAATGTCAGTATTCACGGGGGAGGTGCCGGATGATTGGAGGGTGGTTCATGTTGTTCCATTGTTTAAAAAAGGTTCCAAAAGAAATCCGGGAAATTATCGGCCAGTAAGTTTGACGTCGGTGGTGGGCAAGTTATTGGAAGGTGTGATAAGGGATAGGATCTACAAATATTTGGATAGACAGGGACTTATTAGGGAGAGTCAACATGGCTTTGTGCGTGGTAGGTCATGTTTGACCAATCTATTAGAGTTTTTCGAGGAGGTTACCAGGAAAGTGGATGAAGGGAAGGCGGTGGATGTTGTCTACCTGGATTTCAGCAAGGCCTTTGACAAGGTCCCTCATGGGAGGTTAGTTAGGAAGGTTCAGTCGCTAGGTATACATGGGGAGGTAGTAAATTGGATTAGACACTGGCTCAATGGAAGAAGCCAGAGAGTGGCTGTGGAGGATTGCTTCTCTGAGTGGAGGCCTGTGACTAGTGGTGAGCCGCAGGGATCGGTGTTGGGTCCATTGTTGTTTGTCATCTATATCAATGATCTGGATGATAATGTGGTAAATTGGATCAGCAAGTTTGCTGATGATACAAAGATTGGAGGTGTAGTGGACAGTGAGGAAGGTTTTCAAAGCTTGCAGAGGGATTTGGACCAACTAGAAAAATGGGCTGAAAAATGGCAAATGGAATTTAACGCAGACAAGTGTGAGATATTGCACATTGGAAGGACAAACCAAAGTAGAATGTACAGGGTAAATGGTAGGACTCTGAAGAGTGCAGTTGAACAGAGGGATCTGGGAATACAGGTACAGGATTCCCTAAAAGTGACGTCAGAGGTGGATAGGGTCATAAAGAGTGCCTTTGGTACATTGGCCTTTATAAATCGGAGTATCGAGTATAAAAGTTGGAGTGTTATGGTAAGGTTATATAAGGCATTGGTGAGGCCGAATTTGGAGTATTGTGTACAGTTTTGGTCACCTAGTTACAGGAAGGGTGTAAATAAGGTTGAAAGAGTGCAGAGAAGGTTCACAAGGATGTTGCCGGGACTTGAGAAGCTGAGTTACAGAGAGAGATTGAATAGGTTGGGACTTTATTCCCTGGAGCGCAGAAGATTGAGGGGAGATTTGATAGAGGTGTATAAGATTTTGATGGGTATAGATAGAGTGAATGTAAGCAGGCTTTTTCCGCTGAGGCTAGGGGAGAAAAAAACCAGAGGGCAAGGGTTAAGGGTGAAAGGAGAAAAGTTTAAAGGGAATATTCGGGGGGGCTTCTTCACGCAGAGAGTAGTGGGAGTGTGGAATGAGCTGCCGGATAAAGTGGTAAATGCGGGGTCACTTTTAACATTTAAGAAAAACTTGGACGGGTTCATGGATGAGAGGGGTGAGGAGGGATATGGTCCAAGTGCAGGTCACTAGGCAAAAAATGGTTCGGCACAGACAAGAAGGGCCAAAAGGCCTGTTTCTGAGCTGTAATTTTCTATGGTTCTATGGTTCTAAAGCACCAGCTTGAAGAGCAACTCAAAAAATTACCAAAATTACCAAAATCTATGAGAGAGATCAAGCCAGCCAAATGATAAATATGTAATCAGTAAATGCATTCATTTGAAAATAATTTGTATTTTTCACTTTAAATACCTTGCTATTAAATAATTAAAAGGCTTAATTATGTTTTCAATTTTTTTGTGGCGACCCAAGGTCCTGTTTTGGTACACACCTTTGAGAGACCTTTTGCTGTAACTTTTTAACAAGGGGCCTCCAAGCTTTATATAGCTTAGGGCCTCACCAAGTCTAAATCCGGCACTGCCAACAGGTATTCCAGAATCTAGTGCGGAATCCAAACTTGATCTGGAGACATGTCCACCCCCTGGCACCTAAAAATTTTGCTTATTGAAAACACTGGATACTTAAGCTTAAGAACACTATAACTGAATAGCATCACTCAGATAAACAACAAATCTGAAGTGGAAGGTGTATTGTTAAATAAATGTATAAATACACTAATAAACAATACAAACTAAAAAATAAATCAAATGTAACAAAACACAGTATGCTGGTCAAGCTAGTGCTGAAAAGAGCAATAAACAAGGAACACAAAGTTATGAAAATGTAAACAAAATATCCCTCGTGGACAAAATGAGTGGTGAATGAGGTAGGGAAGGCCATGTTGCCGGGGGCGGGGGGATGATCGTAATTCCTTTGCCCCTGTCCCTGTGATGTGACCTCTTTTATGCCCAACTGTCCAGCAGCAGATTTCTGTCACTGAGCTCCTGCTGGCCAGAAGGTGCAGGTGCTGCAGTAAATCCAGCAGCAAATGTCCCCACACTGGGCAGCTGCTGGTCAGATGTTACAGCTGCAGGCGTTACAATAGTAGCCAGAATCTCACTAAAATATGTATTCTGCTGTTTTATAAGCTCATTCAATTCCAGAATCGTCTGCACATACTGAATATGAACCACAGTTGGATATTGGCTCATATCTGTCTTTTGATCAATCAAGGCTTGTTGATGTAAGTATGAATTGGCCTCAAAACTTTCAGCCTTCTGTGACAGATCCTGGTATCTGCTTCTCTTGTTCTGTTAGATCTTTAATGTACAGCATCCACTTTTCCAGTTAATGAGCACTCACAGGCATTATGGGCCAGCTTTGTCTAAAGGAAGAAATGAGCATTTTTAAAAGTCTTGCTGCCTGATCCTGCCAGACATCTTCTGACTTCTGGAGGCAGCCAAAAACTTATACCCTGGGGGTACTTTTTGTTCCATGATAACGCTTAATTCAAAGTTGGAACCATCTCCAAGGCAACTGCATTTTATAAGAATGCTGAAACTAAGTACACAAAATAACATTCGTGATCTTTCTGAATGTTTAAACTCACAAACTAGGATTTTAAAGTCGTGGGGCAGGGTGAGCCAGTAAAATAACACGAGAGCCGGGAAATCGGGATTCCCCAGGATGTGGCAACAGTAGGACATGATCAGATGGGTGAACCCCTCCTCCTCTAGCCCACGATCCACAGCCTCCTGATATCCACTTGATCGCGTCTGTTTTCATGGCTCTCGCGATCTCAGCAGCACTGGATATCCGGCGTGATCAGCCTCTTGCCCATTTCCGGCTGAATATATTATTCAAATTTATTCAAATCTTCATTAATGTTTTTAGCGAGTCCAGGACTCAATTGTCTGGGGTGGCCCAATCAGGGAGGGCGGGGCGGGGCCCCGCTGGGCACTCTGCAGCTGTGATCGGTGAGGGAGGGAAGGGGTGCCCGCTGCCGCTCTGCATCGCGATTGGTATGGGGAGAGAAGGGGGCCCGCTGCCACTCTGCAGGCAATTGGTGGGGGAGCGGTGTGATCAGTCTGGGCCGTGGGGGGCTCGTGATCAGCCGCGAGTCCCCGTGATAGCTGAAGGGGGGCTGTTCTTTGAGGCCAGCTGCAGCAGCAAAGGCCTGATAGATCTCTCTCTCTCGCTATCAGGCCTCTGCTGTTGCAATTGCGCATGTGCAGCCACAGAGGTCTGCATATGTGCAATAGCTCCCTCTGCTGCTAGAGTAAGCTGTCTGGTGATTTAAACCATTCCCACTGCCTCTAGTGGCTGGAAACAGTCTAGCCCATTTTTCCATGCACTAAGTGCATAAGATTGGGAGTAAAGCCTTGCCCCAAAAAAGGATCTGAAACACTCCCGTTTTCACGTTAGAATTCTCATAAAATTCTGCCCTTAATTTTTGAAATTGCTTTATATATGTAAATATATATCTAGCCTGGCAGCACGCACTCTATCATGCAGTTTTTTATGGCACTGATCCACAGGCAAAATGCTATTTGCACTGACTACTACCACCTCTTTCCATGCAGGACTCTGAAGCATGCTTAGTGGTTTTGATTTTCTTCATCCTTGAATGTAGCTGCCCATATCTTCCACCTCACGTAAGACGATATTCAATTCTTCATCAGAGAAGTTTAGACTTTTCTTCAACAAAATCTCCTGTGTTGCCATCTTCAACATGTGAATATATGAGTACTTTACAGCACATTACACTTAAAGTCATTTAAAAACGTTACAGATTTAAAATAAATAAGAAAAACTAAGTTCACTTATTATTGACAAACATTTATTTTCAATCATGAAAAGAAGTACAAAAACATTACATTTGGAATTAGTCAATAACAATAGCATTAAATGTTTAAAAGAAGTAGCAAAGTAATAAAACTATGAAATACCTATGAAATTGTGAAGATTCTTTAGAACTCACACTTGCTCTTTAAATATCTATATTGCCTGTAGCTGCTCTCATGGAGTGTTCACAGGTCTGTTGACATTATATAACGAACCTGACTTTGGCAATCTTGCAGTTCACTGGGGCCTATGTGGATTGCTTCATTGCAGTCACCAGGGACATGCTGGGGTTGGAAGGGTGAGGGCAAATTGCAGGTAAATGTATATTTATTTTTGCAATCCCGTCAGTAAAACTTGATTCAACGGTAGTCGGAAATTATGGCCCATTGTGTGCCCCTGTTATGCCGGGCAAATATCTTGGTGGCATCTTAGAATATTGCGTTCAATTCTGGTTGCCACATTACAGGAAGGATGTAGAGGCTTTGGAGAGGGTGCACAAAAGAGTTACCAAGATGTTGCCTGGATTAAAGGGTATGAGTCACAAGGAGATGATTTGGTGGATGATGAATCTGGGAAAGGATGTGTAGATAGTTTGAGTCATGTTGAGATCAAAAAGGAGGAGGTATTGGGGTTCTTGAGAAACATTAAAGTAGACAAGTCCCCAGGGCTTGATGGGATATACCCCAGAATACTGAGAGAGGCAAGGGAGGAAATTGTTGGGGCCTTGAGAGAAATCTTTGTATCTTCACTGGCTACAGGGGATTGGAGAATAGCCAATGGTCTTTCTTTGTTTAAGAAGGGTAGCAAGAATAATCCAGGTAATTACAGGCCGGTGAGCCTTACATCAGTGGCAGGGAAATTATTGGAGAGGATTCTTCGAGACAGGATTTATTCCCACTTGGAAATAAGTGGACATATTAGTGAGAGGCAACATGGTTTTGTGAAGGGAGGTCGTGTCTCACGAACTTGATCGAGTTTTTAGAGGAAGTACGAAGATGATTGATGAGGGTAGGGCAGTGGATGTTGTCTCCATGGACTTCAGTCAGGCCTTTGACAAGGTCCCTCATAGCAGACTGGTGCAGAAGGTGAAGTCGCATGGGATCAGTCGTGAGCTGGCAAGGTGGGATACAAAACTGGCTCGGTCAAAGAACAGTAAGAGTTTTAACAACACCAGGTTAAAGTCCAACAGGTTTATTTGGTAGCAAATGCCATTAGCTACCAAATAAACCTGTTGGACTTTAACCTGGTGTTGTTAAAACTCTTACTGTGTTTATCCCAGTCCAACGCCGGCATCTCCACATCATGTCGGTCAAAGAAGACAGAGGGTAGCAGTGGAAGAGTGCCTTTCTGAATGGAGGGCTGTGACAAGTGGTGTTCCTCAGGGATCAGTGCTGGGACCTTTGCTGTTTGTAATATATATATAAATGATTTGGAGGAAAATGTAACTGGATTGATTAGTAAGTTTGTGGACGACACAAAGGTTGGTGGATTTGCGGATAGCAATAAGGACCATCAGAGGATACAGCAGGATATAGATCAGTTGGAGACTTGGGCGGAGAGATGGCAGATGGAGTTTAATCCGAACAAATGTGAGGTAATGCATTTTGGAAGATCTAATACAGATAGGAAATATCCAGTAAATGGCAGAACCCTTAAGAGTATGGATAGGCAAAGGGATCTGGGTGTACATGTACACAGGTCACTGAAAGTGGCAATGCAGGTGGAGAAGGTAGTCAAGAAGGCTTACGGCATGCTTGCCTTCATTGGCCGGGGTATTGTGTTTAAAAATTGGCAAGTCATGTTGCAGCTTTATAGAACCTTAGTTAGGCCGCACTTGGAATATAGTGTTCAATTTTGGTCGCCACACTACCAGAAGGATGTGGAGGCTTTGGAGAGGATACAGAAAAGATTTACCAGGATGTTGCCTGGTATGGAGGGCATTAGCTATGAGGAGAGGTTGGAGAAACTTGGTTTGTTCTCACTGGAGCGACGGGCGTTGAGGGGCGACCTGATAGAAGTCTACAAGATTATGAGAGGCATGGACAGAGTGGATAGTCAGAAGCTTTTTCCTAGGGTGAAAGTCAATTACTCGGGGGCATAGGTTTAAGGTGCGAGGGGCAAGGTTTAAAGGGGATGTACGAGGCAGATTTTTTACACAGAGAGTAGTGGGTGCCTGGAACTTGTTGCCGGGGAAGGTAGTGGAAGTACATACGGTAGTGACTTTTAAGGGGCTTCTTGACAAGTACATGAATAGGACGGGAATAGAGGGATATGGTCCCTGGAAGGGTCAGGGGTTTTAGTTCAGTCGTGCAGCATGGTTGGTGCAGGCTTGGAGGGCCAAAGGGCCAGATCCTGTGCTGTAATTTTCTTTGTTCTTTGAGAGGCTGGACAAACTAGGGTTGTTTTCTCTGGAGTGGCGGAGGCTGAGGAGAGACCTGATAGAAGTCTATAAAATTATGGAGACACATAGAAAGGGTTGGCAGTCAGAATCCAGAGTTGAAATGTCTAATACTCGGGGACATGCACTTAAGGTGAGAGGGGTCAAGTTCAAACAAGATATGAGGGGTAAGTTTTTACACTTTATTTTAGAATGGTAGGTGTCTGGAATGCACTGCAAGGGGGGGGCTGGTGGAGACAAATACGATAGGGGCATTTAAGAGATATTTAGATAGGCACATGAAGTGCAAGGAATAGAGGGATATGGACTAAGGGCAGGCAGAAGGGATTAGTTTAATTTGGCATCATGTTTGGCTCAACATTTTGGGCCAAAGGGCCTGTCCCTGTGCTGTACTGTTCTATGTATGAAATCTGCACCACAGCTTTTGAAGACATTTGCATTCAGTTTGTTTGGACCAGCAATCCAGCATCATGTGAGTGGAAAATGTATTTTGTCTACCTTTGTGAGGTCATTGAACTTTATCTAGCTCCGATGTGCATTGACTGTATTCAATCTCACTGCCTTGACGTCATAATAACATGTGCAAATGACAAGCAAGAAAAGAGCAGCTGGTCCATCAAGCTGTCCCCAAACTGGAGCTTACTGACTGGATGCTTTATACCACTGTACAGCCATCCCTGGACAAACCTCCAGAGAGGGATAAAAAAAACCAGTGACATCCCCAAGGCCAATAAAGGAAAGATTACTTAGGAAGTAATCTTTTAGTCTCTCCTCAGGTCTAAGAGATCACATTGTGTTCTGTTAATCTATTTGCCATCTAAATGATGTAAAATCTCTATCCCAGTCAAGAACAGGTCCAGCTCCCTCTGGAGGGCATGCAGACAATCAGCACACACTGCACCAGCCAGAAACAAGGGCGTGATTCTTTGGCCTCCCCTCAGCAAATTTCTCAGCGGGGGAGATAGTGCAAATTCATTGGCAGTGGGACCCTTTAGTCTCACCTGGAATTCCCAATGGAATTCCCATTGAAGCACCATTGGCCACTGAGAAGCCCACGTCAGGGAGTGTGCCACCAGCAGGACTGAAGAATTCTGGCCATGGGCGAGATTCTCTGGCCTCCTCTCAGCATTTTTCTTGGCGATGAGAGGCAGAGCACTATTCAATAGGGACGGGATCCTCTGGTCCCACTGCTGTCAATGGGATTTCCCATTGACTCCACCCCACACCCTGGGAAGCCCGTGGCACGGGGGGAGGGTATGCAGGTGGGGGGGTATGCAGGAGAGGGGGGTATGCAGTCGATGGGACTGGAAGATCCCACCAGTGTGAATGGCTGGAGAATTCTGGCCTACATTTCAGATGCTCATTACACTTTGGAAAAAGCAGAACATCTAACACTCCATCTATTTCTATTTTTGTGTAATTTATGCTCGTGTCCAATTGTCCTCTCCAATCTGTCAATCAGTAATAATCTATTAATAGGCATGCTATGCAGATCTTTCATTATTTTTAACCACATTTCTATGTTACTGTCTTTCTGGGTTTATTTCTTCAATGCAGGATGTGCTGTCATTCTCTGCCTTAATTTGTGGAGAAGTACTTCCACCGATTTCTTGCTGAACCTTGTTCCTGCAATCTGTTGGATTGTTGCCAATCTGTTATCCTCAATTAACCAATTCCAAGTTGTTAAACTAATTATGGTCTGAAAGCACTTAATCTACTGATTTTCAGCATCAGGTAAATTGTGAAAAAGAAAAGCTTGCGACATATCTATTGAGCAAATTCAACAGCCAGAAGGTCTGATTCTCTCGTTTTCAGGATAAATGCCCATGCTGGTGGGAAAATGGGAGTGTTTCCTGCTGGTGCTAGCAGCATGTGCCAAGTGGGATTCACCCACCTGAAAGATGCTAAGACCCTCATTTTGAGCAACCAGCCAGCCAACCTTACTGTTATGAGACCGGCCTGCCATTTTTAAATGGTTCCCCGATCACCACGCTCAGAGACAGGCACCCCCTCCCCACAAAAAATGAAATGATACCTGCCACACTGACCAGAGGGGCACCACCAACCCCTCACCAAAGAGGAGCATCCTCACCCCCACCTACAAATAATGGGTAACCCTTCGCCCAGCACCACACATGCATGATGACCTGACGCGATCCTCCCTCCATTCAGCCCCCTTCCCCCAAGACCCCCCATTCAACCCTGCCCTCTCTCCTCAGCTTCCCTCCGCCTCAGGCTACCCGCTCAGGCCCTCTTCCCCCTCAACTTCTCCCCCACCTCAGACCCCCTTCCCCCTCAGACTACACGCTCAGGCCCCCTACCCCCTCAGACCCACCACTCTGCCCTCTGCTTCCCGAAGGCATCCTTCTCCCCCGACCCCCCCAATCAGACCCCCTCTCCCTGAAGTCCCCATTCCCCTCATTCTTCCCCACTGAGGCCCCCTTCCCCCTCAGATGCCCCATGCAGGCCCCTTTCCCCTCAAGCCCTCCAATCAACTCCTTTCTCCCTCAGACCCAATTTATCAATCTTCTCAATGTGCTTCGTCACAGCATTCTTCTGTTCGCCATCCATTAAAGTCCACAATTGAGTCTCCTCTCGCAGAGCACCTTTGTGATTTTGTCCTCCAGTGAGCTGGGACACATGTTATCCTTTCCCCCAGGCCTGTTGTACCCACCTTGTGCCCAGTGACTGACCGCATGTAGATACTGACTCTATACTAGCTTCTAGAATTTGAGCAGTGACTGTATCAGAGCTGGCCATAATCAAGGCAATGAATCTCAGGTCAAGTGATGGTTCTTCTTTGTTTGTAGTGTAGCATTGCTTTTCCTCTCTCTTTCTCTTAGGGCTGCTGTTGCTGCTGTTCTTGAGTATTTGAAAATATAAGCTCAGAAGAAGAAGCTCGTGGTGAGGGGGCGTTGGGATGTAAAGCATGAGATCCATGGTCACATCTCTTTCAACTTGTGCATCAAGACATTTGGCCAGATGAGGGTGCGGTCAGAGTGGTTAAGGGTTATAAGATAGTCATAGAGTCATAGAGGTTTACAGCATGGAAACAGGCCCTTCGGCCCAACTTGTCCATGCCACCCTTTTTTTTAAAACCCCTAAACTAATCCCAATTGCCCGCATTTGGCCCATATCCCTCTATACCCATCGTACCCATGTAACTATCTAAATGCTTTTTAAAAGATAAAATTGTACCCGCCTCCACTACTACCTCTGGCAGCTTGTTCCAGACACTCACCACCCTCTGTGTGAAAAAATTGCCCCTCTGGACACTTTTGTATCTCTCCCCTCTCACCTTAAACCTATGCCCTAAAATGTGCAAACTCCACACAGACAGTGACCCAAGCCGGGAATCGAACCCAGGTCCCTGGCGCTGTGAAGCAGCGGTGCCAACCACTGTGCTACCATGTGGGACCTATATGATAGTATCATATCATTATCCCTAATGCCTTTGGTTAAGATGGATGGGCTCTATTGTAGCCAATCCTATGATGCACACAACTATCTCCTCTGTCAGACTCAAAGGATGAAAGCAGGCTGCCCCCCACTATTTGGACTTTGGTCTCTTCTAGCTTGGACAGCCTTTTCCTGCAAAAGGGAAGAAATAACGCCAGTAATTTTATTGTAATGCATTTGGTTGATGAGCCTGTCGTAGCTGCATAGCTGGAATTATGCAGAGGCTGTGAATGGTGGGTGAGAGGTTGACACAATTGGAAAATGTGTGAGGGTGAGTGAGAGTTTGAATGTTAGGCTTGAGTCCTGAGTGCCAGGGACTGCTGCTGAGTGAGTGATGGGAATATAGTGCTTTGAAAAGTGTGGAAGGTTAGTGGCGTGTTGGATATGAGATGCAATTACTAGCTTTGACTACCTGCCATGAAGCCATTAAACTCCTTCCAACTCTACTTCTGGGTCTTCAGTGCCAGATTCTCAGAGTTCAACTCCCTAGCCATCAGCTCCCATTCCCTCTGGAGCACATCGCTTACGGGCCTGCTGACCATCCCATGGAAATATGGCCTCCCTCCTCCAGTCAATCACCATGACTAAATCATGCTGGGTCACATCCATGAACCACAAAGCTCTCTGTCCTGCTGCTGCATTTTCTTTCCATTTGCAGCACTGGCAGTTAGCAGGAACTTCCTATAATTCAGTGTATCTTCTCTTTAAAAGGGAAGACTGCTTTTAAGGGCAGGAGGAGACTAATTGGAACATATGCTAGCCTCGCACACCATCATGCTCTTTGTTGAGTATGCAGCCAGCTAATGGCATGGATCATACTGGGCTGCAGCCGGAAATCATTCAAATGAGGAGACAACACGAAATCTGTACGCTGCGAGACTCAACACCATAAATCAAGAATCCATGTCTAAAAATGTGAATGAACAAATTTTTTAACCAAAAGAGTTCTTTACTTATTTGATTTGATTTGATTTATTATTGTCACATGTATTAGCATACAGTGGAAAGTATTGTTTCTTGTGCGCTATACAGACAGAGCATACCGTTCACAGAGAAGGAAACGAGAGAGTGCAGAATGCAGTGTTACAGTCATAGCTAGGGTGTAGAGACTGAAGTGGTTGTCAGGAAATTGGCTATTAAGCTAGCCAATAAAAACTCTGAAATGCTAAAGTGAAAGAAACAAAGAGAAAGTTCTGTGGACAATAGGAAACGCAACAGATCAAAATTTTGTTTGGTAGTACAGAACTTGAATATTGCTGAAAAAGAAACTATTTTTTGGCAAAGCTTTTCACCTTGTCCTCATCAGGACAACTCACAAGAATACCAATGTCAGGGGAAACAACCAATTTATACTGCGTGAAAAGAGAGTGCTGATTGGTTGTCAAGCAGATGCTGATTGGTCGAGGCATTGCCATAGAAAATGCACTAGATGATGGTGACTGACAGTTAACAGCCAAACATTATTTGAAATTTAAATGAGGCAGCTTGACACTGATTGCCCTGAGAAGTGAACGAGTGAATGTCTGTCACTTATTTTGTTAAGCTAAAATAGGCATATTCTTTCTGTTGGTAAAGGACAGGGCTATATCTATTAATATATGTAGCTTCTAGTACAGGCAAATGTGCCACACTGCAAACCTAACTCTCAATCTTAAATTAGTTGTCAGCATAATTCTTAGCACACTGAGGATTATTTCGCAAATGTTGTAATGTTGGGCACTGTGTCTTGAATTTTTCAAGCATGGGCTGGTTGGATACGGTCTGTATCTTGCCCATTGTGAACAGTTGGACATGCTGATTGATACGATTCATCAATCTTTTGGATGTATGGCCTAAATACCTAATATTGCACAGACATTGAAATTCATATACCATATTACTCATTTGAGTGAAAGGCAGAATGTCTTTCTAGCTTGATGGCAGCATCCTGTCAGTGGTGAATACCACTGGTGTTGCCACTGCATAGTAGCGATGTGAAACAGCTAGCTACTGTGCTGCTGTGTGTGAGTTTTTTGTTTTCCCCGACAATATTCTTGTGAATTGACCTGATGAGTGCAAGATGAAAAGCTTTGACAAAAAAATCTTTTTTAGCAGCATAGACCAAACTATTGGACAAGGCCAGAAATAATCAATGTGCAAATGACAAAACAGATATAGTCAGGTGGATACTATTGAAAAAGTGAGCTGGGGGTCTTATACATGGATGCAATAGTTTGAGGTCAATAATTAGAGTACCTTGCTAATCATTAATAATTTTTAGTGGAAGGTCTGGTAAATTACAAATGTGCTTGGGCATCTAAAGGTATAACAAAGACTATTGAAAGGGAATATTTCAAACTTCCACTCAGTATATTGTATTTCCTAAGGGAAGGGCATGAATGGTAATGTCAGGTCTCCTCGCTGAAAAAATGAGCCAGTGGAATCAAGGGATGTGGTCGGTCATGGTGTCTGCTCCCTTGCAGCTTGATCTACTGTTTGAGTTTTGAAAGCAAACAGAATCTCTGATTACATCTCTGTGAGTCGCTTTGGGATGCTTTTCTATGTGCAAGTCGCTACTTAAGTGCAATTTATTACTGTTGTTGTTAAGGACTCCAAGCTGACCTTGTGCCGAAGTGCAGAAACCAATTACAGGCAGGGTTTTGAATTGAAACAATTCAATTGTTTGCATTGCTTACAAGGGTGCAGCACACTGATAACGTAAGCAATTGTTTAATCTAAGATATCATAATTGAAAATGATTGTTTAAATGTCATGTTTTTTTCTGCTGTAGTTTCCTTTCGATTTCTCAGCATGTGATCTCTTAGCATTGAACTATTTTTTTAACTCCCTTGTGTTTTCATGAGGACACAACTTCCATTTAGAAAGCATATATAGACACCTTCTACTCAACTGCAAATCTGTTTCCTGTTCTAACGTGACAGGATTATGTCAATGGAATGCATATTCATAGCTAACATTTGATCTTTTCTTCAAGCTTCACATATATTTTCTACTTTCTTCAATATTTGCAGGATGTATAAAACAATGGCCCAGAATTTTCTGGAGTGGGAAATTCTTCCTCATCCTTTAACTCTAATATTTCGGTAGCAATTTGTTAGAAGTGCATCTAATAATGGCATGTTGAAATCAATGGGACAATAGGGATCTTCATGAATGACAGAACCTACAATTTATCTCCTTTTCTAACTAAATTAGGGATAGAAAAAGAAACTAGAATGACGGAGAATTTGAATCAAATTAAATACAAAAAGAAAAATAAAGAGATGTAAAGAAAGAGTGGGTTTGGAATGAGAGAGAAAGAGAAAGGAAAAGTAAGAAAAAATAAACGTTAAATTTTATAATCATTTATGAACCTGCAGCAATGGGGATTAGTTGTTCCTTTCAGGCATCAAAGGTTGGGAGCATTTCAGCAACATAAACATTTTTATTAAAGGGGTCCTTCTGTCATTAACTACAAGCCCCAAACTCCTGCAGTGAATTTAACTTGCTTTACAGAACAAATGCAGCAATTTCTTGAAACTCATGGAAAGATTAATAGTAAACTCCAGTTTTCACTCGGTAATTTACGATGATTCATAGTTCATGGCATGTCTCTTCCTCACCAAAAAAAACATTATTTAAACAACTGGTAGCTTCGAGTACAAACTGGCATGCCTTAAAAAATTAAGCAATTTGCTGCATTCAGCCTTTAAGTCTCTCGTGATCTGTTAGAGTCACAGAGTCATAGAGGTTTACAGCATGGAAACAGGCCCTTCGGCCCAACTTGTTCATGCTGCCCTTTTGTTTTAAACCCCTAAGCTAATTCCAATTGCCCACATTTGGCCCATATCCCTCTATACCTATCGTACCCATGTAACTGTCTAAATGCTTTTTAAAAGACAAAATTGTACCCGCCTCTACTATTACCTCTGGTAGATTGTTCCAGACACTCACCACTCTCTGTGTAAAAGAATTGCCCCTCTGGACACTTTTGTATCTCTCCCCTCTCACCTTAAATCTATGCCCTCACGTTTTAGACTCCCCTACCTTTGGGAAAAGATATTGACTATCTAGCTGATCTGTGCCCCTCATTATTTTATAGACCTCTATAAGATCACCCCTCAGCCTCCTACGCTCCAGAGAAAAAAGTCCCAGTCTATCCAGCCTCTCCTTATAACTCAAACCATCAAGCCCTGGTAGCATCCTACTAAATCGTTTCTGCACTCTTTCTAGTTTAATAATGTCCTTTCTATAATAGGGTGACCAGAACTATACACAGTATTTCAAGTGTGGCCTTACCAATGTCTTGTACAACTTCAACAAGATGTCTGTTGAATTGTTTAAAGTGTTCCTCGCATCATTGAATGTAATTCAGTTGGAACTGTGCATTAAACAACATGTACTAGCTCAACACCACTTTCTGCTGTAGTGCTGCCAACTCCAGATATTTGTTTTCTTTTATTTCAGGGGCATCGCGGGCTAGGTCAGCATTTGTTGAGCAAAATGCAAACTCATAAGCTCAGGGTCAACGTCTTCCCTGGTGGCTTCTTCTTCCTTGGCTATAGAAGCTGGACCTGCCTTGGCTCCACAAAGGCCACAGGGATCCCTGGTTCCACAGCAGGTACATGAGAATCCACAGCAAGATACACCTGTTGGTCCCCTGGATCAGACCCAGCTCTCTTCCTGAAATGATCCACATGTTTTTTTTCACACAGCAACGTCGTATTTCCAACACATATGAAACTGGTTCCATTCTCTCAACAATTCTTCCTGACACCCAGGCTTATCCACCACCAAAATTTTGCGACATGACTCGGCCGCTGACCTTCAACGCTCTGCGTCCTTTCTTCGAGTCATGGTGTTCTTTCTGGGAGATTTGCCTAACCTCCACCCTCCCCGACAAATCGGGAAACACCAAATCCAAGTGAGTTCGTAAGTGATACCCCATTAATAATTCAGCTGGCATAACCCCTGTGAAAGCATTTGGTGTAGTATTATATGATAACAAGAAACTTGTCAAGCATGATGTCAGTGGCCTCTGAGTTTGCTTCTTCATGGAAGCTTTAAATGTTTGTGCAGCTCGCTCTGCCAAGCCATTGGAGGCTGGGAGGAAAGGGGCAAGTTATAACTTACACATATACTGTACCCCAAAATGTTGGCTTTTGAAAATATTGTATTTATACGTATTTTCATGTTTGCAATCAGCATCAAGTCTGACCAACCTATGAAGTCTTAATTTACAAATGAAAATGTTGATTGATTATAAATACTTGGAGAACTGCCAAATGTCAGGAACAATAAGAAGTCTCACAACGCCAGATTAAAGTCCAACAGGTTTATTTGGTAGCACGAGCTTTTGGAGCGCTGCTCCTTCATCAGGTGAGGAATTACATTTATGAAGGATGACATGGTGGCACAGTTTTTAGCACTGCTGCCCTGCAGTACCAGTCACTCGGGAACAAAAGAGTTGTCAGGGAGAAAATCGGACCTTTCAGGGACAAAGGAGGGGAATTATGCTTAGAACCCAAGGGAATAGGGGAGATCTCAAATGAATACTTTGCATCGGTATTCACGAAGGAGAGGGGCGTGTTAACCGGGAGTGTCTCAGAGGGAGGTGTTGACCCGTTAGAGAAAATCTCCATTACAAGAGAGGAAGTGTTAGGTGCTTTAGGGAACATTAAAACTGACAAAACCCCAGGGCCTGATGGCATCTATCCTCGACTGCTCAGGGAGACGAGAGATGAAATTGCTGGGCCTCTGATGGAAATCTTTGTCGCTTCTTTGGACACGGGTGAGGTCCCTGAGGATTGGAGGATAGCGAATGTGGTCCCGTTGTTTAAGAAGGGTAGCAGGGATAACCCAGGAAATTATAGGCCGGTGAGCTTGACGTCCGTGGTAGGGAAGTTGTTGGAGAGGATTCTTAGAGACAGGATGTATGTGCATTTAGAACAGAACAATCTCATTAGTGACAGAGAGCATGGATTTGTAAGAGGGAGGTCGTGCCTTACAAATTTGGTGGAGTTTTTTGAGGAAGTGACAAAAACGGTTGATGAAGGAAGGGCCGTGGATGTCGTCTATATGGATTTCAGTAAGGCATTTGACAAAGTCCCACATGGCAGGTTGGTTAAGAAGGTTAAGGCTCATGGGATACAAGGAGAAGTGGCTAGATGGGTGGAGAACTGGCTTGGCCATAGGAGACAGAGGGTAGTGGTCGAAGGGTCTTTTTCCGGCTGGAGGTCTGTGACCAGTGGTGTTCCGCAGGGCTCTGTACTGGGACCTCTGCTATTTGTGATATATATAAATGATTTGGAAGAAGGTGTAACTGGTGTAATCAGCAAGTTTGCGGATGACACGAAGATGGCTGGACTTGCGGATAGCGAAGAGCATTGTCGGGCAATACAGCAGGATATAGATAGGCTGGAAAATTGGGCGGAGAGGTGGCAGATGGAATTTAATCCGGATAAATGCAAAGTGATGCATTTTGGAAGAAATAATGTAGGGAGGAGTTATACAATAAATGGCAGAGTCATCAGGAGTATAGAAACACAGAGGGACCTAGGTGTGCAAGTCCACAAATCCTTGAACGTGGCAACACAGGTGGAGAAGGCGGTGAAGAAGGCATATGGTATGCTTGCCTTTATAGGACGGGGTATAGAATATAAAAGCTGGAGTGTGATGATGCAGCTGTATAGAACGCTGGTTAGGCCACATTTGGAGTACTGCGTCCAGTTCTGGTCGCCGCACTACCAGAAGGACGTGGAGGCATTGGAGAGAGTGCAGAGAATGTTTACCAGGATGTTGCCTGGTATGGAGGGTCTTAGCTATGAGGAGAGATTGGTAAACTGGGGTTGTTCTCCCTGGAAAGACGGAGAATGAGGGGAGATCTAATAGAGGTGTACAAGATTATGAAGGGATAGATAGGGTGAACGGTGGGAAGCTTTTTCCCAGGTCGGAGGTGACATTCACGAGGGGTCACGGGCTCAAGGTGAGAGGGGCGAAGTATAACTCAGATATTAGAGGGATGTTTTTTACACAGAGGGTGGTGGGGGCCTGGAATGCGCTGCCAAGTAGGGTGGTGGAGGCAGGCACGCTGACATCGTTTAAGACTTACCTGGATAGTCACATGAGCAGTCTGGGAATGGAGGGATACAAACGATTGGTCTAGTTGGACCAAGGAGCGGCACAGGCTTGGAGGGCCGAAGGGCCTGTTTCCTGTGCTGTACTGTTCTTTGTTCTTTGATTGCAGCCTTGGCTAACTGTGTGGAGTATGGGTAGGATTCTCTTTCAGAGAGTCGGTGCAGACTCGATGGGCCGAATGGCCTCCTTCCCCCCACTGTAGGGATTCTATGCAAGTAATTTACAATTCCCCTTCATCCCAGGGTATATGTCAAGACTCAGCCTCAGGAGGGATGTTTGCACGTTGCACAATGCATTGAAACATTTGATGTGCCCTGCCCCTGTTACCAGAAGCAGTATACTCATGCTACACACTCAGGTTCTTTCGGGATCCCAAATTGGGAACCATGGATTATGCTGTTTACCTTCCAAGGACATCGATTTTAACAAACTGAGCCTCTGGACTGGCGTGTTGTTTTTGTGAAGATATGATGTGGAGATGCCGGCGTTGTACTGGGGTAAATACAGTAAGAGTTTTAACAACACCAGGTTAAAGTACAACAGGTTTATTTGGTAGCAAATTCCATTTTGCAATACCAAATGGCATTTGCTACCAAATAAACCTGTTGGACCTTAACCTGGTGTTGTTAAAATTGTTTTTGTGTAGATATGATGTGGAGATGCCGGCGTTGGACTGGGGTAAACACAGTAAGAAGTTTAACAACACCAGGTTAAAGTCCAACAGGTTTATTTGGTAGCAAAAGCCACACAAGCTTTCGAGGCTCTCGAAAGCTTGTGTGGCTTTTGCTACCAAATAAACCTGTTGGACTTTAACCTGGTGTTGTTAAACTTCTTACTTTGTGTAGATACCCAGGGATGTTTAAACGTTCAACTCTCGCTTCGTTTTCATTTTGAAAGGGGATCTACATGGCTCCACCTCGTCCTGAGAGCTAATGTCCTGTGCCCCTCAGGACCTTCCCCAGGGGCGATCTCGGCGACAGGTGGCTGGGGTGAGTGGGGAGGCGGGGCTCGGTGAGTGGGGGGCGGGGCTCGGGTGAGTGGGGGCGGGGCTCGGGTGAGTGGGGGCGGGGCTCGGGTGAGTGGGGGCGGTGCTCGGGTGAGTGGGGGCGGGGCTCGGGTGAGTGGGGGCGAGGCTCGGGTGAATGGGGGCGGGGCTGGGGTGAGCGGGGGCGGGGCTGGGGTGAATGGGGGCGGGGCTGGGGTGTTTAGGGGCTGGGGTGAGTAGGGGCTGGGGTGAATGGGGGCGGGGCTGGGGTGGTTAGGGGCTGGGGTGAGTAGGGGCTGGGGTGAGTAGGGGCGGGGCTGGAGTGCGTGGGGGCGGGGCTCGGGGTGAGTGGGTCGGGGCTCGGGTGAGTGGGGGCGAGGCTCGGGTGAATGGGGGCGGGGCTGGGGTGAGCGGGGGCGGGGCTGGGGTGAATGGGGGCGGGGCTGGGGTGAGTAGGGGCTGGGGTGAGTAGGGGCGGGGCTGGGGTGAGTAGGGGCGGGGCTGGGGTGAGTAGGGGCGGGGCTGGGGTGAGTGGGGGCGGGGCTGGGGTGAGTAGGGGCGGGGCTGGAGTGCGTGGGGGCGGGGCTGGGGTGAGTGGGGGCGGGGCTGGGGTGAGTGGGGGCGGGGCTGGGGTGAGTGGGGACGGGGCTGGGGTGAGAAGGGGCGGGGCTCGGGCAACTGAATGAATGGACAGAACGCGGCGCGCGTCAAGGTTCCAGGACGCCGGCGCGGTGACGTCACAATCGGCTGTCGGGTGTTGACTGAAACAAAAACAGAAAGAGGAGGCTGAGCGCGAGGCCGTTTGCACACTGCCAACTGGCTCGAGCGCGCCGGAGAGCCGCCGGCCATTGCCTGCCAGCCCCGCGGTAAGTGACCGACCGATCTGGAAAGGCAGCCGTGTGGACGGACGGTGGGGTGGTGAGGATAGGAGAGGATGAGCCGAATTCGGGCCTAACCTCGGCCCCACTCGGCTCAAGAAACCCCGGAGCTGCCGGGAGGTGGATCCGTGGCAGTCCCGGGGATTGTGGCTGCGGGGCCGAGATCTCGGCTTGGACAGCTCCGCGGCCTCGGTCGATCTCAGGCCCCGGGCCTGGAGCTGCCAGATGAAAGGGCCGCAGAGTGCGGCAAGGTACCCTGTAATCGCCGCCCAAGTCCGAAAACATTAGGCCGGTGTACGCTCCCGGGAACAAGTCGGGCAGCGAAGCGGCTTTGGGCGTGAAGTTTGTACCTGAGGATGACTCAGCCTCTGGGGCGATCACCACCCTGTCGTTTAACAACAGTTAAAGAAAAGTTGGAGCTGCTTTGTCCCAAACGGAATGAATACGGTGAAGTTGTGCAGTCATAGTTTGCATTCGGAGTGCCCACTGAACAGAATTCTGTTTTCCACCAGTAAACACAGTCCCTGTATCACTCAACACACTGATACGTTTTGTAATTGTCAAACATTGCTTCAAGCAAGTGCAGAATTTGGCTAGAAAGAATCTGAGAGCAAAAAAGCATTTTAGCAATTTTGCTGAATGTTTTCTATTTTATTTTAGCCTGTCAGTTGTTTGCCCTTCTGATATATTTAGCTTGTTGCTGTTCAGGAATGTGTATATTTATATTCTAAAAGCTGTGTAAACAAGATCCCAGTGCCAGCACTAAGAGTTGGTGTACCTTTGAAATGTAAACCAACTGATATTGCTTATTTATTTTGATTTCCTACTATTGGATAAACGTTACAGTTAACACCAGGGGTGTCTTCTTATTCATAGGCATTATTCGGAGGCATTCTTAACGTGGGAATATTTGCAGATTCAACATATTTATGGAGGAGCACAAAAGGTGTTGGTTGTGTATATAGTTGTCATATTTATAAATTATGTAGCAATGTTAAGGAAGGTAAAGCAAACACCATTGGAGATGGGAGTAGAAGTGTTTTGATGGCTTGGACATATATGTCTGTGGAAATTAATTTTCCTTACATCAGCTGCTTATATTTTGATAACACTTTGCTTGGTTAATTAGTGATGGTGAGTTCATACATTATACAAGAATTTCTATGATTTGGTATTTTCAGCATTTGAATGGTGCCTCTAATTTTAGGATTGAACTTGTGAAAACATTACAAACACAGACAAATTAAATGACAGATGGAAAAGTTGGCTTTTTATCTGCCGCACAATTCAAGGCTGAAGCATTTTGATTGGACACCAGGACTGTTCCTGGCCCCTACAACCATGAAACCTCTGCTCCTTTACCTGGGTTTGCCTCTCCCAATCAGGGAAAAATACTCTGGTAAGTTCCCCTAATAGGTGAACACAGTCAGTGCAGATGATCCCATGGACCATGTGTTATCTGTAATTTGCTTCTGTTATGGCCCATTCAAAGGGCAGTTCAGCTCCCCTTGAAGGAATGTCGAGTCAATACTTGTTATACCAGCTGGCAACTCCAGAGGCTCACTGCTTTCTAGGAAAGGAACAACTGTCTAATATCCAATTTACAATCGTTCATAGTTTAAAATCTTGCATAGTTTAAAATCATGCCCATAGGTAATCCCCAATCTGTCAAACTGCAATAATCTATAAACAGGCATGCAATTCAATGTGTTATTTCACAAGTTGCTATTTGGTCACCTATTCCATAATTTTTAATTTTGTAGGACCAAATTTTGACCCCCCCTCCTCCCCCTGACATTGAAATCTATAATAATATAAACTTTACTTAATACACTGTTGGGGTACCATTAAGTGTCAAATTCAGTAAATGCTGCACATTGCAACTTGGAACCATAGAATCCTACAATGCAGAAGGAGGCTATTCGACCCATCAAGTCTGCACCAACCCCAATCCCACCCAGGCCCTATCCCCATAACTCCATGCATTTACCCTAGCTAGTCCCCCTGACACTAAGGGAAAATTTAGCATGGCCAATCCACCTAACCTGCACATCTTTGGACTGTGGGAGGAAACTGGAGCACCTGGAGGAAACCCACGTAGACACGGGGAGAATGTGCAAACTTCACACAGACAGTGACCCAAGCCAGGAATCGAACCTGGGTCCCTGCTGCTGTGAGGCAGCAGTACTAACCACTGTGCCATTTATTAACAGTCTAAAAATGCAGCCTCTACAATGCAAAACCAATCTGTAGCACTGCACTCGCAGCGATATAACATTTAAATTCTATTTATATATCCATTAAAAACTTGAAACTGTCGACCAAACTGTCTGACATTTTAATATTTTCTCAAAGGGTAGGTAGCCCTATTCATAGCTACCTTGAGTTCACATCACCATAACTACCATTAATACAATTACTTTATAAAACTATGTATATTGTATCCAAGATAACCTGTAAATCAGGACCCTGACCTTCCCATTGCTGGCCATTTTAACACATGATCCTACTCCCATGCCCACATGTCTGTCCTTGGCCTGCTGTAATGTTCCAGTGAAGCTCAACGCAAACTGGAGGAATAGCATCTTATCTTCTGGCTAGGCATGTGCCAGCCTTCTGGTCTCAACATCAAATTCAGTAACTTCAGATGATTAGTTCTACCCCACCTCGACCCCTTTGTTTTCATTTAATTTTTAACTGTTCTCTACTTTTTATTTCTTTCTTTTTCTTTCCCCCCCCCACTCTTCACCCTATTTTGTCCCCCTTTCCTTACCTTTTCTCCCCCTTTGCTTTTCCTTTCCCCTTTTTTCTCAATTTTACTTCTCTCCCACCCATCTCCCTCCACATCTTCATCTGTCACAATTTATCCTCCGATTTCAGCTTCTCTGCCGTTCACACCTTCTATTCGCTCTATGGACTGCCATTAGCAGCCTTTCCCCTTGTTTCTGTGGCTATGACTCATCTTTCATTCCATCACCCTACAGTATAAATATCACCCACTTTCAATGCCTTTTAGCTTTGACAAAGAGTCATCTGGATGCAAAACATCAGCTCTTTTCTTTCCCCACAAATGCTGCCAGACCTGCTGAGATTTTCCAGCATTTTCTCTTTTGGTTTTAGATTCCAGCATCCGCAGTAATTTCCTTTTATCCAGTAAATTATGTATCTTGCTATCTTTGCCAAGTACAAAGTTTGTAGTGCCTCCTGCAGCGAGACTACAGTTACTTCTGTCCTTCTGGTAGATTAATCCTTATTTAATCTTAGAACCAATTGGCTAACGCTGCATTACAAGAACTCACTAAGGATCCTTAGGTAGCACATCCCAAACCCACGATCACTACCATTGAGAAGGACAAGAGCAGCAGATACTTAGGAACACCACCACCTGGAAGTTCCCCTCCAAGTCACTCGCCATCCAGACTTGGAAACATATTGCTGTTCCTTCACTGTCGCTGGATCAAAATCCTGGAACTTTTACCCTAACAGCACTGTGGGTGTACCTACACCTTAGGGACTGCAGCGGTTCAAGAAGGCAGCTCACCACCACCTACTCAACAGCAACTAGAGATGAGCTATAAATCTATCTATCAATGTCCACATCTCGTAAATTAATTTTTAAAATTCTGACGAGTGTTTAATGGTGATTGACTAGTTCTTGTTGCTTAAATGTTGTTTGCTAAGTGTGTAATGATGAAGTATTCCCACCGTATGGACATTATTGGTTATTTTTCCAACATCATTATTACCCTGATATTATTTGATTTTCAAGTTATTAAATAGTGTTGAGATGCAGGTTTAAATGTATATAAGTTGTCCTCAAATAAAATAATAATTTTACCCAGGTAACCAGAAAAGTCCTAGTCATAATGGCACAGAAAGAAGCCATTTTACCCATTGAGTCAGTGTTGGTTGTTGGTAGAGCAACCCCTGCTCTATCAAGTAGCCCTGCAGATTTATTTTCCCCCAGTGCTTATCCAGTTTCCTTGTGGAATCATCTTGCCAGCAGCAAGTTCCAGGTCTTTGCCACTAGCAAGTTCCAGGTCTTTGCCACTTGCTGTCTAACAGTTGTTCTTCCTCACATGCTCTCTGACTCTTCCCCAAAACATTAAATTTGTGCCTCCAGTCTTGTACCATCAGATGTATGAGCAACTTTTGTTTGTCTATCTTATCCAAACCTGTCATAATCTTGTACACGTTGATCACCTCTTTCTTGACCTTATTCATTGCCAGGAGAGTGATCCCAGCTTTTCCAACATAATTTTGTAGCTAAATTCCCTCATCCCTGGGAACTATTTTGGTAAACTTCTTCTGCACCCTCTCAAGGATCCTTGCATTCTTTCCAAAGTGTCATGGCCAGAAGTGAAGGCACTACTCTAGTTATGGCCTAACTGGAGCTTTATAAACTTTCAGTATAGCTTCTCTGTTTTTT
Organism: Mustelus asterias; assembly: GCF_964213995.1. NCBI lineage: Eukaryota > Metazoa > Chordata > Chondrichthyes > Carcharhiniformes > Triakidae > Mustelus > Mustelus asterias. Next base: position 65,104,395 of record NC_135807.1, on the reverse strand, counting down.
ACTCTATGAAGCCCAAGATCTTGTGTTTGTTAACTATTCTTGCACCATGTCCTGTCACTTATGCAATCTTGCGAAATGTACCATTAAGTTTATATGCCCTTTCCTCTACCTTCTGCAAAAGTACATCACCACAAGCTTATCACGACTAAAGTACATCTACCACTTGTCTGCCATTTTTGCTGACCATCTATGTTCGAAGAAAAGCACTGGTGCTGGCAATGACTCTTGGGGAACACCACTGGCCACCATTCTCCAGTCTGGAAAAAAACACAACTCACTTTTTTGTACTTGAGCTAATTAGTTGTCAGCCAGTCTGACACTGGCCCTCCTATTCCACGAATCTCAGTTTTGCCAACCAGTCTTTTATATGGCACTTTGATAAAGGCTTTCTTAATATCTACGTAGATAGCATCCATTGCATTCCCTTCATCAACCTTTTCTGTTACTTCATCAAAAAATTCATTTTGATTAGTCGCACTCCGTCTGTCTTTTAAAAATCCATGCTGGATCTCCTCAATTAATCCAAACTTCAAGTGCTTTTTGATATTTTTCCCCCTATTGTATTATTTCTAAAACATTACCCACTGATGATAAACTTGATGGCCTGTAATGACTCAGAATGTTCTTGCACTCTTTCTTGAGCAAGGATGCCACCTTTTCCACTTTGCAAGCCTCTGTCTCTACATGAGTTCTGAAACAAATAGCAAGTTGAGGCGGATGAGTCACTGAATCTTGCTGCCATGCAGTTCAGGCTCTTGAAAGATTAGAGACGGCATAGTAACATAATGGTTATGCTACTGGACTGGTAAACTAGGGCCTGCAGTAATAGATTCAAATCCCACAATGGCAGCTGGTGAATTTAATTGCAACTAATTAACAAATTTGAAAGAAAATAACTAGCATCAACAAAGTTGGTGCAGATGTTCCATTTTGTGAGACGATGGTTTGTGCCCTGGTGGTCAGTTGTGTTAACCATCTCCTGGTGTGACTCAGGAGCCTGACTCTCATAGCAGCCTCTGTCGCATTTACTGGTGAGGAAGAGAATGTGCTGAGAGAATGCACAATTTGCTGGACTCTGTTCTGAGCGCTCAGCCAGCTGAGCTTTTTGTTTGTGTCTCCAATAGTGACCTTGAAAGTACCGGATGGTAGAGTAGTCTATCAGATTTGTTGATGTCCTTTAGAAAAGGAAGTTTGTCTTGCCTGTCTGGCCAGGCCTATTTTTGATAACGGAACCAGAGCAGAATTGTTGACTCTTACCTGCACTTGAAGTGACCTAAAAACTACTCACTTTTATCAAAACTGTTATGCTAAGAAAGATAAAACTGGACGGTCCATCTGGTGCCGGTCTAGGCACTGAACAACAAATGTACACCCTTCCGAGTGTTCCTTGTTAACATCTGGGGACTGTTGTCAAAATTGGGAGACTAAATGTAGCCACACTCTCAGAATCATATCTTTCAGCCAATGTCCCAGAATACCCCAACACCTTCACCCATCGTGGTATACCATTGGGAGAGAGTTACCCAGGGAGTCTTCAGCATCAAGTCTGAAGTTTCATGGCATCAGGTCAAACATGAGAAAGGAAACCTGAGATTACAGCTACCACACTCCCTCAGGTGATGAATCCGGACTCTTCCATGTTGAATATCACTTGGAAGAAGCATTGCAGATAGCAAGGACACCAAATGCACTCTGTGTGGATCTGTTGATATCTATCAGCAAGAGTGCCTTGTAGCGCTGTGGCTGACAAAGCTGGTCAAGTCCTGAAGGCCATAACTGCCAAATTAGGCTTAAGGCAAGTGGTGAGGGAACCAACATTAGGGTAAAAATCTACTTGACCTCGTCCTCATCAATCTAGCTCTTGCCAATGCATCTATTCAAAACTGTAGTGCGAGGAGTGACTGCACCAATGTCCTGTGAAGACCCAGTCCTGTCTTTAGATTGAGGACATCCTCTGTTATATTTGTGGCACCACTAGAACATAATGAAATAAATTAAGAACAGAAGGTCAAAATCTGTGGGGATGCTGTGGGTCATAGGTAGCCATGATGTGGAGATGCCGGCGTTGGACTGGGGTAAACACAGTAAGAAGTCTCTCAACACCAGGTTTATTTGGTAGCAAAAGCCACTAGCTTTCGGAGCGCTGCTCCTTCATCAGGTGAGTGGGAGTTCTGTTCACAAACAGGGCATATAAAGACACAAACTCAATTTACAAAATAATGGTTGGAATGCGAGTCTTTACAGGTAATCAAGTCTTAAAGATACAGACAATGTGAGTGGAGAGAGCGTTAAGCACAGGTTAAAGAGATGTGTATTGTCTCCAGACAGGACAGTTAGTTGGACTTTAACCTGGTGTTGTGAGACTTCTTACTGGTCACAGGTAGCAGCAGAATTGCATTCCACCATAATATGTGACTTTATGGCTGTATGTGACTCTACCCGTATCATCGAGCCAGGGACCAATCCTCAATGAGCAGCACAGACATACTTGAATATAAGATGCTAATTTGGTGAACACAGGACAACATGTATATCAAACAGTGGAAGCAGTATGCCATAGACAGCTACGTGATCGCACAATGAATGCATCACATCAAAGTTTGACAGTCTTGCAACATCGAGTTGTGAATGATGGTGAACAATTAAATTACTGAGGGAAGCACGTGCTCCATGAAATTCCATATCTGTAATAGTAGCAGAGACTAGCACCTGAGTGCAAAATCTAAGGCTGAAGCATTTGCAACCATCAATGGCCAGGAATGTTGATTGTCTGATCCATCTCGGTCTCCTCCTTGGGTTCCCAGCATCACAGATGCCAGTACAGTTAAGTGCACTGGATACACCAAAGGCAATGAACGTTGACAGCATTTGTGGCACTGAAGAGTTGTGTTCCTGAACTAGGAGATCAAACTTTTAATGTAGTTCAACACGATCATCTAATCAACATAGAAAATTTTCCTGGGTATATCCTGTCCACAAAAAAGACAAATCCAATTACTGCCAAATCAGTCTGCTCTCTGATTTAAGTTGGAATTGACAGTTCTATCCACTGGCACCCACTCATAAGTAACCTGCTAAGTGATACTTGATTTGGATTCTGCCAAGATCATTTGGCTCTAGACCTCACTTGACACTTGGTCCAAACATGTGCAAAAGAGTTAGAATCCAGTGGTGAGGTAAGAGGCTCCATTCGCTCTCCACAGATGCTGTCAGACCTGCTGAGTTTTTCCAGCATTTTCTGTTTTTGTTTCAGATTCCAGCATCCGCAGTATTTTGCTTTTATCTTATGTGAGGTAAGAGTGATTGATCTTGCATCAAGGCAACATTTGAGTGGCATCAAGGACCCCAAATAAAATTGAAATCGATGGAAATTGGGGGAAACTCTCCAATAACTGGAGTCATGTATTTAAAGGAGGATGGTTTTGGTTGTCGGAGGCCAATCATTTCAGCCCAGGATGTTGTTGCAGAAATTCCTCAGAGTAGAATCCTAGGCCCAACCATCTTAAGCTGCTTAGTAAGTTACCTTCTGTCCATCATCAGGTCAGAAGTGAGGATGTTTCCTGGTGATTGCAATGTTCGGTTCCATTTGCAGCAACTCAGAGAATGAAATTACCTGAACCTACATACTGCAATACAGCATTTATACTTGGACTAATAAGTGGCAAGCAACATTTGTGCCAGGCAATTACTTTTCCAGTGAGACAATTTAACCAACTTTCTTTACATTCTGTGACATTGCCATCACTAAATCTCCACCACCATTATTCTGATTGTCACCAGAAACTTAACTAATCAAGCTACTTAATTGTGTTACAAGGGTATGTCAGAGGCTGTGGTGAATAGCTCACCTCTTGACTCCAATGCCTTTTTACCATCTACAAGGCACACAAGTCGAGTGTGATGGAATACTCTCCACTTGCTTAGATGAGTGCAGCTCCAACAACGCGGAAGAAGCTCAACACCATTCCGGAAGAACAAAGGGCTTGATTAGCATCCCATCCAGTCCCTCATCCAGCACTATCTCCAAGATGTGCTGCAGGAATTTGACAAAGCTCTTTCAACAGCAACTTCCACACCAATGACCTGAACCACCTGGATGAATGAGGACAGCAGCGGCATGAAACACCACCTCTTGTGATTTCTCCTCCCAAGTTGTGCACCATCCTTGTAAATATATTGCCCATCTTTCATCATTGCTGGGTGAAAATCCTGGAACTTGCTGCATAACAGCAGCATGGGTGTACCAGCAGCTGTTCAAGAAGGCAGCTCATGCTTTACTTGAGGGCAATAAGGGATGGGCAATAAACGCTGACCTTCCCAGTGACGCCCACACCTGATTAACACATTAAAAGAAGAGACTTTATCACAATATACCTGCTTAGAAATTCGGGTCTGGCAGCATCTCTAAGGAGAGAAAAGAGCTGACGTTTCGAGTCCAGATGACCCTTTGTCAAAGCTGACAGTTTATTTGACTTAGCTGTGGGAGCGCGATCTCAGAATTTGTTTATGAAAGAAAGGGCTTTTAAAAGCAACACTGTAGCTTGTAATAACGTGCAAAGACAGGCTTGTGGAATAGGCCAGTGGCAGATTGTAAAGAGTACTGCTGAAGATAAAGACTTGAAGGCCAGAACTCTACCATTTTGCTCTCCACAGAATCGGTGAGGGTCCGACAAAGGAAATCTCCGTTGACCTTGGGCAGGAATTTCTGGTCTAGCCCGAGCAAGGCCGTAAAATCCCGCCCATAGATTCATGTACTCATCTTTTCGATAGTTAATGGTCATCAAGCCATAAAGGCTAGTAGCATGTTGAATCTTTTAAATAGGGGGTCACCATACACGAGTAAAGAAGTAATGAAAAAGTTTTACATGGCAATGATTGATTAGACCCGTGTTTGGTGTATGTAATTATGGTTGTCCCATTATAGACATTTAACCTATAGAATGCATACAGTGCATTATGTTGGTGACTACTCAGAAGGATAGAAAATTACTAGTTTTAAGGAAAACTTAAAAACAAAAATGACAGCCAGGAAAAGACTGGCCCCTCTCATGCATGCTGTCTTGTGCATCACAATATACAAACTTTATACCCAGCATCACTGGACCTACATCACTGGAGCAGAGAAAATAATGGTATAATAGGTTTTTAAAATTATGAAGATTTTTTACCTCCTGAGGAGTTGAGAATAAATGCTCGTGAATCAGAGGTTCAAAGATATCTCTTGGTAGAAAGAGTTGTTGCAGTATGGAATGCTTTGCCACAGCAAGGTTGAGTTCAAGACCATCATGTTGCATCTGTTAAGAGTAAATTGGGTAAATGTTTGAAGCAGATTGTATGGAGCTATGGGAAGAAGATGGAGCCGTGGGGTTTGATTTGTTGGATTGCTTTAGCTGAAGAGCTTGTGCAGTCGTATTAAATCGCCTCTTGTGTAACTTCTAGCTATTAGCCAATGGCTGCTTGCATTTTTGTCCATTGATGAACTGTAAGTACTGATTAACGAAAAATAATAACTAACCTGTACAATACAAGATAATGCGCTGAATCTTGCTGGTGGGGGCATCTTGTGGAATGCTCTGTTAAACCTTTTCCTGCACCCTTTAAATCTATATTGGTAACTGTGTGGTCAGGGCATCTAGGTCCTCAGTGAAGAATGGGACCAACAATTTATCACCCTAATCACTTGAAATTTGCAGGTTGAGAAGAAAACAAACTAAGGAGGCTGAATTAATCAAATCAGACGTAAAAAGGAAGACTGCATTATGGGAGAAAAATATGACCAAGGGAAAGAAATGATTGACAGTCTTAACGTTGAAGAGTAAGAGTTTGCAGTTTAAATTGTTCACTTTCTGGACCAGACAGTTTGACATACTCTTAGAATCCATACAGGAGGAGGCCATTCAACCGATTGAGTCTGCACTGATTCTTTGACAGGATCTTACTCATTCCCTATCCCCGTAACTCCATATATTTACCCTGCTAGTCCCCCTGAGACTAAAGGGTAATTTAGCATGGCCAATCACCCTAACCTGCACATCTTTGGACTGTGGGAGGAAACCAGAGCACCTGGGGGAAACCTATACAGACACGGGGAGAAATGGCAAACTCCACACACAGTCACCCAAGGCTGGAATCAAAGCGAGGTCCGTGGTGCTGTGAGGCAGCAGTGCAAACCACTGTGCCACCATGCTGCCCTTGATTGACATTACATTAACAATATCACATAAGTACTTAAACTGTTAATTACAGGACTTGATTTTCTGTGAGAGTTTAGTGGACAAATGATGTGCAAGTTCTGAAAAAAAATGATGAGGCTAATTGTCGGGTCCATTTATGCCAGGCAAATGAATAGGTGGCATAGCTGACCAATAAATTCTGGAGATTTGCCACTTATGGCATATCTTTATTCCCTGAATTTGCTGGCCAGTTTGTGTGTTCATGTCTGTGGTTAACATTTTTACAACAAGATCTGACCCATTATCAAATTGGGTGCCAAGGTCAATTGTTTTAAGATTGAGAGTCTTATAATGCCTTAAGTAAATGGTACATTGCCAAACTCAATTGAATGTGGATTTCTATTTGAGAGTACAAACGAAGTTGAAATATTGTATACATTGAAAGTGAATAAGATGTGCCATTTTTGAATATCGGATGTCCTGTTCACCCATCATCCCCATCACTCGTTGAGCTAAATTGACTCCCAATTAAATAGTGCATCTCAATTCTCTTCCTTGTTTTCAAATATCTTATCCCTCCTGATTTCTCTCATTTGTAGTTCCACAAGCTTTTGGCACATTTGCAATCCTCTCCTCTAACTCTTGCCTTTTGACGATCCCCTATTTTAATTGCCTCCCCAGTGGTGGCTGTGTCTTCAACTTCCAAGGCCTTAAGTCCTGGAATTCAGTCTTTAAACCTCTCTGCCTCTTCACCTCTCTTGGCTGCTCTGACATGCTTACAAAACAGCTACTTTGACCAAATGTTTGGTCATCTACCCAAATGAGGCTGTCAAATTTTGGGTCAGATCTTGGCCTCTGGATTGGTGGAGACAAGACATGTGACTGAGCATGTGCGTCTGGATCCTGTAGAAGTCCTGATACACAAACCAACATGGGAATTGCCTGGTTTAAACCACTGCAAATGTCTCAGATGCTAGTCCAGAGTCAAACTTTTGATGGTCTGTGTTACGCTTCTGGACAGTTACCCAGTGAATGTTAGACAGATTAAAACCAGATTTGACACTTAGATAATTCTATCTACCCTCTGACCTGATTTTCACCTCATTAACTCACCTATTCAAAGACTGGCACTTAACCATGTGACAGCTAGTATCATAAAGGGGTGTGACCTGTCATTCCCTTATGCCTGTACTCTGCTTTGATGAAGGAGAAATATCCCAGAGGGAATGTGCAGAAGCATCATGTTGGGAGCATCTTTATGCGCAATTTCAATCTACTCATTATTGCTACTTGGACGATTCGGACCTTTAATTTTAATAACACTCCTGTAATATATATATATATGGTGATGCTTTGCTATGTTAAAGGTGTTATGTGAATACAGGTTGTTAGGATAATGCTAAAAGAAATATGGAGAGCCACCACCATGTCCTTCCACATTTTCTGGAGGACTGCTAATATAGTGGGCAACATATCCACTTTTAGGAGCATTTCTGTACATTGAATGTATTCGTTGATATATTGATCTGAATAGACTGGATCTTGAAAAGTTAAAGTCTATGGTTATGCCTAGTGATGTGTTAAGGCATGGCGTTCTGTATCAAGTTCCATTGTCAGCTTCAGTTAAAAAGGGACTCTAAACTTGCACTTGCATGCTCTGTTCCCTTAAACGCTTATTCTTTAACAGTTATCAGTCTTGGCTCAGTGGCAGCATTCTTGTGCTGAGTCTGCAGGTTGTTGCTTCACGCACTGCTCCATAGGCATCAACATGTAATGTAGGCTGTACGAAGCATGTGCTGCCTTCTGGATGAAATGTCAAACCAGATCTGCCTTGAGTGGATCTAACAGATCCTACAACATTTTGGAGGAAGAGCTGGGGGATTTTCTTTGTCCTGGCCAATGTATCCCGCAACCAACCTGAATAAAACAGATTATCTGGTCATTATCATAGTGACTACACTTCAAGTATTTCCTTGGCTATAAAGTACTATTGTATGTCCTTGAATGTGTGTGTGTATACATGTGTATGCACACACATATGTTTTCTATTATTGGGTTGCAGTATGAGTGAGGGAGTCTTGTTCGCATGGTAAAGGACATGCTGAGACCACAACTAGAATATTGTGCACAGCTTTGGTAGTCTTATTAAAAGATGAATAAGTTTTCCTTGGAGACAGTGGAGTGATTAATTTATGGGATGAGAGAGTTGACATATGTCTTATGATGGGAATTGTGTAGCGTCAGCTTATATTCTTTCGAGTTTAGAATGTGAAGTAACTTCTTTGAAACATAGGATTCTGGGGCGTTTATTATGGCAGATAGGCTGCTCCCCCTAGTTGGAGAGCCTACCACAAAAGGGCACAGTCTCCGGATATGAGGTTAATCATTTAAGATTGAGATGAAGAGGCTGGGCATTGAGGATCTGAAATTCAATCAAGTAGACGAATTTTGAAGGCCTTTATGACTTAGATGATCTGTATGCTGGGTGGACTGCTGAGCCATTTCGTAAGATCTGTCTTGGTTGTATCCGCATTTAATGTGTAATTTATGACCACAATTTGCATGTTAACTCATGTTTAACTTGGGTTGATTTGGGGTTTTAGAGTATAGGTTATTACCCAAGATAATTAATGCTTGCTTTTCAACTCTTGTATCGCAAAATTTCTTCTGTTTTAAGCCATGGAATCTTGTTCATTCCTTCAATAAATAACTGGGATTTTGGATTTTAAAAAAAAGTCTTGTTTTCTTCAGAGATCAGAACAGTGTATTCTGATGAATGGAGGGCCAAAGATTAGGTAAATGGCAGGACAATTTTATGTGCTGAACCTCAGAATAAACTCAAGACTGTACGTTTCAAATATTTGTATGTTACATTGAGCAATTACATCGTTCATAGATTTGAATTGCAGCTCATTTTGATTGCTGTGAACTTGTCCACCATTTTTATATATATATAATTGAAAATAATCCTTTACTTTTTTGTGAACAGGTGTAAATAAATAACTGATGTAAAGTGAAAGCTGAAGGAAGTGGCAGTAGCAATATGAAGTTGTATGTATTTCTGGTTAACACTGGAACTACCCTTACATTTGACACAGAACTTGCTGTACAGACGTAAGTATATACCTTCAAAGTTTTACCAGATCCCAAAGACCTTTAATGTAGAAAATAGTTCAAAATGTTTGCTGTGATGTTGATGTCTATGTTGTCTCTCACCTGTGCAGTACATGCAAAAGTACACCTTGCATTTTTAAAAACGTAGCTAGCTTTTATGCAATCTTTCATGGCACTGTTGTTTAATCAAATTGAATGCATACATTTAGTTAACATTAAAAGGAGCTATGAATTTGCATTCAGTGGTACTTGGAAGATAAGATGAAAATTGGGAAAGGCCCACCAGGTTAAGCTTTCCTTTTTTCTTTTATATTCTACCTGCACACATTTCAAGAAAAATCAGTGGGCCAATCTCCATTGGTTGTACCAAACTAAACTAAACTGACTTACACTCTCAATAGCACAAAGAAGTCCTCTGTAGAGACAATTTCTTCAGTTCTTTACTCCTTTCCCCCGCCTTGTTTCAGAGCCGTACTGTTGTTCTCCCGATCGAATGAGTTCTCAAAATACTTACTGCCTTGAATTACCATTTCCAACTTGCAAAATGACGTAAATGAGGCACTTTTATAGGCTGAAACTTGGATTTATGTTCTGGACTTGTTTGGATTTTTGAAGTTGAGACAGTTTTGTTTAGCATATTTCCCTTGAGAGTTGAACACCAGTCTTGATCTACATTTTAAAAAAATAGCTCCATGAGCACTGGTTCAGCCTGTTTTGCATTTTGACAGTCACATAATGAAGGATGTTGGTGGTTTTGCTCATTCTTGGATATCTCAATCACAAGTATGGGAAGTGGATGAAAAATGGCTCAAATTTTAACTTTGTCAAGATGACATGCCTCACAGTGCCAGGGACCTGATTCCTGGCATGGGTAACTGTCTGTATGGAGTCTGCATGTTCTCCCTGTGTCTGCATGGGTTTCCTCCGGGTGCTCCGGTTTCCTCCTACAGTCCGAAAGACATGCTGGTTAGGTGCATTGGCCATGCTAAATTCTCCCTCTGTATTCCCGAACAGGCGCCGGCGTGTGGCGACAAGGGGATTTTCATAGTAACTTCATTGCAGTGTTAATGTGAGCCTACTTGTGACTAACAAAAAAACTTTACTTTTATGACCCAAACTCTGCTGGAGATGCGTACTTCAAATACATGTGGATTTTTCAAACCTTAGTTGCAACACTGCCATTAAAATGAACAATTACTTCCTTCTCTGTTTAAACTGAGCCTGTGCTGTTAACTGTTTTTGTACAAAATAACCTGAGATTTTTTTTAAACATAGCTTTGAATTGGGGAGTATCATTAATGACAATGTATAAAGTGCCATGTTTGATATTGACTTTTCCCAACACACTTGGTTATAATTACTAATGTTCAAATATATAAACTTTGATTCTGAAACAAGTTTGCCTTTTTTACTTCCATCATGACCTAGAATTACTTTGGAATTATGTGTTGGTTATGTTGTAACTCAAGGAATAGACTTAATCCATAATCTAGCATGCATCATGCATATACTGTTTTTTTTGATGGATTGTGCTCTGAATGATCTAATTTGGGAGTTCCTGTCATTATTGATGCTGATAAAATCTTCACAGTTAAATTTGTCATGAATTCAACACGAAACTGCCGGTCTGTCTTTGCCTCTTATCTACTCCAACTGATATTTAAGTAAGCTCTTTGCAGTTGAGCTAAGTTCTGTACTTGAGGGACAGAGATAAAGAGCGAACATTGAATATCTCAGCATTTCACATCGCAGACTAGTATTTTCCATTCCTTGTTGGCTTTCCCTTGATTTGAGGATGACATCTACTCTAGGTCACTGGTTTCTGCTTTGGGTTTCATGTAATTGAATAGGCTGATTCTCAACCTGTAGATCAGTGGGCATATGATCAAGGACGTGGATCCAGAGTGCAAGATTTGCTTCCTTTTCTGCTATTGCTTTATTCAAACATGTTAATGAGACAATGTAGAATTATGGACGAATTGTTGCCATTTTGGTAGCAGGTTTCCTCCCAGGCATTGATGTCAATGCTGTTGTACTTTAAGGAGAGCTTCAGAGTGTTTTTTTTCATTGTCCTCTGGAATGTTGGCCATTTGAGAGTTGAGACGACAGGATTTGGCAGGGGAGATGCTTTTTGGCCATCTGGTGGTGCTCTGTTGACTTTGCAGGAGATTTGCCTGGATGCTTCTAGAGCTGGCTTCTTGAAGAATATTACCATTTAATTGATGGTTCTTCCATTGGATCAGGAGGATGCGGCAGAGGCATTACTGATGGAATGTCTCTAGCACCTGTATGTATTGATGATGCAAGTACATAATTCGATTCTGTGCAGGAGTGTGGTGATCACAACTGCTCTGTACATTAGGACTCCTGTTGACTTGCGGAGATCTTTTGTCTTAAACACTGTTCAAATTTGGAGAAGGCTAAGCTGGCTCAGCTGACCTCGTGTTGGATTTTCTCTCCATTAGTGGTTTTTTGATAGAGGTAGCTGCCAAGGTATGGGAAGTGCTCGGTATATTCCATCAGCATGTTACCAGCTGTGCACTGGGGTTGAAGTCACTATTATCTGGCCACATCAATTCCCGGCTTGGGTCACTGTCTGTGTGGAGTTTGTACGTTCTCCCCGTGTCTGTGTGGGTTTCCTCCAGGTGCTCTGGTTTCCTCCCACAGTCTGAAAGATGTGCTGGTTAGGTGCATTGACCCGAACAGGCGCCAGAGTGTGGCGATTAGGGGAATTTCACAGTAACTTCATTGCAGTGTTAATGTAAGCCTTACTTGTGACTAATTAATAAACTGTACTTTACAGTGTTGCAGATCTTAAACATGCCATCCAAGCTAAATATAAAATTGCAACTCAGCATCAAGTGTTGGTCGTCAATGGAGGAGAATGCATGGTTGCCGATAGGCGTGTTTGCAGCTACAGTGCCGGGACGGTAAGTCAGCATTAAATTTAAACAATTTGCTTAATTTTAAGTATGTTCCATCTCGAGCACTGCTAATGCATCACATTGGACAAACAAAATGTTGCTTCTAAATATAGATGAAGGGTTAAAAGTGACTTTTTTCATAATTAGAATAATAAACAAAGAACAAACTTATTTAACAGTTATGATGCATTTCAATTTTTAATTTAGCAATGGAAATTTTTTTTATTTCTCTGTACAATAGAATAACACCATCAGTACTAATACTGAAGCATGTCAGCCCTAATATTAGATGGTAAATAAGTGCTTCACTTTTTTAAATATCATGTCCATGCTAATTTCTGAAGAAGTTCTAAGATGCTACCTCTGGTTTTAAAGCATTAGGAGCAGAGTCTAAACGAAACCTCGGTGAGAAAAGTTTAGTTGACTGAATAGGTTACAGATTCCTTAATGCAAATTTGCATCGTGATAAATTCAGAATATTGTCTACAGGGATATTTATAAACCATTTAAAAGATTTAAATTGCTGGGGTGGCACAGTGGTCAGCACTGCTGCCTCACAGCTCCAGTGACCTGGGTTCGATTCCTGACTTGAGTCACTGTCTGTGTGGAGTTTGCACATTCTTCCCGTGTCTGCGTGGGTTTCCTCCGGGTGCTCCGGTTTCCTCCCACAGTCCAAAGATGTGCGGGTTAGGTGCATTGGCCATTCTAAATTGCCCCTTAGTGTCAGGGGGATTAGCAGAGTAAATATATGGGGTTATGGGGATAGGGCCTGGATGAGATTGTTGTCAATGCAGGCTTGATGGGCCGAATGGTCTCCTTCTGCACTGTAGGGTTTCTATGATTTCTATGATTCAAGACTTGGAAGTCTGTAATAATCCTAGAATTGAAGACTTATTGATTCGCTCTTCGACTATGGAGCGTGTGAGATTGGCTTTCAGAGGGATATGGGACAATTAAGTAGATGGACTAAGTGAGATCAAAGGCTATGACCATTGGAACAGAAAGTATGAAATGTTATAAAATTATTTGAGATGATTATGTAGTAATGGTATCCAGTTAATGTAAAACAGTTAGCAGTAATATGAGTATATAATACATCTTGATCTTGCATTAAAACAGATTATGCCACTGTATGTCGACAACTGCTAAGGTAGCATTTGGAATCATAAGTGCACTTTTTGTCTGGTCTAACTTTAGGAAGATGTGGGTGTGTTCAGAGGAAAGTGGCCGATATTGATTTCTGCTATTTTGATCTGAAAATTTGAGGGATTTGTTACACTTATCTATATTTTCCAGTGAAAATAGATAGAAACAAAAATGATGTGAGGGAAGGATAATTTGGCTGCCAGAAAGTTAGAATCATGTGTGTAGAATTAGCCCATGTGTGTAGAATTAGCCAATGTGTGTAAATTGAATTAGCTTCTATTAAAACTATTAAATGTATTGTGATAAATACAAATGGAAATGATCTGCCTGTTTGGAGCAAAGTCTGCTTTGTGATCACAGATATATCATACAAACATATGAATTAGAAGCAGGAATAGGCCACTCGGCTCCTCAAGCCTACTCTACCATTTAGTGAGACCATGGCTGATCTGATTGTAACTTCAACCCCCATATTCTTTCACCCCTTGTTGACCATCTGATTGCCCTGAATTTTTCCAAGTGCCCTGTGATAATATCTTTAATAATGGTTTCTAACATTTTCCCTATGACAGATGTTAGGCTAATTGGCCTGTAGTTTCCTGCTTTCTGTCTCCCTCCCTTTTTGAATAGAGAAATTATGTTTGCTATCTTCCAAACTAATGGAACCTTCCCCCAAATCTAGGGAATTTTGGAAATTTAAAACCAATGCATCAACTATCTCATTATCCACATCTTTCAAGATCTTAGGGTGAAGTCCATCTGGACCAGGGGGATTTGTCAGCCTGCAGACCCAATACTCAATGTCACTTCCGTGGTGATTGTAAGTTCCTCCCTCCCTTCCATTTCCTGATTTATGCAGCTGTTTCTGGGATGTTACTTGTGTCCTCTATAGTGAAAGCAAAATACCTGTTTAATTCATCTGGCATAGCTCTATTTTCCTTTACCAATTCCCCAGGTGCACTTTCTATTGTACCAATGCTCACTTTGTTAACTATTTTCTTTTTAAAAAATATATATATGGAAACTCTTGCGGTCCATCTTTATATTACTGACGAGCTTTTTCTCCTGCTCTAGTTTTTCCCTCCTTATCAATCATTTTGTCATTCCTTCCAATCTTCTGACCTGCCACTTGTCTTTGCACAAATGTTTGCTTTTTCTTTAAGTTTAATACTTCTTTAATATTTTTATTTAACTACAGATGATCAGCTCTTGCCTTAGAATTTTTCTTTTTCATTGGAATGTGTTTATTCTGAATTCTTGCCTTTCTAGTTTATTATCTCAACCCAAACTGCTTCTACACAACCCACGACCACTTCCGTCTGAAAGGACAAGGGCAACAGATATATGGGAATTCCACCCCCTGCAAGTTCCCCTACAAGCCACTCACCATCCTGACTTGGAAATATATCACTGGGTCAAAATCCTAGAATTCCCTCCCCAACAGCAACCCACAGCACGTGGACTGCAATGTTTCAAGAAGGCAGCTCCTTCTCAAGGACGGCCATAGATGGGCAATAAATGCTGGCCAATCAACGACGCCCATGTCCCACAATTGATTTTTTAAAAAAATCCTGGTTTCCTGAACTTGGCTGATCCCTCTCTAATGTGCTAATACCATTATTAATTAACAGAGCCACCCCTCCACCTCCAACTTCCTCTTCTTCCTCAGTGTCACACATCCTTCAATATTCAGCTCCCAATCTGTCATCCTGTCGCCATCTCTCCAATGGCTATCGGACCATCTTGATCTGTTTTGTTTCAAATGCTATGTGCATTGGCCTTATTACTTTTGTAACATCTAGCCTTATATGCTAACTGACTCCGAGATTTGTCCTCTGTTGCTTCCTGTCACAATCTGTTCATCATTTACCATATTAGTATCTATTTCTCTTGTCTTGACTCAATTTTTTGATATATCACATTTTCCTAAATTTGATCCCTGGCCCCTGTTATTTAATTTAGCCACTTTCCACCTCTGTACTTGTGCAGCTGCAGTTTGTACTCGTTGGAATTTAGAAGGCCGAGGGGGGATCTTATAGAGACCTATAAGATAATGAAGGGGCTGGATAGGGTAGAGGTGGAGATTATTATTTCCACTTAGAAAGGAAGCTAGAACTAGAGGGCACAGCCTCAAAATAAAGGGGGGTCAGTTTAGGACAGAGTTGAGGAGGAACTTCTCTCAGAGGGTGGTGAATCTCTGGAATTCTCTGCCCATTGAAGTGGTGGAGGCTACCTCGTTGAATATGTTTAAATCACGGATAGATGGATTCCTGATTGGTAAGGGAATTAGGGGTTATGGGGATCAGGCGGGTAAGTGGAACTGATCCACTTTAGATCAGCCATGATCTTATTGAATGGCGGGGCAGGCTCGAGGGGCTAGATGGCCTACTCCTGCTCCTATTTCTTATGTTCTTATGTTCTTAAAACATCGACCTCAGAAGATTTCAGATGCAGACCATCATAAAATCATAGAATCCTACAGTGAGAAGGAGGCAATTCAGCCCATTGAGTCTGCACTGACCACAATCCCACCTAAGCCCTACCCCATAACCCCATGCATTTACTGTAGCTAGTTCCCCTGACACTAAGGGTCAATTTAGCATGGCCAATGTACCTAACCCGCACATCTTTGGACTGTGGGAGGAAACCGGAGCACCGGGAGGAAACCCACGCAGACACGGGGAGAATGTGCAAATTCCGCACAAACAGTGACCCAATCCGGGAATCGAACCCGGGTCTCTGGCGCTGTAAGGCAGCAGTCTAATCACTGTGCTGCCCGTCCTAATGGTACATATCCTATTTTCCTGGTGCCAGTGCCCCACAAACCAGAACCCCCTTCTCCTACACTCGCCTTTGAGCCCCATATTCAACTTTATCTAATCTTATTTGTCCAGTGCCAATTTGCACATGGCTCAGGTAATAATCCAAAAATTATTACCTTTTGAGGTTCTACTGTTAATTTGGTGCCTACCTTATCATACTGACTATGCAGAATATGCTTCCTCATCTTACCTGTGTCATTGGTACCTGCATGGACCAGGCCAATGGATCCACCCCCTCGCACTGCAAGTTCCTCTCCAGCCCTGAGCAGATTTCCAAACCTTGGCACCAGAGGCAACACAGCTGCCTAGACTCTCACTTCTTGCTACAGAGAACTGTCAATCCCCTTTCATTCTACTGTCCCCTACTACCACTATATTCTTGCGTGCTTCCCCCCACTTGAATGGCATCCCGTACTGCAGTGCCATGGTCAGTCAGCACATCCACCCTGAAACCCCCACTCTTATTCAAGCAGTGCAGGTTAGGTGGATTGGTTATGCTAAATTGCCAGAGTGTCGGGGGACTAGCAGGGTAAATACGTGGGGCTTAGCGAATAGGGGCTGGGTGGGATTGTGGTCGGTGCAGACTCGATGGGCCGATGGCCTCCTTCTGCACTGTAGTGATTCTATGATTCTAAGCTGAAAGAACCTCAAACCTGTTTGGCAATTGCAGAGGCTGATGCTCCTGCCCTCTGGGGTCCCTTACCCTCCTCAGCTGCAGTCACACCCTCCTGTCCCTGACCACTTTTCAAACTAGAAGATCCTATCCTCGATGTGTGATTGCCTCAACTCTCAACTTCCCTGGTTGTAATGTCCGCAGCTCAACCCCTAGCTCAATGACTCTGAGCCTAAGCTCCTCAAGCCACAGGTACCTGCTGTACAAGTGTTTGCCCAGGATCTGTCATGTAGGATATAAGACTTGCATTTTCTAAGTGACAAAATGAAAACACCAGTATTTAATAAATTACCTTTTCAATTTATCCATAATTAAATTTGGTCTTCTCATTTTAAACTGCACTGAGTTTTCAATATTTAGTACAGTACATATGGATTAGAATCCATGCATTAATTTGAAATGTATGTGGCAGATAGAATATGATTTCTATCATTTTGTGCAGTTATTAAATATATGACCATTTGTATAAGTTTCTATTCCTAGTGTGCTTTAAATTGATAGGGTGTTCCAATATATTTCTGTAACCAAGCTGCTGCTCATTCTTGTTCTGTAGGAAAACGCTGCTAAATTTCATTTTGATTTCGTTTTGTAAATTTTAATTCGCAGGATACAAATCCCATATTTCTATACAACAAAGAGATGATTCTATGTGACCGTGCACCGACGATACCCAAGACTACATTTTCTGCAGAAAACGAGATGGGGCTAAAGGTAGAGGAGTCGCTTATGATGCCAGCAGTATTTCATACAGTAGCCTCCAGAACTCAGCTTGCTGTGGTAAGATTAGTAAAAATCTATGTATATCATTTGTTTGTATTTTATATAAGTTACCAAAGTTATTGTTGTAATATTGTCTCCTAAGTTAATGTTATAATCAACTGCAAATGGTTCTCCATATCATTGTGATACTGTTAATCAACCAGCATGTTTCTGATCTGCAGAAGTGATATTCAGTGCAGAAATATGCCTGGTCTGTCCTTGCTGGATGAGAGACTTGTTTTTCTTACAACTTTTTTGTTTGATTGTAACGTTAAAAATAAATACACGGGATGATCCTTTTTATTCTAGGATTTTAGTTAAATGCTAGTTAGATTTTGGTAATTTTTTAATGAAATTAAGTTTGATGGAAATCTTCTTTCCTATTTTCCTACTCTTTCCTAATACCTTTCAATTCTAGAATGCAGGTGGAAGCCTCAAATGAGTGCTTCCTGTGGAGGTTGGTTGATTTTTTTTTTGTACTTTCCAAAATTGTAATTAAATGAGCTTCATTAAAATTTGACCATTCATCTATTTTTTTATTATTGTGCAATAATATTCATTGGGCATCGCCATTTTATTCTCATGTCTTTGCTCCTATTTTCATGTTTTGGCTCCTATTGGAGGCATGAACTTTGTTACTTTAAATCTTACACTTTCTTAAAAGTTGCCTATAGTTAAGAGCAAAATTGTTATAGACAAAAAGTGTCAATATTTGAGAATGGATTGAATAGGTTGATGAAGGAAAAGGGAATAGAGGAATATGGGAACAGGTTTTGTAAATGTAACTGCACGTGGACAGAGGTTAGTCCGAAAAATGTGCTGGTTACGTGCATTGCCACGCACCTAAATTCTCCCTCAATGTACCTGAACAGGCACCGGAGTGTGGTGATCAGGGGATTTTCACAGTAACTTCATTGCAGTGTTAATGTAAGCCTACTTGTGACTAATAAATAAACTTCTGGTGAAGACAGACTTGAAAATCCAAAGAGAGAGATTGAGGTATTGCAATAGTATAGTGATGTGGGGAAAGCGGAGTGGGGCAGGGAGTGGAACATAAAATGTAGAAGAAATAACCTCTTCTAACTTTTTTATGTTACTATTTTAAAGACCCAGACTGATCCCTCCTTGGGCCTCTGATTTCTTCCACCTCCCAAATCCTATCTAACTTGCCTCACACACTTATCTTCTCCCTTGCCTGTCAGTTTCCATGGGATCATTAAACTTGACCTGCTTTAGTGCAGTTTAAAAAAAAAGTATGTCCTTCACTTTGGCTCTGTTAATGATGCTGGGCCTGGTGAAAGCTACACTGCCTGGACCTTGCCTGGCCTGTGTCAGACAGGCACAGAAGAAATTTGGCTCATGTCTGGAGTGACAGTCCAACACTGGCCATGCCAAGGAAGTTATGGCCCATGGTTTAGAGGGGTTTAACATTCAAAGCCATGTCTTGCAGTTGTCTGTCAACTTTGTAGTGCCTTTGCTCAGGATCTGGTCCAGAATGCAGAAGCATGGAGTTTGGGGTCTAACAAATATTAACAACGTGGATGGACTTGTAGGACATGGTTGTTGGGAGAACATTTGTATACATGTTGAACGACATTGGAGCCTAGCTTTTGAAACCTGTGGTAGCCCATTGGTCAGTCTCCTCTATGCACTTCTGTCTTGCTTAAGGTGGACTCTGAACCATGTGTTATGAAGGAGCGTTTCAGCAACTGTCTCAACCCAGGTTGGAAGCAACCTGAACAGCTTTAGAAGCAAGCCAATGTGGAACCCGGAAAATTATTCCAGAATGATGGAATCAATCTTTTTATTGACTTGCTTCAAATGCAATAAATTAAAATAAGAATATGGCAACAAGAAGTTAGAATACTGGTGCAGCATTATTAATGAAAGGGCACCTTGTCCATAATCATCAGAGTTGTTAACCAGCACGCATGGATATGTCTCAAATCATGCTCCGTATCCAGCCAGGGATTTTGAGGGGGAGTGGTGGGAGGGTGCAATTTCTGTAAACTAACAAATGTGTAACGATTGCTGTATGTTGTAATTGGGTACATATAATATGCTTGCAGCATGTTTCTAAAGATTTGAACGTGCTCCCTCAAATCCTGTCTTAACCTGTTCTTTTAATTAGATCTTCCCCTTTCTCAACATGTCTTCCTTTACTAGTTTTACTCTTTAGAGAAATTATTTTTGTTTACTCACTGAATCATTGACAACTTCTTTCCCTATGTACTCAACTTCTGCACTGAGTGTCATTTTCTCACTTTCATGCATCACTTATTTCAACTTCTGAGTCAACTGGAAAGTCTACATCTGCAGAATTTTTAATTTTATGGCAGAGTGTGCACTTTGTTCCTTAGGGACACAAACTGTTTACTATAGGAGAGCTTGGGTGCAGGTTTGCGGTGCCAAGGTTTAGGGAATCCTTAAATGTGACAGAGTTAAACCAACTAAAAGTAAACAATTTATCAGTAAAGAGCATTGTTAATCCAGCTACTTATCAACACTCTGGTACACTGCCATCCTATTGTTACCCTTGAAGTCAGGTGAACTGACACCATGGACAAAGACTCAAATTCTTAAATTAATGCATAACAAATCTCCTTTATCGTACTCCACTGAGTTAACGCAAAATTACACCAGTGGTCGGTGCTGGGCCCATCGCTGTTTGTTATCTATATCAACAATTTGGATGAGAATGTACGAGGCATGATCAGTAAGTTTGCAGATGACACTAAAATAGGTGGTATTGAAGACAGTAAGGAAGGTTATTAAAAAGTGCAGCAGGATCTTGATCAGCTGAGGAAGTGGGCCGAGAAGTGGCAAATGGAGTTCACTGCAGATAAGTGTGAGGTTTGCATTTTGGAAAGTCAAATCAAGTTAGGACTTTCATGGTGAAAGGTAGGGCTTGGGGAATATCGAAGGAACAGAAGGGCCTTGGAATTCGGGTGCGCGGTTCTCTAAAGGTGGAGTCACAGGTAGATAGGGCAGTGAAGAAGGCTTTCGGCATGTTGGCCTTCAGTCAGGGCATTAAATATAGAAGTTGGGAAGTTATGTTGCAGTTGTACAGGACATTGGTGAGGCTGCACCTGGGGTATTGTGTTCAGTTTTGGTTGCCTTGCTATAGGAAAGATGTTATTGAACTGGAGAGAATGTAGAAGAGATTTACAAGGATGTTGCCAGGACTTAAGGGACTGAGTTATAGGGAGAGATTGGACTGATTGGACTTTTTTCTTTGGAGCGTAGGAGACTGAGGGGTGATCTTATAGGGGTGTATAAGATCATGAGAGGCATGGATAGGATGAATGCACTCACGTCTTTACCCCAAGGTTGGGGAATCGAAAACTTAGAGGGCGTAGGTTTAAGTTAAGAGGGGAAAGAAATAATGGGAACCTGAAGAACAACTTCTTTACACAAAGGGTAGTATGTATGTGGAATGAGTTGCCAGAAGAAGTGGTAGAGGCAGGGACATTGACAACATTTAAAAGGCATTTGGACAGATATATGGATAGGAAAGGTTTAGAACGATGTGGGCCAAATGCAGGCAAATAAGGTTAGCTTAGATGGGCATTTTGGTCGGTTTGGGCCAAAGGGCCTGTCTCCATGCCGTAGATTCTATGATCAATGTTATGCAAAAATTATTTAACCTCTGACTTTGTTACAGACAAGTAACTAACCTTTGCCCTACTCTGTTCTACACACAAGTATTCAAAAGGTATCAAAATATACAAACTCGTGTCTTAAATTTAAAGATTCAGTCAGGATAGGCAACCACACCTCCTCCATGGTTATCCTCAACATCGGTGCCCTGCAAGGCTGTGTCCTCAGCCCCTTACTTTACTCCTTATACATTTATGACTGTGGTCAAATTCCACTCCAACTCCATTTTCAAGTTTGCTGATGACACCACTGTAGTGAGTCGGATTACAAACTGACGAAATGGAGTACAGGAAAGCGAGAATCTGGTGAAATTGTGTGATGACAATCTCTCCCTCAATGCCAGTAAAACAAAGGAGATAGTCATTGACTTCAAGAAGTGTAGTGGGGGACACGCCCCTATCTCCTGTCTGTATCGCCGGTGATGAAATGGAAATGGTTGACAGCTTCAATTTTCTAGATGTCCAGATCACCAATGCTGATGCTACAGTTAAAGCCCAACACCACCTCTACTTTCTCAGAAAGCTAAGGAAATTTGACAAGTCCGCTACAACTCTCCTCTAATTTTTACAGATGCACCATAGAAAGCATCCTTTCCAGATGTATGACAGCTTGGTATGGCTCCTGCTCTGACCAAAATCGCAAGAAATTACAAAAGGTTGTGAACGTAGCCCAGTGCATCATGCAAACTAGCCTCCCATCCATTGATTCTGTCTACACTTCCCGCTGCGTTGGAAAAGGCAGCTAGCATAATTAAGGACCCCATGCATCTTCCACTGCCTTCTGTCGGGAAAAAGATGCAAAAGTCTGAGATCACATACCAAATGACTCAAGAACAGCTTCTTCCCTGCTGCTATCAGATTTTTGAATGGACCTACCATATATTAAGCTGATCTTTCTTAGCCAAGACTGTAACTCTATTCTGCACCCTCTCCTTTCCTTTTCCCCTATGTACTCTATGAACAGTGTGTTTTGTCTGTATAGCGTGCAAGAAACAATACTTTTCACTGTATACTAATACATGAGACAAATCAAATCAAGATGCTACTTGTGGCGAGGCGAATTGATCACATTGCCTACAGATGTGTTTTGTTTCTGTGTGTCCGAATCCCAGACTCGAGGTCTTACGGTGCTTACTCCTGGGTTACTGCAGCCGATGTCTTTTTGTGCCTCCTTCTTCAAGAGATCCTGCTGGTACTGGGCATGCTTCCTGTCATGTACTCCAAGGATAGGCACTATTCAATCACTGTCATTTTGGTCACAAATACTGAGAGTTGCCCCTCTATCAGGGGTCAGAATTCTCAAAACAACATGACACGCAGGGACCTGTGTTCAATCACTGTCTGTTCAGGTATAGCAACAGCCACTGTCTAATCAATTCTCGCGTTTGTTCCATAACTACTCATCCTGTTCTTTGCTGCTCCTACAGTCCTGAGCCTGATGTAGAGTTAGCCCTTTTAGCCATCAAACTTTGCTGGTGTCTTTATGAATACCCATCAGGCTACATTACCTATTACATAAAATTCACAGTCCGGAGAAGGGTCATCCTACCCAACTGATATATTGATTATCCACACAAGTTTACTTTTAATTTCATTTACAAATCCTTCCAGTTCTTAGTGCCTTGCATACTTATCTAGCTGCTTCTTAAATGCATGTTAATGCATTTGTTTAGCTTGTGGGGCGGGGTTATCTAGAGTTAAAGGTAAAGAATCCCAGTAATGGGACTACTCCTGGTTCCTTTGGGGCTGGTTTGCCAATTATTCATTAGTACCCTAGAGTACTGGAGACCTCCCTGCTTACTGCATTTGCTACAAGCAGTAGAGTTGCTCCTAAATATCCATTGCTAGGTACATGACCTGAAAGAAATGAATCCATGTACGTTCTAATATCTAGGCTGCAATTAATGTCTTCTAGCAGCTTAAGTTTGTTTTCAATTTTATAACTGACATCTACTTTTGCTGTGGTGGAAAGGCTTACACAAGGCAATCTGAATCATGTCAACCTCTTCAATATTTTGCATTTAATGCCTGAAACAAGGCTTATTAATTACCATCCACATTAATTCAGATTGCTATGAGGAGCATTTTGAAAGAAGAAAGTACACTAAAGCTCACCTCCCTCCAGAGATCCTAAAGTCATAATGGACTGGAAGCCTTTCTCCCTGCAGCTGCATCCCATTTTTGTTCAAGTTTACTTTTTAATTTATTCTGAATATCACACCTGCGCTGGAGGAATTTTGCATGCTTCGGAGTTCTGAACCATGAAAGAACAGATTTTTTTTGTATTATAAATGTAGCCTGCTTTAAGGCTATTCTGTATATGAAGAAAAGTTGATAAATGTGGATTGCACTTTAGCCCTTTTTAATGTTTTCTGTGATGTTAGCATCCTTGCCCCATATGTTGATATGAGTAAAGGAGTAAGAGTTTTCCTGGATATTAGAATTAATGACCCAAACCTTCCTGACAGCGGAGATGCCATGGCAAGTCATTACTGACTCTGTAATCTTGCATGCCTTTTTTCACTGATTTCTCTAAATTCCGTTCACTTCAACTTTTCATTCCCACAGAAGTGCTGTTTATAATTCAGCAAAATGTTAGATTTGGTCAGTTGTGCGAGCAGATTCTATATGTTATGTAATAAAAATCAAGAAATCACAATTATAGTCAGTGCTGTTCCTTACTTTGCTCAGTAATCATGTACTCGCATGATATTGGGTTCAAGTCACAAGATATTGTGTTCAAGTCCTACTCCAGGACTTGGGCTGGTGTTTCAGTGCCATGGTAGGCATATGCTGTATTGCTGGAGTTGCAGTCTTTCAGATGCCATGTTTGACAAGACCCTATCTGCATGTTTAGGTGGGTATAAAATCAAGAGCTGGGTACTCCTCTCGTTCAGCACACATCTCTCTGACACTACCAAAAGCAGATGAACTTACCAATTGTATTATGTGTCATTAATAGAACTTGCTTTCTGCAGACAAGCAGCATTACTTCAATGTAGTTGATACCTTTCAGATTGACTATGGAGTACTTTCAGATATCTAGAGCTTAAATTTAGTTATTGGGCTGGGACTTAAAGTTGGGTACGTTTTTGGTATTGATCCACATTGTGTTGTTTAGTGTGATTTTTCTTTTACAAGCTGCCCTAGCAGTTCAGTTAAGGGTGCAGGCAGATTCACTTGTGAACTCCTCCAACCTTGAGAAATTACCCCCAATATTAGAGTTGGGAGCTGCTTAACTGTACGTAGGTGAGAGAGACCTGGAAACTCATGATGGAAATGCCCTCTGGGGACTTTATTAAAAGGTGAGATTAAAACTGATCATCTCACAATCAAGTTCGTATTGAATGGTCAGAAATGATAGATGGAGCACTGGCCCGACACCAGGAGGTCACCTCCATCTCTGAACAATGTTTCAGTCTTGTTGGGAGTTTGCATGCTGACTGGAAAATTTCAGTTGTCATCAGTAGCGGTGTTAATAGAACTTTAATGATCCCTGATTGGCTCCAAGCCTCTTGTGGGTAACTATTCCTGGCCCAAGCCAACATGTTCTAAAATGTCTTGGAGAAGTGAATATCCCAGTTAGTGGCAGAATGCTGCAGACTTACTGCTCTTACCTGCACAGCCATTTAAAAATTCAAGCCCTTGAATTCATGAAAGGCAATTTATGTCTTAAATCTACAATTCTTAAATCACTTTGAAGAAAGAAGTGCATTCAACAAATATACAGCTACATATCTGGTTGAGGTTCCAGAAAGCATGGAGGCTGGCTGGGTCATTGAACGTATTATTCAAGTTAGAATTACAGATTTTTGATAGACAAGGGAATCGAGGAGCAGTTAGGAAAGTGAAGTGAGACCACAACCAGATCAGCCATTAAAGAATGAATTAATTAATGAATGCCAGAGCAGGCCCAGCAAGGCCGAATAACTTAGTCTTGCTCCCAGGTCCGATGTTCCTAAAAAATGCTATAATCGATTTGTTTGGTTAGATTCTTGATATTTTTCAGTTAACCTATTCATTAGAAGTCATTAAATCTTTGTTCAAATTGTTATTGCGAATCAGGAATATAAATCTGAAGAATTGACAGCATATTTGCAAAGATATCTGGAGAAGAAAATATTGCAATGCATTTTGATCTATATGCTTAAGTCATCATACAAATCAGCTCACATTTTCTTTGTGTTTTTTGTTTTCTTGGGTAGGAGATGTATGAAGTAGCAAAGAAACTTTGTTCGTTCTGTGAAAGATTGGTCCACGATGAACACCTTCAGCATCAAGGTTGGGCTGCCATTATGGCTAATTTGGAGGACTGCACCCATTCTTTTCAGAAGCTACTGGCAAAGTTTGAAAATGCATACAGCAATTACGAACGTTCTGTGGAAGATATTAAGCAAAAACTTACAAAGTAGGTGTTCATGAGTTATGAATGTTTGATATTCTATAATACTATTGAAGCTCATTGTCACCTAGGAGTTCACTACAACTTGCTAAAATGCATGATTCATGCATGTGTAATTTTTATTCAGGATTAGACATTTGGGTTGTGTCTCCGTGCCATGTTTATGAATTGCCTATTTTAAAAGTGTCTTGCATCAATCCTTTTTAATGAAAAATACTTCACTATTGTGGTTTCATTTCCGTAGGGCTTAATTAATCTGGATAGGGAGTTATGATAGAGACCAAACAACAATGGACACGTGGCATTCTTTTTCTTTGAGAATATAAATCCTTCAGTTCTCCCTCTACCCCACTTCCTGCGATTCACCTATGTTTGCTCTCATCTGGTAACAAGTGATAGAATGAGACTTGCATGCATAGTTCATCTGCAGTGCTGTAGTTGAGATTGGGAACTGAGTGTATATTGTATTTGATTCTGCATCCATTATTCTGTGGTGCCACATTCTGGTAAGTGGTGGTCTTGGATTTAATCATATTGCATTGTCTGCATTTTTTAATATATTATGCAAAATCACTCAATTAGCTTAATGTTATTGTGTATTATGGGAGAGTAGGCAGGGAATTCTGATTCAAAAACAGAAAATGCTGGAAGATCTCAGCAGGTCCGACAGCAGCTGTGGAGAGAGAATAGAGTCAAAGTTTCAAGTCAGGATGACCCTTTGTCGAAGACCAGGAAAATCAGACGAGCTTTATGCTATGGAGGGGGTGAGGGGGTGGCGAAGGCAAAGGGTTGGAGGGGCTGTAATTGATAAGAATGGCATAGACAAAAAGACAAAGAGAATGTAAATGGTGATGATAAAGGCAGAGGAGAATGGTGCCAAGAGTGTATTAAGAGATCAGAATCTGTAATTGTGGACAATGGAATTCCATCCATTTTTTTACAACCTCTGCCTCCCCACCACAATTTCCAATTGCTGCCAAAGCCTGGAGGGGGAAACATCAAAGTCTGGAAAATCTCTGTCAATGACGAGGCTGGGAAAAGGCTCGGAGGAGCCATCACTTATCCCAATGGAAAGGCACGCTGTACTGCTGAGTGTGTGGTGGAAGCCCAGGAGGAGTGGGAGCAATGGTGGAGCCTGAATTTCAGCAGGGTTGGGAGAGGCAGCTGAGTGGGTGGGGTTAGGGAATTTGGGAAGAGGGTCTGATGAGTGAGGTGTAAAGGGTAATGAGAAGATGGGATGCTGAGTGATTCTTCCCATTGGGAAGAAGGGCTGCTGATTAAGTGGAATGGGTGTGGATTGAGAAAAGGGACCTGTTTGTGTGTGGTGCAGGAGAGTTTTGGGGAGAGGTTGTTGAGTGAGTGAATATGAGTCAGGAGTTTGAGAAGGGCGGCTGTTGAGTGAGTGAGGATAGGGGATTTAGGAGCAGGCTGATGAATGGGATGATGAGAGGGCTGGGAAGAGGGACTGCTGAGTGAATGGTGGAGGTGAAGGAGGTTGGGAAGTATGTGTATGGGTGGTGTGTTGCGGGAGAGGGTTTTGGGGAAAGGGGCTGCTGAGAGAGAGGCACTAATGAGTGAGGCAATGGGGTTTGCGAAGAGGGGCAGCTGAGTGAGTGAACTGGGAAGTAGGGTTGGGAAG
Source organism: Mustelus asterias (assembly GCF_964213995.1). Taxonomy (NCBI): domain Eukaryota; kingdom Metazoa; phylum Chordata; class Chondrichthyes; order Carcharhiniformes; family Triakidae; genus Mustelus; species Mustelus asterias. Next base: position 65,077,084 of record NC_135807.1, on the reverse strand, counting down.
AGGTATGTTGCAGATGCAGTTTGAATGAATGGAAGTGGGGAGGGGGTTTGGAAAGAGTTGTGGATGGGTAATGGTGGGAAGAGAAGCAGATTACAATGTCTGGGTGGGGAGCAGGAAGCTTCACTGAGGGAATATGGAGAACCGTACATGAGAAAAATAACTCTTTTCGAAGTACTTTAAAAGCCACATTCATATTTACATGTATTATGAGCTTTATTTACTGCATGTTATTAAGCTGCTTTATTTCATTTTTCTTTTTGCTAGTATCTAGGATCATATTAATTATCAGAAGTTTTTACATATTTTGCAGGATGTGGGCATTATCAGCCAGCATTTGTTGTATATCCCTAATTGCCCTTAAAGTGATAGTGAATTAAAATGAGGTCAACATTGGAGAATATCTATGAAACACTGGTATTGCAATTTGTTGTTTGAGGAAATTTTAGCTGCCAGGGATCATTGTCTCAAGGTTTAAGTTGGCTATGGAAAAGGGCAAGGAACAATCCAGAGTAAAAGTAATTAACTAGATGAAGCCAACTTCAATGAATTAAGAATTGTTAAATTAGAATCAAAGATTGGTAGGTAAAACTGTGACTTTAAAAAAGAGTTCAGACAGACTCGAGCTATATTCTCATTAAGTGGAAAGGGAGGACAAACAAATTTCAAGCTCCCTGGATGATGGATGAGGGAGAGTGAAAAGGAGAATGGTTAAGCTGAAACAGAAAAAGTGAAAGATGTTAAGTGGATAATGCGACTGAGAACCTGGCTCAGAGGATTCAGAGGAGAATTGGAAAAGCAAATAAGAGAAGCAAAGAGTATGTGAACAGATTTGCAATGAACATTAGAAAACTTTGGGTTCCCTCTTTAGATAAATAAATAAAAGCATGGTGAAAGGAGGAGTGGGGTTCAATGGTTACTAAGAAAGGGATTTGTGCTTGGAGGCAGGGGGGCATAGCTGAGATACAAAATTCATTCTGGAGCACAGGTCTTTAGGAATATAGGTCAAAGTCTGTGGGAGCCACTAACCTTTGCTATAAATAATATGCCCAGCTGTATCTCATTCATGTGAAGTGAATTGAGTCCAAAGATGTGCATGCTAAGCGGACTAGTCATGGTAAATGCGTGGGGTTACGGGGATAAGGTTGGGGGTGTCGGCCTGGGCATATTCTTTCTGAAAGTCAGTGCAGACTTGATGTGTTGAATGGCCTCCTTCTGTACTGTAGGGACTCTATGGTTCTATCAAGTACTGGTGCCTGGGATGCTGGGAGACCTATAGAGGAAGCTGGGATCATCAATATGACATTTCTGGCTATCGGAGGTTAGCTTTTCCGCTCACATGCTGATCTCTGCCAGAATCGAGGGAAGGGTGCTCATCCAATCTGACTAAATGTAGCAAGTTGCAGAACCTTGATCTCATCAATTGATTGTGGAATTGCTCATTTCCATTAATAGGACTTATCAACAGGAGCAATATGCTATGTTGCATCTTCTTCATATTGGCATCTCAGTTTAGGCACATCTAGTCTTCTACACTTTTCATTAGACTAAGATTGGTCCATAGAATCCCCATGACGCCAAAAGAGACCATATGGCCCATCGAGTCTGCACCAACTCTCCGAAAGAGCATCTTAACCAGACCCCTCCACCATATCCTTGTAACCCTGCACATTTACCATGGCTAATCCACCTAACCTACACAGCTTTGGGCACCAAGGGACAATTTAACATGGCCAATCCATTTGACTTGCATATTGTTGCACTGTGGAAGGAAACTGGAATATCCAGAGGAACCCACGCAGACATGGGGAGAATGTGCAAACTCCACACCACATAGTTACCCAAAACAAAAATCAAATCCGGGTTCCTGGCGCTGTGAGGCACTAGTGCTAACCACCGTGCCGTCCTCTACCTTGATGATGATGGTTGATTTGAGGAATAACCAATAGCCTGAGGTTGTAGATTATGGTAAAATAAAATTCTACTGCTAATGATGACCCACAGCTTCTCTTGAATAGTCAGTTTTGAGCTGCCTGAGCTGTTCTGAGTCTATTCTCTGTTTGCACAAGGGCTGTTCTGTAGTCACTCTCACCATACTGTCATGGACAGATGCATCTTTGTGAGGGTGAAGTAGGTTTTCCCTTGTTCACTCACCACCTGTCACAGGCCCTGCTTGACACCTGTGTCTTCCAGGACTCGACAGCTCAGTCAGTAGTGCTGCCCCTGAATGATTCCTAGTAACATGAACATTGATGTTCCTCACTCAAAGTATGTTCAGTGCCCTTTCTATCCTCTGTTTCTTCAAAGTGGTGCTCATCTGGAGGAGCACTGATTTATCAATTAAGAGAGGGTTGTAATCAGCAAGAAGTTTATTTGGCTTTTGCCACGCTAATGCATGGGCTCTCAAGTCAATGTTAAGGACTCTCAGGGTCACCCCTTCCTGACTCTGTGCCACTGCACCATCACCCCTGGGTCTGTCCTAAAGTTATGATGCCTGGGAATGGTAATGAAGGAGTCTGGGACATTGGCAGAAAGGTATGATTTTCAGTGTATGACTACATCAGGCTATTGCCTGCTCTCTGCGATAGCCCTTCCAATTTCAATGCAGAATTGCAGGATTTTAGGTTGGGTGTGTCATTATGTTCAAGCTCCATGTAAAGTGATCTGTTTTATTTTGTATATTTTCGTATATTCGTGCAATTTGATACAACTGAATCGCTTACTAGGCTTTTTCAAAGGGTAGTAAGAGTCAGCCATTTTACTGTGCCCAAGGTCCCTTTGCTTCTGCACCCTCTTCAGAATTGTACCCTCTATTTTATGTTGCCCATCTATTTCTTCCTATTAAAACGAATCACTCTCATTTTTCTGAATTGAATTTTGTTTGCTACTTATCTGCCCTTCCACCAAGTTATCTATGTCCTTTTGAAGTTCTACACTTTCCTCCTCAGGTCGCAATGCTTTCAAGATTTGTCATCTGCAAATTTTGAAATAGTTGTTTTTGTCCTTGTTGGCCCTACTATTCCTTTTGTCACTCTACTATATCTGGCTCCAACACACCTCCCTGATGAGTTCAGTGCATTCTATGCCCGTTTTGAGTAAGAGGTCAGCGAGAGCATGCCCTGCACCCTGGATGAATCTGTATCTGGGTTCACCATTGCAGATGTTAGAACAGCTTTCTTGAAGATCAACCCACGGAAAGTAACTGGCCCGGATGGGGTACCCGGACGTGCATTCAGATCCTGCGCGGATCAACTGGCGGAGGTATTCACAGACATCTTCAACCTCTCTTTACAACAATCTGAAGTCCCTATCTGCTTCAAGAAGACGACCATCATCCTGGTACCTAAGCAAAACCAGGCAGCGTGCCTTAATGACTATCGGCCGGTGGCTCTGACATACTTCATTATGAAGTGCTTCGAAAGGTTAGTCATGGCACAAATCAATTCCAGCCTCCCGGACTTCCTGGATCCACTACAGTTTGCCTACCGCCGCAACAGGTCCACAGCAGACGCCATTTCCCTGGCCCTCCACTCAACCCTGGAACACCTAGATAACAAGGACACCTATGTCAGACTCCTATTTATTGACTACAGCTCAGCCTTCAACACTATTATTCCCACGAAACTCATCTCCAAACTCTGTGGCCTGGGCCTCAGCACCTCTCTCTGCGACTGGATCCTGAACTTCCTAACTCTCAGATCACAATCAGTAAGGATAGGCAACAACACCTGCACGATCATCCTCAACACCGGTGCCCCACAAGGCTGTGTTCTCAGCCCCCTACTATACTCCTTATACACCTATGACTGTGTGGCCAAATTCCCCGCCATCTCAATTTTCAAGTTTGCTGATGACACCACTGTAGCGGGTCAGATCTCAAACAATGACGAGACAGTACAGAAATGAGATCGCGAATCTGGTGCAGCAACAATAATCTCTCCCTCAATGTCAACAAAATGAAGGAGATTGTCATCGACTTTAGGAAGCGTAAAGGAGAACATGCCCCTGTCTACATCAATGGGCATGAAGTAAAAAGGGTCGAGAGCTTCAAGTTTTTAGGTGTCAGATCATCAACAATCTGTCCTGGTCCCCCCCATACCGACACTATAGTTAAGAAAGCCCACCAATGCCTCTACTTTCTCAGAAGACTAAGGAAATTTGGCATGTCAGCTACGACTCTCCAACTTTTACAGATGCACCATAGAAAGCATTCTTTCTGGTTGTATCATAGCTTGGTATAGCTCCTGCTCTGCCCAAGACCGCAAGAAACTACAAAAGGTCGTGAATGTAGCCCAATCCATCACGCAAGCCAGCCTCTCATCCATTGACTCTGTCTACACTTCCCGCTGCCTCGGCAAAGCAGCCAGCATAATTAAGGATCCCACGCATCCCGGACATTCTCTCTTCCACCTTCTTCAGGAAAAAGATACAAAAGTCTGAGATCACGTACCAACCGACTCAAGAACAGCTTCTTCCCTGCTGCTGTCAGACTTTTGAATGGACTTACCTTGCATTAAGTTGATCTTTCTCTACACCTTAGCTATGACTGTAACACTACATTCTGCACTCTCTCGTTTCCTTCTCTGGATGGTATGTTTTGTCTGTATAGTGCACAAGAAACAATACTTTTCACTGTATGTTAATACATGTGACAATAAATCAAACTATTTGTATACTTAAAGTAAACTTTGGGATTCCCCTCTACGTTAGTATCTTCCTGCCCTCGTTGTTTCTCTTGCTTCTTCACTTCTTTGAGCATTTTATATTCAGCTTGTTCCTTTATCTTATTTTCGACCTGACATCTGTCATAAGCACACATTTTCTTTAACTTATTTCATTTGTCATCCAGAGAGCTCTGGATTTGTTTGCCTCATATTCCCTTTTAGGGAATGGACCTTAACTACTCCCAAATTATCTCCTCTTTGAAGGTAACCCATTGATCAGTTACCATTTTTCCTGCCAACCTTTGACTCTTTATTTCACCTACATCTGTTCTTACCCCATTGAAGTTGGCTTTCCCGCAGTTGAGTTTTCTCAATCTGGAATTATTTTTGGCCTGCTGCTTAAACTTTAGGGGGTAGCGATCATTGTATCATATCTCCTACTGACATTTGATCTACTTGGCTCTCATCATCACCAAGAACCAGTTCTATTAGTGCCTCCTTCCTCATTGGACTGGAAACATATTATTGAAGAAAATTTTCCTGAACCCATTCTAGGAACTCATCCTCCCTTTACCTCAGTACTATTTCAGCTTACATTTGGATAATTATGTATTTTCCAGTCTTCTCTTGGGTGGAAGTATTTTTCATTGAAATTAATCACTTAGAACTATTTCTTTTTGAACATGTTTAGTTTAAAATGTCTTTTGATTCCTAAATTTATTTCGTTGAGGCCCTTTCTTCAATTCTGCCTCCCACAAGTTGAACTCTCTTTTCATTTTTTATATAGGAAAGAATACTGGCAATATGAACAGGGGAGAAATTGAATGTTAGGTTGAATTCATGTGTACCCTATTATGCCTTAAACTTTGAGCCAATTCTTGCTCACCTGAAAACCACGTTGTGTTTTGATTCCTCTTTTGTAATGCTACAGGAGATTGACTAGTAATATATTTAAAAGGCTGATGACTGCATTTTCTGTTGCCACACTTGCTTCCTCATCATTATGTAATTAAATCTTATGTCTAAGTGAATAATGCCTGGTCATAACTGATACTGACTGCCATAATCGAATTGGTGACTGTTCCATTCACTACAATGTTTAGCTTTTAAACACTAGGTGGCACTACTACCCCTTGCAACTTTTATCTCAGCTGCCTTCAATACATTCTGAGCTTCCTCCTCAATTGTTGTGCCTGAAATCTTTCTCTGCCTCAATCTGAGCAGTCTTTTGTACTATTTGATTGGTTCTTATGACCCAGATCTTTGGTCCTCTCTGCTTAGTGGTGCCCTCATCAGTTGCTCCTTTAGGACCTGTTGATCTTATTTTAATTTGATGTAACGCTTGTCAATTTAGTGTGCAGTTGGCAGCATATGCTGCAATTTAAAAATCACTTTTTTAAAATAAATAGGAAAAAAAAGCTGGAAATCTGAAATGAAAACAGAATTCTGGAAAAACAGATCTAGCAGAATCTGTGGATGAAAAACAGAGTTAACGTTTTGCGTCCATACGGCCCTTCTACAGAATTGAAGAGCAGTAGAAATGTAAAGAATTGTATAGTTGGGGAGGTGGGGCAGAATAGAAGGACAGGGATAGAGTCCATAATCATACAGTACAGAAGAGGTCTTTCAGCCCATTGAGTCTGCACCGACAAAACTACACTAAATGTACACTAATCTCACTGTCGAGCACTTGGCCCATAGCCTTGACTGTTATGACATTTCAGATGCTCATCCAAGTACTTTTTACAGGTTGTGAGGTTTCCATCCTCTACTACCCTCCCAGGTAGTGCAATCCAGACTCCCACCACCCAGGCTCCGATCCCCTCTTAAATCTTCAGCTCCTCATCTTAAAGTTATACCCCCTCATTATTGACCCTTCAAATAAGGGGAATAGCTGTCAATAGCACTCATAATCTTGTACACCTCAATCAGGTCCTTCCTTTGCCTTCACTGCCCTAAAGAAAACAATCCAAACCTATCTAGCCTTTTCTCATAGCTCAAATGTTCTGCCCCAGGCAAAGGCATCATAGACATGCGACAAAGGGGTGTCTTAATGGTGCCATTTAAGGACTGAATACTGCTGCTAATGTCAAAAGGTAAGATGGACCTTTGTCAGTCTCCTTTGTTTTGACCTATCCCTGTCATTCTATTCTGCCCCACCTCTCCAAGTACATAATTTTTTATATTTCTACTCTTCAAATTCTGTAGAAGGGTCACATGGACTGAAAACATTAATTGTGTTTCTCTGCAGATGCTGCTAGACCTACTGAGTTAATCTAGCATTTTCTGTTATTTTATAATTTTAAGGAACCTGACTTGAAGGTAACTCATTAGTATAGAATGACTTGCAAGTATTATTTGCTCAAATTATAGCAACAGTTCCTAAAGGCATTAAATATCTTGCGCAGAGAGTTTGTTGTACTTAAAACTAAAGTGGTATCGCTCCTCGGTCTTTTGGCTAAGACCAAGCATTGGATCAAGCCCAAGATGGGGTGCAGTGCCTTATCTTATCAGCTTGGATCTTGTTTGTCTCTCTTGTGAGGACCACGAATTGGATTTTTAATTTTGTTTTTGGAGAAAGCAAGAAATAGATGTGGGTGTACCTGGTCCATTCTGAGCGTTGGCTTTTCAACTTTAAGGATAGAGTAAGAAAAATGAAAAAAAAACCCAAAGGGTTTTCAAAATCAAGTTGGAAAATTTTTTTTAAACAAAAGGCTGAGGACAGGAATTTATTTTTTTTAAAGTAACCCAGCATCGGTCTTTTCAATTGTTCAAAAGAAAACTTTAGAAATCCATACAGGTATGGCATTTCTGCAATTGAATTACCTTTGGAGCGGTTTTGCTGCTTCCACTCTTGTCGAGAATGTTTTCCAAAATGCAAAGCAAAGCTCTTGTCCAACAGATTGCCCTGTATGGTTTTATAGAAATTTTGGTTTTGCAGTCATGGGATGGATGGTGGGAAACTATCGTTGGTGATCCAATGCTGAATCTGTATCACAGGAAATGTTTCAAGCAGTTTGGTGCTGGACTGTTCAATTACTACAGATTGTACTAATGCACTATTTTATGTTATGAATTAAGCCTAGGCACAGCAGTCTTGGTAATGGCTAAGATACCACTGTTGGAGTGCCTGACCAGACACTGTTACCGCGAATGTCAGGAAAGACTGAAATTTCCTTCAGAAAAAGAAAGCCCAGAAGAAGAAACTGAAGAGGAGAGATCCAGCAATTCTATACTTTGTTCTGTTAAACCGGCAGTTAACAGGAAATTGTCCTCTAGTTCCATATCATTTGAACATTCTGTACAGAATAGTGTTGTTCAACAGGATGAAAAGGACAATGAGACCAGTGAAGAGAGAACTTCGAAGACTGCAGGAGAAGATGAGCTTAAAGAAGAAATGGATGAACAAACTTTTTTTAATGTCTCCTTATTGGACTGGATTAATGTACAAGATAGACCAAATGACGTGGAATCACTGGTCAGGAAATGCTTTGATTCAATGAATCGAGTAAGTGTTTTTGAGATGTTAAATATTTAACTAATCCAAAATTTTGAAAATAAGCAGGCACTGTTTTTCATATCATGGTTATGAGACTTTATTTTGTGTTTGATGTCATATTATGAAATTGAAGCTTTTCATTTGTGGATTCAAACTTCTGGTTTCTAGTGTAATGCATTTCTTAAAGCTAAAAGCAAACTATAAGTGATAGCATATACTTGCAATATTCAACAGTAAATTTAGTCATTACTCCTCTTAAATAGAAAAATAATTTGAAGTGGTACACGTTCTAAAGAGGGCAATTTGACAAAGCTCAGCCAAAAATGGATTAATGTATATATTTAAATATGTTGGAGTACGGGTTTGAATGGCACACTTTTCAGTAAAGGTAATTGTTGCAGTTGTCGTGATATAACAGATTTATAGACCAATGAGAAGCATTAATTTAATCAAAAACTTTCATCAGTCACTGAGAAGTTAAACATTTATTGCATGAGGATGTAATTGCCTACTTCTGTACAGCAATTTAAACATCATCTTTATTTTGCTTTCAGCTTGATCCAGAAATTCTTCAGCCGTTTTTGACAGACTGTCGTGAAACAATTGCCAAACTTGATAATCAGAATATGAAGGCAATTAAGGGACTTGAGGACCGCCTATATGCCCTGGATCAAATGATAGCCAGCTGTAACAGACTGGTGAATGAACAAAAAGAATTAGCTCAGGTAAATTTCTATTTTGTAAAATGAAGACCACTGCCGTGTAACATGTGGTGTATTTCAAACCTCTGAGACACTCTAGGGTTGATATGTTGTTGTGAAGCTTGAGCAATTTATTGATGTAATTTTACGTGAAATATATTTCTGCCAGAAGCATGTGATATATAAATAAATATTATGCTCAAATTTTAATTTGTGAGACACAACATTCAGGATTCTCTGATAGCGCGCCTGAAAGTAAATGCAACGTGTCTGTTAATGGTGTTTTGATTCTGTCATCTCACTATAATCTTCCTTCTGGATTTCTCATCGAATCAGTGTCATTGGACATGTAAACTCGCATGATGCAATCTCAACTCTAGTATTTAAAGGAAACTCAACATGCTAGTTGGACACAAAAAAGGAAAGTTCCTGAATAAAATACCTATGACAAAGGCTGAGCCTTGTTTCATTGATGCATCCCTGGATACTTAGCTGGGGTTGTCAGACTGAGAGCATTGCGCTTCCCCAGTGATGGGAGGAAGAAACCTACAGTGGAGACTGAAAGGTGTTTGGCATAGCAGGGAGGTCAGAAGCATGGTTCCATGCTGCTGGATTCAATTCAAAATGCTTTTAGGACCCAAGCAAGTTAGGGAAGGCGAGTACAGTGACACATTCATTTGTTTTTGACTGTGCCCACGATCCAGCTGCTTGCATCAGCCTTGTCAATGCCTATTCCATGGCATCACTCCTCAGACTCGCTTATCTTATTGTGCAGGGCCTTGTCTTTCTAGGCAATTCTTTGCATTCCCATCTGTCCATTCATCACTCCTGTTAGCCCTCATCATTATGAAATGTGTCTCATAATCGCCCTCACCATATGCACTCATCTATCGGATGAGCATATGCCATTATATATCTTTTCCCACCCTTGAAAAGAGAGTACAAAGTACCAGGGAGAGGCAGCAAGTTAGAGGCTTTTGGGGCGGCATGGCGGCACAGTGATTAGCACTGCTGCCTCTCAGTGCCATGGACCCGGGTTCAGTTCCGGCCTCAGGTCACTGTCTGTGTGGAGTTTGCACGTTATCCCCGTGTCTGGATGGGTTTCCTCCAGGTGCTCTGGTTTCCTCCCACAATCCAAAGATGCGCGGGTTAGGTTGATTGGCCATGCTAAATTGACCCTAGTATCAGAGGATTATCAGGGTAAATGTGTGAGGTTACGGGAATAGGGCCTGGGTGGGATTGTGGTTGGTGCAGACTCAATGGGCCAAATGCTTCCTTCTGCACTGTAGGAAATCTATGATTCAAATAGTTTGTACCTGACAAAGAAAGAGGAGATGGCACCGGATACCAGTGGCATTTCAGCCTGCGGGCCATCAGAGATGGGTGATGGCGAGCACCCAGCTGCCTAGTCGCACAATTAAATAAAAGTTACTGATATATCATACTGTTAAAAAGAAATGGAAGTGTGTACTAGGGCCCTCGAACCTGCTTACCCATTCAGTAAGATCGTGACTTATCTTCGACCACAGCTCCATTATCTGCCTGTGATGGTCAGGTGAGAACCATAAAATAGAATCTGTACAGTGCAGAAAAAGGACATTTGGCCAATTGGGTCTGCACCGACTCTCAGTGCATCCTACCTAGGCCTGCCCCTCCACCCTATCCCTGTAAACATGGCTAATCCACCTAAGCTGCACATCTTTAGACTGTGGGAGGGAAGCGGAACACCTGGAGGAAACCCATGCAGATACTGGAGAATGTGCAAACTTTGCAGTCACCCAATGCTGGAACAGAGTCCAAATCCTTGGCGCTGTGAGGCAGTAGTCCTAACCACTGTGCCATCATGCCACCCAGTAGAAGTGGTAGAATAGCCCCTTTTCTCTTTCCACCCCTCAGTTTGATCACAACTGGTGTTTCTTTAAAAGAATTTGCTTGCCAATTTAGTGAGTATTTGGATGTTTAAGTGCTGTGAATGTAAAAGTAAGACACAGGGATTTTACAGTAGATTTTAAAAGAAAAGGGAATAGTAGGTATGTGCAGTTCTTGGACCGACAACACAATTGGTTCCTGAAAAGCATGTTGTAGGTCGAGGGGCAGCACGGTGACACAGTGGTTAGCACTGCTGCCTCACAGTGCCAGGGACTCGGTTCGATTCCGGCCTTGGGTTACTGTCTGTGTGGAGTTTGCACATTCTCCCCGTGCCTGCATGGATTTCCTCTGGGTGCTCTGGTTTCCTTCGAAAGATGTGCGGGTTAGGTTGATTGGCTATGCAAAATTGCCTCTTAGGATCAGGGGGACTAACGTGGGGTTACTAACATTAGGGTCTCAGTGGGATTGTTGTCAGTGCAGTCTTGATGGGCTGAATGGCCTCCTTCTGCACTGTAGGGATTCTATGAATTGTCATAAGTTGGAACTGATTTTTCCTATTGGAACACTGGTGTAAATGGAGGGTTGGTTCATGAACCAAAGCTGGAAATCACTCTCGTGGAATGTCCATTGGTATTAAATACTCTCCACTCTTACCCTGTCAAGTTGCTGAGGTAACTGTTCATGCCTGCATGCCTTAGCTCAAGATCCTTGGCTAATATGGGGGATATAATGAAATCATCAATCACTGTTGATTGCCTTCTGAGAGACTGAGTGGATATTAATTACAACTTGAGTGTATAAATGCATTTAAATTATGATAGTTGCGCTAAAAAAAGGAGGATAAAACACTTGTTTCCAACCTAATAAAGATGGTTCAAACTGTCTGGTCATACAAATGGGCAGTGTAGAATGTCAATGTGAACTTACGAACATATTGGCTTGGGGTCATAGAAGTGGAAACCAATATTCTAAAGTCGAAATTGGGTGTTAATTTATAAAAGTGCCGTTCGTCGTGACGCAAACGTTGCAAAGTCGAGGACTGCCTCTACTGTACTTAAATAAAATAAAAATGCTACCAACTTGCTCTCATGTGCATTTACAAGTTCTCACACAAGTTAGTTATAAATTGGGGGGTAGGTTAAATTACGTCAGGAACCAAAAAAAAGTCAATTTTATACAGATCCTTTAGATTGGTGATTTGAATGGTTTCAAACTGGGATCAACAGTCTTTCCCGATTCAGCATTGAGACAATTTAAAGATGTTGTCGGATGATTTATGTCTGTTCACCTGGAGTTTGCAGCTGTTGGGATGATATTTAAGATGCTGCCTGCTGGTGAGAAAAAAAACACAGTAAGAGTTTTAACAACACCAGGTTAAAGTCCAACAGGTTTATTTGGTAGCAAATACCATTAGCTTTCTAAGCGCTGCTCCTTCGTCAGATGGAGTGGATATCTGCTCTCAAACAGGGCACAGAGACACAAAATCAAGTTACAGAATACTGATTAGAATGCGAATCCCTACAGCCAACCAGATCTTAAAGATACAGACAATGTGAGTGGAGGGAGCATTAAGCACAGGTTAAAGAGATGTGTATTGTCTCCAGACAGGACAGCCAGCAAGTCCAGGAGGCAAGCTGTGGGGGTTACTGACAATGTGACATAAATCCAACATCCCGGTTTAGGCCGTCCTCATGTGTGCGGAACTTGGCTATCAGTTTCTGCTCAGCGACTCTGCGCTGTCGTGTGTCGTGAAGGCCGCCTTGGAGAACGCTTACCTGAAGATCAGAGGCTGAATGCCCGTGACCGCTGAAGTGCTCCCCCACAGGAAGAGAACAGTCTTGCCTGGTGATTGTCGAGTGGTGTTCATTCATCCGTTGTCGTCGCGTCTGCATGGTTTCCCCAATGTACCATGTCTCGGGACATCCTTTCCTGCAGCGTATCAGGTAGACAACGTTGGCCGAGTTGCAAGAGTAGGTACTGTGTACCTGGTAGATGGTGTTCTCACGTGAGATAATGGCATCCGTGTCGATGATCCGGCACGTCTTGCAGAGGTTGCTGTGGCAGGGTTGTGTGGTGTCGTGGTCACTGTTCTCCTGAAGGCTGGGTAGTTTGCTGCGGACAATGGTCTGTTTGAGGTTGCGCGGTTGTTTGAAGGCAAGAAGTGGGGGTGTGGGGATGGCCTTGGCGAGATGTTCGTCTTCATCAATGACATGTTGAAGGCTCCGGAGGAGATGCCGTAGCTTCTCCGCTCCAGGGAAGTACTGGACGACGAAGGGTACTCTGTCCACCGTGTCCCGTGTTTGTCTTCTGAGGAGGTCGGTGCGGTTTTTCGCTGTGGCGCGTCGGAACTGTTGATCGATGAGTCGAGTGCCATATCTTGTTCTTATGAGGGCATCCTTCAGCTTCTGGAGGTGTCTGTTGCGATCCTCCTCATCCGAGCAGATCCTGTGTATACGGAGGGTTTGTCCGTAGGAAAAAAAACAGGCAAGTGGGCCCAAGCTTTCCAGATGGATGGCGAGAGAGAAAGAGAGTCGCCTTAGAATCGTTTTCTTCTTACTCTGGCCTGGAAAGAAACAATTTCTTAAAATGAAGAGAAGTTTAGCTTGTTTATTGCATAATCGCTTCTCAAAGCAAGCTGATTTCAGGACCTTTGTTTAAAAATAATTGGATGATCTGTCTGGTGAAGTTCCCTTACATATGTTATGTCTGTGTTTTTTGCAAATGGTTCAGGAGATGGGTGATTCACACATCTAAGTCGTCTCTGATGGGCTATTTCTAGATAGCCTGGTGGCTTTGTAATATGTAGGGTTAGATGTATGGATGTTCGGCCGTCTTTGGATCTGCTGCTTAAGTCTCTTTAAGATCCTGTTGTTCAGTTTTTAAACACAAGTCCAGTGGTTTTAGCCCATTCAATAAATAGTCATTTTTGATATAAAACATGGTTTTAAAACACCATATCCTCTGATTCCTTGAGTGACCAAAAATCTATTGACCTGAGTGTTGAATACACTCAATGTGACAGAAGCTCTTGTGCTTTTTGAGGTAGAAATTTCAGAAATTCACGAAATTTCTCCTCACCGAATGACCGCCTTCTGCACTGTGGGGATTCAATGGATTATGTAGCTGTTGGGCTGAGTGTTGGAGTTTCTGACAAGCCAAGTTTGTAGTTGGTGTTCCTTATTGGCAAACAGCTACCCCATAAAAGTCCATTTCCAGTTGTGAAGAGAGTTAGAACTGGCACAGGATGAAAGCATCATGGAAACTCTCAGGAATCTTGCCCACACCTGCAGAAGTGACTTTGATTGTACACCAACTGAATGGATTGGAAACCTTTGTAGTTGATAAGCACCTCTGTTTTATTATGCTAGACACATTTATTGGATCCAGATATTTTCACTGTGAATATGTGAATCTCATCTTCCCTACATTTGCTGAGTATCTCGATAGAAACTTCAGTGAGACTAAGGAGTTTGTAGCAGAAAGCCTATATTCTCTTCACTGGCTATTAGAATGTGGCATTCATGCTATAGGAATTATCAGAATTAACTTATTTATTTTTTAAGAAGAATCTCAAAACAGACAAAGGGCAGAATTTTCCTGTCCTGCCCGCTGTGGAAATCGTAGTGGACAGGACAGAAAATTTGGCGGACCATGTAAAGGTCTGTTGATTTCCGGTCTTGGGACATGCACAAGAAATCCTGCCCAAAGTCATCTCATTAACAAAAATGCTGTTGACCTAAAGCCTTTCTCCAGTTAAGCCTTATTCAGCAGTACTGAGCTCTAGGTACTGTTGAGGTAAATATCCATTCTACACATTCCTTTCCTGTTTTGCTGTGCTTGGATATGCCCAGTTTATTTGAATGCTGTAGACCTCAGGAAGCGTTATTGAACTTTTAACATGTTTCTGTACTGCTTAAAAGTATTTCATGGATGTGAATTTTGCATAATCAGTATTTTGTTTTATGCCAACAGGGATTTTTAGCTAATCAGAAGAGAGCTGAAAACCTGAAAGACCCATCTGTTCTTCCTGATTTATGTCTGAGTCATGCAAATCAGTTAATGATTATGTTAACAAACCACAAGAAACTGCTGGATATTAAACAGAAATGTACCACGGCTAAACAAGAGCTTGCAAATAACTTGCAAGTCAGATTGAAGTAAGTTTGATCACACTTGAATTTTATCAGACATTCTAGAAAGAAAGTAGCAATTACCATACTTGACAAAAATTGAGCTATTTTTGTTTCAAAACTTAGTGACTAAAGCGTATGATGTTGTTTGGTTTTGAATTATTTTTAAGTGAAATGTCTTTGGTTATGGAGACCAGTAATTTAAATTTCCTTGAAGACTTGGCATTCAGTTTATAGATAGAGCTGGAGGTAAATTGAAATCCTCCCATGATCCAAAATTTACTATTCTAAAATACGCTAAGTGTACAATGGGTGTGTACTCTGCTTGAGGCACTGTGGGAGCAGAACTGATGTTCCATCTTTTGAACTGTATAAGTTATATTTTAAATTGTTTCCCAATAACAGTTATATTGTTAACAAAATTATCATTATTTTTGGACCCATTCTTAATTCCTACTTAACTTGAAATGGGGGATATTTAATTTTCAAGCATTAGCATTGTTTTGAAATTTCCAATGCCAATTTGTGTACCAGCACTTTCTGATTGTTGTACATTACAGTTTAAATGTTAAAATAAAGTATGTAACTTAAATATTTAGATGAAGGTAACTATTTTTGTTCTCTGAAACAATTACTAACTTTGTGTGGTAGTGTGTGTGTGTACATATGGAAATATAGGACTTAGGAGCAGGCCATTTGGCCCTTTGAGTTTGCCATGCCATTCGATAAGATGATGACTGATCTGATAGTGGTCTAACTCCACCTTTCTAACCCATTGTCTCTCAAAAGGTTAATTCAAGCCTTGAATAAAATCAATGACTATGCGCCTCCACTGCTTTCTGGGGAAGAGAATACCACATTTGAATGGATTCTGAATAGTTGAGGCCGCAGCACTGATCCCTGTGGCATTCCACTAGTTACAACCTGAAAAGACCTATTTATCCCTACTCTGTTTCCTGTTAGTGAACTAATCCTTTATCTGTGCTAACGTGTTACCTGCCCCATCTGCCTTATGATCTTATCTTGTGCAGTAATCTTTGATGTGGAACCTTATCTAATGCATTTTAGAAATTGTGGTATGCCACATCTGTAGGTTCCCTTCATGTATGTTGCTACTTACTTTCTCAAAAAACTCCAATAAATTAGATAAACACCATTTCCATTTCTCAAAGCCATTTTGACTCTCAAAGAGAAAATGCTGGAAAATCTCAGCAGGCCTGCTTGATTCCATATTGATTCTCTTAAGTATCTTGCTTTAACCTCCTTACCACTTTCCCTATGACAGATGTTAGGTTAATTGGCATGTAGTCTCTGGTTTTCTGACTCCCTCCTTTCAACTTCAGTAAAGATGTTATATTCACTATTTTCCAATTCTCCTGGTCCCTTCCAGAATCTAAGAAATTTTGCAAGGTATAACCAATGCTAGTATTTGCAGCCATTTATTTTAAGACCTTAGGATGCAAGCCATCTGGTTCTGGGGACGTATTAGCCTCTGGGTCTAATAGTTTTCTCAGCACTTTTTTTTCCCCTGGTAATAGTGATTGTTTTGAGTCCCCCCCTCCCCTTCACCCTTTGATTTTCAGGTACTGTTCTAAGTGAAGATAGACACACAATACCTGTTCAACACCTCCACAAATTTGTTTTCCATGATCAAATCCCCAGGTTCACTCTAGGACGCTGACACTCGTTATAACTACTTTTTCCTATTTAAATACTTGGAGAAACTCTTATTTTCCACTTTTATATTATTAGGTATCTTTCTCTCATACTCTACTTTCTCCCTCTGTACTTTTAAGGCATTGGATCTTAAAATCTGACCTATCGTGAATCTTTGCAGATTTGTAGTGCTTCTTTCAATTTGATATCCTTAACTCCCTGATTCAGCCATGGGTGATGCATCTTTCACCAAGAGTCTTTATTTCTTGCTGGGAGAAATCTTTTGAGAGTTAATATCTCTTTAAAAAATTGCCACTGCATCACTACTGCTCTACTGTTTAACCTAGTTTCCTAGTTAATTTTAATTAGCTCTGCCTTTTTTTTTAGTTTAAGTTTGAAAACATGAGCCTTCGACTCTTACTTTCCCCACCCTCCCACACCACTTCAAATTGAATGTGAAATTCTATCATGTTATGAGCTTTCGTCACCTAGAGGATCCTTTTACTATGAGATTGATTAATTCTGTATCATTGCACATTGCCTGGTCTAGAATACCCTGTTCAATGGTTGGCTCTAGAATGTACAGCTCTAAGAGAATATACTGTATAAACTCATTTTCCAGGTCATCTTTGCCAATTTGATTTGGCCAATCACCATGTATATTAAAGTCGTCATGATATTGTGGTACCTTTCTTGTACATCTCATTTATTTATTCCTATATAATCTGTCTTAGCTTAACAACTGAGGGGGCCTTTTAAACTATCCCCACCAGTGACATTTTACTTTTTCTATTTGTTTCTTGTACCCAAACTGATTCTACATCTTATGTTTGTGAGTTAAGGTCATCTTTCACCACTGTACCATCTTTAATTAACAGAGCTGCACTACCATCTTTTCCTAGCCAACATTTCAAAATGTCAAGTACCCTTCAAAGTTCAGGTCTCAGCCTTGGTCACTCTGGAACCATGGGTAGGATTCTGCAGCTGTTTATGCCAGTGGGCTTCTTTGCTGTCTGGCTGAGCGCCACATTCTCTGACCTTGCTGGCAGTGACAATGGGGCATGGATGGCCGGAGATTCTTGTCCATGTCTCTGTGATGCTTATCAGGTCATACGTATTTATTTCTCACTTGTGCTGACAACTCATCCATTTTGTTAGACATTCTGCATGCATTCAGTTACAGAGCTTCCAATACTGTCCTTTTACAACATGCAATTGCTGGCCTTGTATGCTGGTGCACACTGAGGTTTGTACATGCTGTCCCTTCCTGCCACGCTTTTGTTATCATTAACCAAATTGCTACCCTGCCCTCTTGTTGTTTTCCCTTGATTTAGCACACTCCCTGTCACAAGATCCCTTTTCCCAACTATTTCATTTAAGGTCCTCTCTACCACCTGAACCAATAGTTCTTAATTTCCCCAGTACTGGTGCCTGTGCCCCATGAATTGAAACCCAATTCTCCCACACCAGTCTTTGAGCCACTCATTCATCTCTCCAATCTTATTTACCCTATGTTAATTTGTTTATGGCTCAGGTAATAATCTAGCGGTTACCTCTTGAACTTCTGTTTTTAAAGTTAGGCCCTGGCCGCTGATACTCCTAATATAGAACCTTTTTCCTATTTCTACCTATGTTAGAGTCATATAGTGCAGATGGCTCATCGAGTCTGCACTGACAAAATTACACTAAATCTACACTAATCCCACTTTCCTGCACTTGGCCCATAGCCTTGAATGTTATGACAATTCAAGTGTTAATCCATGTATTTTTTAAAGGTCGTGAGGTTTCCCCCTTCTACCATCCTCCAGGCAGTGCATTCCAGCCTCCCACCATCTTCTGCGTGAAAATAACATTTCCTCATATCCTCTAAACCTCCTCCCACTTGCCTTAAAATTTTGTCCTCTCGTTATTGAATGTTCAACTAAGGGAAGCAGCAGCTTCCTATGCACCCTGTCCATACTCTGCATAATCTTGTACAGCTTATATCTTGCGTCATGTTCCCCCTCATCCTTCTCTGCTGTGAGAAAACAACCGGAGCCTATCCAGCACAACATCTTGGTGAATCTCCCTTCCTATATAGTGAGGCAAGCGGAACTGTACACAGTACTGCAGCTTCAGCCTATTAGGTGGGTTGGTTACACCTGGGCCATGACAATTGGATCCACCACCTCCCACTGAAAGTTCATCTCTAGCTTTGAGCAGATAGATGATCTTAACCGTGTCACTTGACAGATAATAAGGTCTTCTGGACTCTTGCTCTTGACTGCACAGAACTTTGCCTTTCTCATTGACTATACTACTTGGATCCACTAAAGTTTGCCTACTGCCGCAACAGGTCCACAGCAGATGCCATTTCTCTGGCCCTGCACTCAACCCTGGAACACCTAGATAACAAGGACACTTATGTCAGATTCCTATTTATTGACTACAGCTCAGCCTTCAACACCATTATTCCAACGAAACTCATCTCCAAACTCCATGGCCTGAGCCTCGGCACTCCCTCTGTGACTGGATCCTGAACTTCCTAACTCACAGACCACAATCAGTAAGGATAGGCAACAACAACACCTCCACGATAATCCTCAACACCGGTGCCCCACAAGGCTGTGTTTTCAGTCCCCTACTATACTGCTTGTACACCTATGGCTGTGCGGCCAAATTCCTCTCTCATTCGATTTTCAAGTTTGCTGACGACACCACCGTAGTCGTTCGGATCTCAAACAATGATGAGACAGAGTACAGGAATGAGATAGAGAATCTGGTGAACTGGTGCAGCAACAATAATCTCTCTCTCACTGTCAACAAAACGAAGGGAGATTGTCATGACTTTAGGAAGCGTAAAGGAGAACATGCCCCTGTTTACATCAATGAGGACAAAGTAGAAAGGGTCAAGAGCTTCACGTTTTTAGGTGTCCAGAGCACCAACAACCTGTCCTGGTCCCCCCATACCGACACTATAGTTAAGAAAGCCCACCAACGCCTCTACTTTCTCAGAAGACTAAGGAAATTTGGCAAGTCAGCTACGACTCTCACCAACTTTTACAGATGCACCCTAGAAAGCATTCTTTCTGGTTGTATCACAGCTTGGTGTGGCTCCTGCTCTGCCCAAGACCGCAAGAAACTACAAAAGGTCGTGAATGTAGCCCAATCCATCCGGCAAACCAGCCTCCCATCCATTGACTCTGTCTACACTTCCCGCTGCCTCGGCAAAGCAGCCAGCATAATTAAAGACCCCACGCACCCCGGACATTCTCTCTTCCACCTTCTTCCTTCGGGAAAAAGATACAAAAGTCTGAGATCACGTATCAACCGACTCAAGAACAGCTTCTTTCCTGCTGCTGTCAGACTTTTGAATGGACTTACCTTGCATTAAGTTGATCTTTCTCTATACCCTAGCTATGACTGTAACACTACATTCTGCACTCTCTTGTTTCCTTCTCTATGAACGGTACGTTTTGTCTGTACAGCGCGCAAGAAACAAAACTGTATGTTAATACATGTGACAATAAATCAAATCAAAACCTCCTACTAACATTATAGTCCTATTTATACACACACACACACCCCCCCCCCCCCCCCCAACTATAAATGTGTGTATGTATATATGCTGTATGTGTGTGTATGTGTATGTATATGTATGTATATGCTGGTGCGTGTTTTGCATATAGTCATAGAATGGTTATAGCATAGAAAGAGGCCATTTGGCCTGAAGTGTTCCTGTCTGCTTTCGACAACAGCCCCTCAGCTGAGGAAAACTTGGAAAATCTCTATGGTCTAAAGTATGCACAAATACCTTTGGGGATATGGAGCTAAGAACCACTCCTTTTTCAAAGAGCCAACACAGCTCATAAGTGTCTGATTCTATGATTGAGTGGCTATATATGTTTTTATTTTGAGATTTTCTCTGCAGAAGATGGAAAAAACTGTATTTGATAGTTTGGACAGTGATTCATCCAGAGGTAGTTCAGGCATACATGATATTGCTACATTGTGTGTAGCTAACAACTGATCTGCATGTTGTCTCCACACTAGTTCATCTTCAGTTTGTACTGTATAGGAGATGGGGCTAGTTTAGGCCAGTGAGTTGCAAGAACCTACTTTTCACCAGTGGGTTAGCTGCACAGCAAAGCTTGCTCTCCTTGTTGAAACAGGCTTCTTTTAGAATTACCTTCTCTCTTAAAAAGTGCATTACATGGTGGCACAGTGGTTAGCACTGTTGCCTCTCACCTGATTATCGTGGAGGTGTTGTTGTTGTTGCCTATCCTTACTGATTGTGGTCTGTGAGTTAGGAAGTTCAGGATCCAGTCACAGAGGGAAGTGCCGAGGCTCAGGCCATGGAGTTTGGAGATGAGTTTCGTTGGAATAATGGTGTTGAAGGCTGAGCTGTAGTCAATAAATAGGAATCTGACATAAGTGTCCTTGTTATCTAGGTGTTCCAGGGTTGAGTGCAGGGCCAGAGAAATGGCGTCTGCTGTGGACCTGTTGCGGCAGTAGGCAAACTTTAGTGGATCCAAGTAGTATAGTCAACGAGAAAGGCAAAGTTCTGTGCAGTCAAGAGCAAGAGTCCAGAAGACCTTATTATCTGTCAAGTGACACGGTTAAGATCATCTATCTGCTCAAGGCTAGAGATGAACTTTCAGTGGGAGGTGGTGGATCCAATTGTCATGGCCCAGGTGTAACCAACCCACCTAATAGGATTTGATCCTGGCTTTGGAACGTGTGGAGTTTACATGTTCTCCCCATGTATGTGTGGCCTTCCTCCAGGTGCTTCGGTTTCCTCCCACAGTCCAAAGAGATGCAGGTTAGGTGGATTAGCTAATTGGGTAATTGTGTGAAGTTACGGGAAAAGGATGGGGGTCGAGAGTGTCAGTGCAGACGCGATGGACTGAATGGTCCCAAGGCATTTTAGGCTATTCCCATGGATGTAATGGGGACAACTGCATTGCATCCCATATTCGTGCACTTGACTGGCACAGTCTTGCATTTTCCTCAATTGGGTATCTAGTTCAGGCCACCAGAAGTAGCATCTTGCAAGTTCTTTCATTCAAGCTATACCTAAATGTCCTTCATGCAATTGTCCGATATTCATTGTCACAAAATTGGAGGAATTATTACCCTTATTCCCCCACAAAAAATCATCCGCCCTGTACTATCAGCTCGCGTTTTCTGGAAACGTATGGCTTTAATTCGTGATGTGTTCCTGCTTTCCTCCCTTTTAACACCATTTCCAGTACCTTCCCCATCACAGGATAATTACTTGTCTGTCATTGTTCAATCTGTGAAAAATAGAGAAACACTATTAGGTGATTCTTGACCAGTCGTCAAAGGCAATCATGACAATGCATCAGCATTGGCATGGCTCTCGGACTGATGGTATTTATCGGAATGTGTGGATAGCATTAAAGACCGTTGTTGAAGTGTGCTTGTGGCAAGTAATGGAATACCTTTATTGTCCTGAAAATAGTTAAGGGACGGTGGTCTGTCCGCAATGTGAAGTGACAATTATAGAGGTATTGGTGAAATTTACACATTCCAAAGCTAAAGCTCAGTGTCTCTTTCTCCAACTGGGCATAATTTGATTCCGCATTTGTCAAGGTATGTGATGCAAAAGCTATTGGTCTTTCTTTCCCTGATGTTTTTGCACAGTGATGACATGCCTGTTTCTGGATACACTTTCTCTTGTCAGCAGCCATTTTATGGATTCTCATGCCTGCTCTGAATTGAGAAGCTTCCTTAACAACAAGCTCCATCAAAATGGCGATCTCCAGATCTGTTTTTCGATCCAAATTTCATTCAGTTAGCAATCTGTGCTAAATAGCCTCATTCCTCAGCCTATAAACCAGATGGTCTCTGATTGTGTCATTCAGAGATTCACCACATTCACAATGCTCTGCAAGGTGCTTTAGGGTCATGACAATTTGTGCTATATTTTCTCCTCCTGGCTGATCTCTTTTATGAAACTTAAAACTCTCTGCAATAATTAATGGTCCTCTAATATGTTTTGCTGTTGAGTTTTTTGGGCTGGACCAGACTCCGGAGTAAATTACAAGTTTTACTGCCAATGGTTCTGAGAAGTGCAGGTACTACTACATCCTCAGGAATCTTGTTTGCTAAAATATAACACCTAAATCTTTCTGCATAGGAGTTCCTATTCTTCCATTCTTCCTTGAATTGTCCAATGACAAGTTTGCCTGACAATTTACAGGGATTCCGAGACATGCTCAACAGTGTTCCTTCGGTAACTTCCCTTAATCTCAATGGTCTAAATTATTTTGCAGATCGTAATATGAGCCAACTGCAGCAGCTTTTTTAGATTTAGATTAATGCAGTGCACAAAATCACTCTCTCTTGCTCTACCTTTGCACTTCATTTAACTGCTTCCGTAGCTCTTCAATCTGAACTCCTCGGGGTGCCACTTTTAAATTTTGGTATGGACATTTCTCATTCCTGTCCAACAATCATACCAGTCCAATGGCAGGTACAATCAGCTGACCTGTTGATTCAGGCCCCCGGTCAAAAGAATCTAAGTTCCCAATTGGTAAGTGCGGCTCCGATTTAAAATGTTTATCCCATCCTTGTCGCCAGTATTCTTTTTATCCTGTTATATACTTCCCTTATTGGATTAAAAAAAAATGCAAAGTGATAGCATGTGGGATTGGGTGAAAATAACACTGCAGGTCTACTGATAGATTGTTGACTCTACAGAGGCTTGATCTAGACTAAGTAAAAGCCTGCGAAACAGCCAATGTCACAAACTATACACATGTCTAGACTCTGATTCCATCAAGTTTTAATTGTTGGAGATTTTTTAACAATGTTATCATCTTCCCCAATCTCCACCATCACCCCCCCTCCCCCGCCCCCATTTCCATTTTTTACCTACTTTGACATTTGGTCCTTGTGCTGTTGATTTCGCAATCTTTTAATCTGATTTGTTAAAGACATGCACAGCTGTTTGGCCTGTTTACCAGATAAGCTCTGTTTCTCTTGAGGTGACATTATCATTTCAGCAACTTGCCAAGGAAGGGATTTTAAAACTCAAATGTACAAAGTTCACTCCCTGATGTCCCAATACTTAACATAAAATAGTAACATTTGTCAGAATTCCACAGTAGAAGTTTTCGATTGATTTCAATGTTACAAACTTTCCAGACACTGTTTCAAAATTGCATATTAATTTAGCGCCAATTCTGATGTGTCTTTGTTAGATGGTGCTGTTATGTGATGCTTCACGCAGATCAGAATGGTGAAAAACTCCAGGCTTTGCTACGACTTCTGACAGAACTGCAGGAAAGAGTCCGGATTGTGGAGGCACTTAGTACTGTTCCTCAAATGTACTGCCTAGCTGTTGTTGAGGTAGTAAGGCGGAAAATGTTCACTAAACATTACAGGGAGGTATGTTAATCAATTCTGCTCTAAATCTCCATATACTATTCATATACAGCATTTAAAAACAAACAAAAAATAATTCACATTTTTACCTTAAAGTGGGCCAGTGCTCTTGTAAAAGAAGGAAAGCAACTCTACGAAGCTGAGCAAGCAAAAAGGGAATCATTTGGAAAGCTGTTCAGTAAGTTAATTTCTCCATTATTCAGATTCATTGCATGAAGGCAAAATGGGAATATTAGCAATCTGCTTGTGGTTTATATCTGACATATGATTTTTGTGTTTTTTCTTAATATACTTGCTATAACCACTTATAATTCAAGGAATATGATTGTACTGCTCTAAATCTCCATATACTATTCATATACAGCATTTAATATGTTACAGTTGTCACACTATTTTTAGATTTTTCCAATAATTTGCATTAAAATAACTTACAGATGTCAGCAACTTGCACTTGCCGAGCAACATATTCCATAGAGGGGAGGCGATGGCATATTGGACCTTGGCTCAAATCCCACCATGGCAGATTGTGAAATTTAATTTCAATAAAAATCTGGAATAAAAAGTCTTATGATGACTATGAAACTATTGTCAATTGTTGGAAAAATCCATCTGTTTCATTAATGTCCTTTAGGGAGGGAAATCTGTCATCCTTGCCTGGCCCACATGTGACTCCAGACCCACAATAATGTGGTTGACTCTTAAATGTCCCTCTGAAATGACTTAGTAAGCCACTCGCTCAACAGCAATTAGGAATGGACAATAAATGCTGCCCAGCCAGTGAAACCCACATCCCATGAACAAATTTTTTTTTAAAAGTTCAGGAGGAATGGATTGGACCACTGAGCTTAAGTAAAGACTGAAGTGAGTGTATTTGCAGGGTTGGTTCAGTTCATGCTCAAGCCGATCCTTATGGTTATACTTTAGGATTAAGTTTAACTCGACCTAGAATGACACAGCCTCAGAATTGGATTTTTTTTTAAAATGAGCACCAAACAGATGAAGATCTTGCTAGTATTTCCCTAGAGGAAATTCATGCTCACCATAGTTTTAATTTTGGGTGGATAGTTATGCAACAACAGTGATTGACTTAGATGTCGATGCACATTAAATGCTTTTTCAATGCTTTGCATAATAAATACACGGGACAGTGTGTGCCTGAGCATCTTGGAGGATGGTGAACACTGGCTGTATCACTTTTAGTTGTAAATTTATTCCCCTTGATCTCTTCTATGGATATTAACTTTGTTATTTCACATACATAGTGTCCTGTGGTAGTTTGCCTAAGCGACCGTTGTTTACATCTGAAGCCTGACAGAGTGGCTGTGGACCATTCATCTGAAATATGTTGTACCCTTGTCCTGCCTTCACACAACAGTAATAGTATCGTTGAGTAACTGTCAGAAACAGAAACATTGGTTGACCCTTCTGCCGCCTCCCCCACCAGCACCGCTGTGCGCACGTTTTCTAACCTAGTGGTGCTGTGCCTAATTGTTGTGGCCTTGCTTCTCAGCATAAACAGTAATGGAAACAGACTTGCCTGGTCTGGCTTGCTCATCACAGCCTTATCCCGCTCAGAGGATCTATTTACTCATTTTAATGTTTTTTGTACAAAATATTTTATGTAAATTGTTTAACGTTTTCAAGGTTACCAATTGTATATTTATACTAAGGTTCCTTTTCTCACAGGAAGGTCATTTCTTCGAAATCGCTTGTTTAAAGGACTTGACTCATGGCCGCCATCATCCTTTTGTGTACGTATAAGTAACTTTTGTCTGAAGAATTTCTTAGAATATTTTAAGTCATTGAGCTTTTGCAGTCAGTTCGTTGCGTTTTTAAGAAAAGGTTTGAATCAAGGGGCTGAGTTTTCCTGTGGGGTTCTGAACTCTGCAGTGTGTGGGAAACAGTCACTCGGTGATCTTCCCCAGAGTGTCCAATTAATGATCAGTGGGGTAGGCTCGCCTTCCAATCAACAATGACGGGTGGGCTCCCGAACCTGGAGAATTAATCTGAGACCTTCCAGCTTAAAAGGAACAGGCTACAATAGAAGGTAAGTGAAGGAGAGGGTGCTTCAAAATAGAGGTGCCCCTTCTCCAGTTTCACTGCTGTTGGGGAGGCTGGGGTTGCTGCAGGACCGGGAGGGCCGCTAGTCCTGCCTGGCGTGCTGGCCTTTCCAGTCGACTGCTGGGAGACAGTCTCAAAGCAGTTCAATGGCCCTGCTGCCTGCAAGCACCTGGAGACCAACTGGAAAATCTCAATCTGCCTTCTTCAATTGGTTTTAATCGGTCAATAACAATTCTTTTAGCTACCTGCTAATTTGGTTTAATATTTTTAAGTTTCATTTCTGATTTCTTTTTGTTTCAAGTGATTCCTTTTTACAGGGCTGTCCCTTTTATTTTGCCCCTTAGTTTATTTAATTTAGTTTGATTGTTTAACTCAAAAGAGGAGGATGGGTAACCACCTGCCCCTTCATCCTGTCTCTGGGCGGGATGGAAGTGGGAACTGGTAGGTAATCCAGTGGCAGTATTTTTAGCACCCACCTGCCTCTCATCCTGGTCATTGCGGGGTCTAAAACGCGAGCTCATTAGCCTCTTGACCATTCCTATGAGGTTAAAGCAAAATTGCAAAGGGATTTGAAAACTGATTTTTTTCTCGGCTGTTTAAATTTGCATGAAACACTTTGGACGAGTAAAATATTTTATTTATGGATTCTTTCTGAGAATAAATTGAATTAATTGTAGCTCTGTTTCAACTGTGAACCAAGTTGTAGGTCCTGATCATGAGTATGAGTTCAGCTGCCTTGCCAGCAAATATAATTAGTGAGATTGCACATGTATTTTAGTCACATCTCTTATAAAATCGAGGCTTTATTTCCTCCAACTTGGAGACTTTGTCCAGTTATGAAAATTCCTTGGAGCAGAGTCAAATTAGAAATTATTTTCAGCAGTGATCACAACAAACGGCTGTCAATTGTCATGGAATTTGTATAAACGGTTAACGGCTATGTTTTATTAAACATAGCATTTAAATTTTCACTTCTGGTCTGCCCTACAGTGCTACCTGTCAGGACAAGACATCCCTCAAGCTGCAATTTCTTCCTAAGTTATTGATGGATAAATTTAGCACTAATTTATTAAAGTGTTAGTAATACTTAATTCTTTATAGTGTCATGATGTTTTTAATTCCCCAATTGTCTTTTGGTTGTTGTGAAAAGAATAGAGATTTTCTCTGCTGATGGTGCAATGTTTTCTAGCAAGAGACAATTAATTTTCTTTATGCATACTTAATATAGACCGTGGTTATTAGACTCTCAGTACTGGCAATATTGATAATGTAGGAGAGTGAGCTATTTATTATAAGAAGTTTGAAGGCACCATTATAAAACTAAAATTGCAAGATTTACTCTCCCAGTTATCAACTGTTTTAATGAACCTGTTGGGCTACAATTATGCTATTCATATTTTGCCACAGTGAAAATTCCATGGTGATGTGACTGCCTGCTAAATGTTATTTCGAAGCATTAATTAAGGCAATTCTAGAACTTGATGGAGAACAAATGCATCCCAATTTCTCTCTAAACAATTGCATATATGAGACACTACCAAATCGGTGTCCATTATATGTTAAGTATGCTTTACAACAAAAACATTGAATTTTGACTTTTATTGTTACAGACATACAAACCACGAAAGTTTGACTTTGAGCTTCCTGAGGTATCCTTAGCTGACCTGCAGTTTCTGCAGTCATGCTGTCCTTCAGAAGTTCAGCCTTTCCTCAGGTAACGTGCAACTGAATGTTGCCAGAATTTGTAATTTGTTGTCATTTGTTATGGTTCTCCAAGGATGTAAATCCACTCCATTAAAATTTGTTTTGTAATTCAAGAAGATATTAAAAAGTGCATCAATCTTTGGCACAGGTTGAACTATGATTTGTTTGTGAAGTACAACCCTGATTTTATGAAACTGCCAACGAGAGTGGTGCTGTTGTCTGGTGTACTGACCTCTTGAGCACAAACTCTGAAAGTTCCTCCTATCTCTGACCCCACCCATCTGGATGACCCTACCACTGGAACATCAAGGTATTGTTTCCAGGACTATCACTATCCTTATCTTCTCCACAGGGCTTCCCTCCGCAGCTTTCAACCTCACCGTTCCCCGACCCCACATAGCCCACTTCTACCCGCTTCCCCAAAACCCATAAGCAGGATTATTCTGATAGGTCTATCATATCAGCCTGTTTCTGGCTGTGGTCCCATGGAACTTGTGTCTGCCTGTCTTGATCCTCTCTCTCCTTGTCCAGTGCCTTCCCACCTACGTTGCGATTCCTCTGATGCCATATGTCACATCAACAGTTTTAAGTTTCCTGACCCTAACCATCGCCTCTTCACTTTGGACACCCAATCCCTCTACATCTCCATCCCCAACCAGGAGGATCTTGGGCTCACCACATCTTCCTTAAGCAGAAGCCTGAACACTCCCCATCCACCACTATTTTCCTCTACCTAGCTGACTCATTATCTCACTCAACAATTTCTTCTTTAATTTGTCTCACTTCCTGCAAATAAAAGGTGTGGCTATGGGTACCTGCATGGCCCCAGTTATGCTTGTCTTTTTGTAGAGTTTGTGGAACATTCCTTGCTCCATTCTTATCCAGGCCTTCTCACACAACTTTTTCTCCGTTACATCTATGACTATATCGGTGCAGCTTCACGCTCTCGTCTAGACCTGGAAAAAGTTATCTACTTTGCTTCTAATTTCCACCCCTCTCTCCCCATCACATTGTCTATCTCTGATACTTCCTGTCCCTCCTTTGACTTATGTCTCCATTTCTGACGATAGACTGACCACCAATATTTATTACAAACCTACCGACTCCCACAGCTACCTTGACTACAGTTCCTCACAACCTGCTTTAAGTAAAGATTCCATCCCATTTTCACAGTTTCTGTCGCACCACATCTGTCCCAATGATTGCGTTGAAAACAATGCTGCTGACATGTCTGTCTTTTTCCTCAACCAAGGTTCCCTTCCACTGTGGTTGACAGGGCACTCAACCATGTCTGCTCATCTCCTGCACCTCTGCCCTCACCCCTTCCCCTCCCTCTCAGAACCATGACAGGATCCCACTTGTCCTCACTTTTCAGCCCACCAGCCTCTGCATTCAAAGAATCAGTCTCCATCATTTCTGTCTTTCACAGGGACCACTCCCTTCTTGACACCCTGGTCCACTCCTCCTTCATCCCCTTCCCACAGTACCTTCCCATGCAATTGCAGAAGGTGCAACTTCTGTCCCTTTACCTGCTCTCTCATAGTTCAAGGGCCCAAACACTACTTTCAGGTGAGGCAGCATTTCACTTTTACCACCTTTAATTTAGTCTACTGTATTCGCTGCTCCCAGTGCTCTACATTTAGGGGACTAAACACAAACTGATTGCTTTGCTGAACACCTTCACTACATTTGCAAGCATGACCCAAACCTTCCAATCGCCTGCCATTTCAACTCAGCATCTTGCTCTCATGCCCACATGTCTGTCCTTGGCCTGCTGCAATGCTCCAATGAAGCCCAATGCAACTGGAAGAACAACACCTCGTCGCCCAATTAGGCATGTTGCAGCCTTCTGGATTGAGTCCTATGTTAGGTTCTACAACTTTAGACTGTGAACTTTCCCCTCCATCTTGACCCATCTTTTGCTTTGTGTTTCCTTGGTTTGTCCAAATGCAAACACCACCATGCTCCTCACCCTCCGTGCCATCTGTCACTTGTTCTTCAGTTTTGCTTTCACTGAGCACAAGAATATAAGAGCTAGGAGCAGGCCATCTAGCCCCTCGAGCCTGCTGTGCCATTCAATAAGATCTTTTTGTGGACTCAGTTCTACTTACCCGCTCGCTTACCATAATCCTTAATTCCTTTACTGTTCAAAAATTTATCTATCCTTGCCTTAAAAACATTCAATGAGGTAGCCTCAACTGCTTCACTGGGCAGGGAATTCCATAGATTCACAACCCTTTGGGCGAAGAATTCCTCCTGAACTCAGTCCTAAATCTGCCCCTTATTTTGAGGCTATGCCCCCTAGTTGTAGTTTCACCCGCCAGTGGAACAACCTTCCTGCTATCTTATCTATTCCCTTCATAATCTTATATGTTTCTATAAGACACACCCCAACCCCCCATTCTTCTAAGTAACAAAGAGTATATTCCCAGTCTACTCAGTCTCTCCTCAAAAGACAATCCTCTCAACTCTGGAATCAGCCTAGTGAATCTCTGCACTCTCTCTAGTGCCAGTATATCCTTTCTCAGGCAAGGACACCAAAACTGTACACAGTACTCCAGGCGTGGCCTCACCAGCATCTTCTACAACTGCAACATAACCTCCCTATTTTTAAACTCCATCTCTAGCAATGAAATACAAAATTCCATTTGCCTTCTTAATTACCTGCTGCACCTGCAAACCAACTTTTTGCGATTCATGCACAAGAACACCCTCTACACAGTGGCATGCTTCAATTTTTTACCATCTAAATAATAGTCCATTTTGTTGTTCTGCCAAAATGGATAACCTCACATTTACCAACATTGTACTCCATCTGCCAGACCCTTGCCCACTCACTTGAACTATCTATATCCCCTTTAAGACTTTCACTGTCCTCTGCACATTTTGCTCTACTACTCATCTTAGTGTCATCTACAAACTTTGACATACAATACTTGCTTCCCAACTCCAAAAAATCAATGTAAATTGGAAACAATTGCGGTCCCAACACTGATCATTGGTCACTGATTACCAACCAGAAAGACATCCATTTACCCCTGCTCTTTGCTTTCTGTTAATTTACCAATCCTCTATCCATGCTAATACATTACCCGTAACGCCATGCAGCAGTCTTTTGTGTGGCACCTTGTCGAATGCCTTCTGGAAATCCAAATACACCACATCCATCAGTTCACTGTTGTCCACCACGCTCGTAATGTCCTCAAAAAATTCCAGTAAATTAGTTAAACATGACCTTCCCTTCATGAACCCATGCTGTGTCTTCCCAATGGGGCAATTTCTATCCAGATGACTCGCTATTTCTTCCTTGATAGATTCGAGCATTTTCCCCACTACAGAAGTTAAGCTAACTGGCCATAGTGAACCACCTTCTGTCCAGTGGCGGATTAACTACCACCCGGACCCCTAGGCTAAGCTTTAGTAAGGCCCCCTGACCTTGCCCCCTGCCCCACCCTTCGTTGAATAGAATAAAGTGACGTCAGATAACTTATATCGTTGTACTATGTATAATGTACTACATGTATAATATAAAGTTATATGAATCCATTACAACCCTTTTATTCATTTATTTTTCATTTTCTTTACATTTGTACTTTAAAAAGCTTCCGTGTTTTTTGGTTTACAAAAGTGTCGATAACCGCATGTAAATCAACAGATCGAAGCATGTCTGATTCAATGTGCATGAGTGCCAGATGACTAAGTTTCTCATCGTTCATTGTTGAGCGCAAATAGATTTTGATCCTCTTCAGTGCCGAAAATGAACACTCACCTGAACAGTTAGTGATTTCTTTTGCTCTCGGTGCCCCCCTCCCTTCCGGGCCCCTAGGCTTTAGCCCACTCAGCCTAATGGTTAATCCACCACTGCTTCTGTCTACTTTTTTTTAAACAGTGGTGTCACATTTGCTGTTTACAGATCTGCCGGAACCACCCCAGAGTCCAGCGAGTTTTGGTAAAGAGCACTGAACTTTGTTCGCCTATTAACACATTTTGCTGTATGTGCTGCTATTCGCACTGCTTTTATCTTGTGTCCATGACATCTTTTTCAATCTCTCCTTGGGTCTGACCTATCCTGACCTTTTATTCGGTCCCACCTCTATCCCCTCTCCAATTATATAATCCATTACATTTCTACCCCTCTCCAGTTCGGAAGAACAATCATATCGACTCAGACACCCCTACAGTGTAGAAAGTCAACCGGCCCATCGAGTCTGCACCAACTCTCCGAAAGAGTATTCCACCCAGGCCCTCCCCTCCACCCGTAACCCTGCTCATTTACCATGGCTCATCCTCCTAACCTACACATCTTTGACACTAAGGGGCAGTTTAACATAGCCAATTCACCTAACTTGAACATCTTTGGATTGTGGGAGAAAATCGAGCACGCTGAGGAAACCCACATAGACACTGGGAGAATGTACAAACTCCACACAGACAATCACCCAAGACCTGAATGTAACCTGTGTCCCTGGTGTTGTGAAGCAGCAGTGCTTACCACTGTGCCACCATGCTGTTTTGTTTCTTTCTCCATAAATGCTGCCAGACCTACTGAGTTTATCCAGTAATTTCTGTTTTCATTATTTTTCTAGCTGGGACAAGAGAAAAATCGCCAAAGTTTTATTGGTGGCATGTGTTAGAGACTTCTTTTAATGCGTTCTGGGCAATGGGTGAATTTCAGAATTACTTTTTTGTTAAGCTTATGTTTCTAAGGCTCAAAATATTTTATGTGAGAGAACTTGGGTAACGGTTTTTATGTCAACTCCATTGAGAGTGTATTTTTAAGAAGAAGGATTCATTAACCTACTATAAGTTTGTTTTTTTGTCACCCTTGTGGATTGATTCGGTTTTCATTTGCTTATACAAAGAACCATCATGTACAACAGAGCAGTCAGCAATTCTATGCTGGGTAAATTATTAGTTTTATATTACTGCTACTGCCCTCGTATTCTAATCATTGAAAATCAAAAAAGGTTTTGTGTTTCAAGTCCTGTGCAACTACTTTGTTTTGAATAGCATCCTAATGTGGATTAATCAGTGTCTTAAAGGAGGTACTAGAAGTACAAAGCAGGATGTTCATGCAAGGTTTATTAGAATATGAAATGTTTGGCTGCAAATCTTCAAAAATTAAATAAATTTAACCAACAACAGGACTTTAAAATTCTTAAAG
Source organism: Mustelus asterias (assembly GCF_964213995.1). Lineage (NCBI taxonomy): Eukaryota > Metazoa > Chordata > Chondrichthyes > Carcharhiniformes > Triakidae > Mustelus > Mustelus asterias. Next base: position 65,044,247 of record NC_135807.1, on the reverse strand, counting down.
GACCTAAGGAATGAGCAGGAAAACGGAACAAGGGTAGATTAGTTAAGTACAGAATTAACACAGAAGTATAATGGACTAAATATTCCTTGGTGTGTTTCAATGGACTGCCCTTGTTATTCCTTGAGGAATATGTATAGCTGTTCTTATTGAGGGCAGTCATATTGCAATGAATGACACCTTATCCCTTAAAAGTAATTGACTGTTTACAGGGCAGGATTTTATTTCTGCTGCTGGGAGTGGTCTGGAAGGTGGAAGGAGCCATATAAACAGGTGAGAAAGTGCAGACTGAAGAATTTTTTGCCTTTTCTACTCTCCCTTATTAAGTTGGGGAGGGAAGATTGAGGATGGCCATTGTGTCTGGAAACCAGTTGAGGCTCTTCATAGAATCATAGAAACCCTACAGTGCAGAAAGAGGCCATCTGGCCCATCGAGTCTGCACTGACCACAATCCCACCCAGGCCCGACCCCCATATCCCTACCCGCTAACCCCTCTAACCTACGCATCTCAGGACACCTAAGGGGCAATTTTAGCAAAGCCAATCAATCTAACCCACACATCTTTGGACTGTGGGAGGAAACCGGAGCACCCGGAGGAAACCCACGCAGACACGAGGAGAATGTGCAAACTCCACACAGACAGTGATCCAAGCCGGGAATCGAACCCAGGTCCCTGGAGCTGTGAAGCAGCAGTGCTAACCACTGTGCTACCGTGCCACCCTTAATTGAAAGTATTCTATTAACAGTGGGGGGAGAGGAAATGGACTGTATGCCATGCTGGGAGGCTGTTATTAGGTATAACCTGGCTATCTCTGTAGGCTTGGGTTCAGGAGGGGATACCTTGATTGGGCATCCTGTGCCTCAAGGAAATCCTGCCAGGAGATGAGGGTCACCCCAGCTGAAAGTGCCCCCTGCCTTCCAACAAAACCCCATTGCTGGGGCCAGCCTGAGGGTCTGATGAGCCCAAACACTCATCCATCTTTGGGATGCTCCTTCATGGCTATTATTTCAGGGCCTGCTGCAGTCCTGACAGTGGTTACAGCTTTTGGTGGCGCTACTGGGGCTGAAAAACTGATTCACTCAGGCCCGATCTTTTCCTTTAAGGGCACGAGAGCTGCAAACATGGACAGTTAATAAAAACAGAAAATGCTAGAAAATTTTAGCAGGTCTGACAGCATCTGTGGAGAGAGAATAGAGCCAACGTTTCGAGTCTGGATGACCCTTCATCAGAGCTGTGCATATATATGCAGACAGTTAATGCTTAATTGATATTTAATCCTGTTGTGAGTCTCCTGGCACATAACTGCCATGAGATTGCTGCTGACTTTCTGGCTAATGGACAAGGCCACTGCCACAATCATTCTCTCAATTCTGAGAGCGCGCTACACTGTCAGAGGATCAGTTCTGAGGGGGTGCTGCACTTTGAGGGTCATGGTGTGATATTTAATACAAGAACACGCAGTAGTAATAATTTGTATGACTGAGGCATCAGTGTGGTCACAGGTGGATCAATCTGTGATGAATGAATGCCATCAGTTTGTGGTAGGTATGTCTCTTAATACATCCAGGCTTCAAAACTGCCAAAGTTGTCCATTTATCATAGCGTCTGGAGCTACAGTAAACTGTTATCCAGCATTGTACCAAAGTTCTGATATGTCTCAATCCTTGTTGGTTCCAATTTTTTTGAAAAAAGCTGGCTGGGCGCTCATGATGTCTCTTGAAGGTTGGAAGCAGTAATTAATTTCTTCCTTGTGTGCATGACTAGCTACCCTTGTTTATTTTTGTTCACATTACAACATGGTCTTCTCACCTGCTTGAAGAGGCAAGGCACATGGAGATTTGTTTCCTTGAGTCTAATGTGTCTTTAAGGTCTCTTCTTAGTTGTATATTTGAAATTGAAGAGCTAGTATTGAAGCGCATTGGGCTGAATGTTCTCCATTTGTACTATAATTTTTATGCTTAGTTGTGTGACAGCTGAATGTGCCACAAGCTGTTTTGTGCACAGTAATAAATCACGGTCAACAGTGAGATGAATCATTAGTTAACTTGTTTTTGATATTGACTAAAGATTATCATTGTCATGACACTGCTAGAATCCCTTTTTGATTATATTATGAGATCACATGTCATAATTAAGCCACTCTCAACTAGGTTCAGTTTCTTTTGACAGTACAGTATTTTCTCAGTATTGTCTGGCCTAGTTTATTTGTGATGTGGAGATGCCGGCGTTGGACTGGGGTAAGCACAGTAAGAAGTCTCACAACACCAGGTTAAAGTCCAACAGGTTTATTTGGTAGCAAATACCATAAGCTTTCGGAGCACAGCTCCTTCGTCAGATGGAGTCAAGGAGCTGTGCTCCGAAAGCTTATGGTATTTGCTACCAAATAAACCTGTTGGACTTTAACCTGGTGTTGTGAGACTTCTTACTGTAGTTTATTTGCACAAGTCTTTTGACAAAAGCACACCATTTTCTCCCATCATCAGCATTGATTCTGGCTAGAAATAGTCTCTGTTGTGCTTTGTATCTTTTTTATATTTTGAAAGTTAACAATAATAGTAACATCAAACTCAATTGCCAACAGTTCTGTAGGAGAATAATTTGATGGTGTCATTGAAAGGAAGACAATCTTGATGAGGAAAATATCCAATAATAATTTCACTAGGCATTAAGGAAGCACTTTTGTAACTTCAGGTTATGTACTCTAGAGTGGAGGTTTCCTTAAGGCCTGGAATTACCTCATCCTGCTTCACTCATAAAATTTGTAAAGATAAGGGTTAATCAGGAGGTTCAATACTAATCCATCTAAATCAAGTGACTAAAGCAGGTAGGTTGACTGATATTGCAGAAGAGTTTTCCTCAAGTAAAGACTTTGGCCTTGATGAACAGGTTTCCACACATTGAAGATAATTAGTGATGTTGTTAAGTTCAATGCTATGATTTATCTGGGTGTTTTCACATTAGTCAGCACCATACAGTATCCTTTTCTCCGGAAGTAAGTTGCCCTCTGAAGCCTTAATCCTGAAATTGCCTATCGATTTATTGAGGCTTATGTTGACACCATTACAATTCTCTTCAGATGGATAGCTGATAAATCTGAATGACAGCTCTACATATACCAGCTTTTGTTTATTGGACTAGTTCCTGTATCACCAATGCCATCTTCGGCTATAGTCATGCCTATGATGTCCAAGCCTGAACTTTCCGCCATACTTTTCTTATTTAGGGATGATGTCAGATCATTTAGAAAGTCACATCCAGTTTTATTAAATAGCTTTGTTGTATTCATGGTTGTATTTGGAAACAACCATTTGAGAAACCTTAAATTAAATGCAGGACCATTCTTTCTCATACTTGTGCTGTGTAAATTCCGTATGCAAAGTTTGTTCCTGTTTTGCCCCTCATTTTTGATCCATTGAGGTAGAATTGTTAGTGCTTGATTTAGAAAAAGGAAACAACCCAAGTTGCTTTCTAATGTATGGATTTTTTAAAAATATGGATTTAAGAAGTGTGGAGATTGCATTGCATCAAGGAGTGAAGAAAACTTGAATGTCGATGTATTTTGTGATTTTTTTTTTTGCTGGTGATATGGGCTAAGTCTGTGCTGCTATAATCTGTTGATGAACTCGGGAATGAATTTGAGAACAAGTTTATGGGTACTTTAATTTAGAGAATATCATGATTGGTACAACAGCAAAGATAATGTACCAAAGGTAGGTAAACTATTATGTATATGACATGCAATAAAATACCAGTTCCAAATACAATTTAGAATGATATGCCACTGTATTTTGTATTTATGTGATGGTGCTTTTTTTTCCAATTATCCTCCACATACCATGCGTAAAATCAGCATTCTGGGACATTAGTCCTTTTAAGACATTTTTTTTCAGCCAGAACCATCTAATGTTCCTTTCACACTCTACAACTATTCTATAATCATCAATTTTAACTGTTGTCTTTATCAGTGTGATATTTGATGCCCATACCTTTATGTGTGGGGAGAGACCATGTTGTCTGCAAGGTTTATTAAAGTATATATTTTGTGTTGAAGTAATAGTGGGATGAAAATCAGACCAATGCTGAACATAAGCATCAAAATTATCTTTAATAGCAAGACCAGTTATAATTGCCGTTAATGTGTTTGGCCAAACGTTGCTAGATTTTCCATGTATTTATGTTGTTCATTGAAAAATATACTCCATGTAGAAACATAGATAAACTATAGCACAAACAGGCCCTTCAGCCCACAAGTTGTGCCGAACACATCCCTACCTTCTAGACCTACCTATAACCCTCAGGTTACTGTAGCTCAGTAAATTGTCACAAAAAAAAGCTTGAACTATTGAAAAATATATTTCGCTCATCTGGCTTCTCTCACTGTTTTGTGTCCCAGTAAAATGGTATTTTCATATTTCTTTTAAATAGATAACCGTCTCCCCTCTGTTTTCTCCATGTTGAGTTCAAATCCTTAAGGATAGTCATTAAACATCCTCTTTCTCGGGCACTTGGTCTAAAATCCAAACTCTTTAAAGATTAGGGCAGGTATTATTTCACCTCACTTACAAGATTCCCAGTTTAAGTAAGTTTCGATAATCTTGACCTAGTTCCTGTTGGGCTCAAGTCTACTGTAATCAATAAAGTAAAACATGCTTAGAATTTTCCACAAATTGGTAATTTGAGAGCCTATGAATAACAAAGATTGATGCTTAAATTGCAAAATAATTGCATTCGTATAACTATCTTTCACAGATGTCCTCATATGTGCTTCTCCAAACTTTTTAGTTGAACTTAAAAAGTCAGGAATAGCAAGGCCATATATTGAATAGATCAGTGTTTTTATTTTACAGAAAACAAATGAATATATAGGGCAACACTTAGTCATAGAATCATAGAAGTTTACTTGTATCTGAGTCTTGCCAAGCTTAACTTAACTTCTCTACATTAAAAAATCTAATAAACCATATCATGCTACCTTACATTAGCGGGCATATACTGGCTTGTTGGTCAACCTTCTGTTTCTGATTCCTCATAAGCAAGCTTTCTCTTGTCTAGATCTCCTCTTTCTTTTAACTGGACATTGACATCGTGCTTGTGTGCTGCTTTATTTTTCTTGTTACATCTGATCATGAAGTTGGTGGGCTATCCTGACTTGGCCTTCATACAATAATTCACCATTAGACGTGTCAAAACCAGTCATTCTTCCCCTCTGATCCCTCCACTTGTAATGTCAGGTCCCTAGAAATATCTTCTGCTATCCTATTCTCTAAACGAGTCAGAGTCTTTGGTAAATCCGTTAACACTGAACTGAATTATCTATGAGGAGTGATATGGGGCAACACGGTGGCACAGTTGTTAGCACTGCTGCCTCACAGCGCCAGGGACCCAGGTTCGATTCTTGGCTTGGGTTACTGTCTCTGTGGAGTTTGCACATTCTCCCCCGTGTCTGCGTGGGTTTCCTCAGGGTGCTCCGGTTTCCTCCCACAGTCCAAAGACGTGCGGGTTAGGTGGATTGGCCATGCTAAATTGCCCCTTAGTTCAGGGGGACTCGCTAGGGTAAATGCATGGGCTTATGGAGATAGGGCCAGGGTGGGATTATATTCGGTGCAGACCCGATGAGCCAAATGGCCTCCTTCTGCACTGTAGTGATTCTTGGATCCTATGATTCTACAAACTGGTCTGTCTAGCATTAACATGCATCTTAAATGACTAGCCATTAACAAATGAATTCCTTTTGGTGGCTCCAAGATATAGCTGGAAAGAGAATGATGAACCTGTGTGCAATTACTTAAATTAAAACAATACAAACCCTTTGTGAAAAGTTGGTCCTAATTTCCCAAAATATGGCGGGGCATTTTTATTTCTGAAATTGGGACTCCATTATATGATTGTCCATGTAGAAGAGTAATTCTGATCTAAAATTGCTCAACACAGAAACAACATGCAAAGTGAATAGCTGATACAGACTCCAATACTGACATTCCTCGCCTTGATGCAAGAATTCAACAAAAAAAGTATGGAAAAAGTTGGAGTGTCAATTGAAAATGCACACGTTTGATCTAATGTGAAGCATCTAATACATTTTAGATGCTGGTATTGATTTTGAAGATTTAAATGCTACGAAATTTTTAAGAACAGCATCGTTCTGAAGACCAGCTTTAAGTGTTTGCATTATCTTCAGTCAGAAAGATCGAGTGAATGATGCATCTCAGCCTCCTCCTAAAGGTCCCCTCATCACATGACTTTCTTCAACAAATTTGATTTAATTCCCATGATATCAAGAAACAGCTGAGTGTATACAAATCATAGCCTTTGCTGGATCCAGACTGGAGTACTGAAGAACTTGCCCTCCAGTCAATCTGCGCCTCCAACCAAGCTGTTCCAGTACAGGTAAACTGCTGTTGTCTACCTGATGGTGAAAAATTGCCCATGTAAGGGCAGTACAAAACTAGTCATCCAATTGCGAGCCCATTAGTCTAATTTCAATTACGAGTAAAGTAATTAAAGAAGTCGTCGGCAGTCCTGCAGAATGACATTTACCAATAGTCAGTTGAGATTCTACCGGAGCCCTTGACTCCAGACCTCTTTAAAGCCTGGTCCAAACCTGGAGAAAAGAATTGAATTGCAGAGATGAGCTGAAAGAAACAACCTTTGAAATCAAGGCAACAATTGATCAAATGACATTTAACCGAGTCTAACCATCTCCCCATGACATTCAATGAAATTACCATCACTGAATTTCTTGAGCATTAACATCTTGGGGTGGCCACCATTGACTAGAAACTTAATTGGACCAGACTCATACAATGAATTTGAGTAGGTCAGAGGTTGGATATTCTGTGGCTAGTAACTCATTCTCTTCAAGTCTTTCTGCCATCTACATTTCAGAAATCAGGTGTTCAATAGAATTTTTTTTTGAGTGCAACTCCCAACAATACTCAGGAACTGCAACGTCATCCAGGATAAAGCAGCCCTCTTGATTGGTACCCAATCTCTCACCTAGGATAATCACTCCCTCCATCACCAGTGCATAGTAGCAGCAATGAATACTATTTTAAAAGATGCACTCCCAACAGCTCACCAAGGCCTCTTAAGCAGGGTGTTCCAACCCTAAACCTCTACGCTTTAGAAAGATTGAGGCAGCACATACATGGGAACACCAATTTCAAATTCCTCTGCAAGCCTCACCATCCTGTTTTGGAGATATATTGCTATTCCTATTCCTTCGTTATCACCTGATCAGTATCCTGGAACTTCCCATTTACTAATAGTGCTATGAGTGTGCCTAAACCACACGGGCTGCATCAGTTCAAGCAGTTCGCCCACACCGCCTTGAGGCTATTTGGGGATGGACAGTAAATACTGATCCTGCCAAAATTGCTCAAATCCCATAAACAAATTATAAGAAAAGGTAAATGAGTCCAACAGGCCAGAAAATGCTTGTTTTCCATTCATTTGAGAAACTTGATGCATTATGTTCTTCACTCTATCGTGAGCTCACATTGCATACTGCTCAGTCTTTGAAAATTGTCAAGGACTGTTTCCAATGTTGTGTTGCCAAATTTCTATTGTCTTTTTCACTTAGTACTACAGCTGTTATGTTTTATTAATTTTTTGATGGGACATGGGTTTCACTAGCTATGCCAGCATTTTTATTGTCCATTCTTTATTGCCCTTGCAAAGATGGTGTGAGCTGTTGCCTTGAACCACCACAGTACATTTGGTGTAGGTACGCCCAGAGTGCTGTCAGGAAAGGAGTTCCAGGATTTTGACCCAGTGACAGTGAAGGAACAGTGAGTGTAGTTCCAAGTCAGGATGATGTACTGGCTGGAGGAGAACTTGTAGGTGATGACGTTCCCTCCCATGAATCTTAGGTGGTAGAGGCTGCAAGTTTGGAAGTGCATTAGATTAAGCTGTAATTAGCAATTTCCTTTGCACTCCATTTATATTAATGGTATTAAGTGTTTGCTGAATTGCACTATCTGTTTTGCTGCCCACCTCTTGAGTGAAGGTAAAGAATATTGTAGGTTTAAAAACTGAAGAGATCACGGCCACCAGATGTCTCCAAGCACTTTACACCCAGTGAAGTACTTCTGAAGTGCCATCACTTTTAAAATGACCCTCTTGTTAGGACATGGCAATCGTGTGACTGATACCAGAACTCAGTCACAGCAAGTCACTCCAAGGATAGTGGAAATGCTTTAGAGCTACCCTCAAAGCATCTCTGAAGAGGTCAAACATCCTTGCTGACTCATGGGAGACCCTGGCCAAAGTGGAGAAGGGCCTTCAGGAAACTACTGAACCCACAGAGAGACTTTGTCTGGAACATACAGAGACAAAGTCAAAGTATTGGAGACAGTTCACAAACCTCTAAACAACCCATCTACCCAACCCTTCAAGCACCACCTCTCTGCATGTAACAGAGTCTGCAGATCATGCATTGGACTTATTGGCCACTTCAGAAACGATTGAACAGAAGTGGAAGCAAGTCATCTTTGAACTTGAAGGTTTTACCTAAGAAACGGGATGTTGGAATCCCCTTAAGAAGGTAGTACTCTGCTTCCACCCCTTTTCTCCATTTGTAATGTCCTATTCATTGCTTGTATTTGTGGTCTAGACTTTGACCATTTTCACACAATTGATGACAGGCAGGCAACATGGAAGTCTGTGGATTAAAATACCACTTTCTTGCTCACCCCTCAACCCCTACTTGATGTTGGGTGCTATTTCCTGAGATAAAAGCATGAGATATGTCTTGACATATATGGAAAATAATCCTTGCATCATCACTGTCCTATGAACAACCATAATCACCTTGTCAACATTACAGTACATTGACTCACTGTATAAACAGCAGATTATATTCTTTTAGTTTAAAAAAATATTCCAGTAGTATCAACATATGACCAATCTTAAATATTAAAAAAGATTGAACCAGAATATTAGTATGCTCTCTTGCCTGATCTTGAAGTGATGACTTACTTATCTCATGAAATTTCAGATCTGAAGAACTTGTGCCTTAATGGTATGAATATCATCAAAGTGAATAATTTAAAAGTCTGAGTGACCATTCAACCATGACATTAAAACAGGCTGAGGACTGTACCAAAGCATTTTGTCTATTGCCTTGGAATCCACCCAATTTTTATACCATTTTTACCAGCATTTCTAAATGTGAAATGAAATGTAATTTCTTCCATGTGGATGCTGGGAATTTTCTGTTGCAATGCACGTGGAATTTAGGTTATTCAGATTAATGTCCCTTAATAACCTATGAGAAGAAATACTGAAGATAAATATGAAACCAACCAAATAGTTGATAGCATTTTGAATGGCAACTGTAGTGAAATAAAATGAAAAGCTGCACACTCCACATGAGCAGGAGCCATCAAGTAGAATATTTAAACAATTATGCCATCTAAATCCAGCCACATCGAGTGATTGCTATGTTCAAGAGGCATCAGCTTGGTTTTCCTGCACAAATGTGGTGTGCCTAAGCTGTTTCCGTAACTAAAGATAAATGAGTCATTGCTACTAAAGGGACAGTCCTTTGTAAAGTCTGCATCGTGGTATGTGGAGGATAACGAAGGAAGATAGGTGTACTCATCTTGGGGTCCCCTGTTCTTCATTCCTCAAATTAAGACCTACCAGATTTTCTATTTTTCATTCTTTACAGTTGTATTTTCTGCCTATAATGTCATACACCATAATTTCATACACCTAAATCTGTAACACAATTCATAGAATAGAATCCCTGCAGTGCAGAAGGAAAAATGTTAACTAGACTAAATTTTCAATTAAACATTCTGAATAGTTAACATTTAATTGTTTCAAATGTTGTCAATTTTCTGTTAATTGGGTGATGGGGAAGACGCACACATCTTGCCACATCTCACTGAAAAATAAAAAGATGGTTGAATAGGGACACAATTTATATTTTATATATATGTCATGCAGTTCTGGCTGAAAGTCTTAGAGTTTTGTTTTTATTTTTTCATTGCCGTTTGCTGACCTTAGCCATGGTATGTTGAGGATAACTTGGTTCCTGAAGTGAGGACTACTTCTTGTAAAGGTGAGTAATTTAAAAGACAAGTTTCCAGCTTTTTATATATATCATTTCAGCTCTTCCATGGTTATTAATTGAAAGCATAACAGGCTAGAGCTCGCTCATTTTTTTGCAGCTCTTGCCATGTCACCAGTGCATAAAAAGATAGGTTGATTAATTTTTCTGCATTTATTGTCTTCCTTCTGGAAGTAATTTGCCTCCACTTGACGTTTCTTGTAGCATAAGTGACTTTGATGAGTCACTGCATTGAATTTACAGGTAGAATGTCTTAAAAAGAGTTCACAGTAAGTTTGAAAATGCTGTCAGAAGAAAGTTTTTTTAAAAAAAATGGTTTCTGCATATCTGTCTTGAATTTTTATTTACAACGGCGGAAGGTTTTTAAAAAAACGGCTTTGAAACCTGTTATTTAAAATGTTTGGCTATTGTAATGAGCATAATTGAGACATGAACATTTGGTATGTTTGCTCTAATTTTCTGTTTCTTGTTCATTTTCCATTCAGGATTCCTACATTGTGTGACTTTGAACCTTTACACCAGCATATTCAAATTCTTCGTAATTTGGTCAAAGCTGCTCAGAGTTTGGATGAAATGTCACAGACTATCACCGACTTACTGACTGAACAAAAGGTAGTATATCATTTCATTGGTGCTAATTTAAGTTGCTAGTTTTTAGTCATGGCAAAAAAATCATTTACTTACTGACCTACTTTTAACTAATGTTTGAACACTTGTGTTAATGCACAGGAAAAGAAAAGGCATTTACATTTATATCCATTAATGGGAAAAAGCTCAGTTTATCTTGTGAATTGTCTTTTCATTATTTAATGCAAGTTTCAACCATTTGCTGAAGAAGTTCCAATGTGGTTGAGTATTCTTGCAGGTTCAATAATTATGAAATGCTGTTTCATATAATCAGCAATTTGACAAATTGCCTGTGCAACACTTGGTAATTTGCTGATTTTATGTTTCATGGTTTAGTTAATTGAAGGATTTTTAAAACTGTTCACCTACATTTGTACCGAATAATAAGCTAGTGCATTCTTGTTAGCTGCATCCATCTAAAGAGATCATCAGTGCATGGGAATGACACATTTTCTTAGAGGTAACTAGTGTCTGGATCAAAAGTCATAAGGTCAGCTGGATGTAGAGTAGGGCAATCTGTACAAATCATCACAGTTGCAAATTAATTGCAGCACAGAAACAGGCAATATTAGTGTTTATATTCCTTATGAACCTTCTCCCACCCCTTTTCTATTTACTCCATCGCCATATCCTTCTATGTTGGTGTTTACAATGTTGGTAAATGTGAAGTCATCTATTTTGGTAGGAATAACAGCAAAATAGACTATTATTTAAATGGTAAAAAATTGCAGCATGCTGCTGTGCAGAGGGACCTGGGTGTCCTTGTGCAGGAATCTCAAGGAGTTGGTTTGCAGGTGCAGCAGGTAATTAAGAAGGCAAATGGAATTTTGTCCTTCATTGCTAGAGGGATGGAGTTTAAAAACAGCAAGGCTATGTTGAAGATGTATAAGGTGCTGGTGAGGCCACACCTGGAGTACTGTGTACAGTTTTGGTCTCCTTACCTAAGAAAGGATATACTGGCACTGGAGGGGGTGCAGAGGAGATTCACTAGGTTGATTCCGGAGTTGAGAGGGTTGGCTTATGAGGAGAGACTGAGTAGACTGGGGCTATACTCATTGGAATTCAGAAGAATGAGGGGAGATCTTATGGAAACGTAAGATTATGAAAGGAATAGATAAGATAGAAGCAGGGAAGTTGTTTCCACTGGCGGGTGAAACTAGAACTAGGGGGCATAGCCTCAAAATAAGGGGAAGCAGATTTAGGCCCGAATTGAGGAGGAATTTCTTCACACAAAGGGTTGTGAATCTGTGGAATTCCCTGCCCAGTGAAGCAGTTAAGGCTACCTCATTGAATGTTTTTAAGGCAAGGATAGATCAATTTTTGAACAGTAAAGGAATTAAGGGTTATGGTGAGCGGGCGGGTAAGTGGAGCTGAGTCCACAGAAAGATCAGCCATGATCTTATTGAATGGCGGAGCAGGCTCGAGGGGCCAGATGGCCTACTCCTAGTTCTTATGTCCTTATGTTCTTATTCCTTACTCCATGGGCTCATCTATCTTTCCCTCTTAATGCATCTGTGTTTATCTCAACTGCTCCTTTTGTACTGAGTTCTACATTTCAGTCACTTGCTAAGTAAAGAAGTTTCACCTAAATTCTTTATTGTGATTATCTTATACCCAAGGCCCCTAGTTCTGGTATTGCTGGCAAGTGGTTTATCTTCCCTATACCTGCCACGCAAAACTCTTTTATAATCAAATGTGTGTACTGAGCAGGCAAGTCCCAATCTTTTTTTCCTAGTTTTTCCAGTCTTTGCTGATGGGCGCAACATCTCATTTTGTGGTAATGTCTTGAACCATTTTCCCCTACTTCCTTCATCCCCACCCATGATGATATGGCTAGTTCTCTTTCTTCAAGCTCTATTCTTGTCTTTCAAATCTGTTGTTATCATCTCTCTCCTCAAAGAAAACCCTTGACGCCTGCACCATTGCAAACTTAAACCCCTCTTCAATCCTTGAACATGTTATTACTTTGCAAATCTGTGTCCATATTTTCCAGAACTCTTCAGGGGCAATTTTACCAAAAATTTCTAAGTGCTAAACGAGCGGGAAAACAGGAGAGAATCACATCCATTTTTTCGGCGAGCTGTCAGACAGTCTCTTATGTCACTTAGTGCAAAAATAGAGGCAAAGTGTGATTCATGCCAGTAGGGGGAGTGAACGGAGTCTATTCTTGCCGGAAAGCCGGCTGCTGACAGCAAGAGGGTGCCATTGCACATGAACCTTGATTTCTCAGTATTGTGCGTGCACAGTACACACCGAGAACTGTCAGTCCCCCCACCTTCCCTGGCCCATCGCCACTCTGATACCGCCCACCCTAGCTGATCCCCAATTGCAGAGTGCACAGCCCCCCCCCCCCCCCCCCCCCCCCCGCTGCCTCTTAAGCCTGCCCCTTGGCACTGCCTGGTACCTGGTGGGCAGTGCCAGGCCTTCCCGTCCTCCTTGACCTATCTACAGCCTTCGACACAGTCGATCACAAAATTTAGCCTCAGTGTGTCTCCATTGTAGTTGGGCTGAGTGGGACTCACTAATCTGGTTTCATTTGAACCTATCCTGGTGTAACCAGGAAATTGCTTGCAATAGCTTCCCTTCTCATTCTCCCACCATTGCCTCTGGTGACCCCTAAGGATGATACCCATGTTTTCTTTTTCTCATCTATGTGCTGCCCTTTGGCCATATGATCCAAAATCTCTGTATACTAAGCTTTGCTTCTTCTCCACCTCTTTTTGCTGCTTCTCGACTTCTTTTTGCTCCCTTCTCTGCCTGAATTGTTAGACTACTTGACTGCAATTCTTTGTTGGCAGGACTGACATTTCCTCTAATTAAATGTTTGGAAGTTAGAAACTATTGTCTTTGTTCCCTAACACAAATGCCAACCTCTCACCATTAACTCCATCCTTTTCCCTGGCAAATGCCTGAGACTGAAACAGACTGTTGGCTAATATTGCTCTTGACCCTGAGATGATCTTCCTACCACACAGCTGCACCATCACTATGGTCACCCAACTTCAATCTTGCCTCAACTTATCTGCTGTTGAATTCTGCATCTTTGCCTCTGTCAATTCTATCATTGGTTATTCTTAGTCAGTCTCTGACATTCTACCCTCTGCAAAACATGATGTCATTCAAAACTCAGTTGCCTGTGGAGCATAAGCCAAAAGATGTGTGTATAAGTTCTTCATTCATCCAGTTTTCATCTGAAATAAGTTTCCATTGGGAAACAGAGTCACTTTGGATGATCTAAATTGTAATTTGGATTGGATTGTTTTAGTACTGTTGGCAGCAGCACTTTGTTTCGGAAACAAAGGATTCGCACAGTTTTCCCAAAGGACATGAAACTAATATGTGGGCAAAATACAGGAGATTGAAAGGAGTTTAAACCAGCTTATATGAGCCTGTTTCTTGATTTTCTATATACTTTTAAAACTACTGCTGTTTATAGCCTTGGAAAGTCGGATTGACTTCTCCAGACACCAAATGAAGGTTTTGCTGTTGACACTTATTGAACTTTCATGGGGTTACACATGGGTAGTTAAGAGATAAATAATTAAGAGGAAGAAGCAAATAGTGAGGGAGAGAAGATGGGGTAAAGGAAGCTAAGTTTAAGTTTATTTATTAGTGTCAGAAGTAGGCTTACATTAACATTGCAATGAAGTTGTTGTGAAAATCCCCTAGTCGCCACAATCCCGCGCCTGTTCAGGTACACTGAAGGAGAATTTAGCACCTAACCAGCACGTCTTTCAGACTGGGGGAGGAAACCGGAACACCCGGAGAAAACCCACGCAGACACTGGGAGAACATGCAGACTCCACACAGTGATCCAAGCCAGAAATCGAATCCAGGTCCCTGGTGCTGTGAGGCAGCAGTGCTAACCGCTGTGCCACCATTGGGAAATTGAAGAGAGTATGCATGCAGTGTAGTTAGGGGTGGGTGGGGGAGGGCGGAAGAGTGAAGGAAAAGCAAAAGTGGAGGGAGAAGAAAGAGGAGGGAATTGGGATAGGGAATGCAGCTATTTTACAAAATTGCAGCTATTTTGCAGCTGGTGTGAAAAAAGCACTGATGCTTTTTCTTATGTTAACAGGTGTCCCTTGATCAACCTACTTTAACAACAGCAGCAACACACAGGCTGGAAAGCACAATTGGAACAAAAACTACCTCTTCTAGAGCCACATCTACACTTAGCCTTCAGGGACCAATCTGTCCACCTGCTAATGTTCCTGCCTCATTAGAAGAGTTGTCTCCTGATAGTATTGATGCCCATACGTTTGATTTTGAAACTATTCCTCATCCAAATTTAGAACAAGTTCTCAAACAAGGATCTATTGATATGGACTCATTGGCAGAAAGTCCAGAGTCTGATTTTGTATCAGCTGTCAATGAATTTATGATTGAGGAGAACCTGACCTCTCCCAACTTGAACAGTGATCCACAAAGCCCTGAAATGATGCTCGAATCATTATATTCTTCAGTTATTAATGCTATTGATAATAGACGTATGCAGGATACTACCTTTGGTGCAAATGAGGACTCTAAAGAAGTTGCAACTCTAAAAGTGCATATAGAAAAATACAGGCTTATCACTGAAATGTCTCAGTTGCACTTTATAAACATTAAGAAAGACCTTACCCATTTCAGAGCACTTGTTCAGAAAGAGCAATGTGATTTTAGTAGTTCTATGAAAAATGTAAGTGAAGAATTGAGAAGCATAATAGAAACTGTAAAATGTAGGGTTGAGGCAGGAGCAAAGGAAAATTATCAACAAAAATTAGAGATTTTGAGGAAAGATTATGAAGATCAAATAGACAAATGGAATGTTGAGGTTGTGACTGCTCAGCAAAATGTAGAAAAGCTGAAAAAGGATTTGTTGGAGCTTGAAAATGATTTAAAACAGAAGGATCATGAGATTGTTACAACAAGGACTAAAAATGAAACTCTCTTGTGTTTGCAAGTTAGTAAAGATGAAGAAATACATGACTTAGTGGAATATCGAAAAAAACAAGAGACAGAAATCCAAGAACTCAGACAATCGAAAGAGAGTTTATTAGAAGAATTAAACAGACTGAACATAAAGGCTGATCAGAAGATGGAGTGCTTAAGAGAAGAACTTCAGAATCTTGAGCAAAATCATCTGAAGGATCTTGAAGCTAACCTGAAAGCCAGGCATCAACAGGAAATGGAAAGGTTGATGAGTGATCACTGTAGTCAGCAAGAACAAATGTTAAAGGAAAATGAAGCAAGGTTAGATCATATGCAACAGTCCCTTTCATTAAAGCTTCAGGAGCGAGAACAAGAAATAAATGAACTTAAAGTTAATGCATCAGAGCTTTCTGACATTAGGTGCAAGCTGGAAGTTGAATTGGCTTTGAAGGAAGCTGAAACTGAGGAAATAAAGCAGTGTTTAAAAGAGAATCAAGTCCAACAAGCGGAGATCACAAAATGTCAGGTTATGAAAGAAGCTGAGAAATATAGCGAAGAGATAATTGACTTGAAACACCAGCTTCAGCTAAAAATTGAGGAGTATAAGGTAAGGCTTGCAGAAGAAAGAAAACTGATGGCTATTGAAAAAGATCAGTGCATTTCTGAGCTGACAAACAGGCAAGACGAGGAGAAGTCCCTACTTAAAGTAGAGCTAAGTAAATTAGATGCAATGAGACAGCAAGCACTTGATGTGGAAGAAGCATTAAAGGGACAAGTTGAAGAACTCAACACTAAGTTGGAAGAATGTTTGAAAACAATAGAAGCCCAAAAGGAGGAAATGATATCTGAAAAACAGAGAATTACCCTTGAATTAGAAACAAAATTTAAAGATACTATCCATGGTCTTCAGGAGGAGAAGCAACAGTTCAACATGTTAAGTCAGGCGAGAGAGGAATTTGTTGGAAATAAAATGCATGAGGATTGTGAACGGAAAAGGCAAGCTCTTGAGCAAGAATTGCAAATAAAAAATCAGCTACTTGAAAGTCAATTTGAAGAGCAAAATAGAGCTGAGAGGTATGTGAAGCTCCTATGTCTTTATAAGTCTTCAATTAAGTGATAAGTCTCATGACATTCTAAGATTTATGTTTCCCGTTCTTCTTCTTTATATCCCATTTGCGTTTCTCATTGAGAAAGCAAAAAATAAATTTCAATTCTTTGAGTACAATGTTTAATACTCTTCTCTCAAATACTCAAATGCATGTATTAATAAGCAATTGTAGAGCTACTGATATAAATTTGTGTGCCTATATGATTACTGTTGCACATAATTGTTCCTGTGTTCTCCTCTAATCAGCAGTGCTTCCTATTAAGAAATGATTAACTAAGGTTTGGGTCTATCACATGTTGGGTATTCATTTCTTCCTGTGTTTGTTTCCTTTTACAAGAACATGGGCTGACGGTTAGAACTGTTTTTACTCAGCTCAGGAAAACTTACTGCTGCAATACTGCTCTCTATTAGACTATATAAAACAAACATTTTATCTCCAATTGTGAGTTTTGTTTGTATTTTTCCTAAGTGAAGAACCCTTCTACAGAGACACAGCAAAGATAAAACAGGAGTCCTATTTTCACTAGGGTGACAATGGAGCAAACCATTGACCTACTCAGAATGAGGTTCTGTTTCCTTGACTGATCTGGAGGCATCTTTCAATATGCCCCAACAAGATTGACCAGAATTGTAGTTGTTTGCTGTGCGCTGTGCAACATGTTCCTGCATGGAGGTTTGGAGATGCTGCCAGAGGAAGATAGAGAGAGTGCCCGACATCCTCAAAGGAGGAAGAGACACATCCTGATGTGCTGTTAGCACCTGCAGCCACAAACCTTGCTGCCAGAAAAACTTGTGACAGCCTCAGGGCATGCTATACTTGAGAAATTTGCTTGCGATATTGAAAGTTTCTCACTAGCAGCCTAATACAACTCCTGCCACCCCTCACCACCACCACCCCCCCCCCCCCCCCCCCCCCAATCACAATGAGTAGTTCACATAAACTGAGGAATGGGCCCATGGAGGCAATGGATTGTGATCAGATTTTCCTGCTATCACTTGGGATGGAGATTAGAAGAAGAGGCTGAAGAGAAAGAATAAATGAGACAGCAAGGTGTGCCAGTCTGAGGAGTGCTCTGCAGTAAAATGCTAGGGAGGTTGAAATTCTAGGACAACTCACTGTGCTGGGCCTCATGATGTTGTTAAACCTTTGCGTGCCGACAGCCTCTGCAGCTTGAAGCTACACCTGAATAGTGAGTTTGGCTGGCCGCCTCCTGCCGTCCTTGGGTAAGACCTCTGTCCATGCCCTTGCCTCGAGAGAGTTACATAAATAGAATGGGACTGCTTTTCTTGGAAAATAGAAGGTTGAAAAGAGATTTGATTCAGATGCAGTTCTGGGCATAGATAAAGGAATAACTGCGCATTGGTAGGAAGATCAAGAATTAGAGGGCACACAGATTTAAGGTAATTTGCAAAATAAGCAATGATAACATGCAAAACTTCTTCACTCAGCATGTGTTTAGGATCTGAAATGCACTGTTAGAGGCTGTGGTTGATGCAGGTACAACTGAAGCATTCAAGAGGGAATTGGATTACCTGAAAAGAAATTGTGCAGCTACTGGGAAAAAGTTTTAAGTTTATTTATTAGTGTTACAAGTAGGCTTACATTAACACTGCAATTAAGTTACTGTGAAAATCCCCTAGTCGCCACACTTCGGCGTCTGTTCGGGATACTGAGGGAGAATTTAGCATGGCCAATGCACCTAACCAGCACGTCTTTCAGACAGAGGGGGGAAACTGGAGCACCCGGAGGAAACCCACGCAGACACGGGGAGAACGTACAGACTCCGCACAGACAGTGACCCAAGCCAGGAATTGAACCCGGGTCCCTGACGCTGTGAGGCAGCAGTGCTAACCGCTGTGCTACCATGACGCCCCTAGAAGGCAGGGAAGTGGTACTAGGTAAATTGCCCTGATGGCAAGCCAACATGGTGGGCTTTTATGCTGTAGAAATCGGTTGTTCTGAATTCTGTGAACAGCTTTTGTTTTTGTAATGTTGTAACTTGTAATCCTGTTGAAGTTTTCACAGTCTGCCTTCGCCTAAATTGCTGAAATAGCTATCAGTCTTGTTTTGCAAATTCTTTGTGTCCAAGGAAACACTACTAGAAATGCTCATGCATTATGGTGCTTAGACAGAGCCCATTAGTTAATCACTCTTTTCTTTACTGTTTCAGGACAGTATACTTACCTGTCAGTCACTACATGCCAAAAATAAATTGTGAAATGCTTTGAGAAATTTCACCGTTATATAAATTTGGATCTTAGTGTGTTCGGATATTCTGCTGCTGGGTTAGCAAACATTTTTTTTTGGTGGCTTCCGGGTCAGTTAGTGTTTTGATAATTCTGGGATCATCATTGCCTATGTTTTGTGATTAGCTGCTGCATTTCCATTGATACTAACAATTATTTTTGTTGATAAATTCCATGGTATTGGTGGTCACTGACATTGGTTTTAAAAATACTATTCTTCTGCTTTTTGCACAAATAGGAAAGTATTGATTTCAGTCACTGGGTTTATAACAACCTGCCCAACAAAACTGGGGAGCTGACCTTCCCTTATTTAAGCAAACACGTTGATTACCGCCCTACAAAACAGAATATTGTGGATGCTGAAAATCGAAAATAAAAACGAAGTGCTGTAAAAAGCATAGTTCTGGCAGCATCAATGGAGAGAGAAACAGGAGTGCATGTTTTGAGTTGAATATGACTCTTTGGAGCATTAAGTTCTCATTTTGAACGTTAGCTCCTGCTTCTTTCTCCACAGATGCTGCCAGACCTGCTAAGCTTTTCCAACATTTTCTGCTTTTATTTCAAAGTTCTAATTGTAATAATTCATTACTGGCAAACTGCAGTCAGTTTGGTTCAGGCTGTTTTCAATCCTAGGTGCAGTAGCATAGTAATTATATTACTGCACTATTAATTCAGAGGTCTAGACTAATGACTTGGTGATATGAGTTCAAATCCCAAGATGCAGCTAGGGAATTTAAACTTGATTATAAACATTTACAATAAGAAGCTAGAATCAGTAATGGTGGGTGAGGAAATGCATTGTCAATCAGCAAGAGTGATTCAATAGCTCGATGACTGACTGAAGCAAGCTGAGTTTGAAGGACATTGTTGTCAGACTGGTTGTCACCTGCAGCAGGTGTGAGAACACCAATACAAAAGGAAAAATTTAATTAACCTCTTCCATATCAACCTACGTGTGGACACCCTCCATTGTGTGCTGTATCATCGTGCTAAATAAGGTAGACTTGAAACTGATTTCGCAGCTCAAAACTGAGCATGATTGAGATGCTGTGAGTAATCAGCAAGAGCAGAATTGTATTTCATCACTATCTCCAACATCATTGAGTGGCATATCCTTCACTCTCCCATCACTATGTAAAGTCAAAAAGTTAGGAAGGACCAGGTGGTGAAAGGAGTGGGATGCTCTTCATTCACACAGTCCCCATATGGTCAGTGCCTCAAACAGCCTCTCCTAATCAAGCTGTACTGCCAAGCTTCGTGTGCCAATCCCTGTTTAGAACTGTGGGTAGAGTGTGAAGGCGGGTGTTTAGCACTTCCAAACCAAACCGCTCTAGTTGCTGTGGCTTGTTAGCCTTAAATGATAGCATACTTAAAAGAGGGTAACTCTGATTTCAAAATCCCCAACTATGAGTTAACTAACAAGGCATATGTCAGCTGAGAGCAAAAACTGAATGGATGGTGATGTTAGGGATCAATGAGGGTTTCTAGCCTGCTCAGCAGCTCATCACCAAGGAGAACAACTCCAAAATCGAATGTGTATCCTTTCAGCTGCTTCATTTACAGCATGCATTGCAGCGTTGTAGTATTAGTTGCTTTGAATGAAGGAATGGGAGAGGCTGTGCACAATTAAATATACTTGACGTACAAGTTGTTCAGCAAGGCATCAATGAAAACAGTGAACCAAGCTGTGTGGTGATGGCAAGGTGACAATGAGGACAGGTAGAGGAAAAAGTAGAAATGGTCAAAAGCTTCAAATTTTTAGGTGTCCAGATCACCTACAACTTGTCTTGGTCCCCCGCCATGCTGACACGATAGTTAAAAAGCCCACCAACGTCTCTACTTTCTCAGAAGACTAAGGAAATTTGGCATGTCAGCTACAACCTCTATGAGAAGGATGGACCTCTATGAGAAGGATGGTCTACACCTTAATCAGAAGGGGACCAATATCCTGGGGGGTAAATTTGCTAAGGCCATGCAGGGAGGTTTAAACTGATTCGGGGGGGGGGAGGGATCCTGAGTAGTGGGGCTGAAAGTGAGGGATGCATGGATGGGGACTGCAATGCACGGCATTGCAGAGGTGGGGTGGAGCAGGGTTTGAAATGTGTATACTTCAATGCCAGGAGTATTCGCAATAAAGTGGGTGAACTTGCAGCGTGGATCAGTACCTGGGACTTCGATGTTGTGGCTATTTCAGAGACATGGATAGAGCAGGGGCAGGAATGGATGCTGCAGGTCCCGGGGTTCAAATGTTTTAGTCGAAGTAGGGAAGGAGGTAGAAGAGGGGGAGGGGTAGCATTATTGGTCAGAGATTGTATCACAGTGTCAGAGAGGAGGTTTGATGAGGACTTATCTGTTGAGGTAGTATGGGCGGAGATTAGAAATAGGAGAGGAGAGGTCACCCTGTTGGGAGTCTTTTATAGACCTCCTAAAAGTTCTAGAGAGGTTGAGGAAAGGATTGCGGAGTCAATCCTGCTTAGGAGTGAAAGTAATAGGGCAATTGTTATGGGGGATTTTAACTTGACTAATATTGACTGGAATTGTTATAGCTCTAGCTCGTTAGAGGGGTCAGTTTTTGTTCAAAGCGTGCAGGAAGGTTTTTTGACTCAGTATGTAGACAGGCCAACTAGAGGTGAGGCTATATTGGATCTGGTGCTGGGAAATGAGCCAGACCAGGTGCTAGACTTGGAAGTTGGTGTGCATTTTGGTGATAGTGACCACAATTCGGTTACGTTCACCTTAGTGATGGAAAGGGATAGGCATGAACCTCGGGCCAGTGGTTTTAGCTGGGGGAAGGGTAATTATGAGGCTATTAGGAGAGAATTAGGAAACATAGGTTGGACTAGGAGATTACAGGGACTGGGAACGTCCGACATGTGGAGTTTTTTCAAGGAGCAGCTACTGCGAGTCTGTGATAGGTATGTCCCTGTCAGGCAAGGAGGAATTGGTAGGGCTAGGGAACCGTGGTGCACCAAAAAAGTTTCTTTGTTGGTTAAAAAGAAAAAGGAGGCTTATGTTCGGATGAGACGTGAGCACTCGGGTAGTGCACTAGAAAGCTTTAGATTGGCTAAGAGGGAGTTGAAGAGCGAGCTTAGAAGGGCTAAAAGGGGACATGAGAAGACTTTGGCGGATAGGGTTAAAGAGAATCCTAAGGCGTTCTATAGGTATGTCAAGAACAGAAGGTTGGTTAGGGCAAGTTTAGGGCCAGTTATAGATGGCAGAGGGAAGTTATGTGTGGAACCGGAGGAGATTGGTGAAGCATTGAACCAATATTTCTCTTCGGTGTTCACGCAAGGGGACATGAATATAGCTGAGGAGGACACTGGGTTGCAAGGGAGTAGAATAGACAGTATTACAGTTGATAAGGAGGATGTGCAGGATATTCTGGAGGGTCTGAAAATAGATAAATCCCCTGGTCCGGATGGGATTTATCCAAGGATTCTCTGGGAGGCAAGAGAAGTGATTGCAGAGCCTCTGGCTCTGATCTTCAGGTCGTCGTTGGCCTCTGGTATAGTACCAGAAGATTGGAGGTTAGCGAATGTTGTCCCATTGTTTAAGAAGGGGAACAGAGACTTCCCCGGGAATTATAGACCGGTGAGTCTCACTTCTGTTGTCGGCAAGATGTTGGAAAAAATTATAAGGGATAGGATTTATAGTTATTTGGAGAGTAATGAATTGATAGGTGATAGTCAGCATGGTTTTGTAGCAGGTAGGTCGTGCCTTACTAACCTTATTGAGTTTTTTGAGAAAGTGACCAAGGAGGTGGATGGGGGCAAGGCAGTGGACGTGGTATATATGGATTTTAGTAAGGCGTTTGATAAGGTTCACCATGGTAGGCTTCTGCAGAAAATGCAGATGTATGGGATTGGGGGTGATCTAGGAAATTGGATCAGGAATTGGCTAGCGGATAGGAAACAGAGGGTGGTGGTTGATAGTAAATATTCATCATGGAGTGCGGTTACAAGTGGTGTACCTCAGGGATCTGTTTTGGGGCCACTGCTGTTTGTAATATTTATTAATGATCTGGATGAGGGTATAGTTGGGTGCATTAGCAAATTTGCTGATGACACCAAAGTCGGTGGTGTGGTAGACAGTGAGGAAGGGTGTCGTAGTTTGCAGGAAGACATAGACAGGTTGCAAAGTTGGGCCGAGAGGTGGCGGATGGAGTTTAATGCGGAGAAGTGTGAGGTAATTCACTTTGGTAGGAATAACAGATGTGTTGAGTATAGGGCTAACGGGAGGACTTTGAATAGTGTGGAGGAGCAGAGGGATCTAGGTGTATGTGTGCATAGATCCCTGAAAGTTGGGAATCAAGTAGATAAGGTTGTTAAGAAGGCATATGGTGTCTTGGCGTTTATTGGTAGGGGGATTGAATTTAGGAGTCGTAGCGTTATGTTGCAACTGTACACAACTCTGGTGCGGCCGCACTTGGAGTACTGTGTGCAGTTCTGGTCCCCACATTACAGGAAGGATGTGGAGGCTTTGGAGAGGGTGCAGAGGAGGTTTACCAGGATGTTGCCTGGTATGGAGGGGAGATCCTATGAGGAGAGGCTGAGGGATTTGGGATTGTTTTCGCTGGAAAGGCGGCGGCTAAGAGGGGATCTTATTGAAACATATAAGATGATTAGAGGTTTAGATAGGGTGGATAGTGATAGCCTTTTTCCTCTGATGGAGAAATCCAGCACGAGGGGGCATGGCTTTAAATTGAGGGGGGGTAGTTATAGAACCGATGTCAGGGGTAGGTTCTTTACCCAGAGGGTGGTGAGGGATTGGAATGCCCTGCCAGCATCAGTAGTAAATGCGCCTAGTTTGGGGGCGTTTAAGAGATCCGTAGATAGGTTCATGGACGAAAAGAAATTGGTTTAGGTTGGAGGGTCACAGTTTTTTTTTAACTGGTCGGTGCAACATCGTGGGCCGAAGGGCCTGTTCTGCGCTGTAATGTTCTATGTTCTATGTTCTAACTCTCCAACTTTTACAGATGCACCATGGAAAGCATTCATTCTGGTTGTACCACAGCTTGGTATGGCTCTTCTCTGCCCAAGACTGCAAGAAACTACAAAAGGTTGTGAATGTAGCCCAAACCATCACGCATCCATTTCCCGCTGTCTTGGCAAAGCAGCCAGCATAATTCAGGACCCCATGCACCCCGGACATTCTCTCCTCCATCTTCTTCCGTCGGGAAAAGGATATAAAAGGATATATGCGGCACGGTAGCACAGTGGTTAGCATTGCTGCTTCACAGCTCCAGGGTCCCAGGTTCGATTCCCGGCTCGGGTCACTGTCTGTGTGGAGTTTGCACATTCTCCTCGTGTCTGCGTGGGTTTCCTCCGGGTGCTCCGGTTTCCTCCCACAGTCCAAAGATGTGCGGGTTAGGTTGATTGGCCAGGTTAAAAATTGCCCCTTAGAGTCCTGGGATGTGTGGATTAGCGGGTAAATATGTGGGGGTGGGGCCTGGGTGGGATTGTGGTCGGTGCAGACTCGATGGGCCGAATGGCCTCCTTCTGCACTGTAGGGTTTCTATGATTTCTATGATGAAAAGTTTGAGGTCATGTACCAACTGACTCAAGAACAGCTTCTTCCCTGCTGCCATCACACTTTTGAATGGACCAACTTTTCATTAAGTTGATCTTTCTCTACAGCTTAGCTATGACAGTAACACTAAATTCTGCACTCTCGTTTCCTTCTCAATGAATGGTGTGCTTTGTCTGTATAGCGTGCAAGAAACAATACTTTTCACTGTATACTAATACATGTGACAAATCAAATCAAAAAGAGGATGCTATTTGGCAGTCTTCAGTCATTATCTTGTGGCCACCAGTACAGGGTTACAATTGTTCTCCATGGATCAGAGCAGATGTGGAATTCATTCATGTGGAATTCATGACTCGCCTGATGAAGGAGCAGCACCCAAAGCTCATGATTCCAAATAAACCTGTTGGACTTTAACCTCGTGTTGTGAGACTTCTGACCGTACAGGGATCAGTGATTGACTCATAGTTCTTGATTTGTCTTGCAGTAACCAGCATGCAACGCTCATTCATGACTATGCTCCAGCAATGACATGTACAGATGAGGTTAAAAAGCATTCTGTGATTACCTCAGCAAGATAATTAGACTACACCTCCACTAGGACAAACCCATTATTCTTGGCAATTTCAATGCCTGAGTGCTCTCAGACTAATAGATAAGGAGGGCAAGGACAGCACAATATTAGGAGAGCAATCTCCAATGGCAAGCACCTTCTCTACAAGAACGATGAGCATATAGCAATCAAAGATCTTGACGCAGAATCACAAATTTAAGTTGGGACAGACAACAATCTCTTCAACTTGCAAAGACTCAATTCTCGCACAAATGTTACTGAACTGAATACTAATTGAAAGTTTATTAACAGAAGACTGTGCTCTTAACTCATATTGGTGGACATTCAGCTGCTTGCTGATCACTTACTTTGTCAGCTACATTTCAAGAAGACAGAGGTATTATCAACCTTTCCCTGGCCTCATTCTCGAAGACCACACAGTCATTATCGCTAATGCCCCCTCCATTCAGTACAGAAATTTTGCCACCTTGCGTCTTCTCTTCAAGAACACTGCTAGATGATATAAGTCGACCATCACCTGAAAAAAGCTTGACGTTCGGCAAGTTGACTCTCATTATGAAGAGTATGCAGTTTGTTTCTAAACTGAGTCTACCAGGCAATGTTTCTTGTATCATTCCTTTAATGCTGTGAGACTTAGGAAACACAGTAAGAAGTCTCACAACACCAGGTTAAAGTCCATCAGGTTTCTTTGGTAGCAAAAGCCACTAGCTTTTGGAGCGCTCGCTGCTCCTTCGTCAGGTGAGTGGGATTTCAGTTCACAAACAGGGCATATAAAGACACAAACTCAATTTACAAAATAATGGTTGGAATGCGAGTCTTTACAGGTAATCAAGTCTTAAAGATACAGACAACGTGAGTGGAGAGAGGGTTAAGCACAGGTTAAAGAAATGTGTATTGTCTCCAGACAGGACAGTTAGTGCGATTTTGCAAGCCCAGGCAAGTCGTGGCGGTTACAGATAGTGTGACATGAACCCAAGATCCCGGTTGAGGCCGTCCTCATGTGTGCGGAACTTGGCTATCAGTCTCTGCTCAGCGACTCTGTGCTGTCGTGTCTCGTGAAGGCCGCCTTGGAGAACGCTTACCCGAAGATCAGAGGCTGAATGCCTGTGACCGCTGAAGTGTTCCCCAACAGGAAGAGAACACTCTTGCCTCTCGCCAAGGCTATCCCCACACCCCCACTACTTGCTTTCAAACAACTGCACAACCTCAAACAGACCATTGTCCGCAGCTAACTACCCAGCCTTCAGGAGAACAGTGACCACGACACCACACAACCCTGCCACAGCAACCTCTGCAAGACGTGCCGGATCATCAACACGGATGCCATCATCTCACGTGAAAACACCATTCACCAGGTACATGGTACATTCACTTGCAACTCGGCCAACGTTGTCTACCTGATACGCTGCAGGAAAGGATGTCCCGAGGCATGGTACATTTGGGGAGACCATGCAGACGCTACGACAACAGATGAATGAACACTGCTCGATAATCACCAGGCAAGAGAGTTCTCTTCCTGTTGGGGAACACTTCAGCGGTCACGGGCATTCAGCCTCTGATCTTCGGGTAAGCGTTCTCCAAGGTGGCCTTCACGACACTCGACAGCGCAGAGTCGCTGAGCAGAGACTGATAGCCAAGTTCCGCACACATGAGGACGGCCTCAACTGGGATCTTGAGTTCATGTCACACTATCTGTAACCCCCACGACTTGCCTGGGCTTGCAAAATCTCACTAACTGTCCCAGCTGGAGACAATACACATTTCTTTAACCTGTGCTTAACCCTCTCTCCACTCACATTGTCTGTATCTTTAAGACTTGATTACCTGTAAAGACTCGCATTCCAACCATTATTTTGTAAATTGAGTTTGTGTCTTTATATGCCCTGTTTGTGAACTGAAATCCCACTCACCTGACGAAGGAGCAGCGAGCACTCCAAAAGCTAGTGGCTTTTGCTACCAAAGAAACCTGTTGGACTTTAACCTGGTGGTGTGAGACTTCTTACTGTGTTTACCCCAGTCCAACGCTGGCATCTCCACATCACGACTTAGGAAACCACAGGCATCACCAATCAATTGGTAAGTGCTGTAAAAATCAAGTGTGGCCTCCTTCAATCTGACAAAGCTGGACTGAGAGGACAGCTGAGCTGACTGGTTCTCGCCTGGTCCAAGTCTAAAGGTTGGCGAAACGGGCATGGAAGAATTTTAGTGCAAGTAATTAAGCACAAGAGTGGAAATCTGACACCGAGGAAATCCATTTCAATACGAGGCAACTCTTTCGCCCTATTGTCTCCTTTTCTTTGCATGTTTTGGTTTTTTGTTATTCTTGCTTTCAGACAGCGGCGCACTTGATCTAAGCAGTCTTTTGGTTTTGTCGTTTCTTTACCATTTCCTGTGGCCTGAAAAAGTAACCCATCTATCATTCAAATGCACCTGCCTTCATTCTATCACAGAGCTTTCTTTGTCCTTATCCCACCCATCCTTTGCTCAAAGCCTATAACATCTCTAACTGTTCCCAGTTCTGATGAAAGGTCATTGACCTGAAAAGTTGTCTTTGTTTCGCTCTTCACAGATGCAAGCTGACCTGAGTATTTCTAGCATTTTCCACTTTTAATCTAATTTCCAGTCTCTGCAGTATTCTGCTTTTCAATTTTATTTGTTGCCTTATCTCCTGAGGTGTTTCCAGGTGCTTAATTGACACCAAGCCACATGAAATATTAGAATAGGTGATAGGGGTTTAAAAAGCAGAGTAAGGAAGAGATACATAGGGAGCGAATTTCAGAGCCTTTGAATATAAGGGGAGGAAATCTTTCCACCAATTGGAGTCATACCTCGAACAAAGGAAGATGGTTGTGGTTGTTGGAGGTTAATATCTCAGTCCCAATCCATCTCTGCAGATCTTCCTCAGGGTAGTTGTCCTAGGCCCAACCATCTTCAACAGCTTCATCAGCTCTAACATCAGAAGTGGGAATGTTTGTTAATTGTGCAGTGCTCAGCATTATGTACAGCTCCTCGGATATTTACGTAGTCCATGTATACATTGAGCAAGATCTGGGCAACATTCAGGCTGATAAATGGCAAGTGATATAGCAAGCCACTCAAGTGCCAGGCAATGGTCAACTCCAACATGAGAGAATCTAACCATCTTCCCATGACATTCTCAATGACATTTCCATTGCTGAATCCCTCACTATTAACATCTGTGGGCTACCATTGACCAAAAGCTGATCTGATCCAGCCATTCAAATATTGTAGCTACAAGAGCAGATAAGAGGCTGGGAATTCTGAGGCGAATAACTCTGCTCCAGATTCCCAAAGCCTGTCCGCCATTTACAGGGCATAAGTCAGGAGTGTAATGGAGTACTCTCCGTTTGCCTAGATAAATGTAGCTCTAACATCATTGAAGAAGCTTGACTATCCAGGACAAAGCAGCTTGCTTGATTGGTACTACATCGATCACTTTAAACATTCACTCCCTTCACCACCAATACACAGGAACAGCAGTGTATCTCATCTATAAGATGGACTGACTGCAGCAACTGAACCAGTAACTTTCAATGGCACCTTCCAAACCTTCAACCACTATCACCTAGAAGGACAAGGGCAGCAGCATGCCATAGGAGCCTACCACCTGCAAGTTCCCCTCCAAGCCACATACTGTCTTGATTTGGAACTATGGAACTTTGGGCGGCACGGTGGCGCAGTGATTAGCACTGCTGCCTCACAGTGCCAGGGACCTGGGTTTGATTCCCGGCTTGGGTGACTGTCTGTCTGTGCGGAGTTTGCACATTCTCCCCATGTCTGCATGGGTTTCTTCCGGGTGCTGTGGTTTCCTTCCACAGACCAAAAGACATGCTGGATCAGTGCATTGGTCATACTAAATTCTCCCTCCGTGTACCCGAGCAGGCGCCGGAGTGTAGCGGCTAGGGGATTTTCACAGTAACTTCGTTGCAATGTTAATGTAAGCCTACTTGTGACTATGTTGTTTTTTCATTGTTGCTGGGCCAAAATCCTGGAACTCGCATCGTGTGCGTGCGTGGAAGGAGATGCTGGGACAACTGTTCTCCTTTCTCCTCATCTCTTGGTTATGAGCAACAGGATGTGTGTTTTAGAGGTGGTGTTGTAAACCTTGAGCTTTGTGACTTCTGTTAATAGACTTGAAGCAGGCTTTTGGAGAGGTTTCAAACAGAAGAAAAGATTATGTTTATTCACACACACCAAAATGTAAATGCAACAACAATGGCTTACTTGCTTAAAAAAACAGATTGCGGATACAGAGCATGGATTTAGGTTAAAAGAAGTATAAGAAGAAAATCCTGTGTTTTAGATTTAGTCCTTTAAGATCCAGGCACTGCAGACCGAGCTGGGTTCTCTAGTGCTTCTTTGGTCATTCCTCTCCTGTCGTCCTCCCTCTTATCATTCAGGCAGGGTTCCAGTTTTCTTGCTGGAGGAAAGGTACCTCTTGTCTTGTTGGATTTCAGACTGAACTGTCTCTGGTTGACTCATTTTGTAATGTGATTTGTTATCTGAAATCTGTTTTGGTCATATGATAACATGACTTCTAATGTCTGCACAAAGGATACAAACTTGAAGCCATTCCTACAATAGGTAATTAATGGTGGTTGTTCATACCTACTTGTGATAAACCGATTTCTTTGCACCTCTTAAAAAGTTGAGCTCAAAGTGTCTGGAGGCATAATTGATTTGAGTTCAGGTAAATACCTGGGCAATAAGTGGTATAAATTCACATGGTGAATTCACATGGTGAATTTACCTCCCCCGCCCCAACTTTTGATACAGGGATTAAAAATCACCCATGTTCAGGAGCCAGCTTGGAGGAGCGCACAGATCTGAGGGTTATGGGTTTAAAGGGGGCTGCATTACTACAAATGGCGAGGCCAGGAAGCAATTTGAAAACAAGAGAATTTGGTGAGATTGGCATTGTGGTAGTGTCACTGGACTAGTAATCCAGAGGCTCAGGCTTAATGGTCTGGGGGCATAGGTTCAAAATACTACGCCAGCTGGTGGAATTTATACTCCATTAATAAATTTGGAATTTAAAACTAGTATCGGTGATAGTGATCATGAAACTGTTCATTGACAGTTGTGAAAACCTAACTGATGCCATTCTTACCTTGCCTGACCTAAATGTAACTCCAGTAATGTGATTGATTCTTGACTGCCTCTTAAATGGCCTTTCAAACCGCAGTTCAAGGGTAATTATGGATGGGCAACAGATGTTGGCATTGTGTGTGACATTGACGTTCCATGAAAGAGTAAATAAAACATTTTTACACTGGCTCCTGTTAAAGCTTCAACTTAGGTTAGCAAGCACTAGGATGATAGCTATTGGGACTTGGTGTGCGCTAAAATGTTAAATCGGTTAATTTTTTTGGAGGTTGAAAATCTGTCTGTTTAAGACTGGATTGGTAATGGACAAGTTCAGAAATGTCTTTGACATTTCAGCAGCAGATGTGCTTAGCTTTACGTAAAGTAAATTTCCATAAATCCGGCTATTTTTCTGCTTTATAGATACATTTTGTAGATACCTGATGAAAAGAAGATAAATATAGGGAAACAAGAAAATGAAAGAATTTGCATTTATGTAGCACCTTTCACGCCATCAGGATGTCCCAAAATGCTTTACAGCCAATGGATTACTTTGACATTTAAAATATTGACCACGAAACTGGAGCACAGCGCTTTGATCTTTAAAGTACCTGTAATGCTGTTGAAACTTTTACACGCATCTAAGAGCGTGCACAAAGCCTCACTTTAGCATTTCATCTGACAGTTGGGACCTCAAAGTGTAGGATTCCCTCTGTTGTACTAAAGTGCCAGCTTTGATTTTGTGTTCCTATCTGAGGCTGGCAAGAGTGTTAATCAGAAACCGTGACTGATCCTGCTTGGGACTAAGTTCGAGATGAA
Organism: Mustelus asterias; assembly: GCF_964213995.1. Classification (NCBI taxonomy): domain Eukaryota; kingdom Metazoa; phylum Chordata; class Chondrichthyes; order Carcharhiniformes; family Triakidae; genus Mustelus; species Mustelus asterias. The sequence continues at coordinate 65,013,253 of NC_135807.1, read as the reverse complement.
ATATGTGGTGTATTTAAAAGAAAACAACTCTGATTTATATGGTAGTTCTCATATCCTTATAGTGTCCCAAATCACTTCATATAATGAATTGCTTTTGAAATGTAGCCACTGTTATTTTGTAAATAAACATGGCAGGAGCATAGGAATGATCGCTTGGAGATCTATAAAATACTGAGGGGCATAGATCAGGTAGATCAGGTCTTTTCCCAAAGGTAGGGAAGTATAAAACTAGAGGGCATGGGTTTAAAGTGAGGGGGGAAAAATACAAAAGTGTCCAGAGGGGCAATTTTTTCACAGAGGGTGGTGAGTGTCTGGAATAAGCTGCCGAAAGTAGTAGTAGAGGCGGGTACAATTTTGTCTTTTAAAAAGCATTTAGACAATTGCATGGATAAGATTGATATAGAGGGATATGGGCCAAATGCGAGCAATTGGGACTAGCATAATGGTAAAAACTGGGCCGAAGGGCCTGTTTCCATGCTGTAAACCTCTATGACTCTAGGTGATTTACATACAGTAAGGTTTCACAAACAGTAATGAGATAAAGGACCAGATAATCTGTGTTGTGATGGTGTAGATTGAGGGATAAATGTTGGTCACTACGCCAGGAGAATTTCCTCATTTCTTTTTGTGGATTTGTGGAGTTCTAAGGCGTATCTTCCATGTATCATGTTGTTCATATTCACAAATGGGTTTGTTGTTTAATTGTTCAGAAATAGGCTTGTAAGAACTACCCTACTCCACACTATAAAATTTACTAATGACAGTAAGCCTGGGAGTTCAGTGTCAAATACAAACACAATTTGCAATTGGAAAATTAGGTCTTGTAAATATATTTCCTCATATTCCAACTTCAGAAAAGTAAATCAATGAGTACAAAGCACTCAGCTGACTTCAATGGTGGGTAGATATCTGCTTAGGATAGGATTGAATGTTCAGTACAATGATTGAATGTTCTGTGGGTTGCTGATTTCATTGTTGTTCAAACTTAAGATACTGTAGAGTTTTGCTAAAACTATGTTTTTGGAACTTCTATAGAATTGTTTAATTTAGTGCAACAGAACCCATGGGCAGACTGTTTATAGCATTTTGAATAAGTAGCTGCATGACTTGGTTCTGTTCTTCCTTTGTTAGTCCCAGCACCTTCTAGATATATTACATGCATGCTTTGCACACTCCTGATTCATCCCTAAGTTTTAAATGTAAACAAAGTACAAACACACTTCCTTTTAAAGGCAAAGCCCACTCTTCAGAGGAGGCTTCTAAACAGTTGAATAAATTGACCAGACAGTTCAAGATAATGGAGGCTTTGGTGTTACGACAGTACAAACTCAAAATGTGTTAGCCTTAAGGATTGTAGTTTTTGCACTTCATTTGTATACAATGGTTCAGGTAGGAAAAATATTAGATTGCTCATCTTGTATGTTACTGAAACTGAACCACAACACACACAGCTGGTGTTGTCTTTGATTAGTTTAACCTGCTGTGACTTGTGGATGTTGTGGCTCTTGTGTTTCTTAAGGTCTTCGTTTTCTTCCTCCAATTAACTAAAGGCATGATTTCCCAAACTGCATGTACATTATCTGATGTGTATATGATGCAAGTTTCTATGAAGCACTATATCTAAAGTCAAGCAGTGTAGGTTAACAAGAAAATATATTACATTTTGAGAAACAGAAATATGAGAAGTCCAATAATGGTTTTCCAAATAGACTTGTGAATTTTTCTATTTGTCCCATAGCTGTTGCTTCATTTTTTTTAAATTGTTAATACAGGAAAGTTCCACTTTCATCTACATCAATGAGTTGGAGTCCACCACCCAGTGCTAATCCTGACCTTGCAGGGAAGCTTCAAGAAGAGAAGGACAACCTATTAAACCAACTAGAAAAAAGGAATGAAGAACTTCAAAGCCTTAAAACATCACTGATAGCTGAGCAACAGGTAGATTTCCCAATGTTTTTCTATTTTATAAACTGTATTTTTTTGTTATATAAAACTATTTGATTTTAAACATTCGAAGTTTACAAGCTGTCATCACAACACAATTGATAATATTCTCACCACAGAGTCAGAATGTTGTATGTCCAAGTCCCAATTCAATTATATTAACAATTAATATCTAATTCAATAATGGAGTTTTGCACTGTTGAGTGTGTTGGGCAGAACTTAAAAGGTTTGACGCAGGTCTCACCCACTAGTTGAAGAACCAGTGAAAAACCTGTGTTACATTTGAGGGGGAAGCCTGATTGAATTAACTAAAGGTTTCCCTGGAATTTAGAAACCTGGGGGTGGAAATCCTGTCATGAGTTGCTGACCATTTAGAGACCACCAGCTCTCCATTGTCAACACTGCCACCAGGAACTACAGCTGCTGCCGGTAATGCTCCAAGGACGTTACTTGCTGGATCCTTGGACTAGGTGGGATGGGGGTTGCGGAAATGTGTTTCAGGGGCTGTTAAGGCAAGGGTCATTTTCATTGACCATTCCCTTTCCTGTTGCTGGGTCTGTTGATCAGCACTGTGCCTTTGAAAGAAGGACCATTCCTAGAAGGTCACTTGCATTGAATCCCTGAGCTCCAACTAAATTCCTGCGTGCTCAGGGGTAATTGTGCCAATTTGATTGATGATGCGCTGTGCTGATGGCTTGCCATCAGTGGGTGAGTTTCCCAGATTGGTCTGTTCCTGTCTACAAAGTTAATTACAGGAGGTTTTCAAGTCATCAAGAACCTGACATGCAACCTCACCCATGATTTCAATTACATGCTTTCCAGATTGGGTACACCACAAAAATAAATTTAATATAAATGTGTTGGGTCTCCCAAAAGAATAGCACTTCAGGCATTCCAGGAAGCCATTATTAAATCGGGGACAAAGACTCAACCAAATTAGCATAAGCAAGATAACATTATGGGATAAATTGGTAGCACTAAAGAATGGCAAGTCCCCATGACTAAAATTTTCCATCTCATGATTTTCCAAGAAGTAGGTGAGAACATTGCAGTTGCCTTGACTATAATTATCTAAAGTTCTCTTGATCCAAGAGCAGTTTTTTTAAATTGAAAGATTGTGTGTGTCACTTTGGGAGTTTTCGGCTTTTTATTTGTGCCTGATATTCTGAATGCGAGGGCATTCGTACAATACATCATAGAAATCATAGAAACCCTACAGTGCAGAAGGAGGCCATTCGGCCCATCGAGTCTGCACCGACCACAATCCCACCCAGGCCCTACCCTCACATATTTACCCGCTAATCCCTCTAACCTACGCATCCCAGGACTCTAAGGGGCAATTTTTAACCTGGCCAATCAACCTAACCCGCACATCATAGGAGTTTTAATTGAATATAATTCCTTGATATCATCACTTTAACTTGAAGCAATTCATTGTAGTTAATTCGGAAGCACTATTAAAACTTGGGGTTATCAGTGTGCTGATTTTTAGATCTTGGATTGCCCTAACAAATAATTTGTTTTTCAGACCAACTTCAACACTGTCCTAACTCGTGAAAAAATGAAAAAAGAACAAATTATCAATGAGTTGAATGACAAACTGAAAAAGCTAACCCAGCAACAAGAAAAGGATAGAGGTGAGCTTGGCTGTACTTACAACGGGATTAATTTGCAGACTTTAAAGATGATAATAAGTGGTTGCTTGCATTTTTTTAATCTGACATGGAGTCAAAAATTTACTCTTAATTTGCAAACTTCTATTTTCACATAGTAAATGAACTCTGGAACTGAACAGTATTGACTGAGAGCAGTTAATGTTTTTGGATCTCTACGACAGGGCAACCAAATACAAAGTTTACTTTGTTTAAGGCATCATACTGATTGCAGCAATTAATGTGTTAAGAAATTTGTTAGTAGAAAAAAAAGATTTCAATTACTAAATCAAATTCAATAAATGACTTAAAGCAGAAAGTTTTGGAAACAACAAATCAACCCTGATTTGCCCTTGCCGGTCCCAAGCCTCCATGCATTACTAATTGAACGAGATTATTTCTTGATCTGTCATCTCTCATCAAACTGAATTGTTAACTGCTGTCAAACTCGTAAAATCATATTTGATTGTGAATAATATAGAACTTACCTTTGTTGCTAAGATGGAATCTTGTGTTAATGTGCATAATTTTAAATGTATTTATTGTTTGTTCAGTTTTGATAGAAAGCCTCTCTGCAGACAGAGCTACTTTGCTACAAGAAAAGAAAAAGCTTGATGAGGAACTTAACAGACTACGAAGTAATGTGCTGGTTTGTTCTCCCTTTTCATCACCTGGAACGTCTGGAGCTGAGGCTTCTGCTGCTTCTGGGTCTGATATTCCATTTGATTCGGAAAGGCTTGCATCCGTTGCTGCAGCAGTGGAGGATGGCAAAATAGACTCTGCAATGGAGGCGAGCACTATGGCTGTACGGTGAGTAGTCACCTGAATAAAATATTTTTTACAGTTGAAAAGTTTCAGTTATTTGAATTTGAAAGAAACAATGCTTTGCTGTGATATTAAGTAAATTATGTAATTTTATCTATGCACATCCCTTTAGTTCTCAAAATGGTGAGTTCTCTATTTTAGATGTGCTGTCGGGTAGATGCACCAAATAGAAGAGTCCCTTCGCAAAAGCAAGGGAAGAATAGCTGTCTCCAGCTCACCCTGGACTCAGTTCAATGGTTTTCTACCAGCCATTTAGAGACATCGTAAGCAGCAGCCCAGGATAATCTGTTTGCCGCCTTGTTCAGGAATTTAGATTGGTAGTTCAAGACCCAGCTGTGCCTCATTCCTTAATTCTCCTCAAGTCCTGGAGAGTGATATGAAGGAAATGATTCCCCCTCTGCATTGCTCAATCAAGCTCATTCTTGTATACATGATCGTCCTATGCTATACGACCAGCTACTTTCATTGGTATCCTTGAATAGTTATAAACAGAAAAAAGTTAAACATTTGAAGATAGTGGTAATTTGGTGCAACCGGGAAGGAGATTTTTTTAAATCTCCCATACTTGATGTGGTTTGTGTTTGAGGTAAATATTTAATTCCGTCTAAATAAACCTTATACTATATTAAATAATCAGTTAAAAGGCTGAAAGCTACAAGGTAATTGATTTGACTTAAATGAATTAAATAAATCAAACAGGTATTTGGGAAGCCATGCAAATGGTGTGCTGCAATTGCAGCATGCAAGTGTTTGTGGAATGCTTTGCAATCTTTGTCAGCACGTCTGCATCCTGAGGAATTTAGCTCAGTTTTTGAACTGGAGTCCAGGTGTAGACAATGGAGGATTTAATGAAGCCCGAAACGTGGCAAATGGGGTGACTGAATTTGGCGGGAGTGGAAATTTAGTTTTCCCAATGGTGGGGTTGAGGTGCTGAGATAATTCAGCAGTGTCCTTGCCTCACGTCAGCCTCTGGCAAGTTCATATTTGTAATAAGTTTGCAAAGTGAATATCCATTAGTGTGAAACTTATTATAATAACTTTGAGATAAAGCCAGCAGAACAGGAGAACGTACTAAGTTCCTGCTTGTTTATCAATGGTCTGCACTAGTCAGCTTCATATAGTTGTGTCTAAGGTCAGCGTTTTCTTTGGTAAACTCTGTGGCAGAAGGGAGGAGAGCAGTAGAATGGCAGCTTGCATGGAGGCTTGGGACCGGCAAGGGCAAATCAGGGTTGGGGGACTGTGTGTACAGTGTGGCTGGGGCATTGAGCACTGGAAGTCAGTTGTAAGAAGGCCCCAAATTGAATGGAAGCGTAAGTGACAAATGGAATATATCTTGGGAAATGTAAGGTGTAGGAAGAATAGAAAATTCATAAATTGTGAAAACCATTAAATGCTGGTTTATAGAGAGATTTGGATATCCTTTTACAAGAACCATAGAAAGCTAGCATGTAGGTCCAGCAAGCAATTTGGAAGACAAATAATATGTTGGATAATAAAAACCACTTTTGATGATAGACATTGTCGTGTCCGCCCTCCGCCCCAAGAGGACATTCCGTGCCCTTGCCTCCCTCAGTGCTTCCTCCAAGTGGTGTTCAACATGGAGGAGTACTGATTCATCAACTGAGGGTATGGGGTGGAGGGGGCAGTACGTGGAGGTAATCAGGAGGTTTCCTTTCCTATGTTTGGCCCGATGCCATGAGACTTCATGGGGTCTGGAGTTGATGGTGAGGCTTCCCAGGGCAGATCCCTCCTGACTGTATATCTCTGTGCAGCCACCTCTACTGGGTCTGTGCTGCTGGTGAGACAGGACATGCCCAGGAAGGGTGATGGTGATGTCTGGGACATTATCTGTAAGGTATGATTCCCTGACTAGGACTGTATCAGGCAGTTACTTGACTAGTGTGTGAGGCAGCTCTCCCAATTTTGGCATAGGCCACCTGGCGTTCATAAGGAAGACTTGGCTGAATCAACAGGGCTGAGTTTACTGTTCTCGTTTCCAGTGTCTAAGTTGATGCCAGATAGTCAGTCTGGTTTTGTTCTTTAGAGACTTTGAGGTTTGATACAACTAAGTGGCTTGTTAGGTTATTTCAGAGGGTATATGAGTCAACTACATTGCTTTGGCCTGGAATCACATGTAGGCTACGTCAGGTAAGGACAGCATATTTCTTTCCCTAAAGGACATTAGTGAACCAGATGGGCTTTTGCAACAATTGACAGTGGTTTCATGGTGATGGTGATTAGTTGAATTCAAATTTCACCACTTGGCATGGTGGGATTCTTATCTGGGTTCCCATTACACAGACTCTGGATTGCTAGTCCAGTGACAGTACCACTGTGCGAATAGAGTCACAGGAGGAGAGGTGGGAGGAGGCTCTTGTAGAACAGCACGGTGGCACAATGGTTAGCACTGCTGCCTCACAGCGCCAGGGACCTGGGTTCGATTCCCGGCTTCGGTCACTGTCTGTGTGGAGTCTGCATGTTCTCCCAGTGTCTACCTAGGTTTCCTCCCACGGTCCGAAAGATATGCTGGATAGGTGCATTGGCCATGCTAAATTCTCCCTCAATGTACCCGAACAGGCGCTGGAGTGTTGTGACTAGGGGATTTTTACAGTAACTTCATTGCAGTGTTAATGTGAGCCTCTTGTGACTAATAAATAAACTTCAAACTTTACTTTATCAACATCAACATTGGCATTGACCTGTTGAGTTAAATGGCCTGTTTCTGTGCTGCGCATTCTATGTAATTTTATAACTGAACATTTGATTTAGTGGATTATATCATTCAATAATTAGAGCACTCTTGTTGATCCCGACTGTCACCAGCAACCGTAAAACCCTTTTGAATCTTCCAAATGATGAACTTGCTCCCTCAGTTTCTCAGAGGAAATTGTATTTCTGGTACTCAGTGTCAGAAAAGAAGGAGGTTGTCCATGACCTCGTCCACTTTGAATATCTTAGCCTATTAGGTCTATCTCAGGCATGGCTTTTACTTAGCTCAACAAATTTAGATTACCTCTGACTTTTCAGAATTTACTTTACCTTTCACCAGATTGATCCCAGAGATGAGGGGGTTAGCTTATGAGGAGAGATTGAGTAGACTGGGCCTGTACTCATTGGAGTTTGTAAGGTTGAGGGGAGATCTTATAGAGACATATAAGATAATGAAGGGGCTAGACAGGGTAGAAGCAGCGAGGTTGTTTCCACTTACAATGGAAACAAGAACTCGGGGGCATAACCTCAAAATACGGGGGTGTCAATTTAGAACAGAGTTGAGGAGGAACTTCTTCTCCCAGAGAGTAGTGAATCTTTGGAATTCCCTGCCCAATGAAGCAGTAGAGGCTACCTCATTAAGTGTGTTTAAGTCACAGATTTTTAACCATTAAGGGACTTAAGGGTTATGGGGAGCGGGCGGGTAAGTGGAACTGAACCCACTATCAGATCAGCCATGATCTTATTGAATGGCGGAGCAGGCTTGAGGGGCTAGGTGGCCTACTCCTGCTCCTATTTCTTATGTTCTTATGTAATGACACGCATGGCCTATGTTCACTTCGTGGCTGAAGTGGATTGGTTTCACAATCACCCCTTCAACCTTACATTTTCCCTTCGGGTGACAACTGCTTTGCTTTTCAAGTTGCGGAAAATACAGCAGAATATGTCTCCAGTGTAAGAAATTTCTACTGCTAGACTACTTTAAACTCAAATAGTTTTGCAGTTAAGGAGAGAGAGAATGGTCTATTTCCTGTTTATTATCAAAATTGACCATCATCCCAGTACCGAAGAAAAGCCAAGCAGCGTGCCTTAATGACTACTGTCCGGTGGCTCTGACATCCATCATTATGAATCAATTCCAGCCTCCTGGACTGCCTGGATCCACTACAGTTCGCCTACCGCTGCAACAGGTCCATAGCAGACGCCATCTCCCTGGCCCTGCACTCAACCCTGGAACACCTAGATAACAAGGACATCTATGTCAGACTCCTATTTATAGACTACAGCTCGACCTTCAACACCATTATTCCCACGAAACTCATCTCCAAACTCTGTGGCCTGGACCTCGGCTCCTCCCTCTGCAACTGGATCCTGAACTTCCTAACTCACAGACCACAATCAGTAAGGATAGGCAACAACACCTCCTCCACGATCATCCTCAACACCGGTGCCCCACAAGGCTGTGTTCTCAGCCCCCTACTATACTCCTTATACACCTATGACTGTGGCCAAATTCCCCTCCATCTCAGTTTTCATGTTTGCTGACGACATCACCGTAGTGGTTCGGATCTCAAACAATGACGAGGCAGAGTACAGGAATGAGATAGAGAATCTGGTGAACTGGTGCGGCGACAATAATCTCTCCTTCAATGTCAACAAAACTAAAGGAGATTGTCATCGACCTCAGAAAGTGTAGAGGAGAACATGCCCCTGCCTACATCAACAGGGATGAAGTAGCAAGGGTCGAGAGCTTCAAGTTTTTAGGTGTCCAGGTCACCAACAACCTGTCCTGGTCACCCCCATGCCGACACTATAGTTAAAAAAGCCCGCCAACGCCTTTACTTTCTCAGAAAACTAAGGAAATTTGACATGTCAGCTGCGACTCACCTTTTTGAGTTTTTACAGATGCACCATAGAAACCATTCTTTCTGGTTGTATCACAGCTTGATATGGCTCCTGCTCTGCCCAAGACCGCAAGAAACTACAAAAGGTCATGAATGTAATCCAGTCCACTACGCAAACCAGCCTCCAATCCATTGACTGTCTATATTTCCCACTACCTTGGAAAAGCAGCCAGCATAATCAAGGACCGCACACACCCCGGACATTCTCTCTTTCCCCCTTCTTCCAGCGGGAAAAAGATACGTCGGTTGGTACGAGGTCACGCACCAACCGACTCGAGAACAGCTTCTTCCCTGCTGCCATCTGGCTTTTGAATGGACCTATCTTGCATGAAGTTGATCTTTCTCTATATCTTAGCTATGACTGTAACGCATTCTGCACTGTCTCGTTTCCTTCTCTATGAATGGGAAGCTTTGTCTGTATAGCGCACAGGAAACAATATTTTTCACTGTATGCTAATACATGTGACAATGAATCAAATCAAAAATTGCCCAAGCAATTAAGAGTCATCTTTAATGTTGAAGGAGGACTACTTTTTGCTGCAATAGGTTGTAACAGGAATAATCTGTAATGAAATTTTCAATCAACTTGCAGTAGTTACTTTAATTTGGATGCCACAGAGCAAACATGTTCAGTCACAAAGTAAGTTATTTCTTGCAATTCTGGTTCCCAAAAACTCACTAGTTTTCTTTACACTAATACCTGTTAAACCTTTAAAAAAAATCAAAATATTGTCATTTTTTTCAAAGAAATTGCTGTACCTTGCTCTACCTTACTCTAACTTGAGTGTTTATCTCTGTGATAACTCAATGATTCAAGAAAATCCTACAATTCCAAGTGCAAAGATGGAACTACCTACATAACATCCTATTCCTGTCATGTTAATGCTAGTCTGTACTTTTGGTAACATAATTAACAGCAAACAATGTCTAATAATTGCTTTTCGTAGAATCAAAGTAGTACAGGGGGCGATTTGACCTGTCACTTTAATGCCAGCTCAGCAAAAGCAACTCACCATTGACTTTTGCTTTGAAGATGCTTTCTCTTATTATTAGTTCATTCTCTTTAGAAGGCCTTGTTTGCAACTGCTTCCATGCACCACTATCCATGCATTCCAGATCCTAACAACTTGCTGCGTAAAAGGGCTTGTCCTCATGTTGCCGTTGCTTCTTTTGCCATTCACCTTGAATTGAAATTTTTTGGTTCTCAATTATTCTATTAATGGAAACATTTTCTCTCTCTCTTTTCTGTCAAGATCTCTTTTGATTTTGAACACGTCTGTCAAATGTCTTCCTCTTTGTTTCTTCTTCAGGGAGAACAGCCCCAACTTTTTAAATCTGTTGTCACCTCTGGAATCATTCTCCTGAATCTTTTCTGCACCCGCTGTGATACCTTCGCATTCTTCCTAATGTGTAGTGCACAGAGCTGGACAAAATATTCCTGTTAGGCCAAACCAGTGTTTCATACAGATTTATCATAACTTGATTGCCCTTACTTATAAATTCCAGGATCCTATGTGCTTTATTATTAATTCCTCTCACTTCCTTTTAGCCATTAGACATATTTTTCACCATCTTAAGACCTTTATCAATTAAAATCTATCGAGGAACAATATTTTCCCGACGATTGCTGCCAAAATACTGGCTGGATGAGTAATGCTTGAAATCACATGGCTGCTAATGTCACAGCAACCTCTAGTGTGGGCAGATGCATCATTAAATGCAGAAATTAGCATCTTGATATCTGACTCTCTATTAAATATATTGCGTGATGTCATGTTTCTGTACTTGCACAGTAGATCGAAACTAAACTTGCAACAGGAAGTTAGGGCTTGTATTTCCATCTAAATACCTTTTTTAACAGTGTGATATTTGTTATTATCAGTCAATGTTTCTGACACTGAAACTTAACAATTAATAGTATGGAGTGTTATTCCTTCAGGTTTTAATAGTTAACAAAGTTTTCTAAATTTTTCCTTTGGCCCTTTTCTGTCTCAATCTAGTCTTTCTTTCCATACTACTTTTTCAACACCTAATTTGGCACTTAATTCTCCATTCAAACTTGTAATTCATTGTTCAGACTACTTGCAATTCATTTCACAATCCTTTAGTTTGGTTAGGGAGGTACACAGTTAGTTGCCTTATTTACTCAGGTCCAGTATTCCCTGCTGAGAAAGCTCAGTCCTTTTCATCCTGTGCTTCTAGGGCTAAATAGTGTTGACACTAAAAGGACACAGGCAAGCCTAACAGTGCAAGCCGGTTTTTCAACTGTTGGTTAAATTGTGCTGACTTCCCTCTCTTTCTTGTAATGGACAAACTGCAAAATTGTCCCAAGGCTGCTTATAAGAATCTGAATTGCAGTTTTTGTTTAGAACCAATTGTATGCTGTAATTCCTCATGTAAGGTGGACAAGCACTAATTCAACATCAGACAAAAGTACCTTTCGAAACAGCTCCATATTAAATATGGTATCCCAAAGTTGGTGACAATTTCATTTATAATTGGACATTATTTTTTGTTTCTCACGTCGGAAATCCATTGATCTCTTTGTATGATTGCTGCATTTTTGTATGTTCAAAATTAAGTATTTGTAAGCCTAACCAACTTTTTTGTCTTTTAATCACAATCCTGCCTCAAATATTTCCAAAAATGATCAAAGTGGTTTTTGTTTATATTTGGTACCCATTGCTATTTTGTAGACAGGACTTTAGGCAATTGTTACGAAGTATAAACATACATTAGATAGCTTTTGCAATCCAAATAGTTTTCTGGCTCTTTAATAAAAAACCAGGTTGCTTAGACTGTTTTCTTTCAGACAAAGACTATCTCTTTATCCCTGTATTTTCTTCCCCCTCTCCCCACCAATCCTGAATTTAAGAAGCCTAATGGCACATGTACCTTCTTGAGGAATACTATATCTGGGACTTTGACAATGAGTGTACCTACTGCAATGCCAAATCTGCTGCTGGTTATTTATCTGGAGCTCTTTGAAAGTTGTGATAAAACATTGAACTATTTATATTTCAACTATTTTTCAATGCATTAATCAAAGCTCTGTTTACTTCATTGCAGTGAAACCATCCAAATGTCTGAGGAAAAACATCGGATTATGATTTTAGAAAGAGTAAGTAGATGTTCATGTCTAATAAAGTATGGCTAAGATGCAGGCGATATTTTAACATACAGTAAGACCTCTAATGGAATGAATACATCGAGATGGAATAAAGCGGAGCATAATTCATTACATGACTGCTGCATTTTTGTGTTTAAAATTGTCTATTTTGAGCATAATTCAAATAACATAAATTTGATTTTTTTTCTGATAGCATCTAGTTGATTAGTGTGTTAGCTTGGTATGCTTACCTCTGATGCCAAAGGTTGTGACTTCAAATCTTGTTCCAAGGCTTGGGCACATAGTAAATGTTAATACTCCAATGCTTTGAGGGAATGCTAGAAGGTGCCATCTTTCTGATGAGAGACTAAAACCCAACTTATTTAGGTGTATACAAGATGCCATCCACTATTCAGACAGGAGCAGGAAGTTGTCCTGCTGTTCTGGTCAGCATTTCTCCTTCAAAAACAGTTTAACAGGCTAGTCATCTCATTTGCTGTTTGTAGGGCATTTCGGGTGTGCAAATTAGCTGCCAGAGTTTACCTGCATTTGAACTGTCAAATATGCTGTCTATATATATTTTGAAGCCTTAAAAGCATAAAAGTTTAAATAGTTATTTGCCAGTAGAGAATTTGATATTGCTGATTAAGAGATGTTGTCACATTACTCCTTTTCCAAATATACAAAAGCATGGTTCCCAACCATTCCCTGGTTCATTCACCATGGTGGACCTGCCCGTTTGAATTTAAACAAAAGGTTGGTAGTTAAAACTCTAAATCTATGTTCCCATTATTTTGCATATATCCAAAATTTCTGATGCAATCCGATTTTGAAATGCTGCTTAAAATTTATTCATTGAGACAACAGTGTTTTAAACAACCCCTTCCAAACTTGCAGAGTTTAACAAATTCCTCCAGCAAATGAGAGAATGAGTTACAAATAGGCCTAAGGTGACTAGGCTCCCAAGGATTGGATTGCCATAACGCAGGCACAACTTGCATATTTTAGACCTATGTAGCCACTTATAAACAATTAATAGGAGATGAAGAGCTTCAAGGTGTTCTCATAACCTGATAATGTTCTGTACAAGTTCCTTTATTTAGGAAATCTGACGACCCCGGTTGATAAGAGTAATGCACAAGTACATTTTGCCATTGACTGCGTTCCAACACCTTTCTGAATTATAATTGTGTGGAGGTTTCATTTAGTTATGCATAGAATTATGTTTTACTGGTAGGAATGTAACATTTGTCAATGAGCAATGCATTTGGTTATGAAGGTAGTATTGCTAATTGAAATGTATACTTAATGCATGCATCATAAATCACTGAATTCTTTGAATGTAATACTTAGCCCTCTATTTATTCTCCACATACTTGTGCAATGCATTATTTCTTTTAAAAATCCATATTTTGTACTACTAGGTTTTTTGAGTGCATTAACGGTTATTTGTAGAATGATCGAAGATATTCTTAAAGATTTCCGTCAGGATATACTTTAAAATAATATGACAATGCGTTACTGATTTGCTCTTATAGTAGCAAGGAGTATTTCTACCAGTAATTGGCATTGTAAATGAATTCTTATGGGGTGCATACCATGGTATTCATGAAGTAGCATGCAGTCTCCTAGGTAGCACTAAATTAAAAATGATGTAGTTTATTCAAAAATATGAATATGAATTTTGTCCATTTGATGCAAAATTGATTGTTTTCTCTAAATTTATAATGCTTCATTCCCTGCAACCCTACCCTGCCCCAAGCAAGTGGAAGCACATGGAGCTGAAGGAGAAGGACCATTTATAACACTCTTCCAATACATCACTCGGTTACTTGTTAATCAGATGTTGCCATTTCGAAATAATATTCTGCCATCAAAATGGCAATTTGCATTTCATTGTTTGTCCTTTCATCTCTGGGATCTGTGTTGGCACCTGTATTTAATCTAGCCCAGATGTAGGACAAAAGCCTCTTAATCTGGCTGTAAATACCTTGAAGCATCTTTCTGCTTTAAAAAGTAAAGTCTTGGTAAAACAACTTGAACAATGCCATCTCACTTCCTGATGGGCCACTCTGCAAACTAGACTTCTCTATACTTGTACTACATTTTTTGTCCTCTGTCTTGTTCAGGCAAATAGTTGATGTGCTTAGTAAATATAAGTGTGCACTGATGCGGAGCTGGAGGGGGCATTACTCTATACAATATTATGGGTGCCATCATGGATACCCCCGTATATATACATTATGCGGATATATGTATTTACTTTTGTCCATAAATGCTACTTTCACAGTTCAGTAACTGACAGTCATAACATTTTTGTTACGCAAGAAATCTACCTAACATATTTGAACCATTTTGGGTAGATTTCTTGTCAATTCTGGGCTATCTTCTAAAAGTTTTCTGTTTTTATACATTTATCCTGCAAATAATTCTAAATGTATTGAGTTGGTTTAAAATATATAGTACATACAATGGTGATTGTTGCTCTGAATTTTGAATACTTTGCCTCTAATGTTTACTCACCAGAAGCCACACGAGTAGTACTTATATTGGATCTACCTGCAATGTAGAACCTAGCTACCATGTTTACCTACAGAACAATGACTGCTCAGCAAATGTAATTAATTAACTGTGAAGAGATTTGGAAAATCCTGAGAAAGTGAAATGTTCTATATTTATGCAAGTTTGTTCCTTGGATGATTTGTTCTTTTAAAAAAAAAATCAAACACTGCAGCATGTATTATTATTATATATCATCGGTCTCTGTGATCATTATGGACAATTCTCCATTTTAGGCCTTTGTTGCAATGGTTCCTTCTCCAATTACTGTTGGAAACTCCTGTTTGGGAGGTGGGAAAGCATTTAAAATTGTGAAAATGTATCACGTACATACTTCATGGTTTGCCCCAAGTATGTATGGCCATAAGCTTTCCTTTAGAACTCTGGAATGACACTTGGGGAGGTGATTAACCTGAAAGGTACTTTTGTTTGAATCAGCAACACTCACAAGAGACATAACCATGATGTGGAGATGCTGGCATTGGATTGGGGTAGGCACAGTAAGAAGTCTCACAACATCAGGTTAAAGTCCAACAGGTTTATTTGGTATCACGAGCTTTTGGAGCGCTGCTCCTTCATCAGGTGAGATGAGAGTTGGATGGACTACCCTCCAGAATTGGTTGCATACTTGGACACACGCGTCCCCATCAAGGACAAATAGTAATAGAGATGTGGAGGAAGAAATTGCAAAGCAGATTATGGATAGGTGTGGAGGTCACAGGGTTGTTGTCATGGGTGACTTTAACTTTCCAAATATTGATTGGAACCTTTATAGGTCGAATAGTTCGGATGGGGCAGTTTTTGTACAGTGTGTGCAGGAGGGTTTCCTGACACAATATGTGGATAGGCCGACAAGAGGTGGGGCCACATTGGACTTGGTACTGGGTAATGAACCGGGCCAAGGTTAGATTTGTTTGTGGGAGAGCACTTTGGAGATAGTGATCACAATTCGATGTCTTTCATTATTGCAATGGAGAAGGATAGGGCCATACGGCAGGGTGAGGTTTATAATTGGGGGAGGGGTAATTATGATGCGATTAGGCAAGGATTAGGGAACATAAGATGGGAACAGAAACTGTCAGAGAAAGGCACAAATGAAAAGTGGAGCTTGTTCAAGGAACAAATGCTGCGTGTCCTTGATAGGTATGTCCCTGTCAGGCAGGGAGGAAATGGCCGAGTGAGGGAACCATGGTTCACGAAAGAGGTTGAATGTTTTGTCAAGAGGAAAAAGGAAGCGTATGTAAGGATGAGAAAACAAGGTTCAGTTGGGTCGCTTGAGGGTTACAAGGTAGCAAGGAATGAGCTAAAAAAAGGACTTAGGAGGGGGCATGAGAAGTCCTTGGCGGGTCAGATCAAGGAAAACCCCAAGGCTTTTTACTCTCCAGACAAGACAGCCAGTGAAACTCTGTGGGGGTTACAAATAGTGTGCCATGAACCCAATATCCCGGTTGAGGCCGTCCTCGTGTGTGCAGAACTTGGCTATCAGTTTCTGCTCAGCGACTCTGCGCCGTCGTGTGTCGCGAAGGCCGCCTTGGAGAATGCTTACCCGAATATCAGAGGCCGAATGCCCGTGACCGCTGAAGTGCTCCCCAACAGGAAGAGAACAGTCTTGCCTGGTGATTGTCGAGCGGTGTTCATTCATCCGTTGTCGCAGCGTCTGCATAGTTTCCCCAATGTACCATGCCTCGGGACATCCTTTCTTGCATCCTCGTTGTCTACCTGATACGCTGCAAGAAAGGATGTCCCGAGGCATGGTACATTGGGGAAACTATGCAGACGCTGCAACAACGGATGAATGAACACTGCTCGACAATCACCAGGCAAGACTGTTCTCTTCCTGTTGGGGAGCACTTCAGCGGTCACGGGCATTCGGCCTCTGATATTCGGGTAAGCGTTCTCCAAGGCGGCCTTCGCGACACACGACGGCGCAGAGTCGCTGAGCAGAAACTGATAGCCAAGTTCTGCACACACGAGGACGGCCTCAACTGGGATATTGGGTTCATGTCCCACTATTTGTAACCCCCACAGAGTTTCACTGGCTATCTTGTCTGGAGACAATACACATCTTTTTAGCCTGTCTTGATGCTCTCTCCACTCATGTTGTTTTGTTTCTTAAAGACTTGATTAGTTGTAAGTATTCGCATTCCAACCATTATTCATGTAAATTGAGTTTGTGTCTTTATATGCTCTGTTTGAGAACAGAATTCCCACTCACCTGAAGAAGGGGCTTGCAGCTCCAAAAGCTTGTGTGGCTTTTGCTACCAAATAAACCTGTTGGACTTTAACCTGGTGTTGTTAAACTTCTTACTGTGTTTACCCCAGTCCAACGCCGGCATCTCCACATCATATCTCATAGAAGACAGAGGGTGGTGGTGGATGGAAAATTTTCAGACTGGAGACCAGTTACCAGCGGTGTACCACAGGGATCAGTGCTGGGTCCTCTGCTATTTGTGATTTTTATCAATGACTTGGAGGAGGGGGCTGAAGGGTGGGTCTGTAAATTTGCTGATGACACCAAGATTGGTGGAGTAGTGGATGAGGTGGGGAGGGCTGTTGTAGGCTGCAAAGAGACATTGATAGGATGCAGAGCTGGGCTGAAAAATGGCAGATGGAGTTTAACCCTGATAAGTGAGAGGTGATTCATTTTGGTAGGACAAATTTGAATGTGGATTACAGGGTCAACGGCAGGATTCTGAGGAATGTGGAAGAACAGAGAGATCTTGGGGTTCATATCCACAGATCTCTGAAGGTTGCCACGCAAGTGGATAGAGCCGTGAAGAAGGCCTATAGTGTGTTAGCGTTTATTAACAGGGGGTTGGAGTTTAAGAGCCTTGGGGTTATGCTGCATCTGTACAGGACCTTGGTGAGACCACATTTGGAATATTGTGTGCAGTTCTGGTCACCTCACTATAAAAAGGATGTGGAAGCATTGGAGAGAGTGTAGAGATTTACCAGGATGCTGCCTGGTTTGGAGGGTAGGTCTTATGAGGAAAGATTGAGGGAGCTCGGGCTTTTCTCTTTGGAGCGGAGGAGGTTGAGAGGCGACTTAAGAGGTTTATAAGATGATGAGGGGGATAGATAGGGTGGACGTTCAGAGACTATTTCCTCGGGTGGATGTAGCTGTTACTAGGGGGCATAACTATAAGGTTCATGGTGGGAGATATAGGAAGGATGTCCGAGGTAGGTTCTTTACTCGGAGAGTGGTTGGGGTGTGGAATGGACTGCCTGCTGTGATAGTGGAGTCGGACACTTTAGGTACTTTCAAGCGGTTATTGGATAGGCACATGGAGCACACCAGAATGATAGGGAGTGGAATAACTTGATCTTAGTTTCAGACAAAGCTAGGCACAACATCAAGGGCCGAAGAGCCTGTACTGTGCTGTACTGTTCTATGACAGTCACCTCAGCACTTCATTGTCCCGCAGGCCCACGGATAACCTCACGATGCTCCACTTCTCCAGCTTTCACCCTAAACTCATTAAAGAAGCCATCCCCTATGGACAAGCCCTCCGTATCCACAGGATCTGTTCGGATGAGGGGGAATGCAACAAACACTGAAAGATGCCCTCGTAAGAACAGGATATAGCGCTCGACTCATCGACAGTTCCGACGCGCCACAGCGAAAAACCGCACCAACCTCTTCAGAAGACAAACACGGGACATGGCCGACAGAATATCCTTCTTCGTCCAGTACTTCCCTGGAGCAGAGAAGTTACGACATCGTCTTCGGAGCCTTCAACATGTCATCGATGAAGACGAACGTCTCACCAAGGCCAGCCCCACACCCCCACTACTTGCCTTCAAACAACCGGGCAACCTCAAATAGACTATTGTTGACAGCAAACTACCCAGCCTTCAGGAGAACAGCGACCATGACACCACACAATCCTGCCACAGCAACCTCTGCAAGACGTGCTGGATCATCGACATGGATGCCATCATCACACGTGAGAGCACCATCCACCAGGTACACGGTACATACTCATGTGACTCAGCCAATGTTGTCTACTTGATACACTGCAGGAAAAGATGTCCCGAGGCATGGTACATCGGCGATACCATGCAAACGCTATGATGACGGATGAACGGACACCGCTTGACAATCACTAGGCAAGAGTGTTCCCTTCCTGTCGGGGAACACTTCAGCAGTCAAGGGCATTCAGCCTCCGATCTTCGGGTAATCGTTCCCCAAGGCGGTATTCAAGACACGATAACACAGAACTGCCGAGCAGAAACTGATAGCCAAGTTCCGCACACATGAGGATGGCCTCAACCGGGTTCTTGGGTTCATGTCACACTACGTGTAACCCCCATTTGGCCTGAGCTTGCAAAATCGTACCAACTGTCCTGGCTTGAGACAATTCACACCTCTTTAACCTATCATTATTGCCCTCTCCACTCACATTGTCTGTACCTGTAAAAGACTTGATTACCTGTAAAGACTCGCATTCCAACTGGTATCTTGCAATTGAGTCTATCTATATATGCCCTGTTTGTGAATCCAACTCTCCACTCGCCTGATGAAAGCCGCGCTCCAAAAGCTCATGATACCCAATAAACCTGTTGGACTTTAACCTGGTGTTGTGAGACTATTTACTAAGAGACATAACAATGAGGTAATCTACTGGTACAACTCAACCAATGTTCCTGGTGTCTTTGTTACATACTTTAATGTTGTGACTGTTTAATTGTGAGAGAAGTTTTCTGCATTTACAAATATCTGAATGGTCTGGTGAAGATAAGAAAATGTTGTGAAGGAAGAATTTTATCTTGCTGATTTGTCTAAACTGCATGATCCATAAAAAATTAGCTGTGGCCAAAACAGTCTCAATCCTTCAGAGTGGCATTATTCTGGGCATGCACAATTGCAGTCTGTCTACCACCAGATAGATTTGCTGTGATTCCAGCTTTATCAGTGCGTTTTTGGCTTGGGTATTATCCATCTTTGGTATTCTGTATGTGTTCATTCTCGCCATTCCAGCTGAATTTTCTGCACATTCCAATCTGAGATTATCAGGGATCAAATTGTAGTTGCTGGATACACTGCAACTGAGTGAAGAATGTTACAGAAATGGAAGGGACAAAAGGAAGTTGGATATTGATGAAAGCTGGTCCTACTACTTCAGATGCATGTAGATGAGAAATTTGGAGATAAATATAAGTTTGGAAATTAGAAGTTGTTGCTAGACGGCCTCTGGCTATGATCAGATTTAAAGGATGGAACCAAGCAAGAGTGAGCTCTGTTGAACAGGATGAAAGAGGGTTAGGATGATTAGGAGATTGTTAAAAAGCTGCAAAATGATTAAGGGATGTAATGCACCACAGACAGAAAATGTCATTGTGCCTTTAGTAGAACCATTTCAATGTTGTAGAATAGTTAGAAACTTGATTAAGGGTAATTCGAACAGAAATTTGGGAGGTTTGGACACAGATCTCAGAAGCATATATTGGAAGGGAAATGCTGCTTGAGGTTGGAAGTTAGTTAGTGGGGAGTGTGTGTTGGTGTGAATTTTGAGGAGATTTGAGATTAGGGCTTTTTTGGACAGTATAAGGCAGTCGTTTAAGAACCGGAGCCATTTACAATATTCCCTTAATTGGGGCCAATTGTGTTATCAAACATTTAGCAGGAATAAGAGGTGTGTATCGTGGATGAGATGATCTTTAAGAGGAGGCAGAGCTGGGGAGGCAAGTTGACACTAACAGAATGAAAAATGTAATTAAAATGGAAGGATCAAGGGTCTTTTTTTTTGTACATGCACATCCTGTTTCTAATTTCTGTAATGCAAATGCTGTTACCATTTTCTATAACCAGGCATTTAGTGAGAGTAAGGTTAGAAAATCTTATTGATTTGTTCTGGTGTATGAAGGGCACCATTTTGATCATTCAATCTAAATTTGTGCAAACCCATTTCGGAACCTCTTGAATACATGGGTGCCTGGAATTCTAAAATTCCGGTGACAATTGTTTAATTATCTCTATGAAAATGAGTGCAATGTAGACTTTAGTAGTGCATGACTTTCCCTTCTTACTGGATAGGAAAGTTCTCAACTCGGTCCCTTTTGTTTTGTTTTTCAACCTGACTTGGGTAAGCATTGTGCTGAAGTTTTATCAATCACATTGTCACTTCCATTGATAAAGTATCACTTGGTTGAAATATACAGGAGAATATCTTGTGTGTAGGATAAAGCATCTTCATCTCCCTTAATAATTGGTGGTTTCCTTTGAAAATAAGAAAAAAAGCAAAACTTGTTGCAAAACAGTGGTTAGCAAAATACTCTTCTTGTGATGCACCCAACGAGCTGTGTGCACCTGAAAACCAAACTTGGTTGTTTTAATGAAATGTTTTTACTTCTGACCAAGATGCAGATGGTACTTCTGTCCATTGTGAAACAGCTACTTGGATCTCCAAGTGTTGACTTTGCAGTTTGGGTTGAATTTCTGATTTGTTGCACCCAAAACAAGTCCAAAAATATAGATTAAACACAAGATATAACACTAGATTTTCTCTGCGTACATGTACATACGTCTTCTGTAAAATTTAAATACTTATGCACAAAGCACCCACCCATGCCACTACATGTTCTTTCCAACCAGACACAGCTTGCTTCCATGCTTTTATGTAAAAAATATTCTGTTCAAGTGTAATGTACCATAGCTAGTTTTTTATTTTCAGCTAGTTCTCCAGCTGAGGCACTGCAAGGCTCAGTACAATTACTGATTATTCTCAGGTCTTTCACAAAGGTAATGGATGGGCTTGTAAACTGGAGATCGATAACTCTAAAAAGATTTGAATTCCCAGGGACTGACTCAGAGTATCACATGACAAGATTTCACATTTTCAGAATTTTACTGTAACAAGCTAAAATCAACATCAACCAAATGTTATTCAGTAAACAGCTAATACACTAAATTACAGAAAAGATTTGCCCACCCACCCCCCGCCAGCCATCGATCAACCTCATAATATGACACAAAACCCAACAGCATTTATGCAGTGCACACACTCCACAGAATTTTAGTTTTTACAGGAACCAATCCCAAAATACTCCTGGTTCAATTTTCCCTGCTTTGCTGAGTCATAACATCCAGTGTCCGTCATGAGTCATTTTGCTCCATTTTTCCAATAGCAAGGTCCACTCAGGGATTGGGATATAAGAATGAAGACCCATTGCTGCAATTGTGCAGAGTTTTGGTGAGACCATATCTGGGATAGTGTGTGTAGTTTTGGTTTAATTTAAGAAGGAATATACTGGCATTGGAGGTGGTACAGCAAAGGTTCACTAAATTAGCCCCTGGGATTAGGTTGTTGTAAATTGGGTTTATATTCTCAGGAGTTTAGAAGAATGAGAGGCAATCTCATTGAAAATTACAAATTTCTGAAGGGGCTTGATAAGGTAGATTCTGAGAGATTGTTTCTGTTGGTTGGGGAGTTTAAAACATGGGCGTACAGTCTCAGTTTAGGGGTAAAATCATTTAAAACTGAAATGAGGGGCAATTACTTCACTCGAGGGTTGTGAATCTGTGGAATTTTTTGCCGCAGAGGGTTGTGGATGCTCCATTGATGAATACTTTTAAGACTGGGATAGACAGAACTTTGGTGTCTCGGAATTGAGGGATAATGGGAACAGTTTGGAAAATTGAGTTGAAACCCAAGATCAACTATGATATTGAATGGTGGAGCAGGCTCAACAGGCTACAGAGTCTACTCCTGCTCCTACTTCTTGTGTCCAACTAGAGAATGAGCTTCCATCTGCAATTTGTCTTTTAGCTGAAGGAAAATCAACATTTCCCGGCTGTTTACAGCAGATGCTATTTCTCTCCTCTTCTCATCGCACCTGCCTCCACCCCCCCTTACTCTAAGTCTACATAAGTTCTTTTTCTTGTGTCCACCAATTGTGACAGCTGGCACTGAGGCTCTGAGCCTCCCTGTCTCCATGGCAACCAGATTACACTGGTTTATCTAGTAGAACTAGTAGATCTCACACTTCTCTCCACTACTCCATTTTACCTTTTTAAAAAAAAGAGTTTGAAACATCATGTTATGAAAACTCACATTTTATACTCAAGTCTAATAATTTTTGGAACAGGAAGAGACTATTTCCCAGAATTGTTACAATGCAGAAGGAGGACACGTGATCCATTTTATCTGTACCAGCTCTCCAAATAAGTATCATGACTTAGTGCCATTCCCTATCTTTTCCTCATATTCCTGCATATTGTTTCTATTCAAATAGTCATCTAATGCCTCAATTGAACCTGCCTCCACCACGCTTCCAGGCAGTGCATTCCAGATCCAAACCATTCGTTGTGTGAAGAAGTTTTTTTCTCACATCACATTTGCTTCTTTTTGCATCACATTTCTGGAAGAGGAGAAAGTAGGGTCCCATACCAGTGTCCTCTGTTTGAACAGAGGGCAGTACGATAGGATGAGGGCTGAATTGGCTAAGGTGGACTGGGAGAGCAGACTGGTAGGTAAGACAGCTGAAGAACAGTGGAGGATTTTTAAGGAGATCCTTTTCAGTACTCAGCAACAATATATTCCGGTGATAAAGAAGGACTGTAAGAAAAGGGATAACCAGCCGTGGATAACGAAGGAAATTAAGGAGAGTATTAAATTTAAAGACCGATGCGTACAGAGTGGCCAAAAATAGTGGAGAATCGGAAGATTGGGAAAACTTTAAGAAACAACAAAGAACGACTAAGAAAGCGATAAAGAAAGGAAAGATAGGTTATGAAGCTAGGCTAGCTCTAAATATAAAAAATGATAGTAAAAGCTTTTACAAATATATAAAAAGGAATAGAGTGGCAGGAGTGAATGTTGGATCCTTGGAGGACGAGAGGGGGGATTTAATAGTGGGAAATGAGGAAATGGCTGAAACTTTAAATAAGTTTTTTGTGTCGGTCTTCACAGTGGGAGACACAAATAGTTTACCGAATATTAACGATAGAGGGTTGGTAGGAGGAGAGGTACTCCAATACAATTAATGTTACCAGGGAGGCAGTGCTTGGGAGACTAACGGGACTGAAGGTGGACAAGTCCCCGGGCCCGGATGGAATGCATCCCAGGGTACTGAAAGAAATGTCAGAGGTAATAGCGGATGCGTTAATGGTTATTTATCAAAATTCGTTGGATTCTGGGGTAGTGCCGGCGGATTGGAAAACGGCTAATGTTACGCCGCTGTTTAAAAAAGGAAATAGACAAAAGGCGGGTAACTACAGGCCGGTTAGCTTAACGTCTGTCGTTGGGAAAATGCTGGAATCCATCATTAAAGAAGAAATAGCAGGCCATCTGGATAAGAATGGTTCGATTAAGCAGACGCAGCATGGATTCATGAGAGGAAAGTCGTGCTTGACGAACTTGTTGGATTTTTATGAAGATGTGACTCGTCCGGTTGACGGAGGGGAACTGGTGGATGCGGTGTTTTTGGATTTCCAAAAGGCGTTTGATAAGGTGCCTCACAAAAGGTTGCTGAAGAAGATTGGGTCACATGGAGTTGGGGGTAGGGTGTTAGCGTGGATTGGGGATTGGCTATCAGACAGGAAGCAGAGAGTCGGAATAAATGAGTGCTTTTCTGGTTGGCAGATGGTAACTAGTGGCGTGCCGCAGGGATCGGTACTGGGGCCTCAACTATTTACCATTTATATAGACTATCTGGAGGAGGGGACTGAGTGTAGGGTAACAAAGTTTGCAGACGACACAAAGATAAGTGGAAAAGTGAATCGTGTGGAGGGCGTAGAAGGTCTGCAGAGAGATTTGGACAGGCTGAGTGAGTGGGCGAGGATCTGGCAGATGGAGTATAACATTGACAAATGCGAGGTTATTCACTTGAGGAAATAATAGCAAATTGGATTATTATCTAAATGGAAAAAAATTACAACATGGTACTGTGCAAAGGGACCTGGGGGTCCTTGTGCATGAGACGCAAAAACCTAGTCTGCAGGTGCAACAGGTGATCAAGAAGGCAAATGGGATGTTGGCCTATATTGCAAGGGGGATAGAATATAAAAGCAGAGATGTCTTGCTGCATCTGTACAGGGCATTGGTGAGGCCGCAGCTGGAATACTGTGTGCAGTATCGGTCCCCTTATTTGCGGAAGGATATATTGGCCTTGGAGGGAGTGCAGAGAAGGTTCACCAGGTTGATACCAGAGATGAGGGGTGTTGATTATGAGGAGAGACTGAGTAGATTGGGTTTGTACTCGTTGGAATTAGAAAGCCAAGGGGGGATCTTATAGAGACCTATAAGATAATGAAGAGGCTGGATAGGGTAGAGGTGGAGAGATTCTTTCCACTTAGAAAGGAAACTAGAACTAGAGGGCTCAGCCTCAAAATAAAGGGGGGTCAGTTTAGGACAGAGTTGAGGAGGAACTTCTTCTCTCAGAGGGTGGTGAATCTCTGGAATTCTCTGCCCACTGAAGTGGTGGAGGCTACCTCGTTGAATATGTTTAAATCACGGATAGATGGATTCCTGATTCGTAAGGGAATTAGGGGTTATAGGGATCAGGCGGGTAAGTGGAACTGATCCACTTCAGATCAGCCATGATCTTATTGAATGGCGGGGCAGGCTCAAGGGGCTAGATGGCCTACTCCTGCTCCTATTTCTTATGTTCTTATGTTTTGCAAATCATCTTTAATCCCTGCCCTCTCGTTTTTAATACTTTTACAAGAGGGAATAGTTTCTCCCTACCTACACTGTCCAACCCCCTCATGATTTTGAACATCTCTATTAAATTTCTCTCAGCCGTCTTCTAGGTGAACAGTCCCAACCCCCCCCCCCCCCCCCCCCCCGTTTCTCATCCCTGGACCATTCTTGTAAACTACTTCTGCACTCTCCCCAATGTGTTCAAATCATTCCTATAGTCTGGTGCACAGAACTGTACACAATATTCCAGCTGAGATCTAACCGGCGTCTTGCATAAATTCAGCATAATCTCTTTGCTCTTGTACTCTGTGCCTCTATTAATAAAAGCTCAGACTACTATATGCTTTATTAACTGCTCCCTCCACCTGTCATAAGAACAGAAGAAATAGGAGCAGGAGTCGGCCATCTAGCCCCTCAAGCCTGCCCCGCCATTCAATAAGATCATGGCTGATCTGAAGTGGATCAGTTCCACTTACCCGCCTGATCCCTATAACGCCTAATTCCCTTATCGATCAGGAATCCATCTATCCGTGATTTAAACATATTCAACGAGGTAGCCTCCACCACTTCAGTGGGCAGAGAATTCCAGAGATTCACCACCCTCTGAGAGAAGAAGTTCCTTCTCAACTCTGTCCTAAACTGACCCCCCTTTATTTTGAGGATGTGCCCTCTCGTTCTAGTTTCCTTTCTAAGTGGAAAGAATCTCTCCATCTCTACCCTATCCAGCCCCTTCATTATCTTATAGGTCTCTATAAGATCCCCCCTCAGCCTTCTAAATTCCAACGAATACAAACCCAATCTGCTCAGTTTCTCCTCATAATCAACACCCGTCATCTCTGGTATCAACCTGGTGAACCTTCTCTGCACTCCCTCCAAGGCCAATATATCCTTCAGCAAATAAGGGGACCAATACTGCATACAGTATTCCAGCTGCGGCCTCACCAATGCCCTGTACCTGTCCTGCAACCTTCAATAATCTATGCACATTTACACCCAGGTCCCCCTGCTTTTGCATCCCTATTAGAATATTACCCCTTATTTTGTATTGTCTGTCCATATTCTTCCTGCCAAAATGCATCACCTCACACTTCTTCAAATTGAACTTTGTCTGTCACCTACCGTCCACTCCACCAACTTGTCGATGTCCTTCTGAAGTTCTACATTGTCGTCTTCACTGTTTACAATACTTCCAAGTTTTGTATTATCCCCAAACTTTGCAACTATTCCCACATACCCCTTTTCTCTACTTTGTGACTGAAACATTTCTTCTTTTCTTGACCTTTGGTAGTTTCTTCATAATACAATAAATGTATAATTACCTATTCATTTGATCCTTAGCTGAATATTTTTAATGCATTTAAATTTGTACTTGGGTATGTCAGTAGAACTATGTCAAGTGGATAAAAAAGTTTTGATTAAAAGAGAAGCACTATTGTACACTTAACAGTATGCTTCCTGTCTTGTATGAGAGTTCCAAAAAGATGTTGTGAACAAGCTGCAGCTCTTGTTGAAAATGAACAGTTAGCCCTCGTATTGAGAGATCTTCTGGACAGCATTTATCCCTCAATCAACAATAACAAAATATATATTTAGTGGTTATTCATCTTATTCATGATGATTTTTTTGTCATGTTTCCTATATAACACGGAGTACACTTTGTCGGCTGAAAAGTGTTTCGGGATATTCGGGCATTAATGCCTAATTATAAAAACATTCCATTCTTTCTTAAAAATATATTTGTCTTTTTCTTTGCTTCACATTTTATTCATTCTTGCCTGTTACATGAATCAGTGGTTAAACAAATGTTGATAACTTAAACTCTTCTCTTACTTGGAAAATATGTTTATTGCCTACTCTTGCTGTACATCAACTGTTTGAACAGGGCAGTCTTTCATTCAATTGCTCTGATTAACATTAATCATGTTTATATTGTTGCTAGTGTTAGGCATGGTCCTTTATTCATGCCTTGTGGTTACTGTCAGTCATTTTTTTTCATCTATTTTTATTGTCACACAAATTAATCACTTTATTTGAGTTTCCTGTACTTTTCCTTAACAATCTTTTCTCTTTACAATAATTTCTCAACAATCTTTGAAGTTGCATCACATTGTTCACAACATTTAATTAACCAGTGTTGAGCTGGCATCTTTCTCTTGAAGTTTGTATAGTATGCAATTGGATGATGCATGGAAACACAGTATCCTGAGCTTCTAATCTGTTTGTAAATATGATCTTTTACTTAAGGCACATTCCAAAACGTGAGTTATTTAATGGTATTTCAACTGTGCTGCTGATTTGTGTACACATAATCAGGAAAAGGAATTGGAAAAAAATGTTGATGCCATATGTAGATATCTTTTCTAAACATTTTGCTGTTACCTAATGGTGTCACTGTTCCTTTTGACACAAGTACTTTTAACGAGGCAACCAGTTAAAATACAAATTCTAAGTTTTATGTTAAATGTGCTGCCAATTTAAAAATTGAATTTATTTTGCTTGCTTGTAGACATTACAAATGAAAGAAGAGGAGAATAAACGTTTAAATCAAAGATTGGTATGTATTCTATTTGGGCCACAAAGCAAACAAACATTTTTTTTTATTTGGTCCAACTCATTAATGCAAGAATAATAGTTTCACGATAAACCCTGCAGTGAGCTATCTTAATCTGACTGCCCCACTTGAAAACTGGGAAGGAGTGAGGGAAAAGATGGGAAAAGTAATGTTAGTTGCCAATTTGCAAATGTTCCCAACTTTAAAGTTGTTTCTTTTTCTCCTCATTAAATGCTAGGTTCTGTCAAAAGTTCCATTGTCGCATTCTAAAGTAGAAAATACAAATGATTTTTGTTTGTATTGATACTTGTGTTTTCTTAAGCACTTGGATTAAATTCCTAAAGTGCCACACAATACATCAATTTGTATAGCTTGGTTTCAGTTGGGATTTTTTTATGGAAATGCCTGATTTTTGTTTTGAGGGCAAGAAGAAGTTTGCATTTTTAAATTCTATCTTGGCTATTCTGCAGTTTTATTCTGTATTCAGAAACTGTTGCAAAATATTTTGGCCACTTCTAAAATATACAGGAAATGTTTGTAATTGCAAATAATTGCAGAATTTCCCGTTTTGAAGAGATGTACACTACTTATTCAAGTAATTTAATGTAGCCTATTTGAAGCTAGTACATATTTGTATCATGAAAATAAAATTAAATAGTTTCTAAATAAGCCAAAAGCTACATTCTAAATTTGGTTATTCATTTTGCTAGCCATTCTGTGTCTCCTTATTGTAGGCTATGAACAGGGTAAGATTATTAGTTAACTAACTAAAATATCTAGCCCTAGATTGGAAAACTCCTAACCCTTAGAATTATTCTGTACAATCTGAGAAATATTGCTATGAACATCATTGGAAATGGTTAACACAACTTTTTCCAGTGACAACAAATTGATTATACATTTTATTAAAGACATATTTCATGTGGCGTTGCTGTCAGAATAGAAGCATAGCATGCACAGGAATCTTCAGGAATTATTTTACTTGCACAAGAACTTATTTTCTTTGTGTTATTCTAATTTGCTGAATACCCTCGATTGCAATATGAGGGAAAACATTTCAAAAAGAACTTTGGAGAATTTTCTGGAAAATGCACATTTAATGTTCTCATTGCTATTTTTAATATTGATTTCAAAGTGTGTTGCATGTTTGTAGTGTCTGGCATATACTGCAAAGAAATCTTTGTAACTCCCAAGTTTGTTCTGAATTGTTAGGCCTTCTAATTATTTTGTAGTTGACTTTTAGTACTTGTGGGTCTTTCCATTTCTTAAAATCAAAGTTTGTTGCTCTATGCCTGAAGGAAAAATCATTACTAACAATATATAGTTCAAACATATCTGGCGGTAAGTCTTTGACTATTTTGTCCAAAATGTTATTTAAGCTAATAAGCAAGAAAACTTTCATTGAACCATTTTACAAATTATGTTCCTCAATTCACTGATGAAAATATTCAGACGTACAGAAAACTGAAAACATGCAAGTACTTTCACAATATTGGTAATCAATAATGTGACAAAATCAAAACTCATTCATTGAAACAAACAGCAAGAGCTTGATTTAATTCTTCAACAACTTTATAATAAGAAATAGCAAAGATTTTTTTCAATGGCAAGTTTACAAAAACTGCCTTGTAACACATACCTTGCCTTATGTAAGCTTCATCACTTGGTATCCACCAGTATTAACCTTGTGATGGTGTGTTACAGTTCACTGAGTGAGTTGCTTTGGCAACAAGCACTTGTTACATGCTTGTTTTGGTCTGGAGCTATGGATAGTAATAGTGGAGGCTGTGACTCTCGTACCATCACATGCTGACCAGGAATCTTTCTCACTCTTACTGCCTTCCATTGGTATGTGTTGAACAAATTTGTAGGTTGCAACCTGTTTAGCTGTTTTTTAATGCACGTTACCATCAAGTTCTGTGGCGGGACTCTTTCCTTTCTGGCTCAGAGTCAGGGATGCAACCCACTGCACCATAAAATCTCCATCCATTACCTTGCATACAAACATACAAATCATTTTCTGAAATCCCTCTATACTGATGGAATGCTTTTGGAACCATAACACGAAAACTGTATAATCAAACTTTTCTTCATATAATCTGAATCCATGTTAAGTGAACACCTGAAAAAGGACACTAACTCAATTTATTCCAGTGATGGAGGCGATTCTCCCACCCCGATGTGCTGATTTTTTAGCGCAGCAGGCCAGGAGAATCGCGTGTGGGCTGATTCGTGGGATTCGCGCATGCGTTCCCAACGTGGACGCATCTCGGCGGGGTCAGGACCACACTGGAAAGTAGCGGGAACAGCAATCTAGTAATGTAATTTAAATGTCCCCGGGTCCGCTAGCATTCTCCCAGCCCATCGGTGGGAGTTCGGACTAGCTCCCCACTTTCAGGGAACTAGCGAAGGACCCTGTTGGAGTGAAAGGGCTCCGAAAGAGGTTGGGTGGTGGGCACTGCCAAAAGAGCAAAGTGCCCATGCCCAGGGAGCACCTTGGCACTGTGCACCAGGCATCGGGCAGTGCCAAGGGGGTGGGACCTAGGAGCAGGGCTTAGGGGTGATTGGTGGGGATGGGGGGGTCCTGTTGCCACTCTGCATTGGGATCGATCGGGGCTGGAGGGAGGCCAGCGATTGGGGGACGGGGGGGAAGGGAGGAGGGAGAGATCTGCCGGGAGGTAGGGGTGTCTGCCTCCCGTGGGAGGGAAGGTGGGGGTGGGGTCTGGAGATCGGGGTCGGTGCTGGCCCAGGAATGCATGTGGGGGCCGCGATCGGGCTGTGGGATGTCGGGAGAGGCAGCACTGCAGGGGACCTGCGCTGGCCAGCAAACTGCAGGGGACCTGCGCTGGCCAGCAAACTGCAGGCTGACAGTTCGGGGCCACTGCACATGCGCAGAGTTCCGGAACTGTCAGACTCTGGTGTGAATAGGCCCCGCCCCCAAACTTTTAATGATATTCATGATTGTGACCTCTGCAGTGCACAGAAGTGGGGAGATTCTAGTGTGAACTCCCACTGAAAAAAACAATTGTGACTGATACCAATTTTCCCATGAATTCAGCACTTGGGAGGCAATTCTCCCAAAAAGATTCTAAGTATCTGCCTACCTTCGAGTTGGTTATTTGGGAATCATTTATGCTTCACCTTTCAAACAGCTTTCTTTATCTCAGAATTTTATAAAGATGACCATCACTTAAAATGCCTCCAGGTTCAAACATCAGCTTGTATATGTAACATTCATCACAAAAACATTTGACGTTCATGACATCACAAAAAAATATGAAACGAACTAAACTTTAACCATATCCCATTGGAATCATATGAATAGAAATATGATCAAAATGATGACCAGACACACTAATTCAAAATGGAAATAAACATGAACGGTTAGGAATTCACTTTCACTTCAAGACGATCCTGAGTGGTTGTTACACTCTCGGGCATCAACCACAATGACTGTTACCATCGTTTTGCAACTTTTGCATCTTGCTACCCATCTTTTTTTGGGGTTAATGACTACTTTGTTTTCCTATTGTTTGTTTCAATTGCCTTCGAATCAATTATCTTAATCGCACTGAAGCTAATTGTTAAACGTCATATATTGGAATCCGCCTTTGAAAGCTAGAGTGTAATTGAATTATAAAGGAAATATTGTTTTAATGTGCACAATGTTATCTCAGCCATTTCTATCATGTATAGTTTATCAAATGATCAAATAATTTTCATATTCCTTTATTCATATCAGGTCAATTTTAAACTTAACCATTAAAATCTCTCCAGTATTGAAAAAAATACTTGCATAGCATTATTTGAGAAAACCCTTTGTCTATGATTAGCTTGATTAGTGTTTTCTAGGAATTTTTAAAAAAGATTTCGGCTTAAATTGGAATCCTTACATATAGAGTATTAATTAAAATAATACAAAAGCTGCATATACCTCTTGTGGTGCATGGTGGCAAAGATTGATTGTAAATAACAATCCAAGGCTTCCATGTCACCGTATATCAAATTCAAAATTGGTTTATGGCCATGGTTCCTTGGAATTTTTAAGAGTTGCGTTTTTGTTTACTAGCATGGGTTAGAATGTTTATACATGCAAACCTGATTTCCTAAATGACGTAATTTTCTGCTACTGCAAATGAAAATGGCAAAGAGTTGTGGATAATTTTGAAGCTTTGAGTCCACAGCACTGCCCTCAGATCTGGAGTGACAAATATTATACTATCAATAAAAATCAAAGTTACAGAGATGAGAATATTTTTCTGAGGGTTGTGCAACTTTGGAATACTGCTTCAGAAGGTGGGGTCATTTAAAATTTTTAAGGCGGAAATAGATTCTTGTTGAGCAATGGAATAGGAGGTTATCAGATGTAGATGGGAAGGTGGAGTTCAAAACTCAGATCAGCCATGATCTCATTAAATAGCGGTGCATGCTCAAGGGGCTGAATGGGCTATTTCTCCTGCCCTGTGTGTACCACTAACCGTACTGGATTCTTGTACTTGGTTGATATATTTGCCTTTTATTTTGTAAACACTTGCCAGTTGTAGTGTTTAGAATAATGTTCACTTTCCAATCTTCGGTGTTCAGCAAAATTTTGTGGTACAGAAGAAAGAAATCTGGAATTGAACATAATTTAAACTTGATTGCTATGAGCAGTAGTTCAGTTTAAATTCTAAAGCAATGCTTCCCAAACTTTTGTACATTGTGACCCCATTTTAACACTCAAAAATTGCCTTGATTCCAAAGCATGGGCGAGTTGGGAGTGCACAAGAGCTGTCAGAGAGCAATGAATACAGCGAGAGGTGGATGGCTTTTTCAGCTTTTGTTTTGGAGGCACTGATGGAGCCTTGGAGAAAATTCTCTTAGGATGTGCCATTTCTTTCACCAGAGTCTTCACGCCACATTTGCCATTGCTGCCTCAGAGCTTGTGCATGATTTTGGGATCCCAGTTGTAAAGAAAGGTTTGTCCCCTCAACCACTAACCACCACACAACGCCTCTTCAATGTTGTAGTTCCTTCTGGTATGTACTGTTTTTCACAGAGGCAGAACAGAAAATCTGCCAATGCTCTTTTGAGCTGATCAATAGGAGGTCAACACAAGCAATCTCTGGGAGAATTAATGTACTCAAGCTGATTTCCCTCCCTTTAATCTGGGCTTCACCACTCTAATGCCTTCTCTGATTAGCTTGGAGGTCAAAATACAGTAGATCATCAAATATTGCATTTCCTTTTCACCAAAGAACATTTGAATAAAATTGTTTTACTTCATTTCCATGTTTTGTACTTTAAAACTGTTGGCTCTTAAATTGCCTTTATCCAATTGGTAACATTCATCTAAATATATTCATGAATCTTAGTTCAGTAAGTATGTAATACATTATCCGTGGATTATTTTTGCTCAAAATCTAAGTTACTGTAAAATTGCAACACAATTTATCTTTCTTGTTGCTAGCTTAATCCCGATGATGCTACATGTATCTGGTCAAGATAGTTAATTATGGAAGAGACTTTGAAATATGGATGCTGAGAGTAAAAAATCCTCGGAGGGGGAAATTCTGGAATGTCAATTCTCTTTCCTTCCCACTTTTCTCTTTCTTTTTTCCTGTTGCACCACTGTTTTCCACCAGATTTCCTTATCCTCTTTTGCTAATATGCTAGCAATCTAATGAACAAAACAGAGCCTATAACTAAATCTGATGGTAGGAAAAAATTGTAGAGATCAGTGAATCCCAATAGTATTGAAAGAAAGGGACATAGGAATTTGAGTTTAAAATTCAATATGGGAAACAGATGTGTATGTTTCATTGTGGGAAATTTTAAAATTGATCAAGTATTTATAAAACTAAATTGGCAAATAATATTTGTGCCACCTAAGAGCAAGGCACTGACCATCTTTGACACTCAACAACAGTATCAAATCCACAATCCTCAACATAAGAATATAAGAAATAGGAATAGGTCATTCAACCTTTTGAATCCACTCCACCATTCACTGTAATCATGGCTGATCTACTTCACCATTTTCCTGTACTATCCCATTATCCCTTGATGTTTTTAAAATGTAGAAATCTACCTATTTCCGTCTTGAACATACTCAACTGAGCCCTTGGGGGACAGAACATTCCAAAAATCCACCACCCTTGGAGTGAAGAAATTTGTCCTTATCTCTGTCATAAATGGCTTGCCCCTTATTCTGAGACCATACTTTCTGGTTCCTCCTGCATCGACCCTGTGGAGCCACTTAAAAACATTTTGTATGTTTGAATGAGATTAGCTCTCATTCTTCTGAACTCCAGAGAATTAAGGTTTAATTTATTTAATCTTGCCTCAGAACAATATTTCTGTCCTTGGAATTAGTTTGGTGATCCTTTGTTGCACTCCCTCAATGGCAAGTGTATTTTTCCTTGGGCAAGGAGACCAAAACTGTGCACACTCCTCCAGATGTGGTTTCACCAAGGTCTTCAATATCCTGGGTGTCATCATTGACCAGAAACTTAACTTAACCAACCACATCAGTATTTTGTCTACAAGAGTGGATCAGAGGTTGGGTCTTCAGTATTAATTAACTTGCCACTTGACTTTCCAGACTGATCCATTATCTATAAGGCACATGTCAGCCTTGTGATGTTATACTTCCCAGATGTCTGTATGACTACAGCTCCCAACACAAATCAGGACCTTCCAGGACAAAGCAGCCCACTTAGCCCCTCCACAACCTTAAATATTCACTCCCTCTACTACTGGAGGACTGCGTCAGCATTGTGTATCATCTGGAAGAAACACTGTAGGTGCCCGCCATGGCTTCCTCAGCAGCACTTTCCAAACTCATTGGGTGGGATTTTATGGCTCGCTCGTCCCAGAACTGTAAAATCTCGCCCGAGCTCAATGGACCTTCCCATTGTTTGCCCCTTGCCTGCTCCGATTCCCATGGCGGGCGGGGCGGTAAAATTCCGGCCATTATCTTTATTGCCGAGAAGGAAAAGAGCAGCAGGCACGTGGGAACACCGCCTGGTGCAAGTACTCCTCCAAGTCTCACATCATTAACTTGGATGTATATCACACTATTCCAGCATCATCACTGAGCCAACATTCTGGAACTCCCTCCTTAACTGCACTGTGGGTGTAGTTACACCACATGAACAGCAGCAATTCAGGAAGGTGGTTCACTGACTGCCATCTTTAAGGCAATTAAAGATGGACAATAAATGCTGGCATTGCCAGCAATTCCACATCCATGTACGATTTTTTAAAAAATGAAGTAATGTAAATTGCAACATGTAATTATGTTGTTATGATTTCTCAAAAACAAATTGAATTTTGAATGTGTTTTATTATCGGCTTGGCTCAGCAGTATTCTCTTGCCTCTGTGAGAAGGTTTGAGAGTGTAAGTCCCACTCTGGTGTATGAACTAGGTTAATACCTTTTTAGAAACATGAAGGAGCAGCAGAGAGCTGTCTATCAGAAGATCTGTTTAAGCTAAGGTGCCGTTCACCATTTTACTTGGATATAAAAGATCCCATCATATCTTTTGAAGAAGAGCAGTGAATTTTGCTGATGTCCTATCATTTATCTTACACTAATCACTAAAAGCAGAATAACTGGTCAGTTATTTTAATTGTTTTTGTTGGGTGCTTGCTATGCCCAACTTATTTACTGGCTCATTTATTTAATATTAAAATAATACATTCACTGTGAGGATTTCCTGAGAATATGAATGATGGTTAAAGCATTGACAGATCCCTATAAATAGTTAATGAATAATGAACATAGTTTTATTTGACAGTGTTTCTAGCACCAGGTTGGTTGATGTCCTAGAGAACATTTCAACGTACTGATGGAACTCAGTTAATGCAGGAAGTTAATTCACGTTTTCTGCGAACATCTTCAAATATAGTCAATTAGATTTTTGCTAAAAAAAATTTTACCATATTTATTTTGATGGACTGTATATTTATTGACTTCTTTCAGCACCTGCCTGTGATCTGTTAATCCCATAGCATTAATTGTACATCAAGAAACATATCCACTAAATTTGTGCTTTGTCATATAAACAAAGCTTATTGAATCATAGAATGGTTAAAGCATAGAAGGCATATGACCTACCAAGCCTCTTGGCAGCTCTCTGCAAGATCAACTCAGCTAGGCCTACCCATCTGCCATTTTCTCCAACCAGTCCTGCAAATCTTTTCTCTTTGGGTATTTATACAGTTGCGTTTTGAGAGCAAAATCTGAAACTACCTTCCCCTCTCTCGGGCAGTGCATTCCAGATGTTAGCCACCTGCTATGTTGGAAAAAGGCTTTTCCTTGTGCTGTTTTGTCTTTCAGTGTCCTCTAGTTCTTGACCCTGCAGTCAATGGGAGCAGTTGCTACCTGTCTATTTTGTTCTGGCGCCTCATGATTATGAACAAGATATAATTAAAAAAACACTCAAAGGAAGTGTTTCTGGGATAATGCAGGGAATGAATTAAATTGAGATACAGTATGAGGCCAACACCAACTCAGAGCAAGTTGTTGTATCATTGTGTTTTGGTTACAATGTACTTTACTAAAATTGATGAAATTTTCTTGGGCTAATTGATTGACCTTCTAATTTTTCAGATGTCTCAGAGCATGTCCTCTGTATCTTCCAGACATTCTGACAAAATAGCTATTCGAGAGTAAGTATGTTCTATTTATTTAAAGCAAGTTGTTAGATATTAATTGGTCTATTTTGTGATTACATGTGTACATTAATTTACAGCGTATGGATATAGCTACATAAAGAGAAACTGAGATACACAACTGATGATGGATTAAGTTGGGCAGGTGCTGAATTGTAAAAATACTTTCTTCTCTTAGTTCCACCTCACCAGACTGCCCACCCCCCAAAAACAATCCTTTAAAACTGGCCCAGATTTTTATAGTCAACCGTGAATGATTAATTCTCCTTGCCCACAAACTTTCTATGGATTTTTAACTGGAACTTGCATTTTTGGAAATCTAAAACAGTGTAGCACCCTCTCTGCAGAGCAGTTGAGTACCTGGGTGACCAAGATATGCAATTATATATCTGCTTAAACCATTAGCTTAAAGAATTCTTAGTGAAGTTAAACAAAAGCATATGGCTTATTTGTCTTTATAAGCGGAGAATTGCAGTAAAGCAAAATGATTATGCCAAAATTTTATAGTTCACTAGTTGTTCAGCAGGTGTTGTGAACATTGAGACACCAAATATCAGGAAAGATGTAAAAGCATTAGACAGGGTGCAGAGGAGATTTGCAGAGGATCACATCGTACATATGACATAAACAGGTTATTTGGCCCAACCAGTGCATACTGGTGTTTATGGTCCATTTGTGTCGCTTCCAAATTCTGTCATCAAAACCAAGTTTTCCCTTGATGCTTGTTTGGCATCCCCTTAAATGCATCCACACTATTCACTTCAATTACTCATCATGGTAGTGAGTTCTGCATTCTTCCCACTCAAATTTCTTCTGAACTCCAGATTGGATTTCTTGGTGACCATCTTATATTAATGTCGTCTAGTTATACTCTTCCCCACAAGTGAAAATATTCTCCCTCTATCCACTTGATCAAAACCCTTCATAATTTTAAAGGCCTCTATTAGATCACCCCTCAATCTTTTTGCAAAGAGAATAGAAACCCAGCCTGTCAAGTTTCCTGAAATGTGTACCCATGCATTTTTTTTGATATCCTTGTAAATCATCTCTGCACTCACTCTAATGCCTATATATCCTTTTCATAATAAAGCAACTGAAACAGCTAGTTAAGATCTAAGTATATTCTCACCAAGGTCCGAAATGGGTTTTAGTATGCCTTCCTTACTTGTAATTCTATTCAAGGTTTATATGTAGGTTTGTAAGGATGATTACTTCGTTGAGGGGCCTCTGTTGTATGTTGGTAAAGTTATGCCTGTTCTCTTGGAACAGAGTTAGGAGGTGACCTCATAAGGATTTTCAAGATGATGAGAGCTTTTAATAGAGTAAATAGGTGTAACAAATTCTCTTCAGCATGTGGATCAATAACTACACAACATGGATTCAAAATCATCGGCGAGAGATCTAGAGGGGAGGTGAGAAATTTTTCTTATGGGATTAAAAGCAAGTGATAGATGAAAAGAAGTTTACTAAAATGGTATTTTTTTTAAACTCTGAAGATTTAAAACCTGAAGGAATAGGACATCACACTTGTAAGAATTAAGTTTCAGTGCTGAAAGGTGGTTTGGCAGTAGTTGAAACTTACAGTTAAAATTTACTCGCATATAAATTGACGAATCCCAACCCTTAAGAGTATATTTAGTGGGAATATATCATGCATGCATCCCAACTTCATTCTGTTCCATATCTTTCAATGGTGGGTCTCTGGGTGGAATACTAGTTTTTATGTAGCTGTAGTGCAACTTGAACAGCAACTTCATGATTTCCCCATGTAACTGTGTGAACAGTCACCAGAAGTTGCCATCCATTTTATTCTTTAAGAACGGTGGGCAATGATTTTTTTTATTTTTGGTGTGGATTTTTTTGGGATTGCTGGATAGCTACCTGTATTAGAAATATTGGACAATCCCTAGCTAGCGAGTCTAGAACCAGGGAACACAATCTCAGAATAAGGGGCAGGCCATTTAAGGCTGACATGAGGGAATTTCTTCATTCGGAGGGTAGTGATTCTTTGGAATTCTCTACCACAGAGTGCAATGGAAGTTCTTCATTGAGCATGTTCAAGACAGAAATAAGAATTCCTAATTTTGTCCCACAGATTATTTCCCTCATTTTTGATTATCCTTCACAAGATGATGGAAAATAGAATAAGGTCCTCCTGATCAGATGGATAAGGGGATTGGGGTTTCCATATTATCTCACTTTGAATGCCATTGAAACTATTTAACTTGATCAGTTCTCTATTCAGCCTCTAGATGGAGTGGCTCACTTCAACATGATAAGGGAACCTGTCTGCAATCTTATCTGCTGTGGCTTCCAAAATTAGGAAAAGTTAGGTCACAAAGTACCACTTATAATTGGATTAATGGAACAAATCTATCAGGAAAACATTTTGCTTAAAGTTGAAACAAGATCAGATTTAAAACATCTGTGGAGAGTACAGACAAGTTAATGCTTCAGAAGTAATCCTTCATGAGAACTGATGAAGTTTAAAATTAATATTGGACAAATAATGTAAAAATTTACTTTACGTGTGATTGTTGCGATCTTAATTTGCCCAATTCAGAAGTAAAATAAAATATAGTGGCTGACCTCGTTGTGCTTAAAAAAAAAAAATCATTATTCAAGACTTTTTTTTCATTTTATCATTTGTTACAAAAATCAGGTCTGATAACATTCTGATCATTACACAACAGAGTGCAGTACCTGTTCTTTAACTATCTGAAAGGAAAAAGGACTATTTGTCCCTTTACGAAATCTTTGAATCCGAACAATATGATCATTCTCTTCCTGCAAGGTGAAAGTCTGAGATTTTGATAATTGGTGAGACATTTTGAGCACCTTCCGAACTAACGTACAATCTAACCCTGGGGAAATGAAGGTCCAGATCTTCCAGTCAGAGACCGGATATACCCCTCAAAGGTATGTCACCAGACCCCTCAGAAGTCCCGATGCAGTGACTCTGTGGAAATTACCTGGGATGTTTGAACTTCCAATAGACAATTCCCCTGCTCCTCTGGACCCTCCAGAAATGTCTCCAATGAGTTAGAGAATTTAGATAGTTCACATTAACTGGTTAGTTACCTAGGAAATGTTAGCAGATTAAAACTTAATCTAACACCTATGTAATTGCACAACTGAGCTCCCAATCACTCACTGATCTCCCGACACTAATTGATTAGCCCCATCAACCACCCTTCCCACCCCCCCCCCCTCCAAAATGATGTGATGAGCCCTGCCACCTGACTATTTCCTCTGACCTGACCTAGCTCCTCGCTTACCTAACCCCTCTGACGCATTTCAAAAAAGCTTTGGGACATTTAATCTCTTACTTAACAAAACATGGTAGCTAGTGCAATAAAATGCGAGCTTTATTTCTGTTGTTCCCTCTGAGGGCGGCACAGTGGTTAGCACTGCTGCCTCACAGCGCCAGGGATCGGAGTTCAATTCCGGGATCGGAGTTCAATTCCGGCCTCGGGTCATTGTGCGGAGTCTGCACGTTCTCCCCGTGTCTGCGTGCGTTTCCTCCGGGTGCTCCGGTTTCCTCCCGCAGTCCGAAAGACGTGTGGTTAGGTGCATTGGCCATGCTAAATTCTCCCTCGGTGTACCTGAACAAGCACTGGAGTGTGGTGACTAGGGGATTTTCACAGTAACTTCATTGCTGTTTATGTAAGCCTACTTGTGACTAATAAACAAACTTTAACTTTAAAACTTTTCCTGCACTGACTGAGCTCCCCCATCAGCAGATTGCCCTGAAAAATCAGAGGAAGTTAATTTTTTGCTTTATTGATTAGGGTCAGAAATAGGGGTTCCAATCCTGTATGAAAGATCTGGGCCAAAAGCCTAGCATGCTCACCAAAGCAGGCTCTGATTCACAGTTGCAGATTCTTTAGCCACCTGCCATTCTCAATCTGCTTCTACAAATGGTATCTGTTACTATCTCAAAAATGCATCCTCTGTTTTTCATGGTATTTTCTCCATTTAGCAAAGTTGCCAACTTTTATTAGAATCTAATTGAAATTTACAGATTCCTTTGGGTAGGATACAGTAGATGTGGATAAGATGTTCCCCGTGGCTGGTGAACCTAGAACCAGGGGACAGTCTCAGAATAAGGGGCAGGCCATTTAAGGCTGACAGGAGGGAATTTCTTCATTCAGAGGGTGGTAATTCATTGGAACTTTCTACCACAAGAGGGCTATAGAAGTTCATTCATTGATTTCTGTCTTGAACATGATCAATACATTTCTGGATACTAATGATATCAAGAGATATGGGGATAGTGGAGAAAAATGGCCCAGGAGGTAGATGATAAGCCATTACCTGTTTGAATAGCAGACAGGCTCAATGGGCCGAGTAGCCTACTCCTGGTCCTCTTTCCTCTGTTCGTAAAAGCTTTGCTAATCCAGCTTCCCACTTTCAAGTTCAAGCATAGTTTTCCACTCCCCTTCAATCAGACTTTCTGCAAGTCTGTTGTTACTACTTCAATTCAGATGATGGTCATTTATTCAGTGTAGAATTTTCTTTTCCCTAAATGGCCCCAGATGTCTCAATCCTTCTCATCCCCTCAACCCTGCAATCACACATGACTGTATAAATTTTCCTATACCCTGCCAAACTCCTTGTATGGGCAACAGTGCAGAGATTACCACCCTTGATGTTGCTTTTTTAAAATCATTACCGATTTCCATAAACACACTCTGCAGTACCCCACGATGTACTGCTAACCAATGTTGCTTTGTTCCAACGGTGACCAGGATGAATGGTTGTTCTGTCTCCCTTTCCAGATGTTTTTCATTATGTCACTTGATGTTGATTGTGGCACTTGGGGAGGCAACATTTTATCAAATCTGCTGTTGCCATTAAAATAAAAATTGTATTTGCTTCCCTGACACCAGAATCCCTCTTTACTACCTCACCTAATTTGTCCAATTCTTCAATTTACACCCAGTCCAGTTCCCTACATGGGTGAAAATAATTTCCTTCTTCCATAGAATATGGTCTTGCGCTTTTCTCTTTCTACACTGTCCCTTTGTTAGTGAAATAGAAATGTGCTGCCTATGATTATAACTGAAGATTCGTTATGGCCTATTTCTCATACTCTGCATCTATTCTGATAGTTCTCTGCATTTCTGTTCCTCTGTGTACAACTTAGAAATATAGATAGTGTTAGATTAAACTTCCATCAGTACTAAAGTTCTGCATGATTCAGATTTCCCTTACTCACTTAACCCAAACACTAATGACTGCGTTATGATGCTGGTCCAGATATCCAAGTTTTTGGTAAGGTCAGCTTTAGGGACCAACAACCTTTTGTTTAAAGTGAACAAAGTTTGAGATTCAAGACACTTGCTAAAAGAATAAGGCCACAAGAATCCACAGATTTTGAACAAACAAAAATAGACTTTATAAGGTCAGAAAGATGAAAAGAAATTACCCAACACAAAGTAGTTGATTGCCAGGTCTTTTCCTGAGCCCTCCCTACTTGGGTTCTGCCAACTGCAGCCTTTTTCTGTTGGGGGCATCTTTCTTCTTAACTGGGACTTGTCTCTTTTCCCTCCCTCCTCCTCTCTTCCCCCCCCCCCCCCCCCCTCTCTCTCTCTCTTTGGGATCTATCCCTTTCTCCTCTCTATGGCCCCTGTCAGGGACTCCTCTTGGTTGTTGAGCTCCTCTCCCCATTTTTGCGCCAACACATTGGGCCCATCCTTGCCCCAAAGAATTACTATGTATGGGATTGTGCATGCACTCCCCACTCCCAGCCTACACATACACACAACTGCCAAGGCCTGTTGGGACTTTGGAGTTCCCGGCCCCAACAGCATGAGAACGCAAGTCTAGATCTCAACAACAGAAAAGAATTTCTCCCTAAATGCACCTGAATACTAAGCTTAAATAAGAATTAAATACTCTCCAAAGGTGAACTCCTAAAGCCAAGCTATATGCTTCCTTGTTTTTCACATTCTGTTGTCCTGCTGTAACTCAAGACATATTGCAGTAAATGGTCATTCAGATTATCTTCTAAAGGTTGCTGCTTATTTTCTACTGATCTAGGGTAATAAAACTTAAGTAAACACTGACACAGTGCTGCACTTCAGTCTGACATCACACCCAAGTATCTGTTGTAGAAGCAGCTTCTGCAGTTTTATCCATAATAGAGAAACTGGCTTGTAGGGGATTTTTGAAGAAATGATCCAGTCAGGTTTGGCCCCAGTGGAGAAATAGATTGTTTGCCCCATAGGTCTGTGGTGTTTATGCTGCTCATGAGCTTCCACCCTCAGCTCTTACTTTCAACACGTCCTTCTAACTCTTCCGCATGTTAATCTAATTTCCTCTTAATTGGATTTATACTGTACACTTCAGCTATTCCATTTTGTAACAAGTAGCACATTCTAAACACTCTAAATAATCTAGATAAAGGAGTTTCTTGAATTCCCCAATTTATCTGTCTTGGACTCAGTGTCTAGTTGTCCTTGTACTTCTGTGAAATGCGTTGGATCATTGACCTATGTTAAAAATAGTATGATCAAAATATTTGAGAGCCCCCAAGAAATTTATTTCATTGACCAAAATTGGCAAAATTAATCTTTAATGAGAAGAGACTGGCAGCTAACAAAAGGGATTCCAGAGGTCTTCTATAAGAATATAAATAGTAAAAAGATGGTAAGAGGAGAAATCGGGCTGATTTTTAAGGCCCACAAAAGGAATT
Source organism: Mustelus asterias (assembly GCF_964213995.1). Classification (NCBI taxonomy): domain Eukaryota; kingdom Metazoa; phylum Chordata; class Chondrichthyes; order Carcharhiniformes; family Triakidae; genus Mustelus; species Mustelus asterias. Next base: position 64,970,000 of record NC_135807.1, on the reverse strand, counting down.
TGTGCATAGAGGCAGGAGATGTGGCTAAGGTATTAAATTAATCCTTTTCATCCACCTTTACCAAAGAAGGAAATGCTTCCCAGGCAATGGTGAAAGAAGAGGTACTTCAGGTAGTAGAATTGTTTTAAATTGGTAAGGAGGAGGTATTGAGTAGGTTTTCTGAAAGTTGATAAGGCATCAGGACCGATTGAATGCATCCAAGGATATTGCGAGAAGTCAGAGTGGAAATTGTATCAGCACTGACTATAGTTTTTTAATCTTCCTTGGAGTCAAGATGATTCTTCCAGATGACTGGAGAATTGCAAGTGTTTACTCCCTTGTCCAAAAAAGGGTACAAAGATAAGTCCAGCAACTATAGACTATTCAGTTGAACTTCAGTGGTGGTGGAGCTTCTGGAAACAATAATTTGGGACAAAATTAATAGTCACTTGAGAAATTGTGGGGTAATTGGACAGCATGGATTTGTTACAGGCAAACCATGTTTAATTAACCTGCTTAAGTTTTTTGATGAGGGTAATGCTGCTGTTGTGGTGTACATGAGCTTCCAAAAGGCCATTTGATAATATGTTGCATGACAGACTTGAGTATAGTTAGAGCTCATGGAATAAAAGAGACAGTAGGAACATGGGTACAAAATTATTAAGTGATCGGAAACAAAGTAGTCATGAACAGTTGCTTGTCAGACTGGAGGAAAGACTATAGTGGGGTTCCTCAATGATCAGAGTTCAGATGCCCTAGACCTTGATGTACAAAGCAGAATTACAAAATTTGTGGATGATCCAAAACTTTGAATTATTTGTGAACTGTAAGGAGGGTAGTTTAGAATTTCAAAAGGATATACTGGTTAGTGGAAAGGGTGGACAAGTAGCAGATGAAATTTAATGTGGAGAAGTGTGAAGTGATTCATTTTGGTAGGAAGAATACAGAGAGACATTATGAAATAAGGGTACAATTCTAAAGTGTGGAGTGAAGGGGCAGAGGGACCTGGATAATGTGTATAAATTATTGAAGACAACAGGATTGGTTGAGAGGTTAATAAAGCATATGGCATCCTGAGCTTTGTCAATAAGGGTATAGAGTAGAAAAGTAAAGAAGTTATGTTAAACCCATGTAAAACACTAGTTCAGCCTCAGCTACAATATTGCACTCCGTTCTGGACACCATGGTTTAGGAAGGATGATAAGGTATTGGAGAATTCAATTAAATTTTGAACTCCTGTACACATGTTCTTTGGCAAGAATATATTTTAAGTTTACTGACGTATTTCGAATTTTATTAAGTGATCAGTAGTATTCAAATTTACCATTGATATCTTATCACTTTCTTTTACAGTTTCCAAGTTGGGGATTTAGTGCTTATTATCTTGGATGAACGTCATGATAACTACGTTCTGTTCACTGTTGGCCCAACGCTTTACTTCCTGCATTCAGAGTCATTGGGAGCATTGGATCTCAAACCAGGTGAGCAAGTACTGTTTTGAATAAAAGTATAAAATTGTTGCTTGCTTTAATATTTGGTATTCTTGCGCCTGTCCTGATGAGTATAAAACAAAAAACTTCTGCAACTGGTCTTTTGCTAAAGCCTCAACAGTTCAATACTAGATTATTTCAATTCTTACACATGGGGGAGGAAAATAATATTATTTTAATGTATTGGCATTGGACAAATGACTTGTGGTCATTCTTGTTTTTGCATGTGAACAAGAGAGGGCTTGTTACTTAAGCGCACGTCAGTTGTTTTCATATCGTTAGCAATAGTCAGCAAATGGTGTAATTATTTACTTTTTTCAGCAACTCATTCTATTCACATTGTGGACACCTTGAATATGAAATGTAGGAAAAACAGAAAAATAACTAAAGTGTGGTTGATACCCATATTTTAAGGTTTTCTGTGACTTTCAGATTGAAACCTTTCAATTTAAAAAGTCTGTCGGTATTTCCGAATTAAGTATTTGACAGACATTGGGTGGATAAGTTCTGAGATCTTGCCCTAATGCTAGTTATTTTACTGAATAATTTTCTCTACTTGTCACTGAGCAGATTGAGTGCAGGTAAATGGTTTATGTATTGCTTGAAGAAAAGAGACATGAGGTCAGAATTTATCATCTTGCACTCAGGACAGACCACAAGAATGCAAAATTTCAAAGGAGAGCAACAATTTAGACTGCATGAAAGTGTAATCATAGAAACATAAAAGCAGGAGTAGGCCATTCGGCCCTTTGAGCCTGCTCCACCATTGATTTTGATCATGGCTGATCCCCCTTTCCCCCATATCCCTTGATCTTTTTAATGGATCATTAGTTGATAAGTTGACTCTGACTAGTCAAAGCATTGCCATGGAGGAAGCATCAATGAAAAAGTAACAACACAACTAGTATTTTCTACTAACGGGATGTTACTGTCAAGCCACAAAAAAATTCTACTTACCATACAAGGAAGTAATGTGGTATATGAATTTCAGTCCCGGTGTAATGCCAGATATGTAGGCCATACATCCCAATGACTGGTGGATCATACCAAACAGCACGTTCCTTTGACTGTTCACAAGAGGCAGAGTACTTTCCATATACCCTAATTTCCATACCAGTCTGTGCTTACAAAACTTAGAACATAATGTCAAACATTAGATATGATTTTGTGATGGGATTGTTCAGCATGACCTGTCTGAAGTATGCCAAGAATTATATTAACAACCAATTAAGATTCAGTCAAGCTTGCAATGTGACTCGCTCATACACACTAAAAGCCATGCCTACTCATAGGTAGGGTGAAGGAGACATGTCCAGGCAGTGCACCTCTTTTGAATTAAGCAAAAGTTTGGACAATGTTCTCTCATGCGTTCTCCGTGATAATGCCTGAGTTAATTTGCCAACCAATCAGCACTGTTTCATGCAGTATAAATTGTTGCTCCTTTTGAACTTTAATATTCTTGCGCCTGTCCTGATGAGTGCAGGACAAAAAACTTCAACAGCTGTTCTCTTTTTCTCGTCAGCAGTACCGTGCTACTATGTAACCATATGATTTAAGTTTGTCATGGCTGAAGCCTCAACAATTCATTACAGGATTATTTAAATTCACCCACTCATCGATATGTTGATCATCTTTATGGGACAGGTTTTATGGGAGGTGGGGGTGTGGTAGTATAGTGGGTGAGGGTCAATGGTAAACTCAGGTGTTTATCCTCAGTATCCCTCTGAAACTGACCACAATTTCAGGATGTCAGGCATGTGAACAAGAAATAGGAGCAGGAGTAGACCATATGTCCCAATGAGCCTACTCTGCCATTCAATATAATCAAGGCTGATCTTGGGCTGAATATGTGGAGCAGACATTTTCCTGTCTGCTCCCCATATACCCTAATTTCCTGAGACACCAGAAATCTGTCTAGCCCACTCTTGAACGCATTCAGTGATGGACATCCACAACCCTCTGAGATAGAGAATTCCAAAGATTCACAACGCAACCCTTTGAGTAAAATAATTCCTCCTCATTTCAACCCTAAATGATTGGCCTCTTATGAGGAGAGAGTGTCCCCATGTTTTAGATTCCTTAGCTAGTAGAAAAATCTCTCAACAGCTACCCTATGAAATTCCCTGAGATCTTTGGAAGCAAGGAAGGTGATTTCATTGAAACCTAGAGAGAATAAAAGCCCAATTTAATTGACTCAGCCTCTCATCATAGGACAGACCTCTCATCCTAGGGACCAATCTAGTTGTACTGCTTCCAATTCAAGTATATCCTTTCTTAAATCTGGAGACCAAAACTGCACACAGTATTTCAGATATAGTCTTGTCAAAACCCTGTACAACTATAGCAAGACCTTTTTATTCTTGTTTTCCAGTCCTCTTGCAATAAAAGGCAACATGTCATTTGCTTTCCTAATTGCTTGCTGTACCTGCATATTAACTTGTGTTCCTTGTACCAGCTTACCTAAATCACTTTGAACCTCAACGCTTACATTCCCGTACCTTTTAACTAATAATCTGCTTTTCTATTACAAACAGAGTAAATAACATCACACTTCTCTACATTACACTTCATCTGCCATCTTGTTGCCCACACAGTTAACCTGTTTATATCTCTCTGTAGCCTCTTTGTGTCCTCCCTACAGTTTACCTATAAAAACATAACCAGTACATCCACTAATTTTGCAGCTATCTCTTTTAGAACCCAAAGGCATAGGCCATCAGGTCCTGGGGATTTGTTGGACTTAGTCATTCGTCTTGAGGCTCCAACATTGTGGCACTTCACTTGTCAGAACCTTCCAACCCAAAAAATACCCATTTATCCCTACTGCCTGCTCACTGTTAGCTAACCAATCCTTTATCCATGCTAATATTATCCCTACAGAGTTCTTATTTGTGTAATAACCTTTGATGTGGCACCATATCAAGTGTCTTGAAAATCAAAATCATCATTACTGCAGGTTCCTTCTTATCCATTTTACCTGTTACTTCCTCAAAGAACTCTAATTGATTAATTAAACATGATTTTCCTCTCTCAAAACCATATTGACCCTGACTGATAGCTTGATGATTTTTCTAAGTATACTGCTATAACCTCCTTGATAGTGGATTCTAGCAATTTCTCTATGACAGATGTAAGGCGAACTGATGTATAGTTTCCTGCTTTCTGTCTCCCTCCTTTCTTGAATGAAGTTATTACGCTGCTAATTTTTGAATCCATTGGGATCCTTCCAGAATCTGAGGAATTTTACAAGATAACCAGTGCCTCTTGGACTCTAGGATGCAAGCCATCAAGCCCTGTAGACTTGTCAGGCTTTAGGTCTAATAGTTTACCCAGCACCATTTCCCTGATGATTGCTATAAATTCCTCTTTCCATTTTCGCCTCTTGCGTTTGAGTATTTTTGGAAGTGTTCAAAGTCTTCTACAGTAAATACAGACAAAATATATGTTCAGCATTTCTGTGATTTCTTTGTTTTCCATTACCAATTTCCAGACACATTCTCTAGCAACCAGCACTGGCTTTAGTTACTTTTTTGATGTTTAAATATCTGTAGAATCTCTTGCTATCAGTTTTCATATTTCTAGCTAGCTTCCTCTAATACTGATTTCTCTCCCTTTATTATTTGTTAGTCATTTTTTGCTGTTTCTTAAAATCTGACCAACCTTCTGATCTGCCATTAATTTTCGCAGATTTGCATAATGCTTCTTTCAATGTGATGCTATCCTTAACTAAACCATAGACGATGACTCTAGAATCTCTTTCTCACTGGGATAAAAGTTATGAAATATCTCAAAAGTCTGCCACTGTACTATCTTTAAACCAAGCTTTTCAGTCCACATTAGCCAACTCTGCCTCCATGCCCTTTATAATTAGCTTTATATAGATTTAAAACACTAGTCTTAGACCCACAATCCTCACCAACCCAATCCATCTTCAAACTGAACTTGAAATTCTATAATTATGATTGTTGTTCATAGATGCTCCTTTACTATGAGGATATTGATTAATCATGTCTCATTGCACATCACAATGTTCAGAATAATCTGCTTTCTCTGTTTGGCGGTACAACTTACTGCTCAAGGAAATTGTCCCAAATACACTCTATCAACTCATTTTCCAGACTACCTATACCAATCTGATTTTCCCAATCTGTATGTATATCTACATGTATATATATACATGTCCTGAGCTCCTTTTGAAACTCTGTTTTTGCTGATATCGCTCTTTCTAAATGCCTGGGGAGGTTTTATTACATTTATGTATTTTTTTTTAAATTCATTCATGAGATGTGGGCACCACAGACTAGGCCAGCATTTATTGCCATCTCTAATTGCCCTTAGATGGACATTTAAGAGTCAACAATATTGTGGATCTGGAGTCACATATAGACTAGGCCAGGTAAGGATTGCAGTTTTCCATTCCTAAAGAACATTAGTGAGTCAGATAGGTTTTTACAACAATTGACAATAGTTTCATGGTCACCATTAGACTTTTAATTCCAGATTTTTATTGAATTCAAATTTCACCATCTGATGTGCTGGGATTCAAACCTGAATCCCCAAAGCATTACCCTGGGTCTCTGGATTACTAGTCCAGTGAAAATGCTACTGCGTCACTGTCTCCTCCAATTAATGTAAGTTGTTGCACCTTTTATGAATGCACAAAGCAGTTAAAACCAAATGTTGGCATCTGATGTGGTTATAATCCATTATCCTGGAGGTTGAACAGGACTGAAGACTTGATGTTATTGTTCTTACATTTTCAAAAGTTATTAAGATTGGGCAGGGGTAAGTGAATAGGATGGCAGAGTTATTAAAGAACAGTCTATTCTTTTCATATTTAAGAATAAAGAATATCCAAAGATGCTGCATTAAGGCACAATCCATATGGGTAGAGTGAAGAAATAGTACAATCCTTGATGTGCATTACAAGCCAAAGAGTGAGACCGAGATAAAAAGCAACAGTTGAGCGACTATCCTATAATAGTAGTGAAAAGGTAGTATTGCTTCCTAGGCCAATTGCTTTTAGTCCAACAAGAAAATAAACATTATTTGATTGCATTCCGGAATGGTATTGGGCAAATAACTGACGAATAGCAAAATGTCAAGCATAACAATGTTGTAATGAATTTCAGCACAAAGCAATCTGTTTAAGATAAGGATGCTGGCCTGGGAAAAGAAAGCATTGGGATATAAAATTGAGCCCAAATGAAATGGGAACTCTTCAAATATAAGACGTATAGACCATTTATCTTATATAAAGCTGCAAAGAATGGAATTATGTGGGTAAGTGATGATTAAAATTGAACAAACTTAAAATGAAGGCTTCTGATAAACATATCTATAAAATACTAAAGATGAGGAAAAAAGTGCTCCAAATGTGACAAGGGAGAACAGATTGAGCCATGTGAGCAAGTAATATTAGTGACTTCTATAGTACCTTCAAAAGTAACAATCATTAAGAAGGGTAACCCCACATGCATGGGATGAAAGTGGTAGTCTAATCGTGGAGGATCAAGCCGAGACAGATTTTAGATAAAATTATTGCCTTTGGTTTTGCAAATGATCATACAAGTCAGAACGTAGTAAAGTTGAGTGATATGTACCTTGGGTTGTTAAAGAAAAGATTGATCAAGCCTTATTAATATGTCAGTTGTGCTTTTGGTCTGTAATCCCAGCAACTTCTCTAGACACCCACCTTCCCACTTTGCCAGGGAGGTGGTGAGTGTGGAAAGCCTTTAGAGCAAAAGTTAAATGAAGTGTAAACGTGGTGACCTTGGTCAGTGTGTGTATATATAATATATTGAAAGGTTAGCTGCTGGATTATTTCATTTGGCTACTGCTAAACATTACTGGTCTATAGGAAATGGTCTGGCTGGTGCTGAAGCGTTAATTTAGTAATTTAAAGACTTGTGCACAAAATGTGTTGCTTCTGTACACTTGTAGTTTAGTAACCTTTCTCTTTGCTTGGAGCACAACTTTGGAGATGAGCAGGTCAAGCTACTAGAAGATGGAATGGAAGAGATAAGGGCTATCAGCAGGAGGCCATATTTGCCCAGAGTGTTTAGCCAGCAGTTCTATGACCTGGACTTAAGTGATCATTAATCTTGAGACATATGTGCATCCACTAAAATGTATGTCTTCATTAAAATCTGCTGTAAACATCACTCTAACCTCTCAGCAGGGTGAGAATTATATGCCAATGGCTATAACTCCATCTCCTTCCAGGCTCTCCTTGCAGGCTGCTGGAGATATCAGCAAAAGTGTGTTGTTTGCAATACATTGCTAGGCAAGGGAGGTCACTGGAACATTTGGTTTCTTAATTAATTGCTTCTTGCTGGAGAGAAACTGGCAGGAGCACAAGGGTTTGCAAGGAATTCAATCATCTCCGTAGTGGAGTGTCATTGACTGCAAGTGCATTGTTTTGTATAAAATTGATGTCAACTCCGACATGTACATGAACCAAAGGGGCTTTTACTCCCTCAACATTCAGCAGGTATGATCACAGCATATCATGCAGGTCAATTCCCTGTATCCTAGTAATAGTCAGTCAGGATGTATTCATTCTATGACTTTTGTATTTCACCCTCCGTAAACCCAAAGATGTCTGCTATACTACTAATTACATGGCTCCTGACTCATTTGCAACCCTTGCACATGTACAGCACGAATCATGCTTCCACAAGAAATTTGAAAACATACCACTGGCATCTTAAAGTAACATTGCCTAAATGACTCTGAAGGAACCTTGCAGTACTTGGCTAAGCATGTTGCAAGAGTGTCATGGTACACTACATATTACATAACCTTGCCATGGTGGAATAGCCCTTTCAACCAGCTATCAAGTGAGAGCTGAGGAGATGAGACAGAAGAGGAAGCGAAGCTGCAACCTAAAAATCCTCTTTCTGTCCAGGCTATACAGGCTTGAGTGGTCTAATCCTGCTTCTTAATTTGTAGAAATGATAAATTAATTCACTTGCAGTGCCAGTAACCTGACTCCCCATTCATCCGTAATCCAATACCTCTGACACTGACCATCACATTGTCCTTTTGGCAAAAAAGGAAAAGTAAAACCCAATACATAACACACATTCTAAATTTATAAATGAAATTATGCCATATTTCATGCAAAAATAAGATGCTTATTCTTATACATACCTTCCATACCATTGTTGCCTGTGCCCTTGTCTGCACTAGGGCTCTTAAACCTGCAAACCCAGTGGTTACAGCTTAGCTGTTGAAAGGCTATTGACTTCCAGTGGTAAATGACCTTGAGCAGCTTTGGGTCGAGAAAATCCAGCTTCAGATTGCATCTTGGCATGGATTACAGTAATCTAGGCCGGTTGACAGACTGCAGCAACAGCATTGGCAATGACCAGAATGGGAGGACGAATGCTGTCACCTGGAGAGAGGGCAACATGTTTGTGCAAGATGGAGCCACTGCCACTCTCCCAAGGTGGTGCCTCAGCCACCAATCCTACTCTGTGGGTGACACGGTGGCACAGTGGTTAGCACTGCTGCCTCTCAGCGCCAGGGACCCAGGTTCGGTTCCTGACTTGGGTCACTGTGCGGAGTTTGCACGTTCTCCCCGTGTCTGCATAGGTTTCCTCTGGGTGCTCCGGTTTCCTCCCACAGTCCAAAGATGTGTAGGTTAGGTGCATTGGCCAAGCTAATTTGACCCTAATAATGGTGGATAAGCAGGGTAAATATGTAAGGTTATGGGGATAGGGCTGGGTGGGATTGTGGTCGGTGCAGACTTGATGGGCCGAATGGCCTGCTTCTGCACTGCAGGGATTCTAAGCTTCTAAACTTCTTGTTGGAGAAGGGGATGGTGATAATCTAGTGGTATTATTGCTGGACTATTAATCCAGAAACTCAGCTAATGTTCTGGGGCCCCGGGTTTGAATTCCACCACAGCGGGAGGTGGAATTTTCAATTCAATAAAAAGTATCTGGAATTCAGAATCTACTGATGACCATGAAACCATTATCAATTGTCAGAAAAACCCATCTGATTCACAAATATCCTTTAGGGAAGGAAATCTGCTATTTTGAACAAACATAAACAAACTTTGCTGTACAATGTTAGAAAGATAAAACAATATCTATATTATACTCATTAAGGATACTCGTGAGGTACATATGAATCAACAAGCCATTGGTTGCTGATCAAGGCCAAGTCCATGGATTTCTCAACAACCCATCCAGATGTTAGAAAAATTGAGTTAACCAGTCTGACTAAAACTCTGTCTCTCTTATGAGGGTTTATAGTCTTTACCTTTGAGAGAATTCCAAAGTGAGACCTTCGAAGTTGCTGTAACTCGATGGCTTCAGCGACAGCTCACCTCATGGTTTAAATTTTGTCTCCTGAGATTCCATTTCCCTGGATTTCCGAGTACACTTAAGTAATGACTTACAAACACAGTTTCAGCCCTTTGTCGCACTGATTTATAGCACTACTGCTCCAAAGGGATACCTTGCCTCAATGGTCCGCAGCAATTACCAGTGCATCGCATGAGTCTTCTTTCTTAAAGTCTGCTTCCCCTAGCCCTTTATCTAATTTGGAGCCAGTTTTTTTGCTCTTTTTCCTCAACTTAATTGGAACTAGTTTCTGTCCCATGTTTTTGTCTCTTACCTGAAACTTCCTCTGGGACCTCGCCATGTCTCCTCTCTCCTGTTTGACACCTCCCCTTATCCCCCTGAGACACGTGCCAGTTATGGTGCTCAGCACCCAACTGACTGACATGGGGTTTTTTTTGTGCCCATTTTTCCTTTGTGAGCACATGCACTACCTGGCCTAGAATGTAAAGATGCCAAACTTTACATGAGCAGCCCACTCCTAGCCTGCACATGCGCGAGAAGTCTGAAATCTGTTGGGAATTGGAGTTCCTAACTTCTGCGCTCCACATTAAGGTAAGTTTGGGTTTCGTAACATTCGTTGGGAAACAGCAATTTATCTAGAGTTGCATCTTATCAGCAAACTATAATATTCCCTGTATAGCAAAGAACAAATATCCTAACCGAAGAGTTATATTTTGAAGTTATAGATTCTTGTTTCAAAATGTCTTTATTCAAAAATCAATAAATATGGTAGTTAGAATCATTCTATCAATTCAGGTCTTCTGCCAGAAGAGACTGTTATTGTTTATACTTCAAACTTGACCCAAAAAAGTTATATGCCTTAGAAATTTATCTAGTTTTAATCTGTTCCCGTGTACTTTTTTTGGTATCACTTCTAGTTTATAAAGTTTCAAATCCCTGTTTGTATTGAACGTTGCTGAGCACCATAGTTGTCAAGTGTCAGAGGGGACAAGGGAGGGGGCCGGGGGGAGGTGTCAAACAGGAGCGTAGAGACATGGAGAGGTCACAGTTACTCGGCATTAACCTACTCACTTTGGTTTCTGCTAAGGGCATTCTACTCCTGACTTCATTATCTGCTTATTTCAAGCACATGCAAAAATAGAGCTTGATTCCAAACATGTATTGAGAGTGACTGCCCTTGACATCAATTTAAGTATTTGATTGTGACATAGGAGCTGTAACAAAATTGAAATCAGGGGAAAAGTTCCCTAGCGGAGTCATACCAAGCACAAATGAAAATAGGTGTGATTGGAGGACGCTAATTAATCATCTCAGCCACAGGACATTACTTCAGGAATTACTCCTAGTTGTATCATAAAGCAATCATTATTAGCTAGTCCATCACATTCCCTCCATCATAAGGTCAGAACTGGCAATGTGTAATCATTACCAAACAACGTTCAGTACCATTCAGGACTCCTTAGATACTGAAGCAATCTCTCTCTCTCTCCCCCCCCAGTTAAGTTTCTGGTCAGCAATATTAATACTATGACTACAAGAACAGATCAGAGCTGGGAATTCTGCAGTGAGTAACTCACCACCTGACTCCCCAAAACCTGTCCACTATCGATGTGGCGCAAGTCAGGAATATGATCAAATACTCTCCACTTCCCCGGCCGAGTGTAGCTCCAATAATACTCAAGAAGCTTAACACCATCTAAGATACAAAAGCTCAGTTGATCAGCTCCCCATCCACAACCTAAAGTATTCACCTCCTCCACCACTGGCACAGTGGCAAAATATACTGCATCAACTCACCAAGTTTCCTTCAATAACATCTTCCAAACTAGTAACCTCTACCACCTAACAGGACAAGGGCAGCAGATGCATTTGAACACCAGCACCTGCAAGTTCCCCTCCAAGACACATTTCATCCTGACTTGGAACTATATTGCCATTCCTTCACTGCCAAACAGACCTGTGGATGCACCTATACCACATGGACCGCCAGCAGTTAAAGAAGGCAGCTCACCACCTGCTGAAGGGTAATTAAGATGGGCAATAAATTCTGGCTTTGCCAGCAACATCAAATGAAAATAATAAATAGAAAAAATCCATCAGTCATACCTGGAGTGTCTTTTTGAGGAAAGCAGCCGTTTCATTTCAGTCCAGTGTTTTCTAACAATTAAACACACATTGTTTGAAGCTTTTCATGGTAGGAACGCTAACATTGAGTAAGACAATTTTATGGTTACACCATACAAAATTTACTCTGAAAATTTACTCCTTAGAAAAACTGGCTTCAATATTTCAGACACCACATTCTGCTGATCATCTCCAGGGGTGAGTGGAAACAGGTGAAAGAGTGGAGGATAGACATATGGGTGGGATGCTGCTGCTGATGGGCTATTGCTTGTAATACGTTGGTACATATTAACAGATCTTGCTGCTGATTGGTCAATTGTGCAGATTGGATGGTAATGATCTTTTCAATTAAGAATAGCCACATGTCACATGAGGCCACTGTCTAGAGAATGATATGGTGTTGGAAAATCTCCATGGCCTCTCTGATGTGTCTTGTATGCTTATGTGTGATGAATTAGATGCGACTAGAGTATGACCATTGGATGAGGTGATTAACAAGTTGAGTGAATGAGACAAGTTAGTTGTCATCAAACACTTTGAAGCAGCTTTGATGTTCCTTGTGATTAAATGTACAGACTGTTGCTTCTTTGCCATATTTGGACAAGTCTGCAATTGCATGGTATACTGTAAATTCCTGGTTTATTATGAGATGGTTTCTTGTCTTTGTAGATATGAAAGATTGAGATGACCTATTTTGAATTATACTCAGGTCAGCGGACGTAGAAGTCAAACACAAGACCTGAGACTTGGTGTTGAACATGATTTCTTTTATAATTTCATGGCATTTCATTTTTAATTTTATGGCGCAAGAAAAATTGTAGTTAATAATTAGGTATTAGACTGTTCGTGATTATAACTTGTTCAGTGTTATACTTTGATTTTTATGTTGCAATGCAAAAGTGTTAATGTAAGGATGTTGGTTGTAAGAACAAGCTAGCTTTTGTGAACATCTCAAATTGAAGTAACTACACATTTACATCACTCAAACAAATTTCTTTAAAGTAGTAATAAAAAGAGAAAATGCTGTAAACACTGAGCAAGTCTGGCAGCATGTGTGGAGAAAGAAACAGAGTTAACATTTCAGGTATGCAATCTTTCATCAAAGGTTCTGATAGGTCATCTACCTGAAACATTAACTCTGTTTCTTTCTCTCCACACATGCTGCCAGTGCTAACAGCATTTTCTGTTTTTCAAATTTCAAGCGTCTACCATATTTAGCTATTCTTTAATGCAGCGTCAGATCAACCTGACTCTAAAACATTGACATGAACTCAGTTTCATAGCATTTTGTCATCGTGTTCACTAGTGCCAAAATTAGTTCACAGCATCAGTAGACTCTCTGAGCACTTTATAGGCTTGAGTTTTAAAACAAATGTTTGAATGAAGTTTGCCCAGGCTGCATCATTGGATGTGCCTTCCTACTACCTCTCGATAACATTATCTGTCGTTACAGGGTTAGCTTGCACGTGAAATTTTAAGCTACATACAAAAATACAAATAAGGAGCAGGGGTAGGCCACATGTGCATAAATGATGCATTATTCACATTGTGATCGGTTTACTGAATACACTCAAAGTGCGTAACTGGATTTCATTGCTACTGTACACTTCAATAGGTCTTTCAAATAAGTAATTTGTTGTGTTAGTCAAGATGCTGCTGTGATACTTCACAAAAATTGTATGAAATACTTTTCTAAGCTGATAAATCCCCAGGATTTGGGGAATACAGAGGCATAATGGAAAATGAAGAGTGGGTGTAGTACAGTATCTTAAAGGCTTACATAAAATATAACCCAGAATGTAACAATAAACATTCTTGTCAAAAAGTGGAGATTTCAGCTACTAATACAGTAACTTGAGAAGTAATCCGGAGTTCACCACTACCTGGTCGATATAGTTTGAAGCTCTATCTATATGTCTATGTTGTAAGAGTGTTTTATTCCGATCATTAATGCTGATTTATCACTACTCTGTGGGAATATCTCAGATGAAGAAAACAAAATGCACTTCAATGTAAACATGTTTTTCTTGTAAAAGTAAGTTGGCAAGTTTTACTCATTTCAGCCGAAAAGGATGTTCTGAACCTTAAGTGGTAAGAGGTATGTTTGTAGGGGTGGTAGGTTCAATAGACTCGGATATATGACCGTCCATGATTTCCATTTAAAATTTTTGAAAAGGCCACTCAGTTAGTGAATTATTAATTTACTAAAATCTTATTTTAGTCATTTGCTAGTACAAAAGTTGAATACAACTGAAAAAAGAGAGAGGTTGAAGCACTCATCAGGACACTTCACAAGAATACCAGTAAAGGCGAAAACAACAATTTGTGCTGTATGAGAAAAGTATGCTGATTGGTTGGCAAGTGGACTCTGGGTAGAGGTGTTGCCATGGAGAATGCAACAGTTGATGGTGATTGACATAACTGCCAAGCATTGTTTGAAATTTGAATCGGAGAACTTGATTCTGATTGGTCAAGGCACTGCAATGGGGAATGAATCAGCAAATGGCTGTCACGTATTTTGTTTACCTGAAACAGGTAAACAAAATTAGTTGCATTTAATAAGTTCCCTGCATGTCTCAAATTCAAAATGAAGCAGTCAAATGAACTCCCCTTCCTTGACGTACTAATTGAGAAATCAGTCAGGGGGTTCTTTACCATGGTATATCATTAGTCTACCTTCACTGGTTAATATGCACGTTGACATTCTTACAATTCCACCACTATAAGATTTGTCTTATTGGCAGCCTTGTAAATAGGGTCCCAGCCATTTGCTCACCATGCCAGCTTGATGCTGATGAGTCTAATCTGTAGCACTTCAGCAAACATCTTCTGGAATCCACGTATACGGCATCAACCCTCACCATTATTTCATCAAATAACTAATTTAATCAAGTTAATCAAACACAATCTGCCTTTTAACAAATCTAAGCTGACTTTCATTTTTTAGCCCACACTTTCTAAGGTATCTAAGAATTTTGTGCCGAATTACTGTCTCAAAGTTTCAAAACAGCTAATGTTAGGCTGACTGGCTGTTAGTTGCTTGGCTTATCCTTCTCTCCTTATGAAAACACAAGGGTCTAGCATCCTCCAATCTTTAGGCATCACTTTAATATTCGAGGAGAATTTGAAAATTGCGGCCAAGCCTCTGCAATTTCCACCCTTAATCACCCTCTCTGACATAGGATACATCTCATCTAATCAGGCTGACTTAATTTGAGCACTGCTAACCTTTTCAAGTATTTTTTATTCTGTCCATTGTCATTACTACTACTTTAACAGCATCCTCTTTCATGAAGACATTGCAAAGTACTCGTTTGAGACCTCAGCCATGCCCTCTGCCTCCACAAGAATATCTTCCTTTCAAACACTAATCAGTCCCACTATTCCTTTGAAAATCTTTTTTGTTGTTTGTGTTTATAAGAGTTTTGGGTTCCCTTTCATGCTCGCATGTTACAATTATGAATTTTTAAAGACCATAAGACCATAAGACATAGGAGCGGAAGTAAGGCCATTCGGCCCATCGAGTCCACTCCACCATTCAATCATGGTTGATTTCAACTCCATTTACCCGCTCTCTCCCCATAGCCCTTAATTCCTCGAGAAATCAAGAATTTATCAATTTCTGTCTTGAAGACGCTCAACGTCTCGGCCTCCACAGCCCTCTGTGGCAATGAATTCCACAGACCCACCACTCTCTGGCTGAAGAAATTTCTCCTCATCTCTGTTCTAAAGTGACTCCCTTTTATTCTAAGGCTGTGCCCCCGCGTCCTAGTCTCCCCTGTTAATGGAAACAACTTCCCTACGTCCATCCTATCTAAGCCGTTCATTATCTTGTAAGTTTCTATCAGATCTCCCCTCAACCTCCTAAACTCCAATGAATATAATCCCACGATCCTCAGACGTTCATCGTATGTCAGGCCTACCATTCCTGGGATCATCCGTGTGAATCTCCGCTGGACCCGCTCCAGTGCCAGTATGTCCTTCCTGAGGTGTGGGGCCCAAAATTGCTCACAGTACTCCAAATGGGGCCTAACCAGTGCTTTATAAAGCCTCAGAAGTACATCCCTGCTTTTGTATTCCAAGCCTCTTGAGATAAATGACAACATTACATTTGCTTTCTTAATTACGGACTCAACCTGCAAGTTTACCTTTAGAGAATCCTGGACTAGGACTCCCAAGTCCCTTTGCACTTTAGCATTATGAATTTTGTCACCGTTTAGAAAATAGTCCATGCCTCTATTCTTTTTTCCAAAGTGTACGACCTCGCACTTGCCCACGTTGAATTTCATCAGCCACTTCTTGGACCACTCTCCTAAACTGTCTAAATCTTTCTGCAGCCTCCCCACCTCCTCAATACTACCTGCCCCTCCACCTATCTTTGTATCATCGGCAAACTTGGCCAGAATGCTCCCAGTCCCGTCATCTAGATCGTTAATATATAAAGAGAACAGCTGTGGCCCCAACACTGAACCCTGCGGGACACCACTTGTCACCGGTTGCCATTCTGAGAAAGAACCTTTTATCCCAACTCTCTGCCTTCTGTCTGACAGCCAATCGTCAATCCATGTTAGTACCTTGCCTCGAATACCATGGGCCCTTATTTTACTCAGCAGTCTCCCGTGAGGCACCTTGTCAAAGGCCTTTTGGAAGTCAAGATAGATAACATCCATTGGCTCTCCTTGGTCTAACCTATTTGTTATCTCTTCAAAGAACTCTAACAGGTTTGTCAGGCACGACCTCCCCTTACTAAATCCATGCTGACTTGTCTTAATCCGACCCTGCACTTCCAAGAATTTAGAAATCTCATCCTTAACGATGGATTCTAGAATTTTGCCAACAACTGAGGTTAGGCTAATTGGCCTATAATTTTCCATCTTTTTTCTTGTTCCCTTCTTGAACAGTGGGGTTACAACAGCGATTTTCCAATCCTCTGGGACTTTATGTTTTGGGTTTTGTCTTTAGTTGAAGGTGAAATGAACTGGACATGACCTGTTCTGATATCTGCTTCATAGAAAGCCTGGGAGATTTAATTGTTAGAGATTAAAGGAGGGCTAATTTGTTCTACTGGGAAGAATGCACAAGCTGTTTCCAATTGCAGACAACGGAAACAGCTTGTATGCTAACCGTGGATAAACAGAGTCTCCAAAGTGCCAGGAAAGTGTTGAGAATGTGGGTTTGTAAACAGTTGTGTCTTAAATGTCCATTTACTTCTAAATTAAGAGAGAGTTAGGTCCCTAGGATTGCTAATCAGCTTCTCTACCTAGATACTACGTGATTCACATTGACTTGCAGATCATCTTTGAGAGGGGATGTGTTTAAAACATCCCTGTCAGGCAGGGAGGAAATGGCCGAGTGAGGGAACCGTGGTTCACAAAAGAGGTGGAATGTCTTGTGAAAAGGAAGAGGGAAGCTTATGTAGGGATGAGGAAACAAGGTTCAGATGGCTCGACTGAGGGTTACAAGTTAGCAAGGAACGAGCTGAAAAAGGGGCTGAGGAGAGCTAGGAGGGGACATGAGAAGTCCTTGGCGGGTCGGATCAAGGAAAACCCCAAGGCTTTTTACTCTTATGTGAGGAATAAAAGAATGACCAGGGTGAGGTTAGGGCCGGTCAAGGACAGTGGTGGGAACTTGTGTATGGAATCAGTAGAGATAGGCGAGGTGATGAATGAATACTTTTCTTCAGTGTTCACCAAGGAGAGGGGCCATGTTTTTCAGGAAGAGAAGGTGTTACAGGCTAATAGGCTGGAGGAAATAGATGTTCGGAGGGAGGATGTATTGGCAGTTTTGAATAAACTGAAGGTCGATAAGTCCCCTGGGCCTGATGAAATGTATCCTAGGATTCTTTGGGAGGCGAGGGATGAGATTGCAGAGCCTTTGGCTTTGATCTTTGGGTCCTCGCTGTCCACGGGGATGGTGCCAGAGGACTGGAGAGTGGCAAATGTTGTTCCTCTGTTTAAGAAAGGGAATAGAAATGACCCTGGTAATTATAGACCGGTTAGTCTGACTTCGGTGGTTGGTAAATTGATGGAAAAGGTCCTTAGGGATGGGATTTACGACCATTTAGAAAGATGCGGATTAATCCGGGATAGTCAGCACGGATTTGTGAAGGGCAAATCGTGCCTCACAAATTTGATAGAATTTTTTGAGGAGGTAACTAGGTGTGTTGATGAAGGTAGGGCGGTTGATGTCATATACATGGATTTTAGTAAGGCGTTTGATAAGGTCCCCCATGGTCGGCTTATGATGAAAGTAAGGAGGTGTGGGATAGAGGGAAAGTTGGCCGATTGGATAGGTAACTGGCTGTCTGATCGAAGACAGAGGGTGGTGGTGGATGGAAAATTTTCGGACTGGAGGCAGGTTGCTAGCGGAGTGCCGCAGGGATCGGTGCTTGGTCCTCTGCTCTTTGTGATTTTTATTAATGACTTAGAGGAGGGGGCTGAAGGGTGGATCAGTAAATTTGCTGATGACACCAAGATTGGTGGAGTAGTGGATGAGGTGGAGGGGTGTTGTAGGCTGCAAAGAGACATAGATAGGATGCAAAGCTGGGCTGAAAAATGGCAAATGGAGTTTAACCCTGATAAATGTGAGGTGATTCATTTTGGTAGGACTAATTTAAATGTGGATTACAGGGTCAAAGGTAGGGTTCTGAAGACTGTGGAGGAACAGAGAGATCTTGGGGTCCATATCCACAGATCTCTAAAGGTTGCCACTCAAGTGGATAGAGCTGTGAAGAAGGCATATAGTGTGTTAGCTTTTATTAACAGGGGGTTGGAGTTTAAGAGCCGTGGGGTTATGCTGCAACTGTACAGGACCTTGGTGAGACCGCATTTGGAATATTGCGTGCAGTTCTGGTCACCTCACTATAAGAAGGATGTGGAAGCGCTGGAAAGAGTGCAGAGGAGATTTACCAGGATGCTGCCTGGTTTGGAGTGTCGGTCTTATGAGGAAAGGTTGAGGGAGCTGGGGCTGTTCTCTCTGGAGCGGAGGAGATTGAGGGGAGACTTAATAGAGGTTTATAAAATGATGAAGGGGATAGATCGAGTGAACGTTCAAAGACTATTTCCTCGGGTGGATGGAGCTATTACGAGGGGGCATAACTATAGGGTTTATGGTGGGAGATATAGGAAGGATATCAGAGGTAGGTTCTTCACGCAGAGAGTGGTTGGGGTGTGGAATGGACTGCCTGCAGTGATAGTGGAGTCAGACACTTTAGGAACATTTAAGCGGTTATTGGATAGGCACATGGAGCACACCAGGATGGTAGGGAGTGGGATAGCTTGATCTTGGTTTCAGATGAAGGTCGGCACAACATCGTGGGCCGAAGGGCCTGTTCTATGAAACTCACCCACAAGGTTAGTATGTAAGGGCCGAGGAGAGGGGGATGAGCTTTAGGTGGCATGACACTATGGTTCAGCATGCAGGAATATGGTTGGGAGCTCACATTCTGATTAAAAAGACCAATTTCATGAGTTTAAAAGGAGGCTGAAAGATTTGCCTTGCTTGCACTAAAGGAAGAATCTACAGGGAGGGAAATAACAATGTGAAATAACAAGTCTAAGAATAAAAACTCCCAGGCTGAGGAATGAAAAGGACAAAAGAAAGCTGCAGGATCTAAGACTCATCTTGGACTGTTTTCCAGAAAATGGAATGTCTACTTAAAGGACAGTTTGAAATATATCTGTGAAGTATCTCTTCGGTTGTACTAAAAGAAAAAAAGAATGTTTTGTGGTTTCAAGTACTAGTTGCCTACAGAGATGGTGTTTAGATGTTGGTTCCAGTAAAAGTCTTAAAATGTGAAATCTTCAGTCGTCCTTTTAATTACTAACTGCAACTTCAAATTTCTTTATACCATAGTCATAGAATCCCTACAGGGTAGAAAGAGACCATTTGGCCCATTTGAATCTGTGTGCTGACTCTCCAAAAGAGCATCCCACCCATAGCACCCCTCCACCCTATCCCTATAACCCCACACATTTACCATGGCTTATCCAGCTAACCTAAAAATCTTTGGACACTAAGGGGCAATTTAGCATGGCCAATCCACCTAACCTGCACGTCTTTGGACTATGGGAGGAAAACCAGAGCACCCAGAGGAAACACCAACATACACAGGGAGAATGGGAAAACTTTGTGCAAACTTTACACAGTCACCCAAGGCCAAAATTGAATCCAGGTCCTTGGCACTGAGAGGTAGTAGTGCTAGCCACCCGTGGTGCTCTATCTTCAGTTATCAGTCTCTATGGGAAACAAGCTGCTAATCAATTCTCGTATTCTCTTTGTCCCTTTCTTCCATTTTTGTAGGTCTTCTCTATATTCAGCTTGGCTCTCTATAATGTACCAAATATTTGTCATTAATTTCTTTTTATGTACCTTATTTTAACCTCTAACCTTTAATCATCCCTCGAGCTATATCTTTGGATGTACTTCTTTTCCCCCTAATGGTAATGTGTCTATTCTGTACCTGAACCATGTCCTCGGTGAAGGTTTCCCTGTGTCCAATTACTGTTCTACCCATCTCCTCTTGACTTCAAACCACTTTGTCTCTTTGCAAAGCACTGAAGTTACACGTTTTCTAGTTGAGCAATTTTATGCTTGATTATTCCTGATCCTTTTTATTAATTTCATTATATTTAGAACAGTTAAGATCTCTTCTTCCAAAAGTTCACTGAAACTCATTTCCTACTACTTCCTTCTCAGATCTAAAACCAGCACTTCTTCCTTCCTTGTTGGATTGGAAGCATAGTGATCAAAAACTTGTACACATTTCAGGAATTCTTCCCATTCTTCACCCTTTATGCTGTCACTATCCCTGTCTATATTCAGATAATTGAGTCTCCATTGTCACTCCTCTGAGTTCTTCCATCTTTATGTAATTTGCCTGCAAATGTTTTCCTCTACCACCTTCCCATTATTTGGTGACCTATGATACACACCAAGTAGTGTTGTTCTTTGATTCTAACCAAATAGATTCTGTTTTTGATCCCTTAACTGTTAGAATGTTATACCTATACACAATAAGGGTAGAATATGAAGGTGTTCTTTTTTCAATTTATCTGATAATGTTTCCATGATCTTGTTATAATGTCGTAACTATATGCAGAGGCTAGAATATAAAGGTGTTACTTTTTTGATAATGTTTCCATGATCCATTTTTGTTAATGAGCTGTATGTCACGATTTTACATAAATTTTTTTTTTTTTTGCTACGTCGAAGAGACAATACCTAAAATTATGACCTCAGCTTTGTTGTTAACTTGTGTGACGTAGCTTTTGTGTTTATTTTTTGTGTTGGACTTCTTCATGCAGAACGATATCTTTACTACAGTGTGAGGCAATAGAGCCTGACTAAATAGCGGCACTATGTGCATATATTGTTAGAGAACTCTGAACCCTGGATGACTATTCTGGAGTAACAGAAACCTATCATGCATGAATATCAAACTTTTATCCAAGAATAAAGAAAGCCATCTCCATGAATGGTAATCTAACAAGAGAAGTATGACTGAAGCCAACACCTGATGTCGTTTATTTTTTTAAATTTACATCTTAAGTATCAGTTGAACTTGTCTTTTTAGGTATAGTAGCTTCTGGGAATGAGCAGCCCATTTTAATACTTTGGCGAAGGAGAAGAAAAATGCTCATTGGTTGAACTTGTAGGATGGGATTTTCCAGCTGCGCTTGCTCCAAAACTAGAAAATCCCGCCCGAGGTCAACAGACCTTTGCACGGTGCACCCCCCCCCCCCGCCCCACCCCCCCGCTATGATTCCCGTGGCACGTGGAATGGGAAAATTTGCCCCATAGTTTCTGCTGACTGATCACTGACTGCTGTTGATAATGGTGAAATTAGGAATAGACTTCTCACCCTCCAAATTTAAGAGGTATGATTTTCTGAAGATATTTTTCAAGGAACAAATACTTCACTCACTGACTTTGAGTTAATGATTAATCATTGGATTTTTTTAACTTCAGTTCCAGGTTCTTCAAGGAGACCTTGGGTGCTTGGAAAAGTGATGGAAAAAGAATATTGTCAAGCTAAAAAGGTAAGCTTTTCACCTTTTACCTCAAAGATTTGATCTGCCACTGGAAATCAATGACAAGCCAAATGCAAATTCAAACAACTCTCAATTTTGCCATTAAGTATATTGGGGCAGTTATTCAGAATTTTGCTGCTTGGTACAATATGTCAAACCAGTCATTTAGGCTTTAAAAACAGAAAATGCTGGAAATACTCGACAGGTCAGGCAGCATCCATGGAGAGAAACAATTAATATTTCAAGTCATTGATTTTTCAACAAAGTTAGAAAGGTAATCGGTTTTGAGCAAGTGAAAGTGAGGAGGAAGAACAAAAGTGAACATGTGATGGGCTTGAGTGTCTGAGTCGAGTGATGAAGTACTTGACTTAGCTTGGCAGAATGAAGGAGATCCATTCAAAGAATAGTACAGCACAGGAACAGGCCCTTCGGCCGTCCAAGCCTGCACCAATCATGTCGTCCTATCTAGACCAACCACTTATATCCGTCAATTCCCCGTCTGTTCATGTGTCTGTCCTGATAAGTCTTAAATGTCGCTAATGTATCTGCCTCAACTACCTCACTTGGCAGTGCATTCCAGGCCCCCACCACTCTTTGTGTAAAAAGAAAACTTGCCCTGCACATTGTCACTGAACCTTTTCCCCCTTATCTTGAACTTGTGCCCCCTTGTAATTGTCATTTCTGATCTGGGAAAAAGTTCCCAACTGTTCACCCTATCTATACCCCTCAATTTTATAACCTGCTATCAAGTTGCCCCTCAGCCTCCGTCTTTCCAGGGAGAACAATCCCAGTTTATTCAATCTCTCCTCATAGCTAATATGTCCATACCAAACAACATCCTGGTAAACCTTTTCTGTACTCTCTCCAAAGCGTCCACGTTCTTCTAGTAGTGTGGTGAATTGGACACAGTATTCCAAATATGGCCTAACCAACATTTTATATAACTGTAACATAATTTGCCAACTTTTATACCCGACGCCCCGTCCAATGAAGGCAAGCATGCCAATATCCTTTCCACCTGTGCTGCCCACTTTTAAGGATCTGTGGACCTGTACTTCCAGATGTGTGTCTGTGTTCCTGATGGTTGTGCCATTCATTTTATAGTCCCACCTGAATTGGATCTACCAAAATGCATCACCTCGCATTTGTCTGGATTAAATTCCATTTGCCATTTCTCTGCCCAATTTTCCAGCCTATCTACATCCTGCTGTATTCTCTGACAATCTTCATCACTATCCGCAACTCCGCCAAGCTTAGTATGATCTACAAACTTGCTAATCAGACCAGCTACATTTTCTTCCAAGTCATTTTTGTCACAAACAGCAGAGGTCCCAGCACGGATCCCTGCGGAACACCACTAGTAAGAAGTCTCACAACACCGGGTTAAAGTCCAACAGGTTTATTTGGTAGCAAACGCCACTAGCGTTCGGAGCGCTGCTCCTTCGTCAGGTGAGTGGGAGATCTGTTCACAAAGAGCAAACAGGGCATATAAAGACACAAGCTCAATTTACAGAATAATCCAACGCCGGCATCTCCACATCATGAACACCACTAGTTACAGACCTCCATTCAGAAAAACTCCCTTCCACCGCTACCCTCTGTCTTCTACGGCCAAGCCAGTTCTGAATCCATCTAGCTAGTTCACCCCTGATCCCATGAGATTTACTCTTTTGCACCAGCCTGCCATGAGGGACCTTGTCAAATGCTTTACTAAAAGTCCATATAGACAACATCACAGCTCTTCCCTCGTCAATTATTTTTGTCACCTCCTCAAAAAACTCAATTAAATTAGTGAGACATGACCTCCCTCATACAAAACCATCCTGTCTGTCACTAACAAGACCATTCAGTTCCAAATGTGTATCGATCCTATCCCTAAGAATCTTCTCCAACAATTTCACTATCACTGACATCAAGCATACAGGCCTATAATTACCTGGGTTATCCTTGCTACCCTTCTTAAATAACAGGACAACATTGGCTATCCTCCAAACCTCTGGGACCTCACCAGTGGCCAACGAGGAAACCAAGATTTCTGTTAGAGGCCCAGCAGTTTCATCTCTTGTCTCCCTCAGTAATCTGGGATAGATGCCATCTGGCCCTAGGGATTTGTTTACCTTAATGTTTTTTAATTCACCTTATACTTCTTCCTTCGTAATGATGACTTGTTCTAAAGGTTTTACACACCATTCCGAGACACCATCAGTTGACACGTTCCTCTCCTTTGTAAGTACCAATGCAAAGTATTAATTAAGGATCTTGCCCACTTCCTTTGGTTCTATACATAATTTCCCTCCTTTGTCCATGAGTGGACCAACTCTTTCTCTAGCTACCCTCTTGTTCCTAATATATGTGTAAAAAGCCTTGGGATTCTCCTTAATCCTGTCTGCCAAGGACATTTTGTGACCTCTCTTTGCCCTCCTAGCTCCCTGTTTGAGCTCTTTTCTACTTTCCCTGTATTCTTCAAATAGTTCATCTGTTTTTAGTTGCCTCGACCTCATGTATGCATCCTTTTTCTTTTTGACTAGACACTCAATTTCCCTGGTCATCCACGATCCCTGAATCCTGCCTTTCCTGTCCTTCCTTTTCATAGGTACATGCCTGTCCTGCACTCCGATCAACTGCTCCTTAAAAGACTCCCACATGCCAAATATGGATTTACCCTCAAACAGCCTCTCCCAAACAACAGCCTCCAAATCCTGCCTAATCCGGTTGTAGTTAGCCTTCCCCCAATTTAGCACCTTAACCCTAGGACCAACACTCATCCTTTTCCATCAGTATCCGAAAGCTTACAGAATTGTGGTCACTGTTTGCCCCATGTTCCCCACTGCAACTTTGATGACCTGGCTGGGCTCATTCCCTTGTACTAGGTCCAGTATAGCCCCTCCCTGGTCGAACTATCCACATATTGTTCCAAAAAACCTTCTTGGACACACTTAACAAATTCCACACCATCCGGATTCCGAGCCCTGAGGATTTCCAGTCAATATGAGGAAAATTAAAGTCTCCCACTACAATAACCCTCTCTTTCTGCACTGGGTGGCTAACCTCTTCTGCAGGATGTCTGCACCGACCACCATTGCAACCATGTCCCAGGCCAGATTGTTCTGCTTGCTGGAACTCTTGCAGGCAAAGCCGAGATCCAATGCATCACCTCAGGCCTTGACTGCATTCCATAGGCACTCCAGTGAAATGTCACTGAATTTGTGCACTGCGTGCTTTCTGCCTTTATTCTTCTGTGAAGCGGTCCTAAGTTGCAGTGTGTGAACACTGCGGGGTCCCATTTAAGTATTGTGCCCAAAGTTGAGAAGTGCTGAGGTCATGGCGATGCAGGCAAATCAGAGGTTGTCTACTAGTGATATCAGTGATACTTCTTACTGTGCTTGCCCCAGTCCAACGGCAGCATCGCCACATCATATTAGTGATATGGCATGGTCCCTATGGATGTTCGAAGCGCACAAAATGGTACAAAAAAATCACCATTCTGGTTGGCATGTTGAATGCCTTTTTTTATGCCCGCTACTGGACTTTACATGATTCAGGGAAAATCCCATCCATTGCCTTTGGTTATTAGTCGCAGCTGTCAATAGTTTTTAGCTATTGTGTCAAGAGTTTGCAGTGGTATGCTTTAAGGCATCATGTCCACCTACAAAAAGTGTTGAATTGAAGCTCTTTTCTGAATTGTAGCAATTCCTTGGCTTCCAAGGTAAAGAATAAACTACAAACAATCAATTCTTTGCTCTTCCTGGCTTTCCCTGTTATTGAGGATGGCTGACTGAACCTCTCAGGAGATATAGATGTTAGCTAATCTCGTAGCAAGCATTAGCCGTAAGGACTTGTACTCATGCAGTATGTTGATGGCGTGCTATGCTCCTGATGTTGTTGTAGCACTCTCAAAAGTAAGTCCAGCATAAATAGAGCCAGTTACAAAAGTAATTGTGGTGTTTGTCCCTCTGGGTGTCTTTTTGCAGAATAAAATGACTAAAGTTCTTTGTAGTGTGCTAGCTCGTTGCATTCACTTTAGTTCAGAAGTGCATCCACGTTAGTGAGGAATAGACTCGAGAGCGAGAAGAACCCAGTTATCTTCTGACAGGGTAGTGCTTGCGTTGAGATTTGTGATAAGTACCTAATGAATACTTCAATTGGGAAATTTCCGTTTCAAATATCAGCTTAGCTATGACATTTGTACTGTCAATATTTGTGTGTTGTGAGCATACTTTTATAGGAAAAATGGGAATAATTTCCAAATACCCCTCGACTCCATGTATTAAGAATTACCCTTTCATGTTACTGCCATGCCAAAAGGTTGGGGGGAGTGCGGAGAGGGAAATGCCAGAGATGCACTGGGGACCCCCCACACCTACACCCACCCCAGAAGTTCATAATAAGGCTTGCAAACAATTGCCTGGAAGTACAAACTTCCTCTGGACAATTGCCCTGCACAGGGTACCATTTGAAAATTGTGATTTAAATTGCAAACATCAGATGGTTTCGACTGTGTTACATCAGTAGTTACCCTATTTTCCCCCAAGCTCCAGATCCTTGTCTTATTCACATACCTTGTCAAATATCTTCAAACCTGGCAAGACCTTTAAACTTACCTAGTTTACAGCAGCTAGTGCCATCAAAAGGGGCATGGCTTACTTACCTTGGACTCTACAGCCCTCATCACTAGTCCACGGGGGTGTCCTGCACTGCTCAGACCTCAAGCCAAAAGGTCGGGTGAGATGGGATTACCTGGATTTCAAACTTTCAAGCTGAGTGCCAATCTGACTCTATTGCCACTCCATTGAAAGTTACATCATCATATTGAGAAGTATCAAGTAACTATATAATTTCACTGTTACAGAAGATTAATATAGTATCTAACTAACCTGCATAGTGGATGTGAGGTAGGGTTTGGAAAATCTTCATCTGTGACTTTAAAAGAAATGGCTGATGCAAAAGAATGAAGTACCAAATGTTTTATGACAAACATGAGTAATATAGCTCAGTAGTGAAAAATTATGCTGTCTTGCACACTTCTATTCAATTTAGAAATAAGGTAGTATGGAACATTTTGTTTTTGATGTGCTGCTAATATTTTGAGTGATTTTTAAAAACTAGCTCGTGGTGATGTGACTCCTTGCATCTCATAAGCAGAACACATTTTAATGGATGAGTTGATTGAACTTTCTTAGTCACAGCTAGTCTGTGAAAGCTTTGGAATATATTAAAATTAGTCACATTTATTAGCTTGGAACTTATTTGGATTTTGTATCCCTGCACTGGAAATTATTTGTGATAAGGTGTGATAATGGATTCAATTAAGTTTGTATATCGGTCATACTGAAATATTGTTTGATTTATTTCAGGCTCAAAACAGATTTAAAGTTCCTCTGGGAACAAAATTCTACAGAGTGAAAGCAGTGCCCTGGAACAAGAAAGTATAACAGTGATATGAAACATTAATATGTTGTTAGCTCACCTTTCCTTTCTGTCACAATTCCTTTATGGTCTGTTGTGCTACATCTGTTATGCAGCTTCTAAAGATACTCGGAAAAGAAGGTGGCACAAATGTAACTCACATCAGTAGAAACTTGCTGGAGCAATGCTTCATTTTTTTGATACGCCCCATTCAACATGTATTGAATTCAGCACTGCCCAGATCATAAAATGCATCTAGTCCCATTCGACGAACTGCTTGTATTCTTACCCAGAAGACCTAGAAATGTGGACCAAATACATTATTTTCAAAGAGCATGCCCTCTACATTGTGGCATAATAGCTATGTGATTTGCCTGTTCAAAACAAAATCACTGATTATTCAAATGCCTAAACATTTGTCATTACCAGCATTTGTGAAGGAATTTATCACTATCAGAGTAGTTTGAGAAAACCATCTTTACCATATGTATTTAATCATTTAAATATTTATAGGAGTGTTCCTAGCATGCAAACGTCCCATATAAACTTTTATCTTAAGTTTGCTTCCATGGATTTTCATTCTAGCTGTTAATCTACATACATACTGCAGTTACTTAGAAATATATAGAGATCTAGCCCTGTATGGTGAAGAACTGTGCGATGAATATGACTGGAATTTGAATCAGTTGCTAGAATTGCATTTCTGAAAAAATGCACCATCAATCGTTAATTGTGTATACACATTGGAAGGGAAGAATTTGTGTTGTTTACAAATAATACAGTACTAAAGCTTCCCAGAAACCTAAAGCTGGAATAAATGTAATATATTGTTTCATCTTGGTGACCAGTGTTCCATTCAGTTTTAAAACCAATTTCTCATTGTATATTAACCATCATAAAATCTTCAAGTTACAAATATTAATGTATTGCGAAACAAATTCAGAATTTTGAAACAATAAACATTTAAATCTGTAGTGTGTGCATCATGACAAATGTTTAATCACTGTTCTGGATTACTGAGAGAAAAGAATATTAAAATTCAGTGTAAATTTACATTCATTATTGGATAAAGTTGTTAACTTTTCCCTCATGTTAAAGCTATTACTGTCTACTGCACTGCAATATTGTCTATATTTTAAATTGCTTAATTTGCTGTAAAGTGTTTCCAAGCATCCTGAGGTTGTGAAAGGAAGTGTATAATTGCAAGTTTGTTCTTATTTGTATATAATTGGGATCAATTATGAATGAGGTGTGACAAAAACATATTACTGTTTGCATACTATGATAGATAAATACAGTATCCTGAGTGATGGACGTTTTAGCAATGAACTATTTATGTTCTCTCAACCGTGTCAAATAAGCAGTTGGATAGTAGCTTGGTACTAATTGAGCAGTAGAACAAAAAAAAGTTTTAATCTTTAAAGCAATGTGTAATCCTATTGCAAAGTGCTGGTTCCAAGGCAACTAATAATTAGCAAAACATCAAAAACCAGAACCAGAATTGAGAATTGTTCTTCAAATCTTCTTTAATAGGAATTGACCATAATCCCTAATCTTTAGCTCAGACTATGGATTTTTCATTCCTTTCTTTAGATAGCTACAAGAAAGTTTTCCAATGCCTCATTTACACCAACTGTTACAAGTGGTTTTGGATCTACTGAAATTACCTATGGGTCAATTTGCTCGTATTGAGACTTCACGCCATCCCTTCTGAATTGGCTATGGAGTGTTTTTTTTCTCCCCCCCCCCAGATCAATTCAAGTTTGCATGCACTGCCACAACTTTATCTTGAGTGCTTTTATCATAGTCACCTCCTGTTCCTTATCCACAAGATGCCTTGATAAGGGTCAACTTTGCATATGTAATATATGCAGCTCTACCTCTCCTCCACCTTTTGTAAACCAGTATACTCTTGCTGTGTTGTCAGACTGCTCCAGTCACCAATAAGCTGCAATTCCTTTCAGTTAAACATTGAGAAGATAAAAGCTATTTCTGCAGTCTTGCTACAAGCTCAAAGGTTGTAAAGAATCATCATATTGGACTCAAATCTATCTTTTCACAGATGGTGCCAGACCTGCTGAATATTTTGAGAACTTTGCTTTTCTTTCAGATTGCCAGTATTTTGCTTTTATTACTGTGTGCCATTGGCACTGATTCAGTTGCTCTCCCATCGCTCCTGCCTCAGGTTGAGTCCTATTAGGCTCCAGTCTGAACTACTGATTCCATATCATTTTCATCACAACTATCACTTCCTGCCATCTCCACAACTTCTGGTCCAATCTGGATTTTCCTTCCTATTCCCTTTCCCTGTCTCCTTTCACTCTTTCTTTTCTTTACAAAACTCTTAACAATCTCTTAAGCTTTTGGCTTGGTATCTACCTTGTCCAATTATACATTTCTGAAGACCCTTGGGACATTTTACTATGTTAATAAGAATTATTCAGTTTGAGGTAGATATTTCTAGAATTTTTATTTCCCCTTGCAAAAATGGTAGGGACCAAGTTCTGGGGCAAGACTCCTGCATCTATGCCTATGATGCCATTTTTGCTAAAATGGTGAGTCTCTGCATGAAGATTTAGGCTAATGTATCAGCACGTTTTTCAATGTAGTGTCCTCCGAGCAGAATGTAGTACCATACATTGATCTTTACAGCACAAGATATTGGATAAGGCTCATGCTAAAAATCTATTTTTCTGTACCCGATATAAGAAGCCTACTGTGGACTTATTCTCAGTCCTGATCTCTCAGCACAGATTCAGGGATGAAGTTTTATCGACTTCCAGCTGGATGGTTAGAAAGGAACAGAAAGGTGCACAGAGCAATCGGTGAAACCGCATTAGAGTAGAAAATATTAAGATATTAGGTGGTGTCAGAATAAGAGGGAATGTAATAAAACCTCCAGGAATGAATCAGGAGTATGCTAAATAAGATTGGTGAGCTGTAGGCACAGATATCCAGATGGAAATATGATATTTTGGTAATAACAGACTTGCCTTCGAAGGGCAGGACTGAGTACTGAATTTTGCTGGATGGAGGTTGTTCAGTAAAGGGAAGAAATGAAAGCATGAGGGGTGGCAGTATTGGTTAATGGGATCATTGCAGTGCTGGAGAGAAATTCCCAGAAGGGTCAAGACTAGAATGTAATTGGCTAGATCTAAGAAACAAAGTATCATTACGTTTTATATTCTATGGGCCATCAGCTAATGGAAAAGATGTAGATGAACAATTTTGCAATTAAACTACAAATGGGCAAGAATAATGGAATAGCTATAAAGGGAAGTTTTAATTATCCCAAGAGTGACTGGGATAATAGTGTAAAAGGTTGAGTGGGGCAGGCATTCCTAGATTTTGTTCAGGAGAAAGGAGGCATTGCTGGACCTGGTTCTTGGCAATGAAGTGGGTCAAGTGGATTGTATCAGTAGGGGAACATTTAGAGCACAGTGATCATTTTTTAATTCTTTTCCATAGATGAACTAAACCAATCCAAGTAAGAATAATTGAGGGAGGAGAAGTTTCAGTAGGGTGAAAGTGGATCTGGCCCAGATAAATTGGAATGCAAGATTGACAGACAAATTGTGTGAGAACAATGGATTGCAGTCAAGTATATTACAATGAAGGGGAACTTCAGGGCAAACAAATCCAGAAAACCCTGAATGATAGTGGGATGAAGTAGAAAATGGATGCATATGTCAGGTGGGTAACACGATTGAGAATTGGGGAAATGAATGTTGCTCAAAGACAGGTTTGGGAGAAGTAGGCTCCTGTTCACGGGATACTGACATCAGTACAAGGGAGAGATAGGCCATACCATTGAAATAGTCTACACCTGAACTGTATTGGGGTGAGGGAACAAGCTTGGGTAGAAGTGGGGATATTTGCTGATGGATGCACAATGTTCAGCATTATATGCGGCGACTCAAATACTGAAGCAGTCCATGTCAACATGCAGCAAGACCTGGACAATAGCCAGGCTTG
Source organism: Mustelus asterias (assembly GCF_964213995.1). Classification (NCBI taxonomy): domain Eukaryota; kingdom Metazoa; phylum Chordata; class Chondrichthyes; order Carcharhiniformes; family Triakidae; genus Mustelus; species Mustelus asterias. The sequence continues at coordinate 64,938,677 of NC_135807.1, read as the reverse complement.
GGCTGGCAAGTAACATTTGCCTCACAGTGCTGGGCAAAAAACATCTCCAATGAGAAAGTCTAACCATCACCCCTTGACATTCAATGTATCACCATCACTCAATTCCCCCACTATCAACATCCTGGGGATATAATTGACCAGAAACTGAACTGGATTAGCCACATAAATACTGTGGTAACAAGAGCCGGTCAGAGGTTAGGAATCCTGTGGTGAATAACTCGCCTCCCAAAACCTGTCCACCATTTACAAGGCACAAGTCAGGAGTGTGATGGGATACACTCCAGTGGCCTGGATGAGTGCAGCTCCAACAACACGTGAAGCTTGACACCATCCGAGATAAAAGGTGAATTATTTGCTGGTTGGAGTCATATCTGGCACACAGGAACATTGTAGGGGGTCAGTCATCTCAGTTCTACAACATTGCTGCAAGTATCCCTCAAGGCAGTGTCCTAGGCCCAGCTATCTTTAGCTGCCTCATCAATGACATTCCATCTGCTATAAGGTCAGAAGTGGGGATGTGTGCAATCTTCTGCAAAATGTTCAGCACTATTTGTAACTTCTCAGATACTGAAGCAGTCCATGTTCAAATGCAACAAGATCTGGACAATATTCAGGCTTGGGCTGACAAATGACAAGTAACATTCGCATCACACAAATGTCAGACAATTACCATCACCAATAAGAGACAATCTGACCCTTGACATTCAATGGTGTCACCATCACTGAATCTCCCACTGTCAACATCCTTGGGGGTTACCATTGACCAGAAACTCAACTGGACTTGTCACAGAAAACAGTGGCCACAAGAGCAGGTCAGAAACTAGGAATACTGCAGTGCGTAACTCACCACCTGATTCCCCAAAGCGTGTCCACCAAGGCACAAGTCAGGAATGTGATGGAACACTCCCCACCTCCCTAGATGGGTGCAGTTCCAACAACACTCAAGAAGCTTGAAACCATCCAGGACAAAGCAACCCACTTGATTGGCACCACATCTACTCCACCACCGACGCACAATAGCAGCAGTGTGTACTATCTACAAGACGCACTGCAGAAATGCATTAAAGATCCTTAGATAACACCCTCCAAACCATGGCCACTTCCATGTAGAAGGACAAAGGCAGCAGATACGTGGAAACACCACCACCTGGAGGTTCCTCTCCAAGCTACTCACCATCCTGACTTGGAAATATATTGCCGTTCCTTCACAGTCGCTGAGTCAAAATCCTGGAATTATATCCCGAATGGCATTGTGGGTCAACCCACACAGCACGTGAACTGCAGCAATTCAAGAAGGCACTTCACCACCACCTTCTCAAAGGCAACTAGGGATGGGCAATAAATCCTGGCCAGCCAATGATGCCCATGTCCCACGAATGAATTAAAAAAGCCCATTTGATTGGCACCCCATCCACAAACATTTACTTGCTCCATCACAGTGACAGCAGTGTGTACCGTCTGCAAGATGCTCTACGAGAACTTAAAAAGGCAGCTTAAACAGCACCTTCCAAAATTATGGGCACTACCATTGAAAAGGGCAAGGGCAGCAGACATGTCACCACCTGGAAATTCTCCAAGCCACTCACCATCCAGACCTGGAAATGTATTGCAATTTCTTCACTGTCATTCGGTCATAATCCTGGAACTGCCTCCCCAACAGCACTATGGATGTACCTACACCACGTGAAATGCAACAGCTCAAGAAGGCAGCTCACCACCAGCTTCTCAATGGTAATTAGGGATGGACAAATAAATACTGGCATAGCGTGCAATGCCCACATTCCATAAATGAATAATAACAAGATGTAGCAAATCAAGGCATAGGGTTAAGGCAGGAGAACAAAATAGTAATGTACGAAATGAGGGTTAGAGAATGGCAGGAAGAAAAAAAAATAAGAATGCACCAACAGTCAAGAGGGGATGTTACATAGGTACCAAAAAGATAAAAACTAAAGGCTGAATGTGCATAACAGTAAATGAATTGATAGCACACATTGAAGTAAAGAAATATCCAATAGCCATTATGGAGACATGGCTGTAGGATCGGGTCCTGAATATTGAGGGGTATTTGACATTCAAGAAAAATAGGAAGCTAGGTAATGATGGAGTGGTGAAACAGTTAGAGATGACCTTAGTTCAGAAGATCAGGATGTAGAATCGATTTGGGTGGTGGTGAAGAATAGTCGGGGAAAGAAGACACTAGTGGGAATCGTCTACAAGCCCCCTTACGGTAACCATGTCAGACCAACTATACAAGAAGAAATATTGGATGTTTGTGATAAAGGATATCTACATATAAACTTGAAAAATCAGATTGGCAATAGTAGTCTGGATGAGGAGTTCATAGAAAACTTTTGGGATAGTTTCTTAGAGCAGGACATTCTGAAACCAACCAGGGAGCAGGTTGGGATTGTGCCAGGATTAATTAATGACTTCGGAGTAAAGGCATCCTTTAGGTAGCTCCAACCACAATAAGATTGAATGTTACATCCAGTTTGAAAAACAGAACAGTGGGTCTAAGACTGTTATTTTAAACTTAAATAAGGGCAACAATGTGAGCATTAAAGCTGAGCTGGCTGAAGTGAACTGGGATACTAGGGTAGAGGATAGATCAATGGAGAAGCAATGGCAGATAGTTAAGGGAAAATTTCATAACACTACGAATAAGTATATTTCTATAAGAAAGAAAACTTCTAAGGGGAGGACCCGGTTAACTAAAAAAGTTAAGGAAAGCTTCAAATTTTACAGAAACGCATATAATTGTAAAGGTGAGTGGCAAGTCAGATGATTTGTCAGAATGTAAAGAATGGAGGAGAATGACTTAACAGTTAAACAGGAGAGGAAAATTAGAGTGAGAGGAAGCTGGCTAGAAATGTAAAAATGGGTGAGTTTCTGCAGGGTACTTAAAAAAGAAAGGAGTAAGTAAAGTGAGTGTTCATCCTCTAGAGAGTGTTAATGGGAAGTTAATAGATATTAAGGAAATGGCAGATTAGATGAACAAATATTTTGCTTCTGGCTTCACTATAGATAATACAAAAACATCTCAGTCATAGCTGCAAATGAGAGGGTGGAAGGGACAGAGGAACTTGGTTAAATTACAATCACAATGGATGCTGTAGAGCAAACTGATTGAGCTGCAGGTTGACAAGTCTCTGCATCCTGATGGACATCATCCTATGGTCTTAAAAGAGGTGACGAATGAAGGTAGTAGGTGCATTGGTGTTAATTTTCCAAAGTTTGCTAGATTCTGGAAATATTCTATCAGACTAGAAAGTAGCGATATAATCCCTCTATTCAAGAAGGGAGGGAGGTAGGAAACTATAGGCCAATTAGCTTGACACCTGTCATGGGGAAGGTGTTTGAATTAATCATTAAGGAGGTTATGGCTGGGCACTTAGAAAAACTCAAGGTAATCAGGAAGGGTCAGCATGGTTTAATAAAAAGGAAAACATGTTCAATCAATTTATTGGAGTTCTTTGAAGGAGTAACTGCTACCCCTTAGCTTAATTGCTCCCCGTTCCACAAAAATTCAATCCCTCCACCAGCAATGAACAACATACCATCGACATGATGCACTGCAGGGACTCACCAAGGTTCCTTAGGTAGCACGTCCAAACCCACAACCACTACCATCTAGAAGGTCAAGAGCAGCAGAAAACTGGGAACACCACCACCTAAAAGTTCCTCTCCAAGATATTCACCATACTGACTTGGAAATATATTGCTGATCCTTCACTGTCACTGGGTCAAAATCCTGGAATTGCCTCCCTACAGTACTGTGGGTGTACCTATACCTCAAGGATTACAGCGGTTCAAGAAGACACCTCACCACCACCTTTTCAAGGGCAACTCAGGATGGGGAATAGATACTGGCATAGCCAGTGATGCCCACATCCCATAAATTAATAAAACAAAGAGTAACATGCACTATGGATAAAGGGGAGTGTATAGACATACGTTACTGGAATTTCCAGGAGGTATTGATAAGATGCCACATCAAAGGTTATTGTGGAAAATAAAAGATCATGGTATTGTGCAGTTATACAGCATGGACAGTATACAGAAAGAATTTTTTTTTTTTCTGATTGGCAGGATGTGATGAGTGGAGTCCCTCAGAGGTATTTGCTAGGCTCTCAACTACTTACAATTTATGTCATTACTTTGATGAGGGGAGTGAAGGCATGGTAGCTAAATTTGCAGATGACACAAAGATAGGTAGGAAAGTATTTTGTGAAGAGGATGTAAGGAGGTTGCAGATGGATATAGATAGGTTGATTAAGTGGGCAAACATCTGGCAGTTGGAAAATAATGTGGGAAATTTTGAAGTTGTTCACTTTGGCAGGAAGAATGAAAAAGTAGACTATTGCCTAAATGGAGAATGGCTGCAGAGTTCTGAGGTGCAGAGGGATCTAAGTGTTCTAGTGCATGAGTCACAAGAAGTTAGAAATGCAGGTGCAGCAAGTAATTATAGCTATTGGAATGATATGAGAGGAATTAAATAAAGAAGTGAGGATGCTATGCTTCAGTTATACAGAGCATTGGTGAGACCACATCTCAAATATTGTGCAGTTTTGGGCTCCTTATTTAAGGAAGGATGTAGATGCATTGGAGCTGGTTCAGAGGAGGTTTACTAGATTGATACCTCGAATGATCAGGTTATCTTATGAGGATAAGTTGTGTAGACTGGGCTTGTTTCCACTGAAGAATGAGGGGTGACTTGGTTGAAGGGTGTAAGGTTCTGAAAGATCTTTACAAAGTTGATGCGGAAAGGATGTTTCCTCTTGTGAATGAAAAAGAACTAGGGGCACTGTTTTAAAATTTAGGGTTTGCCTTTAATTAAACAGAAATGAGGAGAACTTTTTTCTCTCAGAAGGTTTTGGGACTTTGGAAAACTCTGCCTAAGAAAGCAGTGGAGATAGCGTAATTGAAAATTTGTAAGGTGGAGGTAGATAGATTCTTGTTAGACAAGGGAATCAAAGGATAAAAGGTTATTGGTGTAGAAGGAAATGTGGAATTTGAAACACAGAAATATCATTTGTGACTTTACTGAATGGTGGAGTGGGCTCAAGGAGCCAAATGGTGTATTTCTGTTCCTATTTCATATGTTCATACAAATCAAGCTCAACATAGGTTCAGTGGGGAATTGGAAAAGCAAATTAGAGAAGCAAAGAGAGAGTGTGAGAAGAGATTGGTAGCTAAGATAAAAGGGAATCTAAAAGCAATTAAGCAGTCAAGGGATGGTGAAAGGAGAAGTGTGGCTGATTAAGGATGTATATGAAGATATATGCATGGAGCTAGGATGCACTGCTGAGGTACTAAATGAGTACTTTGCATGTAACTTTACTAAGGGAGAAGATGCTGCACAAGTAATGGGGAAGGCGAAGAGGAGGTAATTGAGTCAGCTGTTGGGTTAAAAATTGATTAAGAAGTGGTAGTGGATAGGCTGGATGTACTTAAGTTGATAAGACACCTGGATCAGATGAGATGTATCCAAGGAAAGTGAAAAAAGTGAAAGTGGGAATTACAGAGGCATCGGCCATAATTTTCTCCTTAGATATAGGAGGGGGTGGGGGTAGAGGATCATAGAATTGCAAATGTTACATCTTCAACAAAGGGTGTAGATATAAGTTCAGCAACTATAGCCCAGTCAGTTTAACCTCAGTGATGGCAAAGTTGTTTTCTTGGGATGAAACAATTTGTCATTTGGGAAACTGTTAAGAAAAGCCACCAGTGATTTGTTAAAGGTAAATCATGTGTAGCTAACGAGCTTGAGTTTTTTTTGTTGAGTTATATAAGAGGGCTAATAAAGTTAATGCTGTTAATATGGTATACATGACCTACCAAAATGATTCTGATAAAGTGCTGCACAACAGACTTTTGAGCAAAGTAGGAGCTCATAGAATAAAATAGGCAGTAGCAACATGGATATGAAATTGGCTGAGTGGCAGGTGTTAAGAATTGGGGAACATTATGACCAAAAAATGAAATTGGGATAAAATAAAAAAGGGAATTGATAAGGACAGCTGTCTGATGGGATTTTGATAAGCATACCAGTGAATAAAGCAAGTGTTTACCTTTGTGACTAGTAGAAAACAATGGGTATAGAAGAGATAACTTCAAAGTGGGAAGGTAAGGAAATTTACACTTATATGCTAAAAGCCGGGTCCACAGGGTGGGTAACATCAAAGAGAGAAATGATATATCCATAGCACAATAACTGGAAAAGTGACATAGGAGTAGCTACCATCACAGGCGCATCCAGCTGCAGAAACAGTCTCTCAAAAACCAGTTATTGCTAAACGGACAGCCGGTTAGGATACAAAACTCGAACCAAGAAGATTTTACCTTTGCTGAAACTGAAGATGGTTTTCCCAAATGTGGACCAATAACATGTGCATGGTAATTATTTGCTGGATTTATCTCATAGTGTTACATAACATTGTTGTTTGGGAACAAGTGCCATCTCAGAGTTCAGGAAATGTAGGTAGTTAGGAACAAAGGTTACCAATAGGGATGAGGAAAGCTGAGGTAATTGAAAGAATAGCAAAGCATTTAAATGTAGAAGAGTTGCTAGATAGACCCAAACATTTCAAAAAGTGAGGAAATTGAACCCTGTGTGTATAGCATTCAGTGTAGTTAAGTGCACTGTTATAGTGTATTCTTATCGTGTGTTTGTCTTTAAGTTAATAAAAATTATTTATTAATTGATCACACAAGAATAGGACTATTCCTGTCTGGTTTGTATGTCTTTTCTCACACTAAATCAAATTGAAAATATACACCACTATGAACTGGTGTATACTTACCCTTCTGGACTTTGGGATAACTTTGTATTCAACATCAGCAGGATTCTTAACAAACATTGGGGGCTCTTTGGTGGGATTTTGCAAAGCATAATTCCTTGCGTGTTGGGGGATTTGTGATTTTTAAACATAATGAGAGTGAGGAACATGTGAAATCAAGTGAGGAAGTGTGTGATTTAAAATTAGGTTGCCATGGCTAAGACTTATTTGGGAATAACCAATGTAACCTTGGAAAGTTTGAAAAGTGTATCTAAAGTTTACTTGATGGAATTGGTGAATGCATTATGATTAGGGTTACCTACAGGGATTAGGAAAGCTGAAATAATTGAAAGAATAGCGAAGCATTTAAATGTAGAAGAGTTGCTAGATAGACCCAAGTATTTCAAAAAGTGAGGAAATTGAATTAACTAAAATTCAATGACAAATGAAAAATTAGAAATGCAGGAAAAAAATAAACAGAAAGAAATAGAAGTGAAGAAATTAGAAATGTGGGAAAAAGAAAAAGAAATGACAAAAACTAGAGATGCAAGCGAAGCAAAAGAAAGGGAAAGGGAGGGAAGGGAAAAGAGAGCTTTTCAAAGGAAATTGATTTGATTTGATTTTGATTTAATTTATTATTGTTACATGTGTTAGTATACAGTGAAAAGTATTGTTTCTTGCACGCTATCCAGACAAAGCATGCCGTTCATTGAGAAGGAAACGAGAGAGTGCAGAACGTAGTGTTACAGTCAAAGCTAGGGTTCAGAGAAAGATCAACTTATTGCAAAGTAGGTCCTTTCAAAAGTCTGATGGCAGCAGGAAAGAAACTGTTCTTGAGTTGGTTGGTATGTGACCTCAGACTTTTGTATCTTTTCCCGACAGAAGAAATTGGAAGAGAGAATGTCCGGAAATTAGAAATAGAGAATTTAGTAATGGCAGAAAGAGAAAAGGAGAAAGAGAGAATTTCAATTTAAAATACGGGAATTTAAAGCAGAGGCATAAGAACAGGGTGAAGAAGGAAGTAGTTCTCAACATGAACCTGGTGGGGAGATGTTTAGATTTATGGAGACTCTTCCAAAATTTGCGAAAAGGATGTTGAGGCATTTTTTAAGTAATTTCAGAAAAAAGCGAGACAAATTAAATCGTCGCAAGATATTTGGACTCTGCTTTTACAGGCTGAACTTGTAGGTTGGGCTAGTGAATCTATGCATCTTTGTCAGAAGAAAGGTCTGGGGAATATGAGACAGTGAAGACATTGAGTGTTTATGAGTTAGTACAGGAGGCTTACAGACAAAAGCTTTGTAATGTGAAAAAACAGTCTGGACATTCTTATTTGAAAGGGTTAACCAAAGTAATTTTGATAGGTGTTGAGAACAATAAAAATAGAAGAAAACTATGAGGTTCTTAGAGAAGTAATTCTGTTGGAAGAATTCAAAGATTCATTACCTGTAGTGAGAAGAACCTACATGGAGGGACAAAGTGTTAAAACTGCAAGACAAGCTATGGAGCTTGCTAATGACTATGAACTGGTTCATAGGTCAAAGCCCTTTATTGGACACACTTTTGTATCTGAGAAAGAAAGACAATGGGAAGGTATGAGAAAAAGACAGTCAAGCAACAGAGGCAGTGGTTGAAAATTCCAAGGAGACTTCTCTTCAAAGTAAAAAGGACAGTGCTGAAGGAATGAGGGATATGAGGAAAGTTAGATGGGGATACAAAATCATTATGCTGGTAGTTAAATGGCAAGTAGGTTGAAGTTGTAAGAACTATAGAACCATAGAAAAGTTACAGCAGAGAAGGAGGCCATTCAGCCCATCTTGCCAGCCTGAGAACACCCAGCTACCCTTTTTATGAAAGGAAATGTTAAATGAGAGGCTGGAGAACAAGAGAAGCTGTTATAGTTTGGACATAGAAAGGAAGAAATAATAGAATCCCTACAGTGCAGAAGGAAGCCATTTGGCCCATCAAGCCTGCACCGACTCTCTGACAGAGCATCTCACCCTGTCCCCATAATCCGACGTACTTTTATTCGTTCATGGAATATGGGCGATGCTGGCTGGGCCAACATTTATTGCCCATCTCCGAGGACGCTTAAGAGTCAACCACATCGCTGTGGATCTGGAGTCACATGTAAACCAGACCAGGTGAGGATGACAGATTTCCTTCCCTAAAAGACATTAGTGAAACAGATGGGTTTTTACAACAACCGACAATGGTTTCATGGTCATCATTAGACATTTAATTCCAGATTTTTATTTAATTCAAATTTCACCATCTACATTGGTGGGATTCGAACTCGGGTCTTGAGAGCATTACCCTGGGTCTCAGGATTAGCAGTCCAGCAACAATACCACTGTGCCACACTCTCCCTGCTAATCCCTCTAACCTGTACATCTTTGGCCATGCTGAATTGCCCCTTTGTGTCCTATCAACTTTTCCTGCACATCTTTGGACTGTGGGAGAACATCTTTGGACAGAGATGGGGAGAACATGCAAACTCCATATAGACCGTCACCCAATGTTGGAATCAAACCCTGGTGTTGTGAGGCATCAGTGCTAGCCACTGTGCCATCATGTCGCCCGTCAGGAGTGAATAAAGGGATGAAAATGTGTGCACAACTTTTACAGGAGCAGCATGAACAGTTGATGTGGCCTGATGAAAGAGCAGCGCTCCAAAAGCTCATGATTCCAAATAAACCTGTTGGACTTTAACCTGGTGCTGTGAGACTTCTTACGACATAAGATGAAGCAAGAGAAGGAGGAGTTGAGAGCACAGGATGAGTAAAGTGAGATAAGGTTATCTGATAGTACCTTCAGTAAGCCGAATGAAGATGGAAAAGGTGAAGGGAAAGAAACAGATGTGTTTAGCTCGAAGGGATTGACAGAATTACAGCAGGATGATTCCAAATTAAAATAAGTCTAACAAAAAGCTCATTCAGAATTGGAGGCTCAGTGCACTCCTAAATGTTATAACTATGTAGAGGAACCCGTATTAATGAGAAAATGACATGCCCCGCATATTAGTGTCGATGACAAATGGGCAGAAATACACCAAATTGTATTACCTCCTGCGTGTAGGAAAGAAATTCTAAGGACAGCTCATGAAATTCCATTCGGAGGACATCTGGTAGTAAAAAAAATACAAGTGAAGGTACAGAAACGATTTTACTGGCAGGACTATATAAAGATGTAGTTAAATTTTGTCGAACGTTTCACACATGTCAAGTAATGTGGAAACTACAAGCTGTAATAAAGCAAGCACCTTTGATCCTTATTCTAGCTTTTGAGGAACCTTTTACAGAAGTTCTAGTCGACTTTGTTGGACCACTTCCGAAAACACAAAGTGGAAATCAATACTTGGTAACTATTATGAATATATCCATTAGATTTCCTGAAGCCATACCATTAAGAAACATCACAGCCAAGAGAATTGTAGAGGAATTAGCCAACTTCTTTATTATATATGACTTACCAAAAGAGATGCAATTGGATCAAGGGTCAAATTTAATGTCAGGATTATTTAAAAATGCCATGAATAACCTGGAAATAAAACAGTATAAATCATTGGTGTATCAGTCAGAATCACAGGGAGCATTTGAGAGGTGGCATCAAACTTTGAAAAAAATGATGAGAGTGTACAGTCAAGATTATCCTCATAATTGGGAAAAAGGGATTCCATGTTTATTATTTGTTATTACGGATGCACCAATTGACTCTACAACATTTAATCCTTTTTAATTGGTTTATGGACATGAACCAGGGAACCACTGAAATTGATCCAAGCAAAATTGTTAAGTAAGAAATCAGAGACTACACTTTTGGACTACATATCAAATTCCGGAGAAAAAAATAAATGGGGCATATGAGGTGGCAAGGGAGCATTTAAAGATAGCACAGCAAGGAACTAAACCAATTGCTGATAGAAGAGCACAATTTTGTAGCAGGGGAGAAAGTGTTATTACCTGTGTCCAGTAAACCATTGAAAGCTAGATTTAGTGGGCCGTATCAGATTGAACAAACTGAGCAAAGTAAATTAGCTGGTACACACACCAGATAGATGTCAATCTCACAGAGTAAGTCATATTAACATGCTTAAGAGTTATTGGGATAGAGAAGATGAGGACAAGTATTAAGTCTTGGTAGTAATGAAGCAGGAAGAAGGGTTAAATTCTGAGAGTGAATTTCCTCATTCATTTGTTCATTTGGGTAATAAGGAAGTACTGGGAAATTTAAACAACTGGTCAAGTTATCTTCCAGATAAGAGCCAAGGTGAATTGGAAGGGTTATTGCAGTCTTTTAGACGTTTTTGTGGGAATAAATTAGGTAGAACAGAGTTAACGATGCATAATGTAGATTGGGGTAAACAGTTCCCATAAAGCAATATCCATCTAGGTTAAATCCAGCAAAGTTGTCGAAAGTACAGAAGGAAATTGAATATATGCTCCCAGATGACATTATTGAATTGGGTTCTAATGTTTGGAGTTCACCTATTGTGATGGTGCCGAGGAATATGAACGTCATCACCAAGAAGAACTTGTTTCCTATACCATGGTTGGATGATTAGATTGAAAGAGTTGGATTTTCTAAATTCATCACAGAAATAGACTTGCTAAAGGGATATTGGCAAGTACTTTTGTTTGAGAGGACAAAAGGATTCTCAGCATTCATGGCACCAAATTAACTTTTTCAATTTAACATAATGCCATTCGGAGTGAAGAACACACCCCGCAATATTTCAGAGACCAGCTAATAAAGTTATTCAAGAATTGAGTCACTGTGCAGTGACAATATAGTGGTGTTTAGTTGAAGTTGAGAAAAACACCTGAGACACTTAAAATAACCGTTCGAAACTTAAAAGAAGCTAATCTAGTCATGAATTTGGTAAAAAGTGAATTTGTTAAAGTTCAGATTTCATATTTAGGACATAACATGGGACATAGTCAAATGGCTCCACAAGATGCAAAAATGCAGGCCATTTGGGATTTTACAGAACCTACAACAAGAAAAGAGATTTTGAATATCTGGGAATGAGTAGATTTATCATTAGTTTGTGCGGATCTTTAGCAGCGTGATAGCACCATTAACATAACTTGAAGAAGAGCAAGAAATTTAACTGGATGGAGGATTGTCAAACTGCATTCCAACATTTAAAAACTGTGTTGATATCAGCATCAGGGTTAGCCACACCAAATAGTTTAAGCTGGCTGTGGATGCTAGTCACATTGTTGTGGGGGCTGTGTTGTTACAGGAAATTGAACTTGGAATTGAGAAACCTATGGGGTAATTCTCAAGCAAATTAAGTCCTCATCAACAGAAGTATTCTACAATTGAAAAATAGAAAAATGTTTGGTATTGGCATTACAACATTTTGAGATTTATGTTGCCAGTAATTCAGCAGAAACAATCATAAATAGAGACCATGCACCCCCGATATTTTTGGAGAGGTTTCTAAATCAGAGCACCAGGTTATTTAGATGGAGTGTGTTACTACAGTTGCTTAATTTGAAAATCATTCATGTGGCTGAGAGAGATACATCATTGCTGTTGCCTTATTATGAGTGTAAAAAAAGACTTGGGAATCTTGTGTGTAAATACTTTGGGGTTTACTTTACATTAACATATGTATTTAAATCTTTGTAATGTTTGATAAGGTGGAATTGATAAGAAATGGTTGAGAAAGGAAATCGTCTTTCAAATTATGATGTTTCATTTAAATAAAAGGGAAAGGGTTCAGAATTGGGAAAATTAAGATTAAAAAATGAAATTGGGATAAAATAAAAAGGGGAATTAATAAGAGCAGCTGGCTGAAGGGGTTTTGATATGTGAATTACCATACCAGTGAATAAAGCAAGTGTTTACCTTTGTGTCTAGTTGAAAACAATAGGATATAGAAGAGATAACTTAAAAATGGAGAGAATAGGAAATTTACACTTACATGCTAAAATCTGGATCGACAGGGTGGGTAACATCAAAGAGAAAAATGATATATCCATAGCACAATAATTGGAAAAGAGACACAGTAGCAGCTACCATCACAAACACATCCAGCTGCCGAAACAGTCTCTTAAAAACCAATTATTGCTAAATCGACAACTGGTTAAGATACAAAACTCGAACCAAGAAGATTTTGCCTTTGCTGAAACTAAAGATTGTTTTCCCAAATGTGAACAAATAAACTGTGCGTGGTAATTGTCTGCTGGATTTAGCTCATAAAATAATATAATATTGGCAGTTGTTTGGCATGAAGGGGCATCTCAGTTCAGGAAACATAAATAGTTGGGAACAAAGGGGTAACTTAATGTAATGTTATGTGTGTATAGCTATCAGTATAGTTAAGTGAACTGTTGTAGTGTTTCATAGTCCTTTTTGTCGTGTGTTTTTCTTTTAAGTTAATGATTATTCTATATTAGTTGATCACACAATGACTGGACTATTCCTCCCTGGTTCCTCCCTCCAAATCGAAATTATACACCACTGGGAACTATGTTCCAAGTTACCCATCTGGGCTTTGGGACACCCTTGCATTTAACATCAGTGGGGTTCTTAACACAGGAAATGAAAGCAAAAAAGGTGAGTAGATATTTTTTGGACTGGAGGATAGTTTGTAGTGGAGTTCTCCAAGGTTTGGTATTAGGACCTCTCCTTATCCTGAAGTATATTAATGACATAGACTTTGGTGTCCAGGGCGTAATTTCAAAATTTGCGAACAACACAAACTTGCAGGTATCGTGTACTGTGAGGATGCTTGTGTAGAATTTCAGAGGAACTTAGCCAGGTTGGTGGATTGGGCTGACAAGTAGCAGATATTGCAGAGAATGTGAAGTGATTCATTTTGGTAGAAATATCATAGAGAGATAATATGAAACAAAGGTACTATTCTAAAGTGGATGTGGAAGCAGAAGGACCTGCATGTACATATGCATAAATCACCACTCTTTGGATAAATGAGTTTACTTGAATTCCTTATTGGTTTTATTAGTGACCTAATTCTGAACTTCTTAGTTCTTGCGCATGGTTCACTCCCCACAAGTGGAAACATCGTCTCCTTGCTGGTTAGACTGGTTAATAAACAAAGATTATTTTAAGATAATCTTTTTGAAGTGCACCAGTGTGACCTAGTTCCTAGGCATCCTTAGAGATAATGTTGCAATTCATACTTGGCTGGGTGTGGACTAAGGTTTGTGAACTGAAAACTAAAATGAAACCCACATCAAATAAACCAAAATATAAATAAGAAGCAAAATGTAAGCCATTTTTCCCACCACACCTCTTCCTTTTGAAGTTGTTGCCCTCCTATCAATTGCCCTTGTTTAATCAAAAGCAAACTGTTGCAGATGCTGGAAACTTGAAACAAAATTGGAAATGCTGAAAGTGCAAGACAGCTCAGGCAACCTCTGAGGAGAGAAACAACGTTGATATTTCAAGCTGTTGAAGACAAAATGAAGTCCAGATACTTTACTAAGTTGAAGTAAGGATAGGTATCTTATTTAAATAAGGGAAACATAATTTGAGATGGGTTATGTGTGTGATTACCTGGAAAGAGCAAAGGGTCTGGAAGTTTCAGCATATCCATGAGGATAAAGGTCCTGGGGGCGATCTTTCTGCTGCACTAACCAGCCGATGGGCAGGGTGATCTGGTAAGATCACGAGAGAGCTGAGAAATCAGCCTGATTTCTCACCTCTCGTGATCTTACCGGTACCGGATATCCGGCGTGTTTAGCCTCACGCCCGGAATGGTGCGAGGCTGAATGTTTGATTTCAATTTATTTTAATACTCATTTAAATGGAATTAGCGAGTCCGGGATGGAATCAGCCAGGCTCACTTGCCTGTGTGGCCTCACCGGGGAAGGTCCTCTCTGGCGAGGATCACATATGGTCCCCCAGACCTCAGTGATATCATGAATGGCAAAGATTTTTCTCAATTTATCAATGGTGTCAGCTGCCATTCTGCACTTCGCCAACTGAACATCCTGCCACTTCGGATGTTCATCCACTAATATTAGAAACATATGGCCCGTAAATGGTTCTGCAAATTCGATATGTATTCTTGCCCAAGGTCTGGCTGGCCACTCCCAAGGATGCATATTAGCTAGTGGCAGCAAAGCTTGTTGCATTTGACAACCAGGGCATTGACTAACCATCCTTTCTAGTTCTCTATCCAAACTTGGCCACCACACATAACTTCTGACTAGAGCTTTCATTCTGCTTTGACCCGGTTGTGAGTAGTCGAGCTTTTGCAACAAGACTCCTCTTCCTTGGGATCGGACTATAACTCTCGTCCCCCACAACAGCACCATGTCTTCACAGTTATCTCCATCCTCCTTTGTTGGTTGAGCTTAAGCAGCTCTGACTCCTCAAATCCCTACCCTCGCATGACATTTTCTTTTTCTTCGACAGTACTAAGTCTCTTTCTGTCCACATCCTTATTTGTTTCGCTGAGACTGAAAAAGTCTCTATCATATGCAATACCGGCACTATTTCCTACGGAAGCGTCAATTGATGATGCTACTGTCTGTGGCAGGGGTAACCTGTTGAGTCCATCTGCATTTGATATCTATGTCCTGGGTGATGCTGAAAAGTATAATTGTTTGCACTCAATAAGAGAGCCCACCACTGCAGTCTTAAAGAAAAGAAGAATTATTGGCTTATCTTCTCTGAATAAGCCCAGCACTGGCTTATGGTATGAAACTATTGTAAAATGATGTCCATAAGTGAATTGATGGAACATCTTGACTGCATATATGACCACCAAGTGTTCCTTATCTATCTATTTTCCAAGCAAAGGCAATTGGCCTTTCTACTCCATTAGGCATCCTGTAAGACAATACTGCTCCTACTCCATACAGTAATGCACTGCAAGCTACCACCAAGGGCTTGGTTGAATGTGGTGCCCCAATAATGCCGCGACTGTTTGATTTAACTTTCTGGTCTTCTCTCCATCTCCAACGTTGATGTTTCTTTAACAATTGGTGGAGTGAGGCTAAGGTGGATAGATATATATTGTAAAAACCTACCATAGTAGTTCACCATTCTGAGAAATGATTTTAATTCTGGGACGTTTTTTGGATGCAGAACCTCTTTTATGGCTTTTACTTTGTCTTCCAAGGAATGCAGCCCTCTTGCATCTCTCCTAAAAACTAAATTGGTAATTTTGCTTGGAAAGTAGATTTTTCCCATTTCAGCCTAACGCCTGCTCCTTTAAAATGTTTCGAAACTTCCTCCAAATTTGCCCTGTGTTCTTTAGGTCTGGCTCCTGTAATTAAAACATTTTTGAGATGACTATATTCATGATTCCTTCTAATAAACTTTCCAATTTACGTTGGAAAATGGCAGAGGCTGATGAGACTCCAAAGAGCAGGCGTGCATGCTGGTATTAACCCTTGTGAGTATTGATGGTTGGTTACCAACCTCTGTGAGCCTTCACCGATTCCAATTGCTGGTAAGTATGACTGAGGTCTAACTTGGTGTATTTTAACCCTCCAGCTAGTTTTGCACGGAGGTGTACAAGTTAAGGAATGTGGTTTGTTTCTATGGGGGGATCAGTATATTGAACTTGACAATCAGCCATGATCATAATGAATGGTGGAGTAGGTTCAAAGGGCTGAATGGCCTAATCCTGCTTCCACTTTCTACTTATCAATGTATCTGTCTATTTGAGCTCCACTATTGATGGTCAATTTATAATCCCACAAATTCTTACAGTCCGATCCAGTTTTAGGATAGGGCCTATGGGTGCTGCCCATTCTGAGAATCGAACAGGCTTTATTACCAGTCTTTTGAACTCAATTTAAAATTGAAATGCATAGGGCACTGTCCTGAAAAATTGAGGTGTTGCCTCCAAATTCAGATATATTTTAGCTTTAGCTCCCCTTATACGTCCTAATTCATTTTGGAAGACATTGGAATATTTACATTGCATGGAATTTCTCCCTAATGAAAACAAAGGCTGCGATTCTCCTAAAAACTTAGCACAGCGGGCCAAGGGATTCTCGCATCAGCTGATTCGCAGGGTTAGAAAGAAACATAGAAATCTTACAGTGCAGAAAGAGGCCATTTGGCCCATCGGGTCTGCACCGACCACAATCCCACCCAGGCCCTACCCTCTTATCCCTACATATTTTACCCGCTAATCCCTCTAACCTACGCATCTCAGGACACTAAAGGGCAATTTTTAGCATGGCCAATCAACCTAACCCGCACATCTTTGGACTGTGGGAGGAAACCGGAGCACCCGGAGGAAACCCACACAGACACGAGGAGAATGTGCAAACTCCACACAGACAGTGACCCAAGCCGGGAATCGAACCCAGGTCCCTGGAGCTGTGAAGCAGCAGTGCTAACCACTGTGCTACCGTGCCGTTCGCGTGAGTGTTCATGCCCCGCTTGTGTCTCCCAGTGCCGGATTTCCGGCGGCGTCTGCTTCATGCCGGATATCGGCGGGAAGGTGCAAAGACCATTTAAATGGTCATTGCAATATAATTTAAATATGATTAGCAGGCCAGCATCTCCCACCCCGCTAGAGTATTTCACTCCAGTGGGAATTACAGTAGCTCCCCACTTTCGGGGAGCTTGCAGCCTGACTCTACTGGAGTGAAGGGGGGGGGGGCAATCGGGGCCCCCCAGAGGATCAGGCGGCTGGGGATGTGGTGACCCCTGAGCATTGGCATCTTGGCAGTGCCAGCCAGTGCCCCCAGGCACTGCCCAAGGGGCAAAGTTCCAAAGCCCGGGGGGCACCTTGGCACTGACCACCAGACATGGGGCAGTGCCAAGGGGATGGGGCATATGGGGAGTGGAGCTTGGGGGCAGGCCTGATGGGACGGGGCCTAGGGGCGAACAATGGGGTTGGGGGGGGGTCCGCTGCCGCTCTGCATAGGTATTGGTGGGAGAAGGAGGGAGGCCAGCGATCGGGCCAGGCTGGGCGGTGTTTAGCCGGGGGGGCGGTCATCCTGTTAGGGGTTGGCACTGCAGGGGGTTTGGGCCTGCGGGGGAGGGGGGGTTATTGTCGGAGAGGGAATCGGTTGGAGGGGGGGCTGGAGATTGCGGCGGATCGGGGTAGGAGGATCAAGACTGGGCCTGGGAATGGTCAGGGGGTCAGTGATTGAGCCGTGTGGGGGCGGAGAGCCAGCATTGCAGGGATCATGAGGCTGGCCAATGATCAGGGAGCCATCAGTGCCGGCACTGATCTCGTCACTGACAGATTCGCACGTGCACAGTGGCCCGCTCAGTCTGCTGATTGCAGCCTTTCCAGTAGGAATAGGCCCGACCCACTGAAATTTAATGACATTCATGCTAGGGACCTCTGCCGTGCAGAGTGTGGGAGATTCTTCTCTGAACTCCCACTGAAAGAAACAACGTGAATTACTCGGGTTTCCACGTGAATTCGACACTTAGAATTTTGGGGGGGCGAATTCAACTCAAAAGGCCCTATTTTACCATTGCAAACGGACGCGAAAACGTGGTAAAGTTGGGTGAGAGGCCATTATCGCGATCTGCACCCGCATCCGTGCAGATTGCCACTTTACCGAAACCCGGGAATGGCGGCGATCCGCTTCGCGCCCAAAACGGGCGGAACGACGATTTAAATGCATTTGCATGCATTTAAATTGAATTAATGAACTGCCCACCCAACTTTATCAGCATTTCCCCCTTTACCACCGCGTTTGCCTATTGGAACCGTGCTGTAATAGACCTGCTAAATAAAAGTCTGAAATGGACGCTCCAGCTGCTGAAGAGCGCGTTCAGTGTTTCTAACAGCTCTCTGATTCAGATCAGTGGTGGGGGGAGGAGCGAGACGCGTCAGATCATTCTCTGGTAGGAGGGGGGAGGAGGGGAGTGAGGTCAGATTGTTATCTGGTTGGGGGGGGGTAGAAGGAGGTGGGTCAGATGTATCTCTGGGGGGGGCGAGAGGGCCGACCGTTGTCTGGTGGTGGGGGGGAGGGAGGAGGAGGTGGGTCGGATGTTCCTCTGGAGGTGAGGGGGAGTGAGGCCAGACCATTCTCTGCGGGGGGGGGGGGCGAAGTGAAGCCAGTTCGTTGTCGGAGCGGGGGGGGAGTGAGGCCAGATCGTTGTATGGTGGTGGGGGGGCTGGGTGAGGCCAGGCCATTCTCTGGAGGGGGGGGGGGCTAGTGAGGTCAGATCGTTGTCTGGGGGGGTGGGGGGAGGAAGGCGGGTAAGATGTATCTTGGGGGGGGGGGCGGGGGGGGGAGGCCTGATTGCTCACTGGTGGTGGGGGGCAGATGGATCTCTTTTGAGGGGTACGGATGGATCTCTGGAGGGGGGGCAGATGGATCTCTGGTGGGGGGGCGGCAGATGGATCTCTGATCGGGGGCAGGGGGGTCCGCTGCCACTCTGCGGGCGATCGGTGGGGAGTGGAGGGGGGCAAGGGTGGTGATCAGTCTGGTTAATGGGGGGGTGGATGAGGGGGACAGTGATGTGTGTGGGTAGCGGGGGTGGTGGATAAGGGGGAGAGTGATGTGTGTGGGTAGTGGGGGGTGGATAAGGGGGACAGTGATGTGTGTGGGTAGCGGGGGTGGTGGATAAGGGGTACAGTGATGTGTGTGGGTAGTGGGGGAGTGGATAAGGGGGACAGTGATGTGTGTGGGTAGTGGGGGGGAGTGGATAAGGGGGATAGTGATGTGTGTGTGGGTAGTGGGGGTTGGATAAGGGGGACAGTGATGTGTGTGGGTAGTGGGGGGGATGGATAAGGGGGACAGTGATGTGTGTGGGTAGTGGGGGGGGTGGATAAGGGGGACAGTGATGTGTGTGTGGGTAGTGGGGGTTGGATAAGGGGGACAGTGATGTGTGTGTGCGCCCTCGCTCCCGATTTTCGCTCCTGGGCCGCTTTCTCTGCTTTCTGCGGCAGGGGAGCGATCTGACACGGGCGCGCTTTTTCAATTTTTTTTCAAACTGCGCATGCGCAGTTCAGAGCTCCGATCGTTTCGGCCGCGCTAAGCCCCACCCACAGCGCGAATGGGACTGGAGATGGCTGAGAGCGTATGGGGGCGCAGATTTCGAAGTCGGATCTGCATTACGCCCAGATTCGGCACTTAGAATGAAAATGGTAAAATCAGGCCCAAAGTGTCATAACAGTGAGAATACCAGAGAGGTTCACGTCAGTCCATCAGGCACGCTCAATTGCAATCGTCCAACACTTTGTCACTTTTTGGGAGAGTGGTGAGTTGCGCCGGTACTGTGGGAGGCAATTCATCTGGTACCACTCTCCTGCATTTCCCCATAGCCCCGCAAATATTTCATTTTCAATAATGACCCCTATAGGAAGGCGGAGCCAACCGGAGTGTACCACAGAACAATACCAACAGGTGGAACACCCCAACCCTAACCCCAACAGTAACAAGAGTAACATATGTACAAGTACCCATAGTGATAACCATCTATGGTTCAGTACCCATAGTGGTAACCACCTATAGTTCACCACATTCACCCCTTCTTTAAAAACAAAGGCCGGTGGGGCAAAAAAACAGTACGAACTGTCCATGTATTCACAAGTTCAGTCGTATCGGAGGGCCGCACCATCTCTGCGACCTCCTCAGCACTGGCGGTAGTGCCGGTTCTGGTGACCGTGGTGACCCTCTCTCCAAGGTGGTGTCCAGTGACTCCTCCAGTTCCTCACGGACGGGTGGACCTCGAGGTGGTGACAATCTCCTGGACTCAGGCAAGCTGTACACGGGAGTAAGAGGATTAAGTGGAGGTCCCGATACTGCCCGCGCCGTGTCAGGAGGGGAGATAATGGGCAAAGGAACCCTAACCAGGGGTACGGGAGCGACGGGGGTTTCCAGGACCCCTGCAGGCGCCAGATCTCAGATAGAGACCGTGTCCTCTCGCCCAACAGGATATGCTACATAGGCATATTGAGGGTTGGCATGGAGGAGATGGACCTGTTCAACCAAAGGGTCGGACTTGTGGGTCCTAACATGCCGCCGCAGGAGGACAGGTCCTGAGTTCGTCAACCAAGACGGCAGTGAGGTCCCAGAGGAAGACTTCCTGGGGAAGGTAAACATCCGCTCATGTGGGGTAGCGTTGGTTGCCGTACACAGGAGGGACCGGATTGAATGGAGCGCATCAGAAAGTACATCTTGCCAATGGGAGACTGGACGACCCCGAGACCTCAACGCCAGTAAGACAGCCTTCCAGACTGTAGCGTTTTCTCTTTCGACCTGCCCGTTACCCCTGGGGTTGTAACTCGTAGTCCTACTTGAGGCAATTCCTTTAGAGAGCAGGTATTGCCTCAAGTCGTCGCTCATAAACGATGAACCCCTATCACTGTGGATATAACTAGGGTAGCCGAACAGGGTAAAAAGACTCCACAGGGCTTTGATGACCGTGGCAGTGGACATGTCTGAACAGGGAATGGCAAAAGGGAATCGTGAGTACTCGTCAACCACGTTGAGGAAGTACACATTCCGATCTGTCGAAGGAAGGGGGCCCTTGAAATCAACACTCAGTCGTTCAAAAGGGCGAGTGGCCTGAATGAGGTGTGCCCTGTCAGGTCGGTAGAAGTGCGGCTTGCATTCAGCACATACCTGGCAGCTTCGAGTTATCGACCTGACATCCTCTATGGAGTAGGGCAGATTCCGGGCCTTTACAAAATGGAAGAGCCGAGTGATCCCCGGATGGCAGAGATCATTGTGGAGGGCCTGTAGCCGGTCCTCCTGCACACTGGCACATGTTCCACGCGACAGGGCATCTGAGGGCTCATTGAGCTTCCCCGGACGGTACATGATATCATAGTTGTAGGTGGAGAGTTCGATTCTCCACCTCAAGATTTTATCATTTTTGATTTTACCGCTTAGCGTGTTGTTGAACATGAATGCCACGGACCGCTGGTCCGTGAGCAGGGTAAATCGTTTTCCAGCCAACTAATGGCGCCAATGCCGGACGGCCTCCACAATGGCCTGAGCCTCTTTTTCCACAGAGGAGTGCCGAATTTCAGGGCCTTGGAGGGTGCGAGAGAAAAAGGCGACGGGCCTGCCCGCCTGGTTAAGTGCGGCGGCCAGGGCGAAATCAGATGCATCACTCTCCACCTGGAAGGGGATGGACTCATCGACAGCGTGCATAATGGCTTTCGCGATGTCGGCTTTTATCCCTTCAAAGGCTAAGCGAGCCTCTGCTGTCAGGGGAAAAGAGGTAGACTTTATGAGCGGACGGGCTTTGTCCATATAATTGGGAACCCACTGTGCATAATACGAAAAGAAGCCTAAGCATCTTCTCAGTGCTTTGATGCTAGTGGGTAGGGGAAGTTCAAGGAGGGGACGCATATGGTCTGGATCAGGGCCGAGGACCTTGTTTTCCACCACGTATCCGAGAATTGCTAGGCGGTGCTTGCTGAATACACACTTCTCCCTGTTATAGGCGGGGATGTGGGGGTAGGACCTGGGTGGGATTGTGGTCGGTGCAGACTCGATGGGCCGAATGGCCTCTTTCTGTACTGTAGGGTTTCTATGAGATTCAGGCGAGACGCAGTGCATAAAAACGTCAGGAGGTTGGCATCGTGGTCCTGCTGGTCATGGCCGCAGATAGTGACATTGTCCAGGTACGGGAAGGTAGCCCGTAGCCCATTTTGGTCCACCATTCGGTCCACTTCACGCTGGAAGACCGAGACCCCATTAGTGACGCCTAAAGGGACCCTTAAGAAGTGGTAGAGACGGCCATCCGCCTCAAAGGCCGTGTATTTTCGGGCGAATGGGGAGCTGGTTGTAGGCTGACTTCAAGTCGATGGTGGAGAACACCCGGTACTGCGCAATCTGATTGACCATGTCAGATATGTGCGGGAGAGGATATGTGTCCAGCTGCGTGTACCTATTGATGGTCTGACTATAGTCTATGACCATCCGGGGCTTGTCTCCAGTCTTAACCACCACGACTTGTGCTCTCTATGGGCTAGTGCTAGGTTGAATGATCCCTCCCTTGAGGAGCCGCTGAACCTCAGATCAAATAAAGATCCGATCCTCAGCGCTGTAACGCCTGCTCTTGGTTGCGATGGGCTTGCAGCCTGGCACGAGATTTTCAAATAAAGACGGCGGGGTGATTTTGAGTGTCGAGAGACTGCACGTGGAGCGCGCTGGGCAATTTGGAGGCTGCTGTTCTCCCACTGAAAGTGGAGGGAGTCGCCCATCGTACTGCAGGGTCACACTCCTCAGGTGGACCATAAAGTCTAGTCCCAGGAGTACCGGAGCGCAAAGGTGCGGTAACACGAGGAGCCTGAAGTTCTCATAAACTGTGCCCCGCACCATTAGATTTACCACGCAGCTCCCAAGAACAGTAACAGATCGGGACCTCGACACCATAGAAATTGTCTGCCTGACAGTCTGTACTCGGAGACCGCACCGTTTCACGGTGTCTGGATGAATGAAACTCTCCGTGCTCCCGCTGTCAAACAGACAATGTATCAGGCGTCTGTTTACCCTTATGTCCATCATGGACTTGTCGAGTCTGTGAGGCTTGGCCTGGTCCAGGATGATTGACCGTTGAATCTTGAGTGCAACTGCAGGCAGCTGAGATGGTCGATGATGAGGACCCCTGCTGGTCGTCTGCGGTCGGTGTCGACCAAAATGGCTGCGCCCATGGTTCGCACGTGGTCGATGGCGTTGAAAGTGGCGGCACTCGCAGGTCGCACGTGTCTTTTGTCATCTTCCTCAGGAATGGCGGCGCTCGTGAATCGCATGTGGTTGAAGACATCGACGAAGCTGGAGACGAAGAGACGGATCCTGGAGAGTCACACGCAGCACTGCTTGGCTTCGAAGGTGGTTTCGCTCGGCACACTTTAGCATAGTACCCTTTCTTCCCACACGCGGAGCAAAATACCGTTCTGGCCGGACATCGCTGATGCAGGTGCTTTGCCAATCCACAGAAATAGCACCGTGGGCCTCCTGGAGCTGCCGCCGCCATCAGGTCCGAGGTTGAAAGCACGATCGCGCAGTTCCTAGGAGCCGCTGGATAGAGTTGAGTCGGTGGCTGTACTTGCCACGATGTTCCCACGTGGTCGGTGGGGTAAGTTTCAAGACTTCTGGAGGCCGTTTCCATCGCATCAGCCAATTCCACCGTCTTAGATGGGTCCAAATTACCTTGCTCTCGCAGCCGCAGGCGAATATAGGATGAGCCGATTCCCGCCACGAACGCATCTCGGATCAGATCGTTAGTGTATTGAGTAGCCGACACTGGCTTGCAATTGCAGGCTCTGGCTAGCTGCTGAAGTTCGTGCAGGTTCTGTCCCGTCCTTTCGCCGGGCTGCCACCGTCGAGTGGCTAGTAGGTGCGGTTTGGCGGTTTATGGTACAGCTTCTTAAGTAGTTCGATGGCCTCTTTGTAGTCTTGTGAATCGCGGATTGCTGCATACACAGTGTCGCTTACCCTTGCGTGGAGGACCCACAATCTATCGGCGTCGCTTTGGACTGCTGTTGAGGCATCGATATAATCCTGGAAACACTTCAACCAATGGTCGAAAGTGTTCGACGCTCCAGGGGCACGCGGATCTAAGGTAAGCCGATCGGGTTTTAACATTTGCTCCATGGTTCTTTTTTTTTTCAAAACAAAAATTGTTGCTAATAAAATTGATGCGCGATTAATTCACTCGGGAGGCTGGATCATACCCGGGAAATAAAGGCTTTTATTAGCCACAAGAATAGAGCATACTGCTTAACAATACAATCCCAGATTAAAGGGTCACTAGGAAGTGCAGTGACCTTTATACCCCTATAGGAAGGCGGAGCCAACCGGAGTGTACCACAGAACAATACCAACAGGTGGAACACCCCAACCCTAACCCCAACAGTAACAAGAGTAACATATGTACAAGTACCCATAGTGATAACCATCTATGGTTCACCACAGTAATGACAGATGATAAGTATTCATTACATCCCTCAGCTGTACATATATATGATATATATCCCATTTATTGTCACTAATTAGCCCCGCTCCTCCTCTTGTCACCTTTTTACTATTTATATGTCTATGACATTTGTGATTCCCTTTTATGTCAGTTGCCAGTCTTTTCTCATAATCTCCCTGTTCTTCTCTTATTTGCTTTTTCAATTTCCCTCTGAATCTTCTACGTTCGATAAGGTCCCCCATGCAAGACTTCTCGAGAAAGTGAGAGGGCATGGGATCCAAGGGGCTGTTGCCTTGTGGATCCAGAACTGGCTTGCCTGCAGAAGGCAGAGAGTGGTTGTAGATGGGTCTTTTTCTGAATGGAGGTCGGTCACCAGTGGAGTGCCCCAGGGATCTGTTCTGGGACCCTTGCCGTTTGTCATTTTCATAAATGGCCTGGATGAGGAAGTGGAGGGATGGGTTGGTAAGTTTGCCGACGACACAAAGGTTGGTGGTGTTGTGGATAGTTTGGAGGGATGTCAGAAGCTGCAGCGTGACATAGATAGGATGCAAGACTGGGCGGAGAAGTGGCAGATGGACTTCAACCCGGATAAATGTGGAGTGGTACATTTTGGCAGGTCAAATGGGATGAAGGACTATAATATCAAGGGTAAGACTCTTAGCAGTGTAGAGGATCAGAAGGACCTTGGGGTCCAGGTCCAAAGGACTCTTAAATCGGCCTCGCAGGTAGAGGAGGTGGTTAAGAAGGCGTATGGTGTGCTGGCCTTCATCAATCGAGGGATTGAGTTTCGGAGTCGGGAGATAATGATGCAGCTTTATAAGACCCTCGTCAGACCCCACTGTGTTCAGGTCGCCTCATTACAGGAAGAATGTAGAAATTATTGAAAGGGTGCAGAGGAGATTTACAAGGATGTTGCCTGGATTGGGTGGCATGCCTTATGAGGATAGGTTGAGGGAGCTCTGTCTTTTCTCCTTGGGGAGACGAAGGATGAGAGGTGACCTGATAGAGGTGTACAAGATGTTGAGAGGTATAGATCGGGTGGATTCTCAGAGGCTTTTTCCCAGGGCTGAAATGGCTGCTACGAGAGGACACAGGTTTAAGGTGCTGGGGGGTAGGTACAGAGGAGATGTCAGGGGTAAGTTTTTCACTCAGAGGGTGGTGGGTGAGTGGAATCGGCTGCCGCCAATGGTGGTGGAGGCAAACTCGATAGGATCTTTTAAGAGACTTCTGGATGAGTACATGGGACTTAATAGGATTGAGGGTTATAGGTAAGCCTATATATAAGTCTAGATAGGTAGGGACATGACCGGCACAACTTGTGGGCCGAAGGGTTTGTTTGTGCTGTAATTTTTCTGTGTTCTATCTAGACTGGTTCTCAATTGTATTATCCACCTGACATCTATCATACCTCCAGTGGGCTACTCAGTGCTGCTCACAGCACGGCAGCCTCTGTGCTCTGCCACCTTATACATGAGACTATGCTTCAGGCTTTGAAGGAAGTGAAGCCACCTTGCTCAATCTTTCTGGCTTAAAGCTGAGAAGCATGTGGCAGTCATCCTTGTCATGGAGGTGCCAGTCGGAATATCCCCAGAGGCTCCTTCATTGTTGCTTGGGCAGCTGCGATCATGTGGCTCTGCTGCATTGATGGTCCCTCGGTCAGAGAGCTCAAGGAGGCCGAGGCAGATAAGGATGCCTCATACGAGATAGCACCCTCATCCTCCTCTGTGGCATACTCAGCTCTTGTCCAGTGGGCAGGAGGCCTGGCAAAGGACATCAGCTGGCACTCGGTGGCACCACTCCAAACATCTCTGGGCCGCTGACTGGTCCATGCTATGTAGCATCTGATGGCTCCCAGGAACATTAGTCACTTCGAGTGATGTCATATTTTGTTTTCCAAAAGTTTGGCGATGCTCTAAATGGAGGAGTTCATGTGCTCTGCATCCTGAGCCTTTGCAGCACGTATGAGCAGGGTGGATTCTCCAACCTCTGCTGAAGAGACCTCACTGTATCTGACATTTGGAAGCAAATCTAACGCTATGCGTAGTAGAGTCTGCTCTTCAGTGGCTCCTGAGGTCCTGCACCTGCTCCCAGCTGAAAAAAGCTCTGGCTGCCCTCTCCCCTCTGAGGGGAGCTGGCCACAACTCCCTCTGGCACCACCTCCTAATGCTGTGATCATCTGCCACCACATCTATACACGGGTGAGGATCCACTGGCGTGAGTATATCCGCACTGGTGGATGGTAAATTTGTAAGGCAAGGCTCTTCTTCATCTCCTTCTTGTTGCTTTGAGCCCGGAGAGGAAACCTTGGTTTCAACATCTGCAACTTGGGAAACACAAAAAGGGATGATGATAGCTGGCCTTGGAGAGTAGGAGCGACTGCAGTGGCTACCCAATGTTATTCAATGCACCACTCACAATCAGAGAATGAGGAGTTCACTGCATCCTTATGCCCGCTTTGCCCTCTGTGATCATCATGTCCACCAAAAGCTCCTGTTTCACCTTGACCAGCTGCCTCTTCTTTCATTATCTTTTTTTTTAACATTACAGCGCAGTACAGGCCCTTCGGCCCTCGATGTTGCACCGACCAGTGGTACCAATCTAAAGCCCCTCTAATCTACACTATTCCAATATCATCCATATGTTTATCCAATAACCACTTGAACGCTCTCAACGTTGGCGAGTCCACCACTGCTGCAGGCAGGGCATTCCACACCCTTACTACTCTCTGAGTAAAGAACCTACCTCTAACATCTGTCCTATATCTCTCACCCCTCAATTTAAATCTTCGTTATCTCCATTGCTCCCTGCTTTATTGGAGTGATGTGGTAAAAGAATGATGAACCTCCTCCCATCTGGATCCCCTGCTTGACATTGTGTGCCTATTTCTTCTGGCAGGACAAAAGAGAGTGAGACAAGGCACTTGCTGTGCTTTGTAGCCAATGCCACCTGCCTCCAGCCATTAGGAGCTGCACGTTCTAGTGATGGCAGTTCCTCAGCATTACTATGGCTGTGAGTCATTCAGAGTGGTCAGCCAGTGGCGCACCACACATCACTCTAATGTCCAAGGAAAGCATGAATCAGACGTGTTTCTCCTGGAAGGTTCAAATCCTAAGACTTGTCTGAAAGGTTGGGGGCTGCACTCATCTTGCCAGCATGTATGAGTCTGTTGATCCTTTTACTTAAGGCACTGAATTCAGATTCTTTTTCGCTTCTGTCACTGTTGGTGGTAGAAATCTGAACTCAGGCTTTTTTGGTTTCACCTGGTGGCCTTCCCCTGTCACCCTCTGAAGAGATGACTTCCCTCCTCTCCCTCATTGCCTGCAATATTAGATAAAGGTTGGTATTTGTTATGTATGATGGGCCATGGCCCTTTAAGAGAATGGGTCAGATGATCCGGGACTCAAGCTCCTCCCTGGGTTCAGTTTGCCTAGCCAGCCTTGTGCTGACTGTACTAGAAAACAGACGTGTTAATAAACAGTTCCAGTTGTATACTTCCACTGATCATGTGGCCTTTTATTAGTCTTTATATCAGACCTCAAACATCATAGTATTGATGAAGTGAAGGACAGGCCTGCCCCCCATTTCAGGCCTTTGTCTTTCCTGTGACATCTCACTTCCCTCTGATGATTTGAAAAGCTTTATATACTCGGTAAATTTCTCCCTAGTACCCTCAGTGCTTGTTGCTGTGGGGAGACAAAATCAGTTGCCCACTTTAAGTGACCCACTTCTGCCCCATGGGGTCCTAAGGGTTAAGGGTTGACCCTCATAAAAATAGCAAAATTAATGTGTTGCCCATTGCTGGTGGGTTCCTGATGTAAAAACCAATCAAGTTCCTGTTTCCCTCCTTTGTGGTAAAAATTCTGACCTGTATCTCTCATGGACCTCAATCATCTCCTTGCAAAATATCGATCTGACTGCCTCATAAATTTAGTGACTCTTCTAATTTAATTCCTCGTGAGTGGTGTGAAATTCACCCTTTTCCTTCGGAGATTGTATCTGCATCCCTTGTTGTGGAATGTGTAATGATATCAAATACAATAATCAGTTTCAATTTGACCCGAGCTGCCGGAAATTTGAATTCTTCATTGCGAGCTCTTTAAGTCTTCTCTTCAGTCGAGCCTCCCATCAGTTAGTTTAGGGGATTATAAAACCTCAAGGATCACCGTGGAGAGAAGAAAATATATGTGCCCTCTGGTGAAAAGCCCACTTTGTCACACCCAAGAATTAAAAAGTCACCAAGAAACAGCCGAGAGTATTTTTAAACACTATCAATGCGAGTTACACATTCCAATTTCGATTTGGAAAATCCAAATCACAAGGAACGAAACCCAAAGTTTAAATAAACCTTGACAATTGAACTTTAGTAACATTGCCAGCACATAAAATGACCTGTTCAATCTCAAGAGGAAAGTAAGTGTAACTAGCTCGCAATAATAGTGAGGAAAAGAAGTGAACTGCTACAGATATACGAACACAATATTTATTAAATTGTATTTCTTTATTTGTTTCCTGTAAGTGTAGAGGTTTATTGGGAGTTAGGTTTCACTTAATTTGTGGAGAATTTAGGGATAAAGCCATGACTTCCACAAATTTTGGCAGGGAACCATACAATATTTTAACTTCAAAATGATCTGAATTTTCCCATTTTGTATTTATTTTTATCGATTTGCATGCAGAGTCAGAATTCCCGGTAAAAGGATTGTCTAAATAATGTCTGTTGTTGGCTTGACCCAGGTTATTAATTTTGTCTTAAATATCTTCTAATATCAAAGTTAGTCCAAAGATGTGCAGGTTAGATTGACTGGCCATGCCAAAATTGACCCAAGCATCAGGGGTATTGGCAGGGTAAATATGTGGGGTTATGGGAATAGGGCCTGGGTGAGATTGTGGTCGGTGCAGGCTCAATAGGCCAAATGGCCTCCTTCTGCACTGTAGGGATTCTATGATTCTATTCTAAGATTCTATCATGGTCTGACCATTCATTATCAACAACCACAATGAATACATAAGGTAGTGAGATAAATGTAAAGTTAATTAATTAGATAGGCTCAGTTTTGTTTGAGAACAATCTGATGAATCCTTTCATTTTCTCACTTAGCCAGTGGCATACCTTCCTTAATATCGGGTGAAATCCATCTATCTGACCCGACTGTCACAAATCTCATCAGATAATAGAACTAGGTAAACTCAACCCTTAAGTAGGGATGAGAGTTATGTCAAATGCCAAACCAAATGAAACAACCAATATTTAAGTATTTAAAAGTAGTTGAATTTAGATAAAGCCAGCTATTTATAATTACCTTTAAAAAATTGACGCCAATGTACAATGTATAAAGAAAATGAGGCAAAAAATTTATAGCTTTTCCAGCACTGCCACATTAAGTTTAGGAGGTGTGTGATTAAACAGTTAGGAACTCAATGTCCCAGGCCATTCTGTCCCGATTTTAGCCTACTGTTCTGATTGGGTTTCAACTTTGATTGGATGTATTCCTGGAGGTTTTAACTTATGATGTGGAGATGTCGGCGTTGGACTGGGGTAAGCACAGTAAGAAGTCTCACAACACCAGGTTAAAGTCCAACAGGTTTATTTGGCAACACAAGCTTTCGAAGTCTCGCTTCTTCATCAGTGAGTGAGGACTTGTGTTCACAAACAGGGCATATACAGACACAAACTCAATTTCCAAGATAATGGTTGGAATGCGAGTCTTTACAGGTAATCAAGTCTTAAAGGTACAGACAATGTGAGTGGAGAGAGGGCCAAGCACAAGTTAAAGAGGTGTGTATTGTCTCCAGCCAGGACAGTTAGTTAGATTTTGCAAGCCCAGGCAAGTCGTGGGGGTTACAGATAGTGTGACATGACCCCAAGATCCTGGTTGAGTCCGTCCTCGTGTACGGAATTTGGCTATCAGTTTCTGTTCAGCGATTCTGCATTGTGTGTCGTGAAGGCCGCCTTGGAGAACGCTTACCCGAAGATCAGAGGCTGAATGCCCTTGACTGCTGAAGTGTTCCCCGACTGGAAGGGAACCCTCCTGCCTGGTGATTGTCGAGCGGTGTTCATTCACCAGTTGTCATAGCGTCTGCATGGTCTCCCCAATGTACCATGCCTCAGGACATCCTTTCCTGCAGCGTATCAGTGTAACAGACCATTGTCCGCAGCAAACTACCCAGCCTTCAGGAGAACAGTGACCACGATACCACCATGAGAACACCATCCACCAGGTACACGGTACATACTCTTGCGGCTCGGCCAATGTTGTCTACCTGATACGCTGCAGGAAAGGATGTCCCGAGACATGGTACATTGTGGAAACCATGCAGATGCTACGACAATGGATGAATGAACACCGTTTGACAATCACCCGACAGGAGGGTTCCCTTCCAGTCGCGGAACACTTCAGCAGTCACGAGCATTCAGCCTCTGATCTTCGGGTAAGCGTTCCCCAAGGCGGCCTTCACGACACACGACAACGCAGAATCGCTGAGTAGAAACTGATAGCCAAGTTCCGCACACATGAGGACGGCCTCAACTGGGATCTTGGGTTCATGCCGTACTATCTGTAACGCCCACAACTTGCCTGGGCTTGCAAAATCTCACGAACTGTCCTGGCTGGAGACAATACACACATCTTTAACTTGTGTTTGGCCCTCTCTCCACTCACATTGTCGGTACCTTTAAGACTTGATTACCTGTATAGACTCACATTCCAACCATTATCTTGTAAATTGAGTTTGTGTCTGTATATGCCCTGTTTGTGAACACAAGTCCTCACTCACCTGATGAAGGAGCTCCTAAAGCTTGTGCTGCCAAAGAAACCTGTTGGACTTTAACCTAGTGTTATGAGACTTCTTACCCCGGCTTTAACTTATGACATCCCACCATCAACTATAATGCCTCATTAGCCTTTTTGCCCAATCTGTAAAATATCCATAATGGATCGGTAATAAATCATAAAGGAATATCATCAAAGAATGTGAAAAACATTTTTGCTAATGTTGCAATAGTTTTTCTCCTAAATTGGTTGCAACATGCCCAAGAAATTGATCTTTAATTTCTGGAAGCTTGCAATGATGCACACTCACAGACTTCTTTAGGAACACAAAGGTATTTGTTAATAAGGAAATACTGTACTGTACGGAGGCCAGCAGCCCCCTAGCTGCTCTGGAGCAGACCACCTACTACCCCAGTCTCTACATTTCTTCGACCCGTCTTCAGACTGTCTTCTGCCTGAGAGTGGACTCCACCCCCTGGGGTGATTAGCCACTCTCAGTCCCAAATAGTTCCCCAAGCCAGGTGATCCTCTTCTGCTGCATTGCCCTTAAGGGATGCTGTCCATTCATCTGCACTGAAGATGCTCAGGCCCTCTACCCGCAAGCAGCATGACTGGTTCGATGAGAATGATGAGGAAATACAGGCTCTACTTGTTGAAAAGCACCGTCTTCATCATGCCTGTCAGAACGACCCATCATCAGCTGCCAAGAAAGACGCCTTTACCAGTGCTTGCAGGACAGTCCAGAATAAACTGCGTAAAATGCAGGATGCCTGGCTGAGCTCCAAGGCAGATGAAATACAGGGATACGCTGACATAAACGACTTGAAACGGTTCTATGAAGCCCTCAACACTCTCTACGGACCTCAATCTTTCATGAGTTCCCCCCTCCTGAGTACAGGTGGTACAACTCTCATTACAGAGAGGGCTCAGATCCTGCAGAGATGGGCTGAACACTTTGAAGCCATCCTCAACCAACCGTCATCTATTAACGATGAGGCGATAGATAGGATTCCCCAGGTCGATATCAACAGCGCCATGGATGACCCACCAGTAGTAGCCGAAGTCACGAAAGCTGTTAGTCAGCTATCTAGTGGCAAAGCCCCAGGGACAGACGTCATACCCGCAGAGATCTACAAAGCTGCTGGTCCTGTACTTGTCGAGAAGCTCACCGAGTTGTTCCAGTCCTTTTGGAAGCAAAGATCCATTTCTCAGGAACTTAACGATGCTTCCATCGTACACCTCTACAAGAGGAAGGGCAATCGGCAAGTATGCGACAACCATCAAGGAATCTCGCTGCTCTCCATCGCAGGAAAAACCCTCGCAAGAGTCCTGCTAAATCGTCTGGTCACTCATCTGGAGCTAGGCCTGCTTCCAGAGTCACAGTGTGGCTTCCGAAAAGGTCGCGGGACTATTGACATGATTTTTGCCGTGCGCCAACTTCAGGAGAAGTGTCAGGAGCAGAATCGCGAGCTCTATACAATCTTTGTTGACCTCGCGAAAGCCTTCGACACTGTCAGCCGACAAGGCCTGTGGAGCATCATGTCAAAGTTCGGCTGCCCTCCCAAATTCATTCAGATGGTATGCCAGTTCCATGATGGAATGATGGCCAGAGTACTGGACGGCGGAGAATCCTCTGAGGCATTCCCAGTCACCAATGGTGTCAAACAGGGCTGTGTGCTCGCACCCACACTGTTCAGCATGATGTTTCCTGCCATGCTGAATGCTGCCTTCCAGGACAGTGTTGCTGGAATCAGCCTTAAGTACAGAGTGGATGGGAAGCTCTTCAACCTGAGGAGACTTCAAGCTATTACCAAAGTGAAGGAGGCTGTTCTGAGAGACTTCCTCTTTGCCGATGACTGCGCTCTGTATACTGGCTCAGAGTAAGAAGTCTCACAACACCAGGTTAAAGTCCAACAGGTTTATTTGGTAGCAAATACCATAAGCTTTCGGAGCGCTGCTCCCTTCGCTCCGAAAGCTTATGGTATTTGCTACCAAATAAACCTGTTGGACTTTAACCTGGTGTTGTGAGACTTCTTACTGTGTTCACCCCAGTCCAACACTGGCATCTCCACATACTGGCTCAGAGCCAGAGATGCAAGTCGGTATGGACAAATTTTCCACGGCTTGGACTCACCATCAACATTAAAAAGACCGAAGTCATGCACCAGCCTGCTCCTCATGCACCGTACACAGAACCCATAATCACAATCAAAGGGCAGAAACTACAGGCAGTGGACCAGTTCACTTATCTTGGCAGCACCCTCTCCCGAGCAGCGACTATTGATACAGAAGTTAACTGCAGAATAGCAAAGGCAAGTTCTGCTTTCGGTAGACTGCATTCCACTGTATGGGAACGTCGAGGAATCAGCCCAGCAACAAAACTGAAGGTCTACAGCACCGTGGTACTCACTACCCTCCTGTATGTCTGTGAAACGTGGACTGTATATCGAAGGCATGCAAGACAGCTCAATCATTTCCACATGACTTGTCTTCGCAGAATATTACGTATCAGATGGCAAGACAAAGTACCAGACACTGAAGTTCTCTCTAGAGCAAGTCTACCATCAGTCCACACACTGCTGATGAGAGCACAAACCCGGTGAGCAGGTCATGTCATCCATATGCCGGACGAGCGCATACCCAAGCAATTCCTTTTTGGGGAACTCTCTGCTGGAAGATGCTCGCATGGAGGGCAGAAGAAACATTACAAAGACACACTCAAGGCCTCCCTGAAGTCGCTTGACATAGACACGACCACCTGGGAAACGCTGGCACAAAACCGCCCTACCTGGCGCTGCCTCATCCACAAGGGCTGTCAAGCTTATGAAGCAAGGTGCAATGCAGAAGCACAACTTAAGCGCGAGTTGCGCAAGTCCAGAGCCACCAGTGCAACAACTACAGCGCCTACATAAGTTTGCCCAATATGTGCCAGGACATTCCGTGCCCAAATTGACCTGATCAGTCATCTTCGGACACACCGCATCCAGCCTCATAATGACTAATGGTGTCGAGGTCCTCATCGACAATGATGGACGAACAACAACAACATTGCCCTTAAAGGGACAATCA
The DNA here is from genome assembly GCF_964213995.1 of Mustelus asterias. Classification (NCBI taxonomy): domain Eukaryota; kingdom Metazoa; phylum Chordata; class Chondrichthyes; order Carcharhiniformes; family Triakidae; genus Mustelus; species Mustelus asterias. The sequence goes on along the minus strand of NC_135807.1, from coordinate 64,904,209 downwards.
CCACAATCACTACATCCCTCCCTCTTTAAATCCTTTATTAAACTTCACTAACCAAGTTACTGAAGCCCAAGTTCTAACTTAACATTATACACATGAGTTGGACAATTAGAAATCGAGTCTTTAAGGGGTTTTCTGCTTCTTGTGGAAAGTTGTAATTGTGTAGCCTGAGACGCTTCCACCGGATTGACATTAACAGTGTCAGGGACTTGCCCAGCAGCGACAGTCGCAAGAATTTAAAAAGGCCAGAAAGTTAGAAATCTGCCTAGTAACAGTATTAGCCAGCGTTTCCAGGGGAATGCAAGCATCTAAAAGTGACTAGGGCATCCCAAAGGCTTGAGAGGATCTAAAGATGATCAAGTATGAATTTCTCTAGTAATAGAAACAAATTACTTAGATGAGTGCAATAGAAATGTTAAGTTCCCCAAGCCAAAACAATTTACCTAAATGTTTGGCTGATTCAGGGCTATAGAAATGATAAGCTCCACAAATGGAAAAAAAATGAGACATGTAGACAGCTATTGAAATATTGAAATGACAAAAGAGGAAACAGTACAACTGTTAGATCCTCAGAAGCAGTCAGAGGCCAGTCCGCACATCACAGCCAGAAGCCAATCCGCAACTCACAGCTAGGAGGCTAGGACCCAATTTAGAGCCAAGGGGTCCTGTAACATCTTTTACTTCTCGTCTCAGAGCAAGGCATTTTCCTTCTTAACTTCATTTTATAAAGTTATTTTGCAACTTTTTCCAAGTTTGCTGTCAGTCATTTCATCTTGTTTTTTTAATGTCTTCTCTTGAACGTTAATACTTTTTGTTGATTCCTCTTTATGTTCAGTTGTTTCTAGTTTCTTTTGAAGTCTTTAATTTCTGTGTTTCTTCTGAGGTGAATCCATTATGTTCTTACTGGACACGTACATTTCACAAATGGAACCTTCATTTCTACTTGTCTTAACTTCAGCCTAGTCCTTTTCGACTTCACTGTTGGTTGGGTCTGCCAGCGATGAATTGTTGACTGGTTTCTATTCAGTAATTCTTTTGCGGCCCTTCATTTAATCATTCATTATCATTCATTGCACTCCTGGGACTTTCATCATTTCCCTCATTTTGGGGTTTTTCACTGCCCTCCTCGGATCTTCCAGTGCCTTCCTTCCAGGGTCTTTCAATGCTCACTAATTTGCTTTGTCGAGACTTTCAATGTGGCCAAAGAATTCAAAGCCATGACAATTTCCTGTGGTACTGAAACAGCTGTAACACTTTCCTGTAAAGATAATCAGCTAATTGCTTTTGCATTCGCTATGTGTGTTCCAGGTAAGTGTTTGAATGTATATTCGCAGGGGGACAGAATTAATACCCAACATTTAAATCTTGATGCGATTGGCGGAATAGCCTTGTGAAGCCTGACTGGACCTCCTAGGCTCAAACACCCTGCTTTTGATTTGGTTTGCTTTGATTTATTGTTGTCACATATATTAGTATACAGCGAAAAGTATTGTTTCTTGCGCGCTATACAGACAAAGCATACTGTTCATGGAGAAGGAAAGGAAAGAGTGCAGAATGTAGTGTTACAGTCATAGTTAGGGTGTAGAGAAAGATCAACTTTGTGTGAGGTAGGTCCATTCAAAAGTCAGATGGCAGCAGGGAAGAAGCTGTTCTTGAATCGGTTGATACGTGACCTCAGAATTTTGTATCTTTTTCCCGATGGAAGAAGGTGGAAGAGAGTATGTCCGGGGTACATGGGGTTCTTAATAATGCTGGCTGCTTTGCCGAGGCAGCATATAATATAGCCAGAGTCAATGGATGGGAGGCTGGTTTGCTTGATTCACGACCCTTTGTAGTTTCTTGCGTCCTTGGGCAGAGCAGGAGCCATACCAAGCTGTGATACAACCAGAAAGAATGCTTTCTATGGTGCATCTGTAAAAGCTGGTGAGAGTCGTAGCTGACATGCCAAATTTTCTTAGTCTTCTGAGAAAGTAGAGGCGTTGGTGAGCTTTCTTAACTATAGTGTTGGCATGTGGGGGACCAGGACAGCTTGTTGGTGATCTGGACACCTAAAAACATGAAGCTCTCAACCATTTGTATTTCATCCCCATTGATGTAGACAGGGGCATGTTCTCCACTACGCTTCTTGAAGTCGATGACTATCCTTTATTTTGTTGACATTGAGGGAGAGATTATTGTCGTAGCACCAGTTCACCAGATTCTCTATCTTATTCTCAGTACTCTGTCTCATTATTGTTTAAGATCCGACCCACTATGGTGCTGTCATCAGCAAACATGAAAATCGAGTTGGAGGGGAATTTGGCCACACAGTCAGAGGTGGATAAGGAGTATAGTAGTGGGCTGAGGACACTGGTGTTGAGGATGATCGTTGAGAAGGTGTTGTTGCCTATCCTTACTGATTGTGGTCTTACTTTGGGCTTGGAACATCATACTCATTTCTCTTTTAAGATGAGGGCCCATATATCTGTCGGGGTTTGATCAGGTGAGGCAGCTCCCACGTGTTTCCATGTTCCCAGTTCAGCAGGTTATCGGTGGACCAGTGTAGGCGAGCAAGAGAGGTTGTACTGACTTGCTAACTGGCACAAATTGAACCCATGTGTTGTTTTAGGTTTGAGCAATGTGCTGGATCCCTGAAATAATTTATTTCTTGCTTTATCGTCCAACCACTTAACAGAGCAACCAGGCTATGCGATAATTTATGAACCTGTTAAATCAGGCAGGTATCTGGGAAATTTCCCACTAGTACAAAGCAGATGAATGCCGCCTGTGCTTGAATCTTCTGATGAACTCAGGACAGAAGGTTACTAGCAGGTGCAATCTGGCATATATGTTTATATCTTGCGTCTGCACATTTAAACTGAAACCAAAATATTACTTCTTGTGTGGCTGAGTCCTGACTGATTGAGCTGACTATTGATCCTCAATAGTCAATGGCAAGGAGAACGAGTACAAAAGCAAAATACTGCGGATGCTGGAATCTGAAAGAAAAACAGAAAATGCTGGAAAATCTCTGCAGGTCTGACAACATCTGTGGAGAGAGAATAGAGCCAATGTTTCGAGTCTGGATGACCCTTCACCAGAGCGGAGAGCAAGTAACCGACTTTATGAAGGCTATTAGCTTTGTGATAATCTAATAAAAAGATGCATTTGTAGTGTATGCAAACAGTCACACTTCTTAGTTTTTTGGTTTAGCTCAGGCAATGTGCATGCCAGGAATTGCAGCCATTGTTTCTTGTGAACTGCAGATTTCAAATTTAGATTTTGATTTTTCAAGTTCAGATTTTGATTTCTGACAATCCAAGATGCAGAGCTTTCAATTGGCAGGGGTCGATTCTCTGACCTCGCCGTGCCTGGTGCAGATCGCACTGATCCTGGAGAACAGCATGTCGGCCTAAAAATCAGTTTCGCACCCGGCACCAATAGTTTGTGATACTCCTGGCCCCTTTCTACTGGGGCGAACCAGATCATGCCCAGAAAGGGCGCGAGGCCGATTTCCATGAGATTGACTGGATTTCAATCTCATTAGTGAGTTCGGCACGCGATTGTCCCACCTCCCGGAATGTTCCCACCTCTCCGGCAGGACGTCACATGGGTACAAATCACTACTGGTCCCTTCAAGTGTGGTTCAGGTGCAACTGTTGCGAGGGTGAGCGAGGAGGTGAGTACTGCTGAGAACCAACCTCCAGACTGAAAGAGGGCGGGTCAGCCGCTACTTTGGTGTGCGGTGGGATGGGGGGGCCCCATGGGTGCAGAGCACTGGGGAGATTCGGGCTGGAGTCCTCAGGTCAGGGTTACCGCAGGTTGAGGCTCCTGTGGCGAGCATTTCCCTGCCTGCCGAAAGACCCCCGAGGGCTTTCATATGGGGTTGAGTTCAAATCCCACTCATGTCACACAATTAACTCTGCCACCTGTCTGCTGGACCAACTGTGTGTTTTATTGCTGACATTCCATCCTATATCTCACTAACAGTAACAAGCACCCGGTCTGACAGCTGTCACACCAATCAAGGAAGCTTGGTGGGTGTTATCACAGCTCCTCACACTGCAAGGACTCTGCAGTGCTCCCTACACAGGAGGGCACCATCACAGGGAAGATAGGAAGGCACTCCCCCACCATCTGTCTGAACTGTACGCCATGTCTGGAGGCTAGTTTGCACCACGTCCAGGTGGGTGCACACAGGTTTATACTGCAAGGGTTCCACATTGAGAACCTTCCCACAGCCACCCTTATGCTCTACGTCGATGCCAGAGCGCTGAGTTCAGTTTGCCTCACGTTGTCACCAATGGCCTGTGGTATCAGGGGTCTGTATCTGGGAAGGGGGGCAACAATTCGGAGGGGCAGCTTTGTACCGCACACCAGCGACAATGCTACTGCACTGCAGGTGTGAAGGGAAGGTACAGCCGTGTGGAATGCCACCGACAACCATGCAGGGGCATGGGCAGTTCCCATGACACTGGGGCAATGATGTGATAATGGTCGGCAGCCAATTGAGGTGGCACAAAGCACCAAGGATGGTGCCATGCTGCCAGTGTCCCGATTCATGGGGACACGGGGTGCTAGGAGGGATTGAGGAGCCCGGGATGGATAACCTTATGGACTGTCTCTCCCTCTCTCCTGTTCTTCCTCCAGAGGAACCATGAATGTTGGGATTGAGTCAGTAGAGCTAGCCGCAATCCTCGTTGCTGCTGTGGCAACTGCCGGACGTCGCCACCTACAGCAAGGCCAACCCAGGCTGGAGGCCGCACCAGGACAGCATTGAGTGGTTGGTCAGGATCAGGACCCGGCCACCCCTCGGCTCGAGGAGGGAGCCAGGAAACAGTGGAGGTGGAGACTCCAGCTGTACAGGACTCACATGTCCTACATTGAGCTGGTGGAGGCCATTTGCCGTTGGAGACTCCGCCTGAACAAGAAGACAGTGTGACACCTGTGTCACATCCTCATGGACCTGGAATCCAGTGAAGGGGGAGGACAACTGCTACTGGTGGCAGTGAAGGTTATGGCAGCCCTGAACTTCTACACTACCAGATCATTCCTAGGCTTGAGTTATCAGCCCACTGGTGCACTCATGAAGTCACCAATGCCTTGTATGCCCAGACAGCAATTACATCCATTTTGACCCGGGCCAGGCCCATCAAGATGCCGGGCTGCAGGCTTCGCTGTCATGGCTAGTATGCCAAATGTACAGGGGGCTATAGTCCTGTGGAATCAGGGTGTGCCCTTTGTCAATCACAAGGGGTTCCATTCCCTGAATGTCCAACTCGTGTGTGACTTCTGCTCAACATCATGTACGTGTGTACACGCTACCCGGGGAGTGTGCATGACAGCTACATCTTGGGGCACTTGGATATCCCTGGGATCTTTGAGGAGCACTGCAGGCTGCCCGCGGGGAATGAACCAGAGGATTAGCAACCGATGCGTTGCATGATAGGTGGGGGAACTGTTGGCAAAAGTTCAGAAGGGGAGCATGAGCCCTCACTTGGAGGGATGTGGGTTGCTTCAGAATAGGCAGCATAGATTTAGCAGGGGGAGATCATGCCTGACGAATTCCAAAGCCGGTTTCAAAGAAGCTGTTTCCAGCAGCTTGGCATCTGGCTGGGGGCCAGCTGTTTCCCTGGATCCAGCAGACCTCTGCCTGCCTGATCCCCTCAGATGTTCCCGATTCCACCTGATGTGCATCAATAACTATGTGGTGCTCACCAGAAAGTGACTCTGAAGCCTGTCTGCTAATTCCGCCCACCGAGGTGTGTGTCTCTGCACTGGGGGATTGTGCGTATTATGCCTGTGACGCCTGGTCGATGGTTTCCTTGGAGCTTTCCTCCAAGGTGATGGCAGGGATCGCGGTGGTGGTGGTAGGGGGGGGGGGGGGGGGGGGGGGTGTGAAGGCCCAGCCTCATTACGTGTTGCTCCTGCAAGGCATGAAACATGGTTCAGTGCAAGAAAAGGACAAGTAAGTGGGCAGCTTACTTGAGGAAGGTCATACTGATGAAGGTTTTGTGGATCCTCACTACTGTGGCACACGCTGACCTCGCAGTCACTCGCAGCCTGTCCGAGTGCCTCCCCTGAGAGCTCTGTTATGCGCCCCTCAAATGGGGTCAGGAGATTTAACTCAGGAATTCCCCAGCCTATCTTCTCCCGCTCCCTTCTATTATGGGCCATCTTCTCCTGCAGAGACAAAAGGGGATGATTGAAAGTTTGATGGCTATCGGCCCCATGCCTTGCCAGGCCGGGGTGAGACGAGGAGGGAGCCAGAGAATTTTGAGGAAGATGCTATTGGGGTCGGGTGCTGGACGGCCGTGGGGTGTCAGGGAGTGGATTGATGTGGACATTCCGGGTATGACAGATGGGACTGCTGCCAGGACAAGACGGATGGGCAATTGCCCTTGCAATCCGAATGAGACCGTTGATCTTCTTCCAATATTGACTGCCATGGCCAGTGCATCACAGGCCACATTCGAGTCCAAGCTCCGAGGTCGTCTGCCCTCCCGGGGGCACAGGATGGTCTGCCTCTCCTCCATGGCATCCAACAGCTGTCCTAGGTCTCCCTCAGTGAAGCATGGTGTTGGTCTTTGCACTGTCATCCTGCTGGCGTGGCCGGCTGTGAGTGCAGTGGGAGTGTTTAAATGCAGCTCCCCCTAGTTAACGGCTCACAGCTAAGGCCAGTTTGGGCAAGTCATGCACCTGGGGGCTTCATAACAGCGTGGTTCACGTGGAGGCTCGTTCAGTGTGCTAAGTGTGGGAGGATTGCAGTGTGGAATGGGCCGAAAAGACCGTAGCAGATCACTCCTGTTTTCTCACCGTTATGAACTTTGAATTTTGGGAAAATTCCGCTCCAATTTCAAATTTTCTTCAAGTTCAAAACCCCCAAAAAGAGGGTCATAGCTATGAGCCAAAATTTGCATTATGAAGTCAGATACCTTAAGATCTCCCATACAATGAAGAATAGACTATCTCTCTTTTACATTGATTTAATGTAATCTCTAGAAATTGTTATATATGTTTTTCATTAATGGCAAAATGAACTGTCCCTCATGTTATAACATGTATTTGGTTGGATATCTGTCTTTGAAATCTTTCTTTACACCAGCAATTATATTAAGTTTGAATTCAGCTTTCAATTAATTTAGTAAATTTATAACGCATCAGTTCCAGGTTTCTACTGTAATTGTTTCCATGAGATTACCTCATTTAATCAGTATTTCAGTGCTGGCAAGATATGTATTCGGCCCTGCGGAAATCAGAATGTAAGGTTCATTATCAAAAATAGAAAAGCATTGATACAATTTGAACTGCAGCTAGTAAGCCAGGTCAGACTGGAATTTTAAAACTCAGACATTGTTAACATTAAGTAATGAACAAATAAGGAAATCTTATGGAAACATTGACAGCTATGATATAAAAGTTAGGAGAACCCGAGATATATAGTCAATATATTTCAATCATAACATGGACTAATATGAAGCAGACTGTCTAACTTGTTTTAGGCTGTATGAGCAAAACAATGATCAGAATTTTACCATCCCACCTGCCACAGGAACTGCAGCGGGCGAGGGGTGGACCATTTAAAGGTCTGATGACCTCGAGCGGGATTTTACGGTTTCGGGACGAGCGAGGCTGTAAAATCCCACCCAATGTCCGCGATTCTCTGACCTCGCCCATGGCTGGGATTCTCCAGTCCCGTTGCTGTGAATGGAGATTTGGCTGAGTGCCAAGTTCTCCGTTCTTGCTGGCAGCAGAGAATTCCGGCCAATATTTTTTTGAGTCATGATAAATTTTCCTAGGGTTTCTCCCAATGCCCCACCTGTTTAAAAAATGACTTCACTCAAAAAAAACATCAGATGCTGGAAATCCACAAGCAAAGTGGAAAATACTAGAACTCTAGCAAGTCATCCAGTATCACAATTACATAATTAAATCATACCTTCATGCTTATGCCAGGTGTAATAACTCGAAGCAACTCGATTTTGCAAAGATTAACTCAAAGAGTTTATTAACAATGAGAATTATGTGTATGAAGGATTCAATAGCATGACGAATAAGATCCCTCCTAACAACACCCCAACTGCAAGTGAAGTCCTCCAGCCCCGGGATTGTGCTCCTTCGCTCCGATAGGCTTAGGTTCACATGCTCGTACTCCACTGGCTTCAGTCCAATCATGTTGCCCACAAAGGATAGCGTGTTAAAGGGGCCACACTCCTTCCCTCCTAACTTCTTGGACGATCGATGAAAAAACAAAAAGGAAAACAGTTAATACATAGGTAAAGAAACAACAATCTTACAAAAGGGACATTTGGGTAAAACAGTTCATAACACCAGCCAGTCCAGAGACTTCCGGACCCTAACGGATCGCTGCAGCGCCGTCAGGGGTTCATCAGCAGCCAACAACACAGGATTCAATGATGAGTTGGATGCTTCAGCCACCTCTGGAGCTAAGTCCTTGCCGGCTCCTTCTTCTGCCTCAACGACCGAAACCAAAGGCAGTCTTGGTCCCACCAGGGACAAGGAACTGTCTTGTTCAGAGGCTGCTACATATGAACTTGAAGCAGGGCTCACTTGCTCACCTCCTGGAGTTGGCTCCGCTCTCTTGCATAAGTGGTTAACATGCTTCTTTACTCAATGGTCCAGTGCCTACACCACATAAGAGACTGGCCCTGTCTTCTTCACAACTCTGTCTGGCACCCAGGCAGGTCCGCCACCAAGTTTCTGTGCCAACACGAGGTCATCTATTTCAAACGATCTATCACCTTTTTGTGAGTTATGATGCTCTTTCTGGGAGGCTTGCCTAGCCTCCACCATTCCTGATGAATTTGGGAATGCCAAGGCAAAACAGTTACACAGGCGCCAACTCATTAGCAACTCTAGGACAACAAAAAACTTGCCAATCGCAATAGTCTTTGAGCCTACTTCCTTAATGAAGTCTTGAATGTCTGCATGGCATGCTCCACCAACCCATTTGAGGCAGCAAGGTAAGGGGCTGCCCTAGCATGGTGAATGCTATTGCACTTAAAGAAAAGTCTGAAATTCATCTGCTGTGAATGATGTTCTGTTGTCTGATACCAATACTTCGGGAAGAGTGTGGATTCTCAATAGTGTCTGTGGCTGTGGTGGATCTCATGAGCTGACTGTCCAGCTACTTGGAATGGGCATCTATTACAATCAGGAACATGTGCCCCAAAAAGTCCAGTTAAAGCTACATGAAGCTGCGGCTAATGACAGCTTGGCCATTCCCAAGGGTGCATGATCGCTGACGAAGGTAATTTTTGCTGAGTCTGACAACTCTCACACTGCCCAATCATTTGTTCAATATCTTTATCAATGCCAGGCCACCAGACATAACTTCTTCAAAGAACAAAGAACAGTACAGCACAGGAAACAGGCCCTTCGGCCCTCCAAGCCTGTGCCGCTCCTTGGTCCAATTAGACCATTTGTTTGTATCCCTCCATTCCCAGACTGCTCACGTGACTATCCAGGTAAGTCTTAAACGATGCCAGCGTGTCTGCCTCCACCACCCTACTTGGCAGCGCATTCCAGGCCCCCACCACTCTCTGTGTAAAAAACGTCCCTCTGATATCTGAGTCACACCTCGTCCCTCTCACCTTGAGCCCGTGACCCCTCGTGATCGTCACCTCCGACCTGGGAAAAAGCTTCCCACTGTTCACCCTATCTATACCCTTCATAATTTTGTACACCTCTATTAGGTCTCCCCTCATTCTCCGTCTTTCCAGGGCGAACAAGCCCAGTTTACCCAATCTCTCCTCATAGCTAAGACCTTCCATACCAGGCAACATCCTGGTAAACCTTCTCTGCACTCTCTCTAAAGCCTCCATGTCCTTCTGGTAGTGCGGCAACCAGAACTGGACGCAGTATTCCAAATGTGGCCTAACCAGCGTTCTATACAGCTGCAACATCAGACTCCAGCTTTTATACTCTATACCCCGTCCTATAAAGGCAAACATTCCATATGCCTTCTTCACCACCTTCTCCACCTGTGCTGCCACCTTCAAGAATTTGTGGACTTGCACACCTAGGTCCCTCTGTGTTTCTTGATGGCTCTGCTATTTATTGTATCACTCCCCCCTACATTAGTTCTTCCAAAATGCATCACTTCGCATTTATCCGGATTAAATTCCGGATAAATGGCGAATGTTTTCATTCTGCTCTGGTCAGGATGGGCATCATGTAACTCATGGAGATGGGCTGTCACCCCAAGAACAAAACAATTACCGCCCCCCCCAACCACTCCCCCCCCCAACAATAGTAGTCCACCTTTGCAGGTTATCTTATCCCTAGTACAGCTTCATTTATTCTGCCTTGTCAAAGTGCCATCCTGTCAGTACTATTTTCTTGATCTTTGCTAACACTGGGTCCCTATCTGTCCATGATTTAATGTAGGCTGTTGAAACAGGCAGGGTGTCCAAAAAATGCAGAGACAATACTATCTCCTGCAGAGCAGGTATGGTCTGTAGTAGGGGAACGGTTTACAATCTGATACAATAGTGAAATGCTGACCAATTGGTGAAATGTTTTCACCACGTGGATAACTGCTAAGCTTTCTTTGTTGATTGGTTAATACTTTTTCTCAGCGTCTGACAAAATCCTTGAAGCAGATGCAATTGGCCTCTCTGCCCCGTCAGGCACTCTATGTGATAGGACCGTTCTAACTCCTTGTAGCATGGTATCACATGTAAATATTAATGGCTTGCTCGGGTCAAAGTGCACAAACAATGATGATGACTGTAGAGCTTGTTTATTTCTTGCAAAAGCTTCTTTTTGTATGTCTCCTCGCTTCTAAAAGGGCCAGAATTGTTGATATGTTTGGCAGAAATCTTCCATAATAATTGACCATTCCTAGGAAAGACTTCAGTTCTGTCGCATTCCTCGACTCTGGCACTTCTTTAATTGCTTTCATCTTATCTTCAAGGGATGCAACCTGTGATAAGGACATTGTCCAAGTATACCATCACCTTGGGGATTCACTGTAACAGGCTTTCCACAGTGCGTGGAAGAATGGCACAGGCCGATGAGACACTGAATGGCTGTCTGGTGTACTGATATAACCTTTGTGGGTATTTATTGTAACTAACTGTCTGGAGTCCTCCTCCAATTCCAGTTGCTGATAAGCATGGCTTAGGTCTAGTTTAGTGTACTTGAGGCCCCCTGCTAACTTAGCATAGAGGTCCTCTATTCTGGGCCCTTTGTTCACTGTCAGTTTATAGTCCCCACAGACCCTCCCAGTACGGTCCAGTTTCAGGATAGGGATTTTGGGCGTGGCCCATTCTGAAAATTGTACAGGCTTAATGATGCACAGGTCTTCTGGTCTTTCCAGTTCAACCTTCACTTTCTGATGCAATGCATATGGTATGGGGCAAGCTTGGAAAAACCTAGGCATAGCCTCAGGGTTCAAGTAAATTTTAGCTTTAACCCCTTTTATTCAACCAAGTTCCCTTTGAATATTTCTTGATATGTACACAGGAGTTGCTGAAATCCTCCATCCTGGACCCTAAAGATCTCTAGTCAGTCCAGTTTTATTTGTTTTAACCAGTCCCATCCCATGAGACTGGGCCTCTGACCTTCAATCACCATATTGGGCAGCTGAGCAGGCTGGTATCTGTATGATACCGGTACAGAGGCTGTTCCTAATATTCTTAATGTTTCTCCAGTATACCACAAGATCATAAGATATTGGAGCAGAATTATCGGCCATTTGGCCCATCGAGTCTGCTCCGCCATTCGATTATGGCTGATATGTTTCTTAACCCCATTCTCCCGCCTTTTCCCCGTAACCTATAAGACCATAAGATACAGGAGCAAGGTTGCCAAGGTAGCCTTAGAATGACTGAGGCTTAAGGGCTGTAGTCCATTCTGGAAGTGCTTGTATGTCTTTTCCCCGATGATAGCTTGCAGAAGTCCCTTCTTTGTACAATTAAAGCAGATGTAATTTTTGCATCAGTGCATCTCTTGAGGGTGATCTCCCCCACACTTAAAGGATGTCAGAAACTCAAATGCTGAATAACTCTTTTTAGCCTCACCTGGGCTGTTTCCAGTGGCAGCTGGTTCCCGCCACAACTGGTTCACTTTATCCTGCACGCCTTGTAGCTCACATATGCCTTGCTTAGCACACTCAGTTGCTTGGGGCATCTCGATTGCTTTCTCCAGTGAGATTTTTATTTCAGCCACAGTTTCTTTTGGGTGTTGGGGTTGTTGATCCCGCATACCAAACGGTCCCTCAACATTTGTCCCAGTGCAAGCCCGAACTCGCAGTACTCTGTCAGCTATTAAAGTCTGGCCATGAAGCGGGAGACCGCCTCTCCTGGCTCGGTAACTGCTGAATGAAATTTGTATTTTTCCATAATTACAGAAGGCCAGCGGTTGTAGTGCTCCTTAACTAAATTAACTAGCTGATCAAAAGTTTTTGTTTTTGGAGCTTCCGGTGATATTAAGCCCCTCACCAAGTTAAGAGTCTGTGGGCTGCAGACTGTGAGTAGTATTTTTTGTTTTTTTTCTCAGCTGCTATTTCGTTCCTGACAAACACTGCAGCCTATCAATACACTGCCCTCAACATGCAATCTCTGGGTCAGATGATTCTATCTTCCCAAACAATTGCATCTTAAGATGGAGTCTTTATCTTCTTTTGTTCTTCAACTTCGAGTGATAACTCTCCTCCCCCTCCAACTTTGCACTCTGTTTTTAACGATTGATCTGATTTTTGCTTGTCACCAGTGTAAATAACTCGAGGCGACTCGATGTGGCAAGGATTTATTAACAATGAGAACTATATGCATGAAAGGTTCAACAGCATGACTAATACAGGCCCACTCCTAACAACTCCCTAACTCCAAGCCCTCCAGCTCCAGGACACTGTGCTCCCTCACTCCTGATTGGCTCAGGGGTTTGCGTTCTCACACTCCAATGGCTCCAGCCCAATCACGTAGGCTGTGAAAAATCACCCTGAAAGAGGCCATGCCACCATTCCAGGTAAAACATCCTGTGCACCTTAAAGCAATGCATCTCCTTCCTGTTAACTTTCTCAAACGTCATTGCCAGTAAAGAAAAGTTCGAATGCACATTGTGGATTAAGGAACTCCCTGGCATTATCCTAGTACAATTCTTCCAAGTATGTCTTCTCTGGCATTTTGTCATTATATGATCTTGGATACATGATGAATCATCCGCATTCCGGACACTTCCAGTTTATCATTAATTTTCTTACATTGGAAGGGTATTGCATTCTTTTCTAGTTAAGTAACCTTGGCCAGGATTTTGTCAACAGCATCAGTCTCAGTGCTATAACCGGAACTGCACACCACTTTTGCTTTTTCTCTCTGTGCCATCTTCCACACAATTAAAATTAAAATTCTATGTGCCGGCTGTGTGCATGCGAATCATGTGAGACTTAGCGGCAGGGGAAGTTTTTCATTGGCGAAACCCTCCATTGGCTGACAATACTGTATCTACATGCAGCCTTTTAAAGAGCCTCCTTTTCAACCAGGAACACTGAACGCCACTGTCAGGATGCTCCACTGCTTGAGAGCAACATATTCTTAGGGCAGACGAATGAACACTGAAGAAGACCAACCTAATGGTTCAGTGATGCCTCCCTGCATGCTCTTCTCCAGGCTGTCAGATTGGGAGTTGTTTTTCCTGAAGATGGCATAAGAAAGCCCTCCCATAAGAACAAAACAGCCTGGACAGAGGTAACAGAGAAGGTGATCAACTGTGGGGTCATCCGTTGAACCTGCCTCAGCTAATTGACCACATGGCTTCAACTGTGGAGAGGATGACGAGCACCATAGAGAACCAGATGCATATGCCTCTGACTTGCATTTCATCAGTCTAGCAATGCACTTAGTGTGGAAGTGGCTCGGTGAAAGGGGCTGAGGACTTCTTCCAGGAACTCCTTCCTTCCAATAAACGGAAAGATGCCATTAAGCACCTACGTGGAGAGGAAGCATATGTCAGCTGCTTAGGGCCTTCCTCTCATGACACCCAGTGATTAACGATGTAGTCTCATCCCCTCCACTATAGCTCCAGCAGCCAAGGCTGAGGGGAATGCCCCTGCAAAAATGCAGGTGATCCCCAGTAGGATGAAGCCCTCAGGGCCCCATGCCTCCAGAGTAGGTCCACCACCGTCATCCAGGGCTATGGGGCATGACACTAAGTAAACTGTTCCCACCTCAGCTGCTGAAGTCAGGGTTGCACCTAGAAATGGCAGCAGAAAAGGAAAATTGCGGCAGTATGAGCACTGAGGTGGCACAGGGTGATATTTTTCCAAGTCTACCTTACTTGTTAAAGTATGCATAATATAATTTGTTTTCTGTAATTGTTCATAATCAAGATGATGGCTCGTGAGGACAGGACCTTATTCCCAATAAAATGTGATGTATTTTCAAGCATTCTTCATTGAATGTTCACTTCTGTGGTAATGATTGTGTGGAACATGTCAAGTGCAATATGTCAAGTGAGTATAAAAGTTGGAGTGTTATGGTAAGGTTATATAAGGCATTGGTGAGGCCGAATTTGGAGTATTGTGTACAGTTTTGGTCACCTAGTTACAGGAAGGATGTAAATAAGATTGAAAGAGTGCAGAGAAGGTTCACAAGGATGTTGCCGGGACTTGAGAAGCTGAGTTACAGAGAGAGATTGAATAGGTTGGGAGTTTATTCCCTGGAGCGTAGAAGATTGAGGGGAGATTTGATAGAGGTGTATAAGATTTTGATGGGTATAGATAGAGTGAATGCGAGCAGGCTTTTTCCGCTGAGGCTGGGGGAGAAAAAAAACCAGAGGGCATGGGTTAAGGGTGAAAGGAGAAAAGTTTAAAGGGAATATTAGGGGGGGCTTCTTCACGCAGAGAGTGGTGGGAGTGTGGAATGAGCTGCCGGATAAAGTGGTAAATGCGGGGTCACTTTTAACATTTAAGAAAAACTTGGACGGGTTCATGGATGAGAGGGATGTGGAGGGATATGGTCCAAGTGCAGGTCAGTGGGACTAGGCATAAAATGGTTCGGCACAGACAAGAAGGGCCAAAAGGCCTGTTTCTGAGCTGTAATTTTCTATGGTTCTATGGTTCTATACAGTTACATGCAAAGCACTTGAATGATGGTGCTGCATCAGAATAATTGGATAATGCAGGGGGTGTGTGAATGTCCACATACCCCTACGATGTCCTTGATACCAACACTAGCGAGTGTGTGTGTGAGACAAATCTCCACTCCCCATTCTATTCTAAGTGGTAAAGGATGCAGGTTTAGAGTTAACTCTGCAAGGGAGGATGGCAGAAAGGTGATGGAAGTCATGCAATGGAGTGATGGTTATGTGGAAGCATCATTATTTTGCTAACCTTGTTTAGGTTAGGCAAGATTGTCCATGGTTTTCATTCATTTAATTAATTAAGCATCAAAGCAATTGATAAGGTTCAACATCAAAGGTGACAACACAAAGGTTGCTGGAGTTACGGATAGTGATGAACATTGTCAGAGAATACAGCAGGATATAGATAGGCTGGAACATTGGGCAGAGAAATGGCAGATGGAATTTAATCCAGATAAATGCAAAGTGATGCATTTCGGTAGATCTAATGTAAGGGGGAGCTATACAATAAATGGCAGAACCATCAGGAGTATAGACACACAGAGGGACCTGGGTGTACAAGTCCACAGATCCTTAAAGGTGGCAGCACAGGTGGAGAGGGTGGTGAAGAAGGCATATGGAATGCTTGTCTTTATTGGATAGGGAATAGAATATAAAAGTTGGCATATGATGTTGCAGCTGTATAGAACGATGGTTAGGCCACATTTGGAATACTGCATTCAGTTCTGGTCGCCACACTACCAGAAGGACGTGGAGGCTTTGGAGAGTACAGAGAAGGTTTACCAGGATGTTGCCTGGTATATAGGGTCTTCGATCTGATGAGAGATTAGGTAAACTGGGGTTGTTCTCCTTGGAAAGACGGAGGATGAGGGGCGACCTAATAGAGGTGTATAAAATTATGAAGGGCACAGATAGAGTGAACAGTGGGAAGCTTTTTCCCAGGTCGGAGGTGACAAACACAAGGGGTCACAGGTTCAAGGTGAAGGGGGCAAGGTTCAACACAGATGTCAGGGGGACGTATTTTACACAGAGGGTGGTGGGGGCCTGGAATGCACTGCCAAGCAAGATGATTGAGGCGGACACGCTGGGATCGTTTAAGACTTATCTAGATAGCCACATGAACAGACTGGGAATAGAGGGATACAAAAGAATGGTCTAGTGGGCACATGAGCGGCGCAGGCTTGGAGGGCCGAAGGGCCTGTTCCTGTGCTGTATTGTTCTTTGTTCTTTGTTATTGTGAAAAGGAAAAGCTCATGGTGTATGGGGTAACATATCAACATGAATTAAAGAATGGCTGGCTAATGAGAGAAAGAGTAGGCTTAAATAGGTCCTTTCCTGGCTGGCCGGATGTGAAGAGATGTGTGACACAGGGACATCAGTGGTAGAAACTCAACATTTTGAAATTTATATCAATGACTCGGATGAAGGGACTGAAGGAATGTTGTTAAATTTGCTGACAACACAAAGATACTTAGGAAATTAAATTGTGAAGAGGACATAAAGAGGATACAAAGGGATATATTGGGTTAAATGAATGGGAAAAAATCTGGCAAATGGACTTTAATGTGGGAAAATATGCTTCCTGCTATTTTGGCAGGAAGGAAAAAAAGACATTATCTAAACGGTGAGAAATTGCAGAGCTCTGAGATTCAGAGGGATCAGGGTGTCGTGGTGCATGAATCACAAAAGGCGGGTATGCAGGTACAGAAAGTATTTAGGAAAGCTAATAGAATGTTATGGTTTATTATGAGAAGAATTGATTACAAAAGTAAGGAGGTTATGCTTCAGCTGTAAAGGGCACTGGTGAGGCCACATTTGGAATATTGTGGAGTATTGTCACCCTCTTTAAGGAAGGATGTAAATGCATTGGAAGGAGTTCAGAGAAGGTTTGCTAGACTAATATCTGGAATGGGTGTGTTGACTTCTAAGAAAAGGTTAGGCAGGTTAGGCATGTATCCAATGGAGTTTAGAATAGTAAGAGGCAACTTGATCAAAACCTTTAAGATCCGGAGGGTCTTGACAGGGTTCTACGTGGATAGGATATTTCCTCTTGTTGGAGAATCTAGAATAGGGGGGTCAATGTTGAAAAATAAGGAGTCAATCATTTAAGACAGAAATGAGGAGGAATATTTTCACTCAGAGGGTCATGAATCTCTGGAACTCTCTTCCTCAAAAGGTGGTGGAAGCAGAGTCTTTGAATGTTTTTAAAGCAGAACTAGATAGATTCTTGATTACCTAGGGCATGAAAGGTTATTGGTAATGGCAGGAATGTGGGGTTGAAGTTACAATCAAATCTGGCATAAATATATTGAATGGCGGGTGGAGCAGGCTTGAGGGGCTGAGTGGCCTACTCCTGCTCCTAATTCGTGTGTTCATATGTAACTAATTATTTGTGATTCCCTTTAATTGGGCAATTGTACGCAACATTAACTCCTCCCACCAAAAACAGCTCCCTCCCACTTCAATCGATCTTATATTCAGAAAAGCCTTTATTTGAAAAGAGACATGAAGTGGAATTTTCCCTACCGGGACTTCTAAGTCCTGTGGTGGGGGTGAGAACTCCACCCACTGCAGAGACCGGTGGGAATTTGCTGTGAATTACGCAATGCTGGCCTCATTATTTATCCAGGCGAGGTTTCCCAACACTTTGTGTGGTGGGTGGGGCAGCCTCACCATCACATCTGGGCACCATATTTAAAAGGCACCCAGATATCACCTTCCCTTCTGTTCTCTGCGAGCTGCCTCAGGCCTTCTTGTCAGTAAGTCCAACATTTGCCACTTTGGCCCTGACATGTTCTGGACCCATGTGAAAACCTGCTGGTAGTGTGGATGTTTGGATGGGGGCTTCCATTCAAGCTTTCAGGAGAATGCAAAACAGTTTCACCCTGGCTTCCGGCGGGAATGGCAACTTGCCGTGACTGGCAAGAGTGTATTTTATGCCGGCACAAAACCAATTTATTGCCTCTTGCCACATTGGTTCCCCTCCCCACTCCCACCATTAAAGCCATCATGGGTGGTCTGGAAAATTTCATCCCTTAAAATTATGATGCGTGTTGCATTCCAAACCCCCTGATCCTGCACCTTCTACTCTTCCCCTGTAACTCTCAGACTTGCTCCCATCACCCTTGACCCACCCAACATAAGCTTCCTTCTCCCCTCTGTTACTGGTGAAACATCCCTGTTACTCTGAGCCCAATTGCCCTTTCCCAGCACATGCCAACTCTCCCCTCTGTGCCTGTACTCCTGACTATTTCATTGCCCTCTCTGACCCTGGACTCTCCGTCATTCTCCTCCATGCTTCAGTTCGCTCTCCTACCCTACCCACCCATGAGACCTTTCAGTACCCGACTCTGACTCTGGACCTTTCCCAATACTGACTACAGCTTCCAGCTTCCCTTCATTGCCCAGAATCCTCAGGATCCCACTATTGATAACACCAACCCCACCCTTTAGGCCCTTCATCCATCTTTCAATCTGCATTTGACCCATCCGGATCCATCCTATTACAGGCCAACCACACCCAAAATTCTCACCCCTTCCCTCCACTACATCTCCCTGTATCTGAACAATTCCATCTATCCACCCTCCCATCCCTCCACTGCTCCTTCAAACACCTGAGCACCAACCTTTCAAAAACCCACTGCCTTGTGCTATGGGGTTCAAAATGGAAACCTGCTGACCTTGGTCACTACTGCACACACCCGAGGGTAGGACATTATGGAAAACTCTTTTAAGTTATGACTGCTTATGGTACGCGAATGTATTACAAGTTTGAACCTGCCACAGACCAGTGTAATTTTCAACACATCACAAACACATAGCTGACTTTATCTCTACATCTCAATCTGCCTTTGGGAAATCTAAACTTCACATCCCACCTAATTAATTCACCCAATATGTCACATCTTCTGCTTTTGTGGGCTCCATTAAATTCCCTTGCATGTTTCTTGAAACCCCTAGTTAAATTATTTATGTCATCTCCAGTTATCTATTTTTGGACATGTATTCCAGTGCTTTTCTTTTCTCAATTGCAGTACATTTTTGTGATCCCTGCAAACATGAAATTGATATTTTTATTGATAAAATCATTGAATCATACAGCTTAGAAGGTGACCATTTTGGCCCTTCATGTCTGGCTCTTTAATCCCATTCCACTCCTCTCATTCTAGAGAATATCACTTTTCATGGACATCTCTAATTGAGATGTGGAATATTCACCACTCAAAGCCTCTCAATCTCCCCAGGAGTATTTAAAAGCTGCGTTAACGTCCTTCTTATTTTGATGCTTAACGGCTTCAATTGCCTGCTGGCTCTTGTCTTGTGTCTTCCCAATCCCACTGCCCAACTCTCTATGGGAAATGTCCTAGTAGCTGGTAGATGTCAGGGATCTACTTTGATATGTTCCCCACTATTTTGTCCCCCCTTCCAATCCCATTGCGATTCCACCTGAGACTTAACCGAGGCCTAAGCAGTGATTCACTAAGGTTTAGCAAACCACGTTTGCTGTTCTACTGTTATGACCACCAGACTTTACAAGATGGGTATGGTTAAAACTTTCTTCCTTAATTCATATTACAGTGGAGTAGTTTTAGGAGTGAGCTCATACAAAACCTGCCTGGACGTCAGCCCATGTGACCTCATACTAAATCTGTCTGGGGACAAGCGCATGTGACCTGGTTCCATAGGGACCGATCAAAATATATTGAAAGTAAGGTGTAAGTTTTAACACCTTGACACAATAGCTTACACAGGAGAGTTGCCTTTTAGAAGCACAGTATTGTCTGTCAGACTAGAAGATCTGAGGTGACTGGAAATGAATGCCACCATGCTCGGCTGAGGAAAAGGATTGTTTTTGGCTTAACCACCAAGTAAAGAGCTGATGAGGATTGCTGCTCAGTTTGAAGAAATGGAGTTTGTCAAAGACCACAGAATAACCGGTGAGTGCCTTGCCATGGGAAATACATTCGTTAATACTCTGACGGTTGAGTGGAGGAGACTTGGTTTAAAAGGACACTGGAAGATTCACCCTGGTTGGGCAAGGAGAAAAGACCTTGTCAAGCGAGGAGGAGTTTGGGACCTTAAGAACAAAACATTTCTTTAGAGATTGCAAGGTAATATATAAAGTTTATTTATTGGTGTCACAAGTAAGCTTACTGCAATGAAGTTACTTTGAAAATCCTCTAATTGCCACACTCTGGTGCCTGTTTCGGTACAGTGAGGGAGAATTTAGCATGGCCAATGCATCTTATCGGCACGGCTTTCGGACTGTGGGAGGAAACTGGAGGAAACTCACCCGGACACGGGTAGAACATGCAGAGTCCGCACAGGCAGTGACCCAAGCCGGGAATTGAACCTGGGTCCTTGGCACTGTGAGACAACGTGCTAACCACGGTGCCACCATGCATATAAACATGGCTTGGAGTTTTCAGTTGTATTAAGAAGTTACTGGGAAATACCTTTTCTGTAGTTCAGTGGATTAGTTGCCTATTAAGTCATTTTTAGCCCATGTCATAGTGAAAATCTTAAGATATGAAATCTTGCTGTGTAATCCTTTTTGATGTGGAGATGCCGGCGTTGGACTGGGGTAAACACAGTAAGAAGTTTAACAACACCAGGTTAAAGTCCAACAGGTTTATTTGGTAGCAAAAGCCACACAAGCTTTCGGAGCTGCAAGCCCCTTCTTCAGGTGAGTGGGAATTCTGTTCACAACAGAGCATATAAAGACACAGACTCAATTTACATGAATAATGGTTGGAATGCGTTTCTTCAGTTTCTTCAAACTGAGCAGCAATCCTCATCAGCTCTTTACTTGGTGGTTAAGCCAAAAACAATCCTTTTCCTCAGCCGAGCATGGTGGCATTCATTTCCAGTCACCTCAGATCTCCTAGTCTGACAGACAATACTGTGCTTCTAAAAGGCATTCCAACCATTATTCATGTAAATTGAGTTTGTGTCTTTATGTGCTCTGTTTGTGAACAGAATTCCCACTCACCTGAAGAAGGGGCTTGCAGCTCCGAAAGCTTGTGTGGCTTTTGCTAACAAATAAACCTGTTGGACTTTAACCTGGTGTTGTTAAACTTCTTACTGTGATTCTTTTTGAGCAGCTCAACACAAATGAATTTCTCCCAACCCATTATAAAACCAAGGCATCGGTAGGCCTCAGTAATAATTTCATCAATTTGTCCTGTCACCTTCAATGACTTATGTATGTATGTGAACACTCAGGAGATTTACACCCTTTGAAATATACCATCCAGTTTTTAATTGCCCCTAAGTGTTCTTTCTTCTGTAAAATACATTCCTTCATCATGGCCGGGTAATTTTGGGTAAATAATCATTTTGGATCTTATGAAAGGATTCACGTTCCATTCTGAGTTCAAACATTTTTGATTCACGCTTAAAACTTCATCGAATACGTCTTCTAAAAAAGGTTCCATGCGTATTTGTAAAGGATATGTTTATAAGACTTGACTCATAAATTCAGATTACATTCCTATGATACACAAAAATACATGCTTCACATATCCGCAAGGAAAAGCTGCCGCCTCCTGTTCTTCATCAAAAATAAAGTGAATCAGTATCAACATTTTCAGGATACTTTGGGGATGATATTATCCCTACAATTGGAGTGGAAACCAGGCTAATTATGAGTTAAAATTCTCCATGTTAAAATTGGCCCTCAGAAAGCTGCCAGTGTTCTGTTGGCCCAATTTTATTTGCTTTCCTGAGAAGATGTTAAAGGTGTCCGTCCGAAGCCAGAAAAATCCATCTTTACATAAAGAAAAGGGGGCAGGAGTTTCTTCCTCCACAGTCTGCTTTGCCATTCGATTAGATCTTGGCTGATTTGTACTCCAACTCCATTTACCCCACATTGTTCCATACCCTTTGATAGCTTTACCCAACAAATGTTTCAATCTCAAACCTGAGGTTTCAATTGACCTTGTGTCTATGTCTTATGATCCAGAGAGTTTCAGATTGTCCTTTTTGTAAATACGTAATCCTTGATTTCACTTCTAGTCTAGCTCTCATTTGAAGGTTATGTGCCCATGCTCTGGACTCACACACAAGAGAAAATAGCATTGCTATATCGACCTAATTGAATCACTTCATCAAGGTGAGAAGTTTTGTGACTCTCTAAAGCCTGTCCACCATCTTGGCTGATTTGTACAAGGCACATGTCAGGGGTGTGATGTAATACTCCTCAGTTGCCTGAATGTGCGTAGTTCCCACAATACCCAAGTAGCTCAACATGATCCAGGACAAAGCAGTCCGCTTGATCAGCACTTCAACCCCTCCCTCTACCACTGACACACAGTGGCACGACTGTTAATCATTTATCAGATGCACTGTCGAAACTTGCTCCTTCAGAAGCAACTTCCACATGTGACATCTACCAACTAGAAAGATAAGGGTAGTGGATGCATGGGAACATCATCACCAGTACATTCCCCTCCAAGCCACAAACCATCCTAACTTTGAATTATATAAGTTTTTTAAAAGTTTATTCATTTGTGTCACAAGTAGGCTTACATTAATACTGCAATGAAGTTACTGTGAAAATCCCCTAGTCGCCACACTCTGGCGCCTGTTCGGGTACACTGAAGGAGAATTTAGCATGGCCAGTGCACCTAACCAGCATGTCTTTCAGACTGTGGGAGGAAACTGGAGCACCCAGAGGAAACCCACGCAGACACAGGAGAACATGCAGACTCCGCACAGACAGTGATCCAAGCCGGGAATCGAACCTGGGTCCCTGGCGCTGTGAGGCAACAGTACTAACCACTGTGCCTATATCACCATTCCTTCACCATTGCTGGATCAGAACCCTGTAACTCCCTTCCTATCAACACTGTGGGTGTACTTACACCTGGCAGATTGTAGCAGTTCAAGAAGGTTTACTCAGTTAATGGTAGGGCATTGGGGAGAGTTACAGAACAAAGAGATCTAGGGGTACAGGTTCATAACTCCTTGAAAGTGGAGGCACAGGTGGGCAGAGTGGTGAAAAAGGCATTCAGCATGCTTGGTTTCATTGGTCAGAACATTGAATCCAGGAGTTGGGACGTCTTGTTGAAGTTGTACAAGACATTGGTAAGGCCACGCTTGGAATACTGTGTACAGTTCTGGTCACCCTAATATAGAAAGGATATTATTAAACTAGAAAGAGTGCAGAAAAGATTTACTAGGATACTACCAGAACTTGATGGTTTGAGTTATAAGCAGAGGCTGGATAGATTGGGACTTTTGAGGTCTATAAAATAATGAGGAGCATAGATCAGCTAGATAGTCAATATCTTTTCCCAAAGGTAGGGGAGTCTAAAACAAGAGGGCATAGGTTTAAGGTGAGAGGGGAGAGATACAAAAGGGTCCAGAGGGGCAATTTTTTCACACAGAGGGTGGTGAGTGTCTGGAACAAGCTGCCAGAGGTAGTAGTAGAGGCGGGTACATTTTTGTCTTTTAAAATGCGTTTAGACAGTCACATGGGTAAGATGGTTATAAAGGGATATGGGCCAAACGCGGGCAATTGGGACTAGCTTAGGGGTTAAAAAAATGGGCGGCATGGACAAGTTGGGCCAGAGGGCCTGTTTACATGCTGTAAACCTCTATGACTCCATAAGGTGACTCACCATCACTTATCAAGGGCAATTAGGGATGGGCAACAAATGCTGGCCTTGCCAGTGAGAACTCACATCCCATGGAAAAATGGTAATCCATCGACTCTTTTCCCTTAAGCAAGAGTAATTAGCCTTTGGAATGCAATCCCATCTTGCATGTTAGATTACCAGACCTGTGTCGCATTGTATTCTTGCGGCAAAGGCAGCTTGTCTTGGCCGACAGTGGGATCTTCTGGTCCTGCTGAAATCTATGGCATTTTGCATGACTTTCCTGTCGCATCACTGGGGAACGCACTGTGCACGGGGGGGGGGGGGGGGGGGGGTCACCTTTAACAGGACTGGAAGGTCCTGCTGGTGGGAAGAGCAGAAAATCCTACCCATTGTGTTTCCACGCATGTTCAAAAGGGAGCAGGTATGATTTTAAGCTGGACCAGAGATCGCATCTTATAAAAGTTAGGTGGATTCATGATTAATGTATGCATGGCCAATGAGTTCCAACGCAGAAACATGGGACTTAGGAGCAGGAGTAGGCCATTCAGCCCTTCAAACTTGCTCCGGCATTTGATAAGATCATGGCTGATATGGTTGTGGTCTCAACTCAACTTTTCTGTCTGCCGCCCATAACCCCTGACTCCCTTGTCTATCAAAATCTATCTGACTCAGCCTCGAATAAATTCAGTGACCCAGCCTCCACTGCTTTCTAGGAAACAGAACTTCACAGACTAACGATCCTCTAAGAAAAAAAACATTCATCTCTGCTTTAAAAAGAAGACCTCTTATTTTTAAACTGTCCTGTACAAGATGTTGCTCAATACTTTCAATATGATTTGGAAATATCTCCAAAATTACATATCATCTCACTCATTGTCAAATCTTCAGTTTGTTTTGTATACCAATATCTTCCAGTGTTCTCAAATATTTACTACAGTTCCAACCAGCTGAGTGACAGGTCTTCGCTCTGCACTTTGCTATTAAAATGATGATTGCATTCTTTCAAATAGGGTGCTTTTGGGTGACCAATTATCATTTTCTAATGCGCCAGGCCAAGGTGTTACTGCCAAGTGCCAGGGAGCAATGCACCATTGGCACTGCCGAGGGGGATGGCCTGAAGGGCAGAGCTGAGGGTGGGCCTGAGGGAGGGGGGGTGCCTGAGGTGGGGAAAGGAGCTGAGGAGAGGCTTGAGGGGAGAGAGAGGCACCTGAGAGAGTGGAGTGTTCGGTGTGTGTTTGGGGAGTGGGGGTGACCCATTATTTTAATGGATGATGGGAGGATGCCTGTCTTTCCTGAGTGGCTGGTGGTTCTCCCCTCTTCAGCAGGGTGTCACTATTCCCATGGTGAGGGAAGTGGGTGGGGGGGGGTCTTCTTTCTGAATGCAAAGATCGACCAATCTCAGTGAAAGCAGGCTGGCTACCAGGCCTCTTGTTATGCATAGTTTTACATGCTAAAGGTGGGTGAACCCCACCTTGGAGGTGCTACCAGCGTCAATAGGAAACACTCCAGTTTTCCCACTGGCATCAGCACTTTGCTTTTTTTTCCGGAGAATGGCGGCCTTCATCACAATTCCCATTACGTTACTCAGCCCAACCTCAAGAATCAACTCTTTTGAAGTACTGAGCCGCTGAATGTTTTCAGCATTTGCTGTTTATGATTTCTTATCAATGTTTTGTTTTGCTTCTGGAGTTTACTATTTAGTTCTTTTACTCCCAATTCTCTTCCTCTTCTGACTTTGGCATAGGAGATCAATTTTGACAAGAGGCCATGGAAAATTTTGGGAGTGGATGTCCCAATAATTTGAGAGGACCATTCCGTAACTGTTCTTCATGCAAGCTTGATTTCCTTAGACCAACAAATGTGACTTCTTATTCACCGACCATAGCAAATCCAGCCCATTTAGTTGGAAATTATACCTGGCTGCACAAAACCTGCACATTGGGTATTGGGAACTCACATCTCACCAAAGTTCATTTCTTAAATAACTTAACCAGAAGAATTCAAGAGCAATTGAAAATATAATTTTCTTTCTAATTTGCCTTGAACACATAACTTGGACCAGTTTTCGGAAACATGCTTTAGCATTTGATCCCTTGGTTATTGCCTGGAGAAAAAATAGATAAATTATTGCTGTGCACTGCTCTGGTCTCTGTAGCAAAGCAATTACTCAAATCAGCTGCTTTGCTTTATTTTGTGTGGATGGATGAGATTGTCTGCAGCATAATGTAATGGGCTGATAATTAAGACATATGTCATGTGGCCTGCACTATACTTAGTAATAAATGCCCTTTCAGATGTATCAGTAAAGTGGAAAAGTGACAATAATGCTTTAACTTGTTCCAGAAGCATTTTACAAAGAAATCAAATGTTCTGTTTTATTAAATGTAAAGAATAAAAACTGTTTAACTGAAAACAAACATCTACCAGTTTTTAGCTGTGAAAAACAAATGAAAATGACTCATTTTCCAGAGTTAGATTTGGTGCTGAATTTAGTTATTCAAGGCAGCTGAATGATAAATCACTTCAGATATTGCAATGGGCAAGAGGTCACACTTTCCAATCCATGAAATGAAAACGATATTCAGTGCTACTGCTGATGATCTAACCACACTGATCCATCCTGTTTGTGAAGATATTTTTAGTAGTAATTTGCCAAAGTTTGGTAAACAACCGTATCAGCACTACAGTGGTATGTTTCATTTTTGATAAGGCCCAGACAGGGGGTGAGTCAACAAAATTAGTGCACATGGGATTAGGGGTAATGTGCTTTTATGGATTTAGAATCAGTTAACAGACAGAAAACAAGGAGTAGGAATAAAAAAGGTATTTTTTCAGGTTGGTAGTCTGTTTCTAATGGGGTATTGGGTATGTAAGGATCATAGACATAGAATAGAATCCCTACAGTGGAGAAGGAGGCCATGTGCTCCATCAAGTTTGTACTGACTCTCTGAAAGAGCATCTTACCCAACCTCAATCCTTCCGCCCCACCCAAACCCTGCAACCATGTGCATTTATCATGGCTAATCCACCCACCTCCACATCTTTGGACACTAAGGGGCAATATAGCATAGCCAATCAGCCTAGCCTGCACATCTTCGGACTGTGGGAGGAAAACAGAGCACCCGGAGGAAACCCGTGCAGACATGGGGAGAATATGCAAACTCCACACAGACAGTCATCCATGGCTGGAATCGAACCTGGGTCCCTGGTGCAGTGCTAACCACTGTGCTACTGTGCCACCCTGGGGTGGCTAGGGCCACTGCTGTTCACAATATTTATAAATGATTTGGATGACACAAAACTAGTTGAGCATATAAATTGTGAGGAGGATCCAAGGAGGCTTCTCGGGCATTTGTACAGGCTAACTGACTGGGCAAGAACATTGCAGATGGAATATAATGTGAATTAATGTGTAAGTATCTACTTTGGTAGAAAAACACAGAAAGGCAGGTATTTCTTAAATGGTGAGAGGTGAATGTGATAACCCCCATGAAGTCCATGGTGAATCTCTAATTCATCTCCCTGTGGGGCTCATTGAATGAGTTCCCATGGTAACAGGCTCAGGTAACTTTCACCTGAGCCCTTTATAAGGCAGAAACCGGAAGGGTCTGCAGAACTATTGTCCTGATTAGGACTTATGTATGTACGCCACAGAGTAGTGACTTTACTTTGTTTGCTTTCCAGTTGGGGTTCCTGAGTTATTACATTGGTGATGAAGAACAAGAAATGTTTCAATGGAGCAGGTAAGACAGTAACGAGGAGATTTGAAAAATGCCGCTGTTCGGAAAATTGGAACCGTATGATGTGGGTGTAGAGGACTGGTGCCAGTACACCAAATAAATGAAATACTTCTTCTGGGCATTTGGGATAGAAGGGGATGAGCGGCAGAAAGGCATTCTCCTGACCACCTGTGGGGCCCCAACTTTCAGCATTTTAAAGAGTTTAACCTACCTGACAGCACCAGATTCAAAATCCTTTAATGAACTGATAGACTTGGGAGTGAACCACTAGACCCCAAACCATCTGTTCTATTGCAGCACTACAGGTTAACAAGGCAAATAGACTTTCTGAAGAACTAGTTGTGGAATTTTTGACGGGAGTGCGGAAATTGGCAGAACACTGTGAATACGTGCCAGCACTTCCAGAAATGTTAAGGGACCGGCTGGTATGTGGAATAAATAATATAGAGAACCAAAGGAAGCTACTGACTGAACCGAATCTGGAACTTAAGAAAGCCAGAGAACTGGCACTTTCTCACAGAAAAGCAAAGGGGCACAGGAGCTCCGAGGATCCATAGACAGTACCGTCCTCAGCCTTGGGTGACCCCCCATACCGTAGAATTAGGTCCCCAGCAGATAACACTCATGTCTCCCATTTATTGCTGAGAAGGGTGATTGGATGAGGAGGTCACAAAATTCCAGAACTGTACGGGAGGTGGCTCCACAATATAGTGAGGAGCAAGCACATCCATGCTGTATTGCAGTCACAGTGTCCGCCCCAGACAAGGCTACCGAAACAAGCAGAACATGTATTGCCCAGGCCAGAGGGCGAAACACCTTAAGACAGGACTTTTCAAATAAGTCAGGCCGAGGATGAGGAATTGATGCAACTAAATTGCATCACTGCACCTAAAGCGGCCCCAATCCAGATTCGACTCCAGGGCGGCACGGTAGCACAGTGAGCGGCACGGTAGCACAGTGGTTAGCACTACTGCTTCACAGCTCCAGGGACCTGGGTTCAATTCCCGGCTTGGGTCACTGTCTGTGTGGAGTTTGCACATTCTCCTCGTGTCTGCATGGGTTTCCTCCGGGTGCTCCGGTTTCCTCCCACAGTCCAAAGATGTGCGGGTTAGGTTGATTGGCCATGCTAAAATTGCCCCTTAGTGTCCTGAGAAGCGTAGGTTAGAGGGATTAGTGGGTAAATGTATAGGGATATGGGGGTAGGGCCTGGGTGGGATTGTGGTCGGTGCAGACTCGATGGGCCCAATGGCCTCTTTCTGCACTGTAGGGTTTCTATGATTCTATGATTTTAAGTGGCCATCGCCGAGACACAGAGATGGACACAGGTACTGTAGTACCGATTGTTGAGGAGCACACTTTTAGCCAACTCCAATTGGGCATCTTGCTTTTAAACCTGCAAGACCCCAAGGCTAGACTGGCCACGTACATTGGAGAAGCCTTCTGCATTATTGGGACCACTGTAACCTCAGCTACACATGGGCAACAGATAGTTCGACTCCCCCTAATAATGGTGCAAGGACCAGGGCCCAGCCACTTGGGAAGGGATTGTCTACAGAAAATCAACCTAGGTTGGCAACAGGTCTTTAAAATGGGTATTGGCAACTTATAACAGATCATTGGGAAGTACCCCGAGGTGTTCCAAGAAGGCCTTGGGAAGATTAAAGGTGCCAGGGCCAAGATCTACATAGACCCAGAGGCCCAAACTAAACACTTCAAGGCATGACTGGTCCCCTATGCTCTAAGGACTGAGATAGGGATACGTTTATTCACTCTGGGATTGGTGAATCTTTGGAAGTTCAATCATTGAGCTTGTTGAGACAGAAATCAATAAATTAACTGGATACTAATGATGCCAAGGGATATGGGGATAATGGGAAAAAATGGCGTAGAGGTAGATGAACATCCATAATCTATTTGAATGGGACCACTGTAACCTCAGCTACACATGGGCAACAGGCAGTTCGACTCCCCCTAATTGGATTAGGCCCAATGAGTCGAATGGCCTACTCCTGCTCCTCAGTTCCTAGGTTATTATTTCCTGACATGATAGTTACCTTCAGATTAACTCACCTTAACGTAAAAAGAAAGTTGAATAGTTATAGCTGCCTTAATCAAGTGGAAATGTAACACTGAACCCATTGACGTACAAGTAAAACACAGACAAGTAAATGGCAAGTCAAGAAGATGGACAACCGAGGTTCACAAAGGATGTGGTGAAATTAGACTTTAAAAGGTGTTGAAGAGTTGAGTAATCATTTTGTGCTTTTTCAATCTGAAAGTCTGAAATTCATGCTGGAATTATTGGGCCAAGTAGTTAAAAACATTTCCAGGAAGAGGAGTAATTGACATGACAGAAGGAAATAGTTTTAACAGTGTCAAAAAAGCACAAGATCACAAGATTATTACAAATTACATTCATTTTAGTTTACTCATCCAAAACGATCCTACATTGCAGATGCAATTCAACTGTTTAATAAATGATAAATAAATTATTCCAGAGATTATGACTCACCGCATCCAGAAGCCATGTATTGACTGTGATTTGGTGAAAATGATTTTCCTGGTATGTTCATAGAATGGAGGGGTCTTTCTCTGCATGGAGGTCAGTGACCAGTGGAGTGCCCCAGGGATCTGTTCTGGGACCCTTGCTGTTTGTCATTTTCATAAATGACCTGGATGAGGAAGTGGAGGGATGGGTTGGTAAGTTTGCTGACGACACCAAGGTAGGTGGTGTTGTGGATAGTTTGGAGGGATGTCAGAAGTTGCAGCGAGACATAGATAGAATGCAAGACTGGGCGGAGAAGTGGCAGATGGACTTCAACCCGGATAAGTGTGTGGTGATCCATTTTGGCAGATCCAATGGGATGAAGCAGCAGTATAATATGAAGGGTACCATTCTTAGCAGTGTAGAGGATCAGAAGGACCTTGGGGTCCGGGTCCATAGGACTCTTAAATCGGCCTCGCAGGTGGAGGATGCGGTCAAGAAGGCGTACGGCGTACTGGCCTTCATTAATCGAGGGATTGAGTTTAGGAGTCGGGAGATAATGCTGCAGCTTTATAGGACCCTGGTTAGACCCCACTTGGAGTACTGCGCGCAGTTCTGGTCACCTCATTACAGGAAAGATGTTGAAGCCATTGAAAGGGTGCAGAGGAGATTTACAAGGATGTTGCCTGGATTGGGGGGCATGCCTTATGAGGATAGGTTGAGGGAGCTTGGTCTCTTCTCCCTGGAGAGACGAAGGATGAGAGGTGACCTGATAGAGGTTTACAAGATGTTGAGAGGTCTGGATAGGGTAGACTCTCAGAGGCTATTTCCAAGGGCTGAAATGGTTGCTACGAGAGGACACAGGTTTAAGGTGCTGGGGGGTAGGTACAGAGGAGATGTCAGGGGTAAGTTTTTCACTCAGAGGGTGGTGGGTGAGTGGAATCGGCTGACGTCGGTGGTGGTGGAGGCAAACTCGTTGGGGTCTTTTAAGAGACTTCTGGATGAGTACATGGGATTTAATGGGATTGAGGGCTATAGATAGGCCTAGAGGTGGGGATGTGATCGGCGCAACTTGTGGGCCGAAGGGCCTGTTTGTGCTGTGGCTTTCTATGTTCTATGTTCTATGTTAATCCCTACCGTGCACAAGGAGGCCATTTGGCCCATCAAGTCTGCACCAACTCTCCGACAGAGGATCCCACCCAGGCCCTTACTGGTAAACCTACATATTTACCCTGCTAACCCTCCCCCGCAAGCCTAAGCATCTTGGGACAGTACGGGGCAATTTTGCATGGCCAATCCACCTAACCCGCACATCTTTGGGGTGTGAGAGGGAACAGGAGCAGCCGGAGGAAACCCAAACAGACACGGGGAGAATGTACAAACTCCACAGAGACAGTCACCCAAGGCTGGAATTGAACTCAGGTCCCTGACACTGTGAGACAGCGGTACTGACCACTGTGCCACCCTACCACCCCTCATACGCCCTATGTTTGCCCTAGTCTTTTACTAGTTTGAAACTGCACTCCCCTACTCTATTCTCATAATTTAATTCAGTAATTTTTCAGATCTTTTCATAAAGTTAACAACCTTATATCTTTTGCTAAGATTGCCTTTCAGACACCTTGGCCCTGATTTTACCGGCTCACAGAAAGGCATTCTCCGTTGGCCTTGGGCATGATTTTACGAGCCTTGGGCGGGCGTGCCGGTAAAATTCCGGCTCTTGGGTGGAATTTTCCATTTTTGAAATTAAGTGCTGTGGTGAGCGAGTTTCTTGGCATATTTACCACTAGGTGGTGTAGCTGGGAATTGTGCTCGATTTTGTGCTTGGAAGCAAATTCATTTTCATAGGTGAGCTTCTGTCTGAATCACATGGTGGATTCATCCGTCCCGCCATCACCTAATAGAGGCAAAGATCTGGATGCCGTATCGAAACATCACCCTCACTTTCTCCAGCCCGGCTTTGTGAGGAATATGTCTCCAGCTGCTTCAAAGAGGAGAGCAGTCCCAAAGTTTAGTAATGACTACCGGGGGGCCCTCATCAATGTGGTCCATCAATCTAGGCTGTCCTCTATTCCAGGAATGGCTCCAGGAAGACCATCAACCTCACTTTGCCGGCCTTGGAAATGATTTTAAGGTGGTCAGCAATGGCCAATGTCCGAGAAACATCATCCAGCGCAGGAAGAGGATGAATGATCTCATCGGTTCCACCAGGCTAAGTCAACCTTTAGCTTTATCCAGTCTCACGCTCTCATAATGGTATCATGCATTCAAAGGGTCACACTGCTCAGGGATCTCACACAATGAGAACATCATTTCAATATTTTTGAATCCCATTATGAGTTCTCCTTGCTGGAATCATCTTGCCATGCTGGATCATCAAGGCACGGCAGCATACAATTTGAACAATGTGTTTCACAACAGGATATAAGCAATTTTCACCTGACTATGCACACTTCAGTCATGACTTTGATGTGGATTTGCCTACCTTGCATTGCATAGCACTCACAGGGATCAGTAACAGACTTCACAGCCCCCCACCCAACCATGTTCAGGGGATTATCACAGCCAAGTTTCTACCTACTGGACCAGCAGTAAGACTTCTCATGGGCTTCAGGGCTAGGGAAGGGGAGGCAAGTGGCTCCAGGCTGGAGAATGGGCTGCAGGGTTAGGCTTGTACTTGGGAAGGAGGGCCAAGTGGCCTCAGGCAGGAGAATGGGCTCCCAGGATAATCTGTACTAGGGATTATGAGTGGGAAAGGTTGCACGTAGACACATTAATTGGG
This sequence comes from Mustelus asterias, assembly GCF_964213995.1. NCBI lineage: Eukaryota > Metazoa > Chordata > Chondrichthyes > Carcharhiniformes > Triakidae > Mustelus > Mustelus asterias. The sequence continues at coordinate 64,871,518 of NC_135807.1, read as the reverse complement.
GGGGGGGGCGGTTTGCGGGAAAGGTGAGGAGGGGGTTGTGGTGGGATTGGTGTTTATTTTGAAGAGTGTAAGTAGTGGTCTAAAGGTGGAATGTGTGAGGTCCACATGGGCCATGGGCACATCCACATCAAAGTATTCAGGGACTAACAAATGGACATGTACCACAAGGATGATTTGCTCAAGGAATACAGGGAGTGGGTTGTGAGGTCTGTAAGGGAGGGAAACCTGAACATGAAGCTCCTCCGGGACAATGGAGGGGGCTTCCATATTCACAGAGGGAGGGTCTAAGCTGGTCTGGCAGTGAGAATTCTGCATCTTCCAATCTGGGGCAATGACCTGGTACAACATTAACGTGAGGAGAAGATGTACTGGTGAGGGCTGTACAGGTGGATTGGCTGAACACATATTGAGGAGCTGATTATAGGCTCCCCTAAAATAATCTCATTTCCTGAATGAACATTTGCTCTCATGTTGATTTCATAAGCGTGTTGTATTAGAGCGCAGTGAATGTGACTCCCAGTACCTGGGCTAGAAGCAGCTCATCCAAGTGCATAGCCAAAGCAATGTAATTGCAGTCAGTTATGTTGCTGGGGAGGGGAGTTGGGGTGGGGAAACCTTGATTACACATTCCACATGGTCATCATTTCATGGGGTGAGTAGTCTCCAACATGGGAACAAAGCCTTGAACACATTCACTGATGAGGCATAGACAGAAAGAAGATGTTTGGAGACTAATGCTGACAGATGTCTGTTTCTCATTGACACCGTAGATAGGAGGCCATCAGGAACATGGAGGCTGGATTTATCACTGCCTATCTTAGGCAGGAGACCAGAAGAACAGCGTGACGCCAGAGGAAGGAGAAATTGCTTCAAGACCAGCGGATGCATAGAAAGAGGCCATATCATGGGCCAGATGAAGTAGGCATGCACAACACCTCACAAGCTGGACTGGTGAGCTTGCTAGACCTCCTGCAGCCAGTGTATGGTGCACAGGATGAGGCGGCTTCTTTGTGCTTAGGGTGAATGTGAGTGCAAAAAAGGCTGGAATTGTGCCAGAAATAGGACTTAGAGTGGCACAGCCACCAAAGTCCCACCGATGGTTTAGCCCCGCCATGGGTTTCATGGCAACAAAGGGTGCGTTTGATGCGAAACCCCATTGACAACGGTGGGACCAGAAGATCCCACCACTGGCCAATGGCAGGCCACTTCGGTGGGTTGTTTGGTAAATCCCACCCTTGGTGATGTAGGAACCATGGGGAATTTCACCATTTTGGGAAGCTGTCTTAAACAGACCAATCTGAGGTTAATATTTGTAACATGTTGAGTACGTATATAAAGTTGTCTAACTTCATTTCTTATATATAAATAGTGTTTCTTCTTCCTTTCATTTTAGTAATCTTTCATTTTCTTTGAATCATTAATAATTGTCTAATATTTGTCCAATAAAAATTGTAGTTTTCACACATTGCTTAGTATTGAGTCACTTATTCCTGTTCATCCAGAGTATAGCTCTGAAACTGGGTAAGAATCCACGAGGGACTTTCACACCCCTTCCAACTCAAAGGCTTGAGGGCAATGCCTGGAAACAATGTGGTCTGACCAGATCATACCACAGTTTGAGCATGATATCCTGTGGCATGTGTGGTGAACCATCGTTGGTTCCCACTGGATAGTACTGAGCCAGGGTCTGGCCAGCACTACAAGTATGTACATATGTTGCTGTTGGGTTAGGGATGGGTTGTGCTACTTGTTGCTGTTGGGGTTAGGGTGGGGTTGTTACACCTTTGTATTGTAGTGTTGTGGTACATCCCAGTCGGGCTCCGCCTCCTGGGAGAGGTATAAAGGTCCCTGCTCTGGCTGGGACCCCTCAGTCTGGGATCGTGTATATAATTATTAGCTGCTTTGTTACAGCAAGTAAAAGCCTTTATTTCCTGAGCATCAAGCCTCGTGTATGATAACGCGCATCAGCGTGTTTCTCTCATTATTTTGGTCATGATGAATTATGGTTGAAATACTAACTTGTCTGTTCCCTCTGCAGAAACTGACTCCATTGCCGTGAGCTTCTGCTTTGTTTCAGTTTTTCAGCATATGCGGTTGTCCGTTCTTTTGTGTATTTCACTCAGCAGTGCGTGGGTTCTGTTGATTGCTGCTTGGTTTGGACCAGTTGAGGATTGAGGCTTCATGACTCCTGGGTCACTTTCTACGTTGTCGTTCAGTTGAGACATTAAAAAGTTGGGCAGGATTTTCCATTCTCTGCTGCGAGTGCTGACTGAGGGGAGAAAACCTGCGTGCAGCTCTCCAGCTGTACAGTTGGGTTTTCTCTCCAGATAATCCGGCACTCTGTGCGGGAAAAGTCTGGAGATGTGACTCACACCGTCACAGTGGCGGTATGGGGCCTGCTGTACAGAGAAAAGGGCGCTCAAACTGCACAAAATAAATACACCCCCAAGGCGGAAATGAAACAACTCCCACCACCACCACCACAACGGGCGGAAGGACAGACACTCCCCACCCTCAGATCGGCGCATGCACAGTGGCCCGCTCAGCCTGCTGATTCCGGCCTCTTCAGCGGGATGAGGGTCTGCCCCCCACTTACCGATGTGAATCTCTCTAAGGCACTCTGTGGTGCATAGAGTGCTGAAGATTAATTCAGGTAAGTATGCCCAAAAAATGGATGGGAAATTCTCCCATTTTGCCACCCGTTGGACACTTGGTTTTTTTGGGGGGAGAATCCAGGTCAAAATGTGTCCTATATATATAACTCCATTTTAATTTACGCCTCTTTTATGAAATATGTGCATCACTGATGTTTTCCTATCAGAACTTTACAATTGTCTCTATTGAATTTCCTCTGTAAGAAGTTTAACAACACCAGGTTAAAGTCCAACAGGTTTATCTTTATTTATTTTGGTTTATTTTGTTTACAGCAGGTTTATTTCGGACTTTAACCTGGTGTTGTTAAACTTCTTACTGTGTTTACCCCAGTCCAACGCCGGCATCTCCACATCTTGAATTTCCTCTGTCATTGATCTGTGCATCAACAATTTTTGGCGAGTTTAATTTGTAATTTTTGAACTGCTTGTTTGGATTCCGTTGCTGTTCAATAACATTTTGCTAGCTTGGTATATTTCCATTAAGATTTTGAATCTAAATGTTAGCTAGTTGCATTACTTGTTTCATCACTCATCCTTTGGTCATCCTATCCACCCCAAAATTACTCCTGTAACCACTGATTTCTTCCATGTGAATAAGATAACCAAACAAAAGGACAACAACTTGCAAATATGCTGCATCCTTATTATAATAAAACATCCAAAGTGCATGCTGTGGCTCTCTGGCCTGAGTCAGAAGGTTCAAATCCCATATCACTTGGGCACAAAAAATGTAAACTGCCCCCTGAATGCAGCACTGTCAGTAGGTGCTGTCTTTCAGAGAAGGTGTTAGACCGAAGCTCCATCTGCTCTCTCAGGAGGACATCAAAGATATCATGGCATTATTTTGAAAAATAGCTGGTGTTCTGACCAATTGAATCATTATGGCAAAGAAAGAGATTCAGCCCATCAGATCCATGTCAGCTCTCAAGGGAAATCTGGTCAGTCCCATCTCTAAATCTCTTAAGGTCTTCTTCCAGGTTAGCCAGGTGTTGTTCCTGTGGGGCCCCCATTATCAGGACATCGTCCAAGTACACCATGACTTTTGGAATTCCTTGTAACAAATTCTCCATTGCCCGTTGGAAAGTTGCGCAAGCAGATAATATGCCGAAAGTCAACCTCATATACTGAAATAGTATCCTGTGGGGTCCCCTGGTGATTATTGCATATTTTCTGGAGTCTTTGTCTAGCTCGAGTTGTGGGTAACTGTGGCTCAAATTGTGTTTTGAATATGTGGGGCCCCCTCCACCAACTTTGTGTAAAGATCTATTTTTAGTATAGGATACCTGTCGAGTTTGGCCGCCTGGTTTATAGTGACTTTGTAATTGCAGCACATCCTGCAGTGTGGTTTTACAATGGGAATGTCAGGGACTGCCCATTCGGAGGAGAACTGTATCAGCTTTATAATTCTCAATTCCTCCAACTGTCTCAGTTCAGCCTCAACTCTCTGATTCAGGGCATATGGCACAGGTCGAGCTTTAAAGAATTGAGATATGAACTCAGAGTTCACATAGAATTTGGCCTTGACCCCTTGTATCCAGTCCAGCTCATTTTGAAAGATGTCTTTGTACATGCACAGAGTCATAGAGTCATAGAGGTTTACAGCATGGAAACAGGCCCTTCTGCCCAACTTGTCCGTGCTGCCCTTATTTTTTTTTTAAACTCCTAAACTAATCCCAATTGCCCGCATTTGGCCCATATCCCTCTATACCCATCGTACCCATGTAACTATCTAAATGCCTTTTAAAAGATAAAATTGTACCCGCCTCTACTACTACCTCTGGCAGCTTGTTCCAGACACTCACCACCCTCCGTGTGAAAAAATTGCCCCTCTGGACACTTTGCATCTCTCCCCTCTCACCTTAAACCTATGCCCTCTAGTTTTAGACTCCCCTACCTTTGGGAAAATATATTGACTATCTATCTTGTCTATGCCCCTCATTATTTTACAGACCTCTATAAGGTCACCCCTCAGCCTCCTACGCTTCAGAGAAAAAAGTCCCAGTCTATTCAACCTCTCCTTATAACTCAATCCATCAACTCCTGGTAGCATCTTAGTAAATCTTTTCTGCACTCTTTCTAGTTTAATAATATCCTTTCTATAATAGGGTGACCAGAATTGCACACAGTATTCCAAGTGTGGCCTAACCAATATCTTGTACAGCTTCAACAAGACGTCCCAACTCCTGTATTCAATGTTCTGACCGATGAAACCAAGCATGCCAAATGCCTTCTTCATCACTCTGTCCACCTGTGACTCCACTTTCAAGGAGCTATGAACATGTACCCCTCGATCTCTTGAAAAGCGCCATCCGTTATTTTAAAAATTTCCAGCCAATTCAGCTTTATCCATCATAGCCAGTCCTGCCCCATGAGGCTTCCACAACAATCTTGAGTAATTGAGCTGACTGGTTTTGATACAACACCGGTTCTGTCATGGTACCTAGCATCTTTAGGGTTTCCCTCCATATAAATTGCTAACTTAGCAGCTGTACTGCTTAATCCAAGGAATTGGACTTCTCCTCATAGGTACTTGTAGGTCTCTTATCCCACCACTGCGGCAGAAGCACCTACGTTGACCTTTAAACTCAACAGTCGCTCATTCACCATAAGGACTATCTCAATGGGAGCCATCTTGTTCAGCTTGATCATGTTCAATTCTTTATCTCAGATTCTTCCTCAAAATCTTCCTCTAGTTTATGCACTGGAGTCAAGGTGTGTGTTTTTTCTAAACTAGGTGCACTCTATTGGGCTTAGTGCCAAGCCTGAATTGGCCCTCCCCATAACAAACAAACAAAATCCTTGCAATTGCATCTATCTTGAGGGTGATCTCCCCCATATTTGTAGCACTCGTTGAGAGCCGATTTTTCTCTTCTGCTTCTGTCCACGATTCTGCTCCAGGGATCTCTGTTCAATCTCAATTGTGCCTAGCACTTGAGGTCCTTGTCTAGCAGTTGTTCCTCTTCATAGTTGATTCACCTCGCCTTCCTATATGCACTTTTCAGCATTTTCAATGGCTTGGGCTATCTCTATTGCTTTATCCAGGAATATTTTTGTTTCAGCTAACAGATTCATTTGGATGTTCAGATTATTAATGCCACAAACCAAATGATCGCACAACATGTCATTTAACAAAGAGTTGAATTCAAAGTGCTCAGCCATTTGACAGTCTTGTAACAATGGAGAAATTGTCTCCACTGGGTCCCTGATGGTCAAATTGAATTTATACCATTGCAATAAAATGGAGGGCCTGGGGTTTTGATGCCCTTTCACTAATGCCATTAACTGATCAAGAGGCTTGGTATCCGGGACCTCTGGAGAAGTTAGACTTCTAATGAGGTTAAAAGTCTGGGGTCCACATATTGTAAGCAGGATAACTTTCTGTTTGCGTTCCCCAGTAATATCATTAGCAGTGAAGAAATACTGCAATTTCTCAATGTATTGGCCCCAGTCTTCAGCCCCTTGGTCAAAAAGGATTGAGTTTTCTTATTAGTGGGATTATTGTTCACTCACACCTATTGCAGAGATCTCATCTCTTTCCTTCTCTGGAGGGCTTCTGAAACTCTTGACTGTAGTCCAAATTACTCTCATCACCAATGTAATAGCACGAGGTATCAATGAGGAGGCTGCTGTAATCACAGAGTGATTTATTTAAACAACAACGGGGTGAAACTTTATACGATCTTCCTTTAAAGGAGTCACGCTACCACTCTTTTCCTTCAGACACTGGGACATAGACTACCTCACTGGAATTGGGAATGACCTCTTTCAATTTGGTGTATTGCATTTGCTGCTCCCAATGTGGTCCCCTCTACATTGGAGGAACCAAGCATAGACTGGGTGATCGCTTTGCTAAGCACCTTCGGTCTGTGCACAATCAGGACACTGGCCTTCCTGTTACTTGCCATTTTAACACATGATCCTGCTCCCATGCCCTTATGTCTGTCCTTGGCCTGCTGCAATGGTCCAGTGAAGCTCAATGCAAACTGGAGGAACAGCATCTCATCTTCCGGCTAGGCACACTACAGCCTTCCGCTCTCAACATCGAATTCAACAACTTCAGATGATTAGCTCTACCCCACCTCAACCCCTTTGTTTTCATCTTATTTAATTTTTAAAGTTCTCTACCTTTTATTTCTTTATTATCTTTCTTCATTTTTCTTCCCTCCTCACTCTTTCCCCCTATTTTATCCCCCCCTTTCATAGAACATAGAACATAGAAAAGCTACAGCACAAACAGGCCCTTCGGCCCACAAGTTGTGCCGAACATGCCCCTACCGACTAGGCTTACCTATAACCCTCTATCTTACTAACTTCCATGAACTTATCCAAAAGTCTCTTAAAAGACCCTATCGAATCCGCCTCCACCACCACTACTGGCAGCCGAATCCACGCACCCACCACCCTCTGAGTGAAAAACTTACCCCTAACATCTCCTCTGTACCTACTCCCCAGCACCCTAAACCTGTGACCTCTTGTGGCAACCATTTCAGCCCTGGATAAAAGCCTCTGAGAATCCACTCTACATCTTATACACTTCTATCAGGTCACCTCTCATCCTTCGCCTCTCCAAGGACAAAAGGCCTAGCTCTCTCAACCTATCCTCATAAGGCATGCCACCTAATCCAGGCAACATCCTTGTAAATCTCCTCTGCACCCTTTCTATGGCTTCCACATCCTTTCTGTAATGAGACGAACAGAACTGGGCACAGTCCTCCAGGTGGGGTCTGACCAGGGTCCTATACAGCTGCAGCATTATTTCCCAATTTCTAAACTCAATTCCTCTATTGATGAAGGCCAGTATTCCATACGCCTTGTTAACCACAGCCTCTACCTGCGACGCTGCTTTGAGCGTCCTATGAACCTGGACTCCAAGATCCTTCTGATCTTCCACACTGCCAAGCGTCTTACCCTTAATATTATATTCTTTCATCCTATTCGACCTGCCAAAATGAACCACCACACACTTATCTGGGTTGAAGTCCATCTGCCACTTCTCCGCTCAGTCTTGCATCTTATCTATGTCTCGTTGCAACTGCTGACATCCCTCTACACTATCCACAACACCACCAACCATTGTGTCATCAGCAAACTTGCCAACCCATCCTTCCACTTCCTCATCCAGGTCATTTATAAAAATCACAAAGAGCAAAGGTCCCAGAACAGATCCCTGGGGCACTCCACTGGTGACCGACATCCATGCTGAAAAAGACCCATCTACAACCACTCTTTGCCTTCTGTGGGCAAGCCAGTTCTGAATCCACAAAGCAATCTCCCCTTGTATCCCATGCCCCTTCACTTTCTCAATAAGCCTTGCATGGGGCACCTTATCAAACGCTTTGCTGAAATCCATATAAACTACATCTACTGCTCTTCCCTCATCTATGTGTCTAGTTACATCTTCAAAAAATTCAATTAGGCTCGTAAGGCATGATCTGCCTTGGACAAAGCCGTGCTGGCTATTTCTGATCATACTATTCCTCTCCAGATGTTCATAAATCCTGCCTCTCAGGATCTTCTCCATCAACTTACCAACCACTGAGGTTAGACTCACTGGTCTATAATTTCCCGGGCTATCTCTTCTCCCTTTCTTGAATAACGGAACCACATCCGCAATCCTCCAATCCTCCGGAACCTCTCCCATCTCCATTGATGATGCAAAGATCATCATCAGAGGCTCAACAATCTCTTCCCTCGCCTCCCACAGTAACCTGGGGTACATCCCATCCGGTCCCGGCGATTTATCTAACTTGATGCTTTTCAAAAGCTCCAACACATCCTCTTTCCTAATGTCCACATGCTCAATCTTCTCAGTCCACTGCAAGTCTGCACTGCAACTACCAAGATCCCTTTCCACTGTGAATACTGAAGTAAAGTATTCATTGAGTACCTCTGCTATTTCTACCGGTTCTATACAGACTTTCCCACCGTCACATTTAATAGGTCCTCCTCCTTCACATCTTATCTTCTTGCTCTTTCCTTACCTTTTCTCCCCCTTTGCTTTCCCTTTCCCCCTTTTTCTAAATGTTACCTCTCTCTCACCCATTCCCCACCTCCCCCCACATCTTCATCTGTCACAGCTTCCCCTCTGATTTCATCTTTTCTGCCGTTTGGCCATTCACACCCTTTATTCTCTCTATGGACTGTCATTAGCAGCTTTTTCCCCTGATTTCTGTGGCTATGACTCATCTTTCATTCCCCCATCCTATAGTATGAATATCTCCCACTTTCATGCCTTTTAGCTTTGACAAAGGGTCATCTGGACTCGAAACATCAGCTTTTCTCTCTCCCTACAGATGCTGCCAGACCTGCTGAGATTTTCTAGCATTTTCTCTTTTGGTTGGGAATGGCTGTGTTTAGTTAGCAATCAACTTGGATGATTTGTTTCACTGACATTAAAGTTATTGTATTGAGTGAAATTTGTGAACCAGTTACATGGAAAGATAATGTTTTTCTCAGCACCCTTAGCAGGTAGCTGGAGCCCATCACCACTGGTTTAGGACATTTTAATAACTACATGAACATTGCACACTGCAAACACAAGAAGGGCTTCATATCTAGAAGTGAGATACAGCTGCTCAGTGTACCTCAGATAATATCCTTAGAAAGCTGACCATGCATCAAATGAAGACCTCGAACTAATTTATCTCCATGAGAACAGCACGATGATGAGAGCAAAGACATTTCAGATGGAATTATGTTATCCAAATATCTTGTCTAGTTCACCATCTGTAGATGCAGACAGTGGTGCACCGTTTCCTCCCGCAATAACTGTAACTGCAAAGGCACTTAAAAAGTGGAGAATGCTGTGACTGGTTATATAGGCAGTGAATTTAAGCAGTAAGATTGATTAGCCCCCACTTTGATGTTAATAAACAAGAAGTTTACTGGTTATTTTTGAACTTTGGCTACATTATTTTTTCCTTCCTTTAGTACAAGCTTTCTGCACATTCTTAGATATTCTGCGAGATTGTACAGCCTCGCTTGTCCCGAAACCGTAAATTCCCGCCCAAGGTCAACAGACCTTCCCATGGTCCGCTCCTCACCCGTTACGATTCCCGTGGCAGGCGGAACAGGAAAATTCCAGCCATTCAGTCCTGATGTAGGAATGTTATGAAACAGGTGGAACAGCATTCAATTCTTCATTTGCATTTGAATGAAGTGCTGACTGAGATAAACAAAGATAAAAATTTAATGGTAACTCAGCTTTGGACAGTCTTTATAACAAATACTTTCAGCACGTCAGATCAATTGCTGTCGAAAACTCTCATCAATAACAGGTAGTCATTATTTGAGTGAAATTTGGAGATGATGTAATTAAGAGCTAATGTATTAGCAGTGAGCTCTAAAGGATAGCTTTTATATGTTTGCACTTTTCAGTGTGGAGCTTTGTGTCAGGAATATTTGTAAAATTTTAGAAGTCAGCATAAGTCCAAACGTTGCTGCCTATCTCACTGTGAATTTTTATTAACATCTTAATAATACTTGTAAGAAAGAGTTGATGAAATATATACCACTACGAATAGTCTTGAGACGAAATATCCCAAGGTCTTGTTCATCTTGCTATACTACACTCCTTGTAAACCTCTGACTGTGTGGCCAAATTCCCCTCGAACTCAATTTTTAAGTTTGCTGATGACACCACTATGGTGGGTCCGATCTCAAACAATGATGAGTCAAAGCACAGGAAAGAGATAGAGAATCTGGTGAACTGATGCAACAACAATGATCTCTCCCTCACTGTCAACAAAACGAAGGAGATAGTCATTGACTTCAGGAAGCATAGTGGAGGACATGCCCCTGTCTACATCACCAGATTGAAGTGGAAATGCAAAGAACAAAGAACAATACAGCACAGGAACAGGCCCTTTGGCCCTCCAAGCCTGCGCCGCTCATGTGCCCACATGGTCGAGAGCTTCAGGTTTCTAGGTGTCCAGATCACCAACAATTGTTCTGGTCCCTCTACGCCGATGCTACAGTTAAGAAAACTCACCAATGCTTTTACTTTCTCAGGAGGCTAAGGAAATTCGGCATGTCTGCTATGACCCTCACCGATTTTTACAGATGCACCATTTCTGGATGTATCATAGCTTGGTATGGCTCCTGCTCTGACCAAGACTGCAAGTAACTACCAAGGGTTATGAATGAAACCCAGTCCACCACACAAACCAGTTTCCCATCCATTGACCCTGTCTACACTTCCTGTTGCCTCGGAAAAGCTGCCAGCATAATCAAGGACTCCCACGTACCTTGGACATTCTCTCTTCCATCTTCTTCTGTCAGGAAAAAGATACAAAAGTCTGAGATCACGTACCAACTGACTCAAAAACAGCTTCTTCCCTGCTGCTGTCAGACTTTTGAATGCTTATATTATTTTAAATTTTATATATTATATATTATGTTATATTGTATGCTTACCTTATATTAAGTTGATCTTTCTCTACACACTAGCTATGACTGTAATATTATATTCTGCACCCTCTCCTTTACTTCTCTATGAATTGTATGCTTTGTCCCATTGCAGAGTGTGTAGTGGTTCCCCCCCACCACCATCACCCCAGTAAGCCCTGCAGTAAGGGCTTGCCCCCTCTGGCCCCACCCCTTGACACTCCCCAGTGCCGAGTGGGCAGTGCCAGGCTGCCTGGCTGGCACTGCCAAAGGGGCACCCCTCCCTGCCCCGACCTCCCGGAGGGGGGGGAGCCTCAATGGCCTCTGTCCCAACCAGCGTGGGGAGACGATAGTCTAGTAGTATTATCGCTCGACTATTAATCCAGAAACCCAGATGATGTTCTGGGGATCCGGGTCCGAATCCCGCCATGGCAGATGATGGAATTTGAATTCAATAAAAAATATCTGGAATTAAGAGTCTGCTGATAACCATGAAACCATTGCCGATTGTCAGAAAAACCCATCTGGTTCACTAATGTCCTTTAGAGAAGGAAATCTGCTGTCCTTACCTGGTCTGGCCTACATATGACGTGGAGATGCCGGCGTTGGACTGGGGTAAGCACAGTAAGAAGTCTCACAACACCAGGTTAAAGTCCAACAGGTTTATTTGGTAGCAAATACCATAAGCTTTCGGAGCTGGAGTATTGTCTGGAGACAATACACATCTCTTTAACCTGTGTTTAATGTTCCCTCCAACCACATTATCTGTACCTTTTAAGACCTGGCTGGCTGTAGAGATTTGCATTCTAATTAGTATTCTGTAACTTGATTTCTGTGTTTGTGCACTGTTGGAGAACAGAGACCACTCCATCTGATGAAGGAGCAGCGCTCCGAAAGCTTATGGTATTTGCTACCAAATAAACCTGTTGGACTTTAACATGGTGTTGTGAGACTTCTTACTACATATGACTCCAGAGCCACGCCAAAGTGGTTGACTCTTAACTGCCCTCTGAAATGGCCTAGCAAGCCACTTAGTTGTATCAATCGCTACAAAGTTTCAACAAAGAAATGGAACTGGACGGGCTACCTGGCATCGACCGAGGCACTGGAAAAGACAACGGCAAAACAAACAGCCCTGTCGACACTGCAAAATCCTCCTTATTAACATCTGGGGACGAGTGCCAAAATTGGGAGAGCTGTCTCACAGACTAGTCAAGCAACAGCCTGACATAGTCATTCTCACAGAATCATACCTTACAGACAATGCCCCAGACACCACCATTACCATCACCGGATATGTCCTGTCCCACCGGCAGGACAGACCCAGCAGAGGTGGCGGCACAGTGGTATACAGTCGGGAGGGAGTTGCCCTGAGAGTCCTTAACATTGACTCTGGATCCCATGAAGTCTCCTGGCTTCAGTTAAACATGGGCAAGGAAACCTCTTACTGGTTACCATGTACCGTCCTTCTTCGGCTGATGAATCAGTATTCCTCCATGTTGAACAACACCTGGTGGCAAAGGCGCAAAATGTACTTTGGGTGGGGGATTTCAATGTCCACCACCAGGAGTGGCTTGGCAGCAGCACTACTGATCGAGCTGGTCGGGTCCTAAAGGATATAACTGCTAGACTGTGTCTGCAGCAGGTGGTGAAGGAACCAATAAGAGGAAATAACATACTTGACCTCATCCTTACCAACCTGCCAGCTGCAGATGCATCTGCCGTGACCGTATTGGTAAGAGTGACCACCGCATAGTCCTTGTGGAGACAAAGTTCCACCGTCACATTGAGAATAACCTCCATTGTGTTGTGTGGCACTATCGCCGTGCTAAATGGGACAGACTTCGAACCGATCTAGCAACTCAAGGCTGGGCATCCATGAGGCATTGTGGGCCATCAACAGCCACAGAATTGTACTCCAGCACAATCTGCAACCTCATGGCCTGGCACATCCCCCACTCAACCATTACCATTTAATCAGGGGATCAACCAGTTCAATGGAGAGTGCAGCAGGGCATGCCAGGAGCAGCACCAGGCATATCTAAAAATGCGGTGTTAACCTGGTGAAGCTACCAAACAGAACTACTTGCATGCCAAATGGCAAAAAGAGCAAGAGATAGAAGAGCTAAGCGATCCCACAACCAACAGATCAGATCTAAGCTCTGCAGTCATAGAAATCATAGAATCATAGAAACCCTACAGTACAGAAGGAGGCCATTCGGCCCATCGAGTCTGCACCGATCACAATCCCACCCAGGCCCTATCCCCACAACCCTACATATTTTACGCGTTAATCCCTCTAATTTACGCATCCCAGGACACTAAGGGCCAATTTAGCATGGCCAATCAACCTAACCCGCACATCTTTTGGGTCCTTCCACATCCAGTCGAGAATGGTGGTGGACAATTAAACAACTCACTGGAGGAGGAGGCTCCACAAATATCCCCATCCTCAATGATGGAGGAGCCCAGCACATCAGTGCAAAAGATAAGGCTGAAGTATTCGCAGCAATCTTCAGCTAGAAGTGCCAAGTGGATGATTCATCTCGGCCTCCTCCAGTGGTCCCCAGCATCTCAGATGTCAGTCTCCAGCCAATTCGATTCACTCCATGTGATATCAAGAAGTGGTTGGAGGCACTGGATGCTGCAAAGGCAATGGGCACTGATAACATTCCGGCAATACTACTGAAGACTTTTGCTCCAGAACTTGCTGTTCCCCTAGCCAAGCTCTTCCAGTAAGTTACAACACTGGCATTTACCCAACAATGTGGAAAATTGCCCAGGTATGTCCTGTACACAAAAAACAGGACAAATCCAACTCGGCCAATACTGCCCAATCAGTCTACTCTCAATCATCAGTAAAGTGGTGGAAGGGGTCGTCAACAGTGCTATCAAGCAGCACCTGCTCAGCAATAACCTGCTCAGTGGCACGCAGTTTGGATTTCACCAGGATCACTCAGCTCCTGACCTTATTACAGCCTTGGTTCAAACATGGACAAAAGAGCTGAATTCTAGAGGTGAGGTGAGAGTGACAGCCCTTGACATCAAGGCCACATTCGACCAAGTGTGGCATCAAGGAGCCCTAGCGAAACTGGAATCAATGGGTATCAGGGGGCAAACTCTCCACTGGTTGGAGTCATACCTGGTACATAGGAAGATGGTTGTGGTTGTGGAGGGTCAGTCATCTCAGTTCCACGACATCTCTGCAAGAGTCCTTCAGGGGAGTGTCCATCATAAGGTCAGAAGTGGGCATAGAACATAGAACAGTACAGCACAGAACAGGCCCTTCGGCCCACGATGTTGTGCCGAGCTTTATCTGAAACCAAGATCAAGCTATCCCACTCCCTATCATCCTGGTGTGCTCCATGTGCCTATCCAATAACCGCAAAAATGTTCCTAAAGTGTCTGACTCCACTATCACTGCAGGCAGTCCATTCCACACCCCAACCACTCTCTGCGTAAAGAACCTACCTCTGATATCCTTCCTGTATCTCCCACCACGAACCCTATAGTTATGCCCCCTTGTAATAGCTCCATCCACCCGAGGAAATAGTCTTTGAACGTTCACTCTATCTATCCCCTTCATCATTTTATAAACCTCTATTAAGTCTCCCCTCAGCCTCCTCCGCTCCAGAGAGAACAGCCCTAGCTCCCTCAACCTTTCCTCATAAGACCTACCCTCCAAACCAGGCAGCATCCTGGTAAATCTCCTCTGCACTCTTTCCAGCGCTTTCACATCCTTCTTATAGTGAGGTGACCAGAACTGCACACAATATTCCAAATGTGGTCTCACCAAGGTCCTGTACAGTTGCAGCATAACCCCACGGCTCTTAAACTCCAACCCCCTGTTAATAAAAGCTAACACACTATAGGCCTTCTTCACAGCTCTATCCACTTGAGTGGCAACCTTTAGAGATCTGTGGATATGGATCCCAAGATCTCTGTTCCTCCACAGTCTTCAGAACCCTACCTTTGACCCTGTAATCCACATTTAAATTAGTCCTACCAAAATGAATCACCTCACATTTATCAGGG
This sequence comes from Mustelus asterias, assembly GCF_964213995.1. NCBI lineage: Eukaryota > Metazoa > Chordata > Chondrichthyes > Carcharhiniformes > Triakidae > Mustelus > Mustelus asterias. The sequence goes on along the minus strand of NC_135807.1, from coordinate 64,856,444 downwards.
TTAAACTCCATTTGCCATTTTTCAGCCCAGCTTTGCATCCTATCTATGTCTCTTTGCAGTCTACAACAGCCCTCCACCTCCACCAATCTTGGTGTCATCAGCAAATTTACTGATCCACCCTTCAGCCCCCTCCTCTAAGTCATTAATAAAAATCACAAAGAGCAGAGGACCAAGCACTGATCCCTGCGGCACTCCGCTAGCAACCTGCCTCCAATCCAAAAATTTTCCATCCAACACCACCCTCTGTCTTTGATCAGACAGCCAGTTACCTATCCAATCGGCCAACTTTCCCTCTATCCCACACCTCCTCACTTTCATCATAAGCCGACCATGGGGGACCTTATCAAACGCCTTACTAAAATCCATGTATATGACATCAACTGCCCTACCTTCATCAACACACTTAGTTACCTCCTCAAAAAATTCTATCAAATTTGTGAGGCACGACTTGCCCTTCACGAATCCGTGCTGACTATCCCGGATTAATCCGCATCTTTCTAAATGGTTGTAAATCCCATCTCTAAGGACCTTTTCCATCAATTTACCAACCACCGAAGTAAGACTAACCGGTCTATAATTACCAGGGTCATTTCTATTCCCTTTCTTAAACAGAGGAACAACATTCGCCATTCTCCAGTCCTCTGGCACCATCCCCGTGGACAGCGAGGACCCAAAGATCAAAGCCAAAGGCTCTGCAATCTCATCCCTTGCCTCCCAAAGAATCCTAGGATACATTTCATCAGGCCCAGGGGACTTATCGACCTTCAGTTTATTCAAAACTGCCAGGACATCCTCCCTCCGAACATCTATTTCCTCCAGCCTGTTAGCCTGTAACACCTTCTCTTCCTCAAAAACATGGCCCCTCTCCTTGGTGAACACTGAAGAAAAGTAATCATTCATCACCTCGCCTATCTCTACTGACTCCATACACAAGTTCCCACTACTGTCCTTGACCGGCCCTAACCTCACCCTGGTCATTCTTTTATTCCTCACATAAGAGTAAAAAGCCTTGGGGTTTTCCTTGATCCGACCCGCCAAGGACTTCTCGTGTCCCCTCCTAGCTCTCCTAAGCCCATTCCTTGCTAACTTGGAACCCTCAATCGAGCCATCTGAACCTTGTTTCCTCATCCCTACATAAGCTTCCCTCTTCCTTTTCACAGGACATTCCACCTCTTTCGTGAACCATGGTTCCCTCACTCGGCCATTTCCTCCCTGCCTGACAGGGACATACCTATCAAGGACACCCAGTATTTGTTCCTTGAAAAAGTTCCACTTTTCATTAGTTCCTTTCCCTGACAGTTTATGTTCCCAACTTATGCCCCCTAATTCTTGCCTAATCGCATCATAATTACCTCTCCCCCAATTGTAAACCTTGCCCTGCCGTACGGCCCTATCCCTCTCCATTGCAATAACAAAAGACACCGAATTGTGGTCACTATCTCCAAAGTGCTCTCCCACAACCAAATCTAACACTTGGCCTGGTTCATTTCCCAGTACCAAATCCAATGTGGCCTCACCTCTTGTCGGCCTATCCACATATTGTGTCAGGAAACCCTCCTGCACACACTGCACAAAAACTGCCCCATCCGCACTATTTGACCTACAAAGGTTCCAATCAATATTTGGAAAGTTAAAGTCCCCCATGACAACTACCCTGTGACCCCTACACATATCCATAATCTGCTTAGCAATTTCTTCCTCCACATCTCTATTACTATTTGGGGGCCTATAGTAAACTCCTAACAACGTGACCGCTCCTTTCCTATTTCTAACCTCAGCCCATATTACGTCAGTGTGCAGATCCCCCTCGAAGTGCCTTTCCGCAGCCGTTAAACTATCCTTGATTAACAATGCCACTCCTCCACCTCTTTTACCAGCTTCCCTACACTTAGTGAAACATCTATACCCCGGAACGTCCAACAACCATTCCTGTCCTTGTTCTACCCACGTCTCTGTAATGGCCACAACATCGTAGTCCCAAGTACCAATCCACTCCCCAAGTTCATCTACCTTGTTCCGGATGCTCCTTGCATTGAAGTAGACACACTTCAACCCACCTTCCTGTTTACCGGTACCCACCCTTGACCCTGATACCTTCCCCAATACCTCACCACCCTCACTGACTTCTGGACTACAACTCCTTTTCCCACCCCCGTGAAGAGCCGTAACAAATTTCCCTCCTAGGATATTTGTGCCCCTCTGTTTCAGGTGCACCCCGTCCTGTTTGTACAGGTCCTACCTTCCCCAGAATGTGTTCCAATTATCCATGTATCTGAAACCCTCCCTCCTACACCATCCCTGCAACCACATGTTTAACTGCACTCTCTCCCTGTTCCTCAACTCGCTATCACCTGGCACCGGCAACATACCAGAGATGACCACATGTTTTGTCTTGGCTCTCAGCTTCCAGCCCAGCTCCAGAAATTCCTGCTTTAAATCCCCATCCCTTCTCTTACCTATGTCATTGGTACCAATGTGTACCACGACTTGTGACTATTTCCCCTCCCCCTTCAGAATCTGGAAAACACGGTCTGAGACGTCACGGACCTTGGCATCCGGTAGGCAACATACCATCCGTGAGTCTCTTTTGCTGCCACAGAACCTCCTATCTATCCCTCTAACTAACGAGTCCCCAATAACTATTGCCCTCCCGCTCTGCCTCTTACCCTCCCGAGCCACAGAGACGGACACAGTGCTGGAGATCCTCTCACTGCGGCTCACCACTGGTATGTCATCCCCCTCAACCGTATGCAAAGCAGAATACTTGTTGCTAAGGGGAACGACCACCGGGGATCCCTGCACGGACTGCTTCCTCCCAGCCCCTCTCACCGTCACCCATCTGTTTTCATTCCTCGGAGTAACTGTATCCCTAAAGCTTCTGTCTATGGCCACCTCTGCATCCCTAATGATCCTAAGTTCACCCAACTCCAGCTCCAGTTCCCTAACACGGTTTTGGAGGAGCTGCAGATTGGTGCACTTCCCACAGATGTAATCAGCAGGGACACTGTCGTCGTCCCTCACCTCAAACATAGTGCAAGAGGAACATAGCACTGCCTGCGCATCCATCCCCTCTAGATACCTTGCCAGTACCAGGTAGAAAGCGCAAAAATGAATTAAACTCACCCCTGCTCGCCCTTTCTGCCTAAACCCTGTGAGCCAAAGCCTTATAGCTCACACTCTGCTTCCCACTCACTCCACTGCCCGCTCTCGACGCTGCCCGCTGTATACTGCAGCCTACCTTTTATACTTCACGCGCTTAAAAAACCCTTCCCAGACTCCTTAGCAGCCCACTTCCAGTTTTCACTTTAAACTTAAAATACTACTGCAAAAGTAAAGGCCAAAAGAAAACACACACTAGCTGACTAATTAAATAAATAAACAATTCAATTAATCTCTCACCAGCACTGCTGCCTCCAATCACTCCCTCTCAGCTTGCTCCAGTGGAACAATGAGGGGGAACCTCCCAGGTAACTGACTTTTAAAGTTAAAATAAAAACCCTTCCCAGACTACTTAGCAGCCCACTTCCAGTTTTCACTTTAAAATACTACTGCAAAAGTAAAGGCCAAAAAAAAACACACACTAGCTGACTAATTAAATAAATAAACAATTCAATTAATCTCTCACCAGCACTGATGCCTCCAATCACTCCCTCTCAGCTTGCTCCAGTGGAACAATCAGTGGCATGGAGGGAGATCCATTGGAAAGACCACAATGTCCTTTTAAAAATGCTGCCTGATCCTTGTGAAGCTGGGCTTGCCAGCTCCTTTCGGCCTTGCACTTCTCAGAACCGGTGAAAAACTCACCCCTCTCCCAAAAAATGACTAAGTGCAGGAAAATTGCAATCTGATGCATGACGTCGTGAAACACGCCAGTTTTCTCACCCAAAAATAGGGCAGCATGGTGGCACAGTAATTAGCATCATGTTCGACCCGGCGTTCAAAGTAGGATTGGGTGACTGTCTATCTGCTGTTTGCATGTTCTCCCTGTGTCTGCATGGGTTTCCTCTGGGTGCTCCGGTTTCTTCCCACAGTCCAAAGATGTGCAGATTAGATGGATTAGCCATGCTAAATTTCCCCTTAGTGTCCGAAGTTGTGTAGGTTAGGGGAATTGGCCATCGTAAATTCGCCCTTAGTTTCCCAAGTTGTGTAGGTTAAAATTCTGCCCAAAGTCCTTTGGTGTAATCAGTTTCTTAAGTTCTGTAGCAGCAGCCACAATGCGATGACTGTTTAAGAGGTATAGGCTTGTACTCGTGATTCTGTGACCTGTGCTGATGCATGCAGCCAATGAATACCATGAATAGTGCAAGCTCCAGGCAGAAATCATGATAATAAGCAAGCAGCAAGAATTTGACATGCAATCAACGTGCATGGCTGATTAAAAAATGCAGTCCTACATCCCTTTTTGGGGGCATCCCATTTCACTCCTGAGCATTTCTTCGAATTCTCCTAGTTAGTTTGACAGACTTCTCTAACTTAGAGAAAATATGTTTTTCATGATTATAATCGTCAGGATTCATTTACCAGTTTTCCCATGAATGGTTATGTAATACTTTGAGGTTATTTGCTGGAGGCAGAGTCATGAGAAAAGAGCAGTGTGCTTAAATATAGAATTCTGTTTTGCTATTTGATCCTCATAATTCCCATTTGCACAACAACTGAGAGAGACTTGCTGTTATCAACCTTATCATTGCAAGTCAAATTGGAAATTGCTGTGAGTAACATTAATCAGTCTGCTTTTTTATCAGAAGAATTGAGCCATTTAAAAGAGCCAGATTTAACCTCTGTTAAAATAATTGGAAGAGTAATTTTTATGAAGAGATTACTGACAGAAACACAAAGGCAAGTGAATAGAATTTGTCAAGTGACAGGAAGCCCAGATGGTATTGAGGATGCAGGAACAGAATAGGTGACACAGGGCATAAACGGTGCTCAGGGTCCATGTGGTACCATATCACATTTTCAATGAGGAAAGGTCAATTCTCATGGATTATTTATGCTCTCTTTTATCAACTGCGCTTCTGATCCAAATTAAGGATGCACATAATTTACTTCAGATTCAGTTCTTGGTACCCCATCAGCAGACTTGCACAAAGTATATGGCCAAACAAAAAAAATTCAGTTTCATTGCACACATTTTTTGAGTGCTAAAAGTGCCTTTAAACATTGAAAATGACATCTGTGGCACACATGCAAACTTCTTGTGTGATTTGCACTGGATGCTCCGTTGGTGAGAGCCTTAGTGTAAGTGCAGGGACTATCTGCTGGAAATATGCAGTGTAACATGAATTGACACTAGCGTAGCCATTTTGCACCAACTGGCGCTGTTTCTTAATCATGTGTAGCTGACCATATGCTCAGCAGCAGGAAGGACCTACCTCCCAGCAACGTTATTTAAAGGGATCATGTGCCACTTTCAGGTTAGTTGCTAATTGATTTCTACTGGCTCTTGCTACAATTGAACAAATGTTTGCCACTTTTGATAGTTCTTTCAAGTTGTTAAAAGCCTCAGTGAATGATCTGGTAGGTGCTAAAGGACTTTGTCCTGTGTTCACGACTGCTGACTTGCTCCCAGATATGGCTGCAGTAGTAGGTATCCCCCTTGAAATAAAGTAGGACTGGGAGGATGAGGAGAGGGGATGCAGAACAAGCTAAATTGATAAATGTGGAAGGAAAAGGAGAGGGAAAAGAGATTTTAAAAAAAACACCCAGGAGGCTGTACCCTAACTGCCTGCCTAAGGGCTCCAAGAGGCCCACGAATGAATAGGCTACCCAAAAGCCTCCCCGCTGCTAGTAAAATTGCAGCAGGGCAGTGAGGACCAGGTAAGTAGCAGCCACGGCATCACTGCCATGGTACCAAATCTTAAGGTCTATGAGACATCCCTCATCCCCACTGCCTTCCCAGCCCCATGTGGGGAGGGTTGTGTAAAATTCTAACCTATGTCAAGCTCATTTTAATTATAATTAAAATAACTGGGGGTTTTGCGTTGTATTCCAAGGCTGGGTAAACCTGATTGCACATGACTTGCCGTCGTATCTGTGAGCCATATTGAAAAGGCGACCAACATCACTGACACACTATTGAAGAAAGAAGGTGGACGTTCTGACAATGAAGATGGATCTCCAGGAGAACGCTAAGTCTGGAAAATGGACATCCCAAGAAAGAAAATGGATTTCCAAGAACATTCTGAGGCTGAAAGATGAATCCCCTCAATGACACTGAATCTGATTGATGCTCCCCGCACCCACTCTATGTTGTTCCAAGGTTCAAGGTTGCTGGCAGTATGCATCTCAAAATGTGGAGGTAGCCCCAGGCATTGCTCAGGTATATCCCGACATCTACACACCACATTGTTCAAATTGTATTTTGCACCGGCATGTTTTCCTCCGGGTGTCGTGGAAAATCAGGTGTGAGTGGAAGATTCTGGCTGGGCCTTCATCTGCATCCCATTAGCAGGATGTAAATCACTCTCATGCTGGCCTGCAGTGGGTTACCCAATCTGCCATTTTGGACACCAGCGGAAGGTACATTGGGAAATTCACACTGGCATGAAACCGATACTTGTAATCCCACCAAATTCTACCCCATGACCACCATTGAACATATCGGGGGCAATGGAAGACTGTTCCAGCTGCATTTGAACTATCTATAGATAGCTTCTCGGTGACAAGGGTAACCATTAATGACATGACTTATTACTCCAATGATTTTGATCTGAATTTATTATTGTCACATGTATTGGCATACAGTGAAAAGTATTGTTTCGTGTGCGCAATACAGACAAAGCATACCATTCATAGAGAAGGAAAAGAAGAGTACAGAATGTAGTCTTACAGTCATAGGTAGGGTGTAGAGAAAGATCAACTTAATGCCAGGTAGGTCCATTCAAACGTTTGATGGCAGCAGGGAAGAGGCTGTTCTTGAGTCGATTGGTATGTGACCTCAGACTTTTGTATCTTTTTCCTGGTGGAAGAGATAATGTCCGGGGTGCGTGGGGTCCTTAATTATGCTGGCTGCTTTTCTGAGGCGGGGGAAGTGTAGACAGTGTCAATGGATGGGAGGCTGGTTTGAGTGATAGACTGGGCTTTATCCATGACCTTTTCTAATTTCTTATGGTCTTGGACAGAGCAGGAGCCATACCAGGCTGTGATACAACCAAAAAGAATGCTTTCTATGGTGCATCTGTAAAGGTTGGTGAGTTTCATAGTGGACATGCCAAATTTCCTTGTGCAACCGACAAACATGTGGGTAATATGTATGAAATAAAAGTCAAATTGTCACATGAGATGGAGCAGACTGCTGATATGATGAAACCATGGGAGTGAGTTTCCGACCTTTCTGTGCTTGGTGCAGGTCGCACTGATCCCGGAAAAACGTGTGCTGTCCTAAAATTCGGTTCCGCGCCTGGTGCCAAACTGCTCGGAGGCCATTGAAGCCCAGAGTGGTCGGGGGCGTGGCTGGGCAGTGCCCATGGAGGTCTATGATGGGAGGGGCCTGAGTGGGGACTACAATGATGGGGGGGGGGGGCTATTTTGGGGGGGTTATGACGGGGGGCTATGCAGCTGGTGAAGTTGTGCAGTAGTAGAGGATGATGGGGGGGCATGTTGGGGGTCACGATGGGGCAGGGCTTGTTGATCAAGGACCCCACGCACCCCGGATATTCTCTCTTCCACCTTCTTCCATTGGGAAAAAGATACAAAAGTCTGAAAACGTTTACCAATAGACTCAAGAATAGCTTCTTCCCTGCTATCATCAGATTTTTGAATGGTCCTATCATATATTAAGCTGATCTCACTTCCCACAATCTGTAAGTGCAACACTGTATTCTGCACCCTATCATTTTCCTTTTCCCCTATGCACTTCATGAACCGTACGTTTTGCCTGTATAGTGCACAAGAAACAAGTTTCCATTGTATCCCAAAACATGTGACAGTAAATCAAATCAAATCAAATCAATCAAATAGATGTAAATGGATATGGTATAGTTGGAATTATGGAGACATGGCTGCAGGTTGACCAGGGATGGGAAATGAACATCCAGGGGTATTTAGTATTTCGGAAGGACAGACAGAAAGGAAAAGGCTGTGCAGTTGCATTGCTCATTTAAGAGGAAATTAATGCAATAGTGAGGAAACATATGGCTTTGATGATGTGGAATCTGCACGGGAAGAGCTGATGATGTCACTGGTAGACTTGATAAGGAGGATCCAGTGGATGTGGTTTATTTGAACTTCCAGGAGGTTTTCGACAAAAGCCCATATAAGAGATTAGTGTGTAAAATTAAACTGCATGGGATTGGGGGTAGTGTATTGAGATGGATAGAAAACTGGTTGACAGACAGGAAACAAAAAGTAGGAACAAACAGATCTTTTTCCAAGTAGCAGGCAATAACTAATGGGGTACCGCAGGGATCAGTGCTCGGACCCGAGCTATTCACAATGTAATTAATGATTTATATGAGGGAACTAAATGTAATATCTCCAAATTTGCAGATGACACAAAGCTGGGTGGGAGAGTGAGCTGTGAGGAGGATGCAGAGATGCTTCATGGTGGTGGGGTCACCTGTGGTTGTCCCCCTCCAAAACAGGTATATTGTTTTGGATAGTGTGAAGGAGGATGACTCTCCATGGGTAAGCCACAGTGACTAGGTCACTGGCACACAGTCAGGCTCTGTGGTCTGGAAAGGAAAGAGAGGGATTAGGAGAGCAATAGTGGTGGGGGACGGGTCGGTTAGAGGCACGGACAGGCGATTCTGTGGGTGCGAACGGGACTCCAGGATGGTAGTCTGCCTAACTGGGGCTGGGGTACTGGATGTCTCCGAGCGGATAGGAGGCATATTAAAAGGGGAGGATAAAGAAACGGATGTCATTGTACACATTGGTGCAAATGACGTACATAGGAAGAGCAGGATCCTACGAGAGCAATTCAGGGAGTTGGGAAATAGGCTAAAAAGTAGGGCCTCCAGAGTGGCAATCTCTGGGCTGCTCCCAATGCCTAGGGCCAGTGAGGCTAGGAATAGGGAGATAGTACAAATGAAAGCTTGGCTAAAGGACTGGTCCAGGAGGGAGGGCTTCATATTCCTGGATCACTGGGAAGTTTTCAAGAGAGGAGGGTACCTGTACAAGGACGGGTCACAACTAAATTGGAAGGGCACGAATATCCTGGCTGGGAGTTTTGCTAGTGCAGTTTGGGTGGGTTTAAACTAATATGGCAGGGGGGTGGGGATCAAAAAATTAGGTCTACAAGTGTAGAGGCTGGGGACGAGCTTGGGGCCAGGACAAGGCTGGCAAAGAAGAAGAGCACTCTGGGGGAGGATGACCTCACTGGGCCTGGAGGTCTGGAGTGCATCTACTTCAATGCAAGGAGCGTAGCAGGTAAGACAGACGAACTTAGGGCCTTAATGCTTACGAGGAATTTGGATGTGGTTGCGGTGACAGAGACTTGGTTGAAAGAGGGACAGGACTGGCAGCTGAATATTCCGGGGTACAAGTGTTTTAGGCGAGACAGAGGAGGGGCCAAAAGAGGTGGGGGAGTAGCAGTATTAGTTAGAGAGCATATTACAGCGGTGCAGAGGGAGGACAATTCAGAGGGGTCGTGTAACGAGTCACTGTGGGTGGAGCTCAGAAACAGGAAGGGCGCAGTCACTATGTTGGGGGTATACTACAGGCCCCCCAACAGCCCAAGGGAAGTGGAAGAACGGATATGTCAGGAGATAATGGATAGGTGGAGGAAAAATAGGGTTGTTGTAGTGGGAGACTTCAATTTCCCTGGTATAGACTGGAAATCGCGTAGGGCTGGGAGTCTGAATGGGGAGGCATTTGTAAAATGCGTACAGGAAGGTTCTTTGGAACAATATGTAGATAGCCCGACTAGAGAGGGGGCTATACTGGACCTGGTACTGGGGAATGAACCCGGTCAGGTCTTCAAAGTTTCGGTAGGGGAACATGTTGCAAATAGTGACCACAATTCTGTTAGCTTTAGGATAGTGATGGAAAAGGATGAGTGGTGTCCCAAGGGTAAGGTGTTGGATTGGGGGAAGGCTAACTTTAGTGGGATTAGGCAGAATTTGGCAGCTGTTGATTGGGAGGGGATGTATGAGGGTAAATCCACATCTGGCATGTGGGAGTCTTTTAAGGAACAGTTGTTAGGGCTGCAGGATAGGCATGTGCCTGTAAAAAAGAAGGATAGGAAGGGTAGGATTCGAGAACCGTGGATAACAGGGAAATTGAGCGATTGGTCATAAAGAAAAGAGTGGCGTACGTTAGGTCCAGGCAGCTAAAAATGGAGGGAGCTCTGGAGGAATACAAAGAAAGTAGGAAAGAACTCAAACGAGGAATTAGAAGAGCAAAAAGGGGTCATGAAATGTCCTTGGCAGACAGGATTAAGGAGAATCCCAAGGCATTTTATTCATACGTTAGGAGCAAAAGGGTTGTCAGGGAAAAAATCAGACCTCTCAGGGACAAAAGTGGGGAATTATGCTTAGAGCCCAAAGAAGTAGGGGAGATCCTAAATGAATACTTTGTGTCGGTATTCACAAAGGAAAGGGATGTGTTGACTGGGAGTGTCTCGGAGGGGAGTGTTGACCCGTTAGAGAAAATCTCCACTACAAGGGAGGAAGTGTTAGGTTTTTTAGGGAATATAAAGACTGACAAATCCCCAGGGCCTGATGGAATCTATCCCAGGCTGCTCAGGGAGACGAGAGATGAAATCGCTGGGCCTCTGACGCAAATCTTTGTCTCGTCACTGGACACAGGTGAGGTCCCAGAGGATTGGAGGATAGCTAATGTGGTCCCGTTATTTAAGAAGGGTAGGAAGGATAACCCAGGAAATTATACGCCGGTGAGCTTGACGTCCTTGGTCAGGAAGTTGTTGGAGAGGATTCTCAGAGATAGGATGTATGTGCATTTAGAAAGAAATAAACTCATTAACAATAGTCAGCATGGTCTTGTGAGAGGGAGGTCATGCCTCACTAATCTAGTGGAGTTTTTTGAAGAAGTGACTAGAATGGTTGACGAGGGAAGGGCCGTGGATGTCGTCTATATGGACTTTAGTAAAGCGTTTGACAAAGTCCCTCATGGTAGGTTGGTGCAAAAGGTTGGATCTCATGGGATAAAGGGGGAGGTGGCTAGATGGGTGGAGAACTGGCTTGGTCACAGAAGACAGAGGGTGGTGGTGGAAGGTTCTTTTTCTGGCTGGATGCCTGTGACTAGTGGTGTTCCGTAGGGCTCTGTATTGGGACCTCTGCTGTTTGTGATTTATATAAACGATCTGGAAGAAGGTGTAACTGGGGTGATCAGTAAGTTTGCGGACGACACGAAAATGGCTGGACTTGCAGATAGTGAGGAACATTGTCAGAGGCTACAGAAGGATATAGATAGGCTGGAAATTTGGGCAAAGAAATGGCAGATGGAGTTCAATCCAGATAAATGCGAAGTGATGCATTTTGGCAGAACTAACGTAGGGGGGAGCTATACGATAAATGGCAGAACCATAAAGGGTGTAGATACGCAGACGGACCTGGGTGTGCAAGTCCACAGATCCTTGAAGGTGACGTCACAGGTGGAGAAGGTAGTGAAGAAGGCATATGGCATGCTTGCCTTTATAGGACGGGGCATAGAGTATAAAAGTTGGGGTCTGATGTTGCAGTTGTATAGAACGTTGGTTCGGCCGCATTTGGAATACTGTGCCCAGTTCTGGTCGCCACACTACCAGAAGGACGTGGAGGCTTTAGAGAGAGTGCAGAGGAGGTTTACCAGGATGTTGCCTGGTATGGAATGGCTTAGTTATGAGGCGAGATTGGGTAAACTGGGGTTGTTCTCACTGGAAAGACGGAGGATGAGGGGTGACCTAATAGAGGTGTATAAAATTATGAAAGGCATAGATAGGCTGAACGGTGGGAAGCTTTTTCCCAGGTCGGTGGTGATGTTCACGAGGGGTCATAGGTTCAAGGTGAGGGGGGGGAGGTTTAACACAGATATCAGAAGGACGTATTTTACACAGAGGGTGGTGGGAGCCTGGAATGCGCTGCCGGGCAAGGTGGTGGAGGCGGACACATTGGGAACGTTTAAGACTTATCTCGATAGCCACATGAACGGAGTGGGAATGGAGGGATACAAAAGAATGGTCTAGTTTGGACCAGGGAGCGGCGCGGGCTTGGAGGGCCGAAGGGCCTGTTCCTGTGCTGTATTGTTCTTTGTTCTTTGTTCAGTGTGATTTGGACAGGCTGAGTGTGAGGGCAAATGCATGGCAGCTGCAATATAATGTGGATAAATGTAAGGTTATCCACTTTGGTAGCAAAAACAGGAAGGCAGATTATTATCTGGATGGCTATAGATTGAGAAAGTGGAATGTATAACCAGACCTGGGTGTCCTTGTACCCCAGTTGCTGAAAGTAAACATGCAGGTGCAGAGGGTGGTAAAGAAGGCAAATGCTATGTTGGCCTTCATAGTGAAAGGATTTGAGTACAGGAGCAGAGATATCTTGCTACAGTTATACAGGGCCTTGATGAGACCATACCTGGAATTTTATGCCAAATTTTTGTCTCCTTATCTGAGGAGGGATGTTCTTGCAATGGAGGGAGTGCAGCGAATGTTTATTGGACTGATTCCTGGGATGGCAGGATTGATGTATGAGAAGAGATGGAGTTGGTTATTATATTCTCTGGAAATTAGAAGAATGAGGGGGGAATCTCATAAAAACCTATAAACATGCCAAAACATTGTGGTCGGAAATCTCCAACCATTCACACCAGTGAAAATCTCCAATCCCGCCAGTTTTCACGGTGGTGTGGGGTGACATCAAAGGGAAATCCCACTGACAGCAGCTGAACCAGAGAATCCCGCCGACAGTGAACAGCATACCATCTTCCACCGTTGGGAAACACGGGGCCGGGAGGCTGAAAAATCTCACCCTGTATGTTTTCAAGGAGTTAGATATAATGCTTGGGGTTAAAGGGATCGAAGAATATAGGGGGAAAGTGGGAACAGGTTACTGAGTTGGATGATCAGCCATGCTCATAATGAATGGCAGAGCAGGCTCAAAGGGACAAATGACATCCTCCTGCTCCTGTTTTCTATTTTTCTATTAAACAGATTTTTTTGCCACCTGACAAATTAAGTTCCCTGTTTGCCCCGATTGCTGGGTGGGAGTGGAAGGTTCTACCTGTGGTTGTGTGCTATTGATTGGTAGCAGTGCTGCAAATTCCGTTCTCTTTCTAAGTTGAACTGAGTTGCAATATTGTAAGGATGACCGATTTATTTCAGCAGTTGAAACACATTGCACGGAATTTAATTTCTTTTTAAGCTGTGAAGAGAGGCATATCATGAGGAATGATGGCTAACATACCATAAAGTATAACTTGAAACATTTGGGAACCTAGCCAAACAGCTTCATAAATTCAGGGAGCATGAGACCTCCACTTGATATTCCTGGGACCAGAACCCAGAAATCAATCATAGCAATGTCCAGAGGGAATCGGGGTGGGTGGCAGATGTGTAAACCTATAAGGGAGATCCAAGGTTTCCTTCTGACACATGGAGAAACACTCCTACTTCTTCTGACCCTCAAAGAAACTTAAAACAAACATTTTTAACTTACCTCGCTGGACCTTCCTCTTTCCCTCAATCTAGCTTTCAGGTTTGGCTTTGGTGGGGAAGGCACCGCTCTTACCCTGTTCATGCTTCAGGTAGAAATCATAGATTATTAGGGCCCCAGTAACATTATCAGAGATTGACCTGGATGTTTAAAGAGGGCCACGTATGATTTCATTAATTTGCAACATTTATCTGCTCAATTATTTTATTTTATTTCTTACACTTTCTTTGCAACTTTTCAATGCTGCCTACAAACACTGCAAAATGATTGTACATAAATTACTGAAATTTGCAAAAACCTGTTTTTGCAGATCAGCATAAGCTTTATGAATAGAGGCCATAGTGTTATAACTCGAGGCTTTATGTGGGTCAATTTAGCTCTACTCAGAAGGAAGTTTTAACTGACTTACATTCCAACGAGAAAAATCTGCAGTGCCCGTCTTACTTTTCAACAATTAATATTATTATTATATAAGAGCCTATTAACTGTAACTTTTAATTCTTTGTGTGTAAGAGTCCCAGACTCTGGGTTGAACAATCACCTATTAAATTGCAGTGAAACAGCCCATGTATGCCTGTTTGTTGTTGATGTGTAAATAACTGTCACACTAAGCACGTAGATGTCACTAATAAAATTAAATTGGGGGTGATTCTCCGACCTCACCACGCCTGGCACAGATCGCTCAGATCCTGGAGATTGGCGTACAGGACTAAAAATTGTTTTGCACCCAGCGCTAAACAGTTTGCGATTCTCACAGCCTCTTCGTAATGGTCCTTTCTGGGCATGAGTCCAATTAGCATATTTAAAGTAGCATTTAAATATGCATCGGCTGTTCAACTCCCAGCACACAGAATTCACCGGCCTTCGGGCGTGGCGCAATGACAGTGAGAATTACTACTGATTTCCATTACCAGAGACCTGGCATGATGGTCACACTGGGGGGGTTCGGAGGCCACTGAAACCCCTGGTGGTTGAGGGCATGGCTGGATGGTGCCCATTGGGCAGTGCCCATCTGGCAGGGTCCACCTGGCATAATGGCGATGCCCAACCAGAACGCTGGTGGTATCAGCAATAGTCACCCAACAGCCTGGCAGTGGCATTTGAGCACCAACACTGTGCCAATTGGGCACTGCCAAGGGGGTGGAACCATAATGCGGGGGCTATGCAGGAGGGTCTGATGGGGGTTTCATGCAGGGCTGGATTGTGAAGGCAGTCTTGTTAGCGGGGCATGTCAGGGGTCTTGCTGGGGGAGCATGTCAGGGTTGGGCAGGGGAACCCATCGGGAGGGCCCCAAAGCCCTGAAGCTGGTGACCCCTGTCAGGGAGGGGGTGGGCCGATGAGGTGGGGTCCCGATGTTTGTCCGTGGGGTGAGGGAGGGGGTTTCCCAATGCCCTTGCGAAACAGCACCCAAGTTCTCTGCAGCCGGTCTCACCGGTGTTCACTGCAATATGATGTTCGGAATTAAAATGAATACCTCTATTACTCTTGAAACTTTAGTTGAAATTGAACCTTCTTATTATTGCTGAATGGTTTCAGTCTTCTTCAATGTAGAACAAAGGGATAATAAGGACTGTTAATGTTGAGCGGATGATTTTTCTGGTTTTCAATTAGGGCGATTGAGGAGGTCACCAAAGGTTCTGTTCTACCTGCTGCTTCCTGGCCTTTCTATTA
The DNA here is from genome assembly GCF_964213995.1 of Mustelus asterias. Classification (NCBI taxonomy): domain Eukaryota; kingdom Metazoa; phylum Chordata; class Chondrichthyes; order Carcharhiniformes; family Triakidae; genus Mustelus; species Mustelus asterias. The sequence continues at coordinate 64,841,181 of NC_135807.1, read as the reverse complement.
CAATGTCTGCTTCTGACCCTGTTCTTGGTAGTTCCACCCACAGTCCACCGCCTTCACCCAATTCTTTTTCGTTTGACAACATTCCTTCTTGCTGCTGCTCCTTCTCTGATTCCAAGCATTCCCATGTTGATTCAGCTGACTGAATCATGTGGCCCTGTTGGACTGAACCATGTTGTAGAGAGCCCCCAGGAATATCAGGGTATCTGAATCTTAAATCTTGTGAATCTTGGGCGGCACGGTAGCACAGTGGTTAGCACTGCTGCTTCACAGCTCCAGAAACCTGGGTTCGATTCCCGGCTTGGGTCACTGTCTGTGTGGAGTTTGCACATTCTCCTCGTGTCTGCGTGGGTTTCCTCCGGGTGCTCCGGTTTCCTCCCACAGTCCAAAGATGTGCGGGTTAGGTTGATTGGCCATGCTAAAAATTGCCCTAGTGTCCTGAGATGCGTAGGTTAGAGGGATTAGTGGGTAAATCTGTAGGGATATGGGGGCAGGGCCTGGGTGGGATTGTGGTCGGTGCAGACTTGATGGGCCGAGTGGCCTCTTTCTGTACTGTAGGGTTTCTATGATTTCTATGATTTCTGAAGAACCCCCCAACCCCTATTACCACTCTTGTCACAAAAGAGGCAGGGAAGTAATTAAGTGAGAGAGAAGGACTTATCAACAGACTTGTTCTGACCGATTGCAATTTTAAATTTCACGGAGCGAGGTCAGCTAAACCAAATGTATCGACTGTTCTTTATAAATACAGATCAGGGCTCTGATAATGTCTTTGGATTTTTAACTTGCAGGGCAGAGTGGGGAGCATTAATGTTTTCACTGCCAAGCCAAACCATCTAGATGCTTATCTGAAAGATTGTAAAAGTCCAGCAAAAAGATTTAAAATGTTTTTCTACATTTCCTTGTGGATTAGGAAGAGCAACAGGAAACCAGGAGCCACCCTTGCTTTAGAATTTCCCTCCATTCCATAATTGTGATTATCTCTGATATCTCCCCAACACAGATTACTGGGGACAATTCCTGCAGGTCTCTGTTGGCAGTCCCCTGAGGTTTGTCACTTCCTCTAGTCCCCACCAACACTGATCTTTCTGAGTTTAAATCCAGAACATTGTTTCACCAGTGGTATGCTCTATGATATTCCTGGTGATATAATTGCTCAGGTTTGTTGGGAATTTTGCTGGATGTCATCATCATTGCGGCATGGAAGGAGTATCAATTAATTCTGAATGGATGGCAAAATAGGTGTCAACAGAATGAAGTCATTATGGCATACACTTGCATTATCCTTCTGTGATTGCACACCAGTTGAACATTAATGGAGTGGAAACCTTTTGTTGTTCACATACCACATTTCAGAGGGAGCACCAATGTATACTGCATGAGAAAAGAGTGCAGATTGGTTGGCAGGTTGACTTTAATTGATCAAGTTGTTACCATAGAGAATGCATTAGGGAGCTATTACCCACGCTTTTGTTTAATACAAAAAAGGCACAAAGTCTGGACATAGTCATATTGCCTGCAGAGGACAGACCCCTGTGTATGAAGGTAAGTAGCGTATAGCAAGTGTAAATGAGTTGCATTGGGAGCCTGACTGATGATCTTAAATTATTAGTGCAAGGCTTACCACACTCAGGATTATTCAGAAATTGCTGTCCCATCCCAGAATCACATCTACTGACATTATGGCCTGAGCTTTGCAAGAGACAGTCAGAAAACTGCCTATTGCAAACTTCCAAACATACAAACGAGGAGCAGGAGTAGGACATTCAGCCCTTCGAACCTGCTCTGCCATTCAAGTAGATGACTGATTTAATTGTAACCTCAACCCCACATTCTTGCCTACCGCGATAATCTTTCACCACCTTGTTAATCAAGAAGAGGTGTGCTGTTTGATACAATCTACCAGTCATTGGCATTTATGGCCTACATATCTGGCTTTGCAGTAGCAGTGAAATTCATAAACTATATGATTCATTTATGTGGTAGTGTTGATGGGGTTCTCAAGGTGGCTGTGCACTGTCAGAAATTCCAGACAATGCAAGATTCACGAAGTCAGTGTCTCAGTTTAAAGACATAACCTTTATTTTGACCAGCGGCCATGAGGATAAATCATCAAAGGGTCGGGGCAGTTCCCGAGATGGAGCAGCTAGACCTCTGTAATGAATTCTAATGTATACAATTCAAAACAGATCAATTATAGATTTTCTAATCAATTACAGAGGTTCATTCGCTTTAAATCAATCATCTTCAATATACATAAATAAGCAATAATACCTGTCATATACTTTCGCCAGTCGCATCTTATCCTCTGGCATAATGGCATTTCATTAGTCCTTGGAATCCGGATGCTTCCTCCCCTTTTGGCTAACTCAGCTTCCTCTGTTGCCTAGTAACCTCGGATGCTAACCACAAAGTTCAAAGTGAACATTCCCATAAATTCCCCTATAGGTCACTGCCAAACCAGATTAACACATGATTCCAAATCTGGGCATACATCTATCTTATCAGGACAGCGAATAAACCCTATTCATGAAGTTTGTTTAAGTTCTCTGAATGTTCTGACCATTAGAAACTCTGCTGATAAAAACTTGTATATTTTCAAGGTTTCAGTATTTCCTTAGAATATGGCTTTGTCCTAATGTCCTTTAACATGATGCTTTACAGCAATCTGTCTTTGGCTAAACTGAACAATGGTTCTTAAAAAGACATTAATACATTCAAAATATCAGCATATACATTTTTAAATTTTTTAATATCTTGTTTAAATCTCTGACTGCATTTCAAATGTGTGTAAACTGCTTTCTTGTTAGCTTATACGTCTGTTTCAAAGTCATTTAACTCAATGCTGGAAGTTCTGTCAGTGTCTTTATGTCAAATGATTTAAAAACCTTTACGAACCTCTTAGAATTTCTTCCACCTACATGTAGGGAGAAAGAACCTTTTGGCTTGATGACAACATCCTGTTAAAGGAAAATATGACTCATGTTGATCTCGCATAGGAACAGTGTGAAATGGCTTTACCTCTTGCTCAAATGTTTGAGATACTTCACCATTTCAGAGTAATTTGAGGTAGATTGTGCACTTTCCAGGTCTGAAAGTGGTGGCCTTAAGTCAATTTGTGAGTATGCGTGATACACAGCAAGCAATGAGCTGATCACAGTAGCCGTTATTCCATAGGATGGCTGTGACGTGCCCTGATTTAGCGTCCAGCTTGCATGGGAGGGGGGGGTGCGCGGGACTGCAGTAGGGTCAGTACTGTGTGGGGTTGGAGCTGTGGGAAGGGTGGTTGGCACAGCAAGAGGGGGGTGCTTCGGCACTGTCGGGGCGGGGGGGTGGGGGGCTAGTCAGCACTGTCGGGAGGAGCGATCAGGGGGGGTCATGGCTGGGCCTGGACATGGTTGTGGGGCCAGTGGTCAGGCTGAGGGGGGGGCGGGGGGGGCAGGTGAATGGCATTGTGGTCACGGGCCTGACCAGTGATCGGGAGGCCAGCAGATGGGGCTCAGTGCGCGGGTGCCAATCTCAGCACTGTCAGATTGGCACATGCGCAGTGGCCCGCTCAGCGCTATACTGCTTGCCTCTCCAATGGGAATAGGCCCCACCCACTGAATTTTAACGTGATTTATGTTGGTGCACTTTGCAGTGCACAGAGTGTGGGAGATTTATTTTGAAACTCCCGCTGAAAAAACCAAAGTGATTTCTTTCAGTTTTCAAGTGAATTCGGCACTCAGAGTCTTTTGGGAGAATCGCTCCCATGGTCTTGCTATCAATATACAGGTTATGTACGGCCTTGCGAAGGTGAAAGAATCCTTCACCGTGCATGTTGAAAACTTACTTAGAGCTGGTTGTAATAACTCACTTAACCAATTGGCCAATTCCTGCCATCATCATCAATCATAGATAAGACAGAGCATAATGATACATCACTTTTGTGTGCCTTGGACAGTTTGGACATACATAGACATAGGATTCTTATCATCAACACCACAAGGCAGCTGATATACTATTATGCAAGTCTATAACAAATGTTTTTGTAACTTCCTTTCGAGCAGGGATGTGCAGTCATGCTTGACAGCAGGTCCAATAAATATGAATTTGGATCTGTCATTTAGAATGGCATGTATTTTGTCAATATAGTCGTGCTTGTTAAGGATTATTATTCCAGTCCCCATGTTTGGCCTTGAGATCTTGCAATGCCACCAGACATTCATGCTGCATGTAAAAATCGGACAAGTCATTTCGTATCCCGCAAAATGCATGTGTTAGATCAGCTAAACTTGTGCCACAGTTTGCATGATGTCCATAAATCCCGATTTGAATATATTCATGAGCACCTATCTTTTCTCATAGGATCCTACAGTGCAGAAGGAGGCCATATGGCCCATCAAGTCTGCACTGACCACAATCCCATCCAGGCCCCATCCCCAAAACCTCACGCATTTGCCTTAGCTAGACCCCCTGACACTAAGGGGCAATTTAGCATGGCCAAACCACCTAACCCGCACATCTTTGGACTGTGGGAGGAAACCGGAGCACCCGGAGGAAACCCACGCAGACACGGGGAGAATGTGCAAAATCCACACTGACAGTGCCCTAAGCCGGGAATAAAACCCGGGTCCCCGGGGCTGTGAGGCAGCAGTGCTAACCACTGTGCTACTGTAGCACCCCAACCAGCTGAGTAAAGCTGAGCAAAACTGTTGAGTGGCAGGTTTCTGGAGAGAACAAGGTGAATTTTTTATGATTTTAACCATTTAATCAGCCCATCCCATCAGGTGCTTTGGGTTAACATCAAATCCAGAGATTTTTATTACCACATCTTTCCCATTTTATTTAAAATATCATGATCATGATCAAAATTAAAAACTTGCTAACACTACTGCAGGACCAGTCAATCAATCAATCATTTTGAATCTCGAGGGGAATTATGCATCCACATGGAGCCACTTCAGGGCACTGCCTAATCTCAGGAATTCATGTAATCTGTGTAATTCTACTTGATGCAACATTACACAAACATACTTCTTCCTCACAGTTCCCAAAACTTTCTACTTCTGGCATTTCCTCACCTCATGTCTGGGTCTTTTTTGGCCAACTTGATAGATAGATGTAGGGCTGAATTTTACAACTTCATCGCGCCCATTTTGGGGCGGGAAAAAGTCGCAAAATCGGGCGTGATGCGAATAGCGCGAATGCCTGCTTTCGTGTCCATTCCCATTTTACCATTAAAAAAATTGGCGTGATCAGGACCCCGCCCAAACGGGCAAAACGTCAATTTGTATTTTTTTGCATTCATCACAATGCAATTAGTGACCTTCACTTTAATCGTCCCAGCTCACCTGCCTTGACGAACTTGTTTGCTGCAGCTGGAATCGGTGAGGAAAACACCTCATGTATGTAAATTGGATTCAGGCGCTGGAATAATGAGGGTGAGTGAGGAGGTAAGTCTCTGCTTTCAAACATCTCTGTGCTGTTCAGGGGGGTTTGTTTGGTGGCAGCCATGTGGTGTTTTGGGTCGGGGAGGCTGCGAGTGTGTCGGGGGTGGGTGGGGGGGTGCTGTTGTTGCTCATGGGGTCCGATTTCAGACTCTCAGCACAGACTTGGGTCTGAGCGCTGACCTCAGGTCTTTGCGCTGAATCTGGGTCCTAGTGCTGGCAGCAGCAAGCACTATTGCTGATGCAGGATAGGCTGGAAAGTCTCTGATGTGGCAGTGCTGCAGCCTCAGGACTTGTCAAGCAGCACTGTCAGGGGCCACTACTGTATAGGTTCTGGGTGTGTGTTTGTGAGTGGGGGGGGGGGAGGGGGGGAAATGGGGAGGGGGGGGCGGTCTGTGTTGTCATTCTGGGGGCTATGGGGGGGGAATGTGGGGAGTGTGTGTTGCTGAAGGGGCTTTGGGAGATATGGGGATTGTGTGTTGCTGGGGAACTATGGGGGGATATGGAGAGTATATGTTTCTGGGGGTCTGTGGTGGGGATATGGGGAGTGGGTTGTTGGGGTCTGTGGAGGGGGTATGTGGCGTGTGTGTTGTTGGGGGGTTGTGGGGGGGAATATGGGGAGTGTGTGTTGCTGGGCTGGGGGTGAGCAGAGTTATTTAATCTCTCCATCTGTCTCTGTCCTTCCCCAACATATTGATGAGACGGCTTTTGCAATGGAACCCATTAATCTTGCTGTTCTTTTGGTTGCTGCTGGAGCTGAGGAGGAGGAGCAGGAGGAAGAATTGTGGGCGGAGGAGGCCCAGGCCTTACCATTCACAGGAGGAGAGGGAGACCATTACCGGAGGCAGGACGTGGCCACCATTCAATCCGAGGGTGGGGGGGCGGTGGGGGGGAGGGGCGCAGGAGAAGGAGGGAGCAGAGACCCCGACAGTTCCGCATGCGAGTGTCCTTAAACAAATTTTGGACATCGTGTGCCGCCGACGGGTTCCAGCACCGAAAGGAGATAATGCGACACCTGTACCATTTGTTGCAGGACCTGGCACCTCCGGGCACGGGGGGGCACCCACTCCCACTGGCTGTGAAAGTGGCAGCCGCCTTAAACTTTTACATCATCGGGTCTTTCCGGCTAACCATTGGAAACCTTTGTGGCATTGCACAAGTGTGTTAAGGAGATCATGGATGCCCTGTATGCCCGGGCTGGCCAGTATATTAAATTTGACCTGGATCAGGCGAGCAGGAAGTCTGGGCTGCAGGATTCACAGACATCGCGGGGATGCCAAATGTGCAGGGGGCTATAGACTGCACCCACATCACCCTCAGAGCCCCGGTGAAGAATCCAGGAAGATTCATGAACGGAAAGGGCTTCCATACAATCAATGTGCAGTCGGTGTGTGACCATCAGCTCAACATTATACACGTCTGCGCCAGACACCCTGGCAGCATGTATGACAGCTTTATATTGAGGAGCTCCGATGTCCCGGAGGTCTTTGAGGAGGAGCCCAGGATGTAGGAATGGCTTGTGGGGACATGGGATACCCGCTTTGGACTTGGCTGATGACACTGTGCGGAGGCCTAAGACTTGAGGCAGAGACCCGATATAATGAGGCCACGTTGCCAACCATTCAATAGTGGAGCGGTGTATAGGGCTCCTCAAAAGTCGCTCTGGCGAGGCCCTCCAATATAGCCCCCTAATATTGTCCCACATTGTGGTGGTGTGCTGTACCCTACACAAACTGGCGCAGCAGCGAGGAGACCTTTTGAGGAGGAGATTTTGGAGGCTGACCAGCCGGGCGTTGCTGGGGAGGAGGCCACCCAGCAGGAGGAGTAAGAAGAGGAGGAGGAGGACGATGATGATGATGACTGTCCCCTCCCTGTGCAGTCCTATAATCCCCTGCAACATTGTAACACCAGAGTGGTGGGCCTGGGCGCGCTGTGTTAGCGAGTTTCTATGGCAAGCAGGAGGGTGATGATGACTTGCTATGTGCTATTGTGAAGATGCCCTGATGCAAACTAGCCTGAGCTCCGCATACATGCTGGCACCTGGGCCCACATCTGGGTGATGGGTAAGGGAGCCCATGCAGGCCTCAGGGTGGGAAATGGAGGGGTGGGAGGGGATCTCTCCTGGGTTCTGGGGATGCTATGGCAGATGTTATAAGCCACTAAAGTGTCTGGGCCCGCTAGCCTCTCCCCACCCCCGCCAGGAGTGTTTCACTCCAGTGGGGTTTACACTCCCCACTAGCTGCCGGGTGGTTTGAGCTGCAGGGGTGGTTGGGGGGGAGAATTCGGGAGATCGGGGCTGCTGGGGAAGGAGGTGTGGGGGGAGATCGAGGCAGGCCGGGGCTGGTGGGAGGGGAGTCGAGGTGGGCCCAGGAGGCCAGTGATCGGGCCATGGGGGGACCGGTGGGGCATCGATGGGGCGTTGCTGTGCAGGCCAGCGATTGAACTGGCCAGCGATCGGGAGGCCGGCAGTGCGGCTAATGCGTATGCGCTGATCTCTGCTCTGATAGATTGGTGCATGCACAGTGGCCTGCTCAGCATTATGCTGCCAGCCTCTCCAGTGGGAATAGGTTCCTCCCACAGCTTTTTAATGAGATTCACACTTGTGCACTCTGCAGTGCACAGAGTATGGGAGATTTATTTTGTAGAACCCGCTGAAAAAGCCAATTGGATTTACTCCAGTTTTTACGTGAATTCGGCACTTAGAATCTTTTGGGGGGAATCCCACCCAAAGCGTCCAGCATAACTATGGGCCTCATGGAAGATTGATAATTTGAAAGGTTTGTTCATCATCAATTGGCTTTGGAACTATATCGGCCAACGCTTGGATTGTAATCAAATAAAAGCAAAATACTACAGATGTTGGAAATCTGAAATAAAAACAGAAAATTCTGGATAAACTCAGCAGGCCTGGCAGCATCTGTGGAGAGAAACCGAGTTAATGTTTTGGGTTTAAATGACCTTTCTACAGAACTGTTCTCTGGGAGGGCCATTTAGACCTGAATCATTGGCAGGGATTATCTGGCCCCATCATGGCGGGACCCATTGCGGGAGATTTAGCGGCTCAAACAGAAGTCAATGGACTGTTGGCAGGTCTGGACAATCCTAGCGGCAGTAGGTCTGGAAAATCCCACCCGTCAATTCTGTTTCTCTCCACAGCTGCTGCCCGAACAACTGAGTTTATCCAGCATTTTCTATTTTTATGTTAGATTAGAATCTTTGTTCTTCACAACTAGTAATTCTGTTCTGCAATCTCAATGTCATTCTTATCAGTTCTGTATTGGAATTAACAAAAAAGTGAGTTCTCAAATGGTTAATTTTTTTTTCAAAGATTCCCATGAGGTAATGGTGAATGACTTTTGAAGTTTAGAAGTTTAACCTTGCAGTTGAATCTTATATATTTAGAATGTGATGGAAATATGAAGGTGAACAGCAGCCAAAGAAACATTTCTAGAATTCTATCGAACATGCTATAAAAGGCAACATAGCCAGCAACTATCCATCAGCTATTGTTTAGTTGGAAAAAATGGTTTTGCTGTCAAGGAGATCTACATTTTAAAACTGTGGTGTCAATTTACAGTTATGTCAATTTAAATAGCATGAAGGATAAAGAAAATAATTTTATACTTGTTTCAAATCCAAAAAAGACAAACTTGTTTCCATCATAGTGGAGCTTCAGGAATCTCTAATAAACTGTGTCTGCTTTTTTTCAAACTAATTCACTTCAGAAATGCAATCGTTAAGTAAGAAGCTTAGGTTTAATAGACTCTGAGAAATTGCCCAAAAGTCTAATCTATTGTTTATCCTATTTTGCCCACTGTATGCACCTAGCATGAGAGCTAACTCAACCAATAGAAACTAGTTCTAAGTGCAGTTTATATCTCATTATATTCAGAGGATTCCTAAAATATACATTCATCTTCTTGTTACTTGCTGTTCAATGCAACTTCACTTCATGGCTTTCCCTTGGAAAAATAATTTAGGTTTATGAAAATAATGAAAGGAAGTTAATCCCTGTGATAATTCTCATAGCCTTAAACAAATCTAACTGCAAGCTAAAGGCCACCCAAGCATCCAGAGTATTTTAAAATTGCATGGTAGTTACTTCCTCCTCCATCATGCACTAAGCTTTTCATTCCATGCTGGTTTTGGAGATGATTGGAACTGGCTCATATTTTGCATTTCTGTACTATATAATTAAAAATCTTGCCTCTTGACACATCTCAAAGTATCAGCGTTTAAAATACCTTGTTTCTAGGGTGTATGCAATGGCTTCTGAGTTGGCTTGAATAAGTACTACTGGTTAAATGACCATATAGCAGCACTCATGTAGAGACACACTGATGAAAATTGAGAAAACCCATCAACAATGAATTAGTAACTCTTACAAAATCAACAAATCAAATTGCTTATTTGTGAAGCCTGTTAATCAGGAACTGAAATATGCAACAAAACAAGCCAAGCCTGAATTTTCACCAAATTTTGAGTTGACTCAGGAACCCTTTAGAAATGGTGGGTGATGTTGATTTCGAGATTTTCCCAATCCTATTCCCAGGCTGTCTAATTTTCAGGAATGTCTTTAAAAAGTGCAGGCAGTTGCCTGTCAGATGCCCACATTAAGCACTCCTGATCTGGTCAACTCCATTGTGGAGATAGGTATCTCCTACTCCTCCTTGGACCAGGTTTTTAAAGAGTTGTGTTTCACTGATCCCATATATACTTGGCCAAGAGCCCAGAGAGCTAGTAAGTAATGAGATTACCTTCTCCCTGAGGAAATATTGTTCGATTCACTGCACAAGCTGTCTGGTCTCTGCGGCCAATTTCATAATGTTTGTTGACATAAGTTGAATAGTGTCAGGTGACATTGGTTATGGGCACATTGGTGATTTTTGAAACTTTAAAGGACCTGGATTTCCCATAGAATAAATTTAATCAATGGATTGCATTTTTAAAAAGTTTTTTTAAAATAGAAACCACTATATACTATGGTATTCATTGGTTCTCTAAAGTATATAGTCGGTCAATAGGCATGGAAGCTGGAGCTTGGCATAGGGAGCATGAGGGGCCCGAGGGAGTGAAAAAGGAAGCCTAGAACCTAACAATAACTCATGGCTTCTTTTCTGTACTACCAACCATTTTCTTAAACACCTGTTCCCTGTCCCCTTCACCTTTACGTCCAAAAATAAGGGAGCTTATGGATGTCTTTCGCATTAAGTGTCACACCATCAGATCAGTTGTATCTGTCACTTCCATCCCTTCTGCTAGCTCACCTGGCCAAACTTCCTAAAATGTTCCCCCCCTGCCAAAGCCTTTGTTTCCTCTAAACCTGACTGCTCCCATGCACTCTTGATTGGTTGGACATTCTACCTTCTATATACATGAGACCATCCAAACTCTGCTGCCCATGTTTTAATTCGCGCCAAGTCCCATTCCATTATCATCCCTGGGCTCGCTAACCTACACAGGCTTCTGGTTAAAGAACATCTTGATTTAAAAATTCTCATCCTTGTTTTCAAATCTCTGCATGGCCTTGTCCGTCCCTATCTCAATAATCTCCTCCAGCAACCCTTAAAGATATTTGCGCTTTACGAAGACGGACCTCTTGTGCATCACTGACTTTAATTGTTTCACCAATTGTGCCAACCATTCAGTTAACCTCAAGTTCAGGAATACATTCTCTGCACATCTTCAACTTTCTCTCTTGCTTTCTTCCTATAATACACTCCATAACTCCTACAGTTTTGGCCATCTAACCTATTTTCTCATGTGAGTCAGTGTCATGCTTTGTTTTATAATTCAATGAAAATATCTGGGCCATTTAATTATGTTAAAGACATGATATAAATATAAGTTGTTGTTGTCTAGGTGCTCACTGCCTGTTTTTATCAGGTGTTAGTTCAGATGGGTGGCGGGTGTGGTTATGGGGAAGAAAATCCAGTCTCAATACCACACATGAATTTTCCTCATATCCTTGATCTCATGTGAGAACAGTAAAGACAGATAAAACCTTTTAAGAACATTATATTCTATTGTGTACACATTTCCAGGAGCATTACATCACACTTATTCACATTTGATCCCTCTGAATAAATTAAACAAACATGCTGGTAGGCAGCATTCTATTTGAATGAACATATGAAAATGTTCCAATGAAACTGGTCTGCACAGAAAGAAGTTGGCTGAGGAGAAATTAGAATAAACAGATTTGATAATTGCTCAAGAGTTTATTAATTCTGAATTAACTGCATATGGGCAGGCTCCATGTCCGAAACAAATTAAGTTAAATAAACATTTCTTCCTAGAGATTTAGGAGAGCAGATTTTGATCTGGCCTATCCAACAGAAACCACACAGCTGTTCAATTTAAATGGCATTTAGGACTTGCATACACCAATCACGCTGTCAAACATGAGAACCAGAGAAACCAGTAGGATGCTTTTTCAGATATTCTGACCAGCTTCAATGATTTTATGGGAGTCCAACTGCAATTTTAATTAGAAACCTATGTGGGGAGGCTATTGTGACTTCCCCAGCTGACTGATCCATTGAAAGAGGCCTAAAAAAGTAAGCAAATTGTTTTTTCTTTACTTTGTTTGTTGGATAAAAGTGCTCCTCCTAGTTTCACCAGAACATTTTAGAGCTCCCCTGCCATGGACATCTGGCCCCTCTCAACCTGACTCCAAAGCCTTCCTGATCTCCCACCTCCAGTTACCCAGGTATCAGTGCTTACCCTTTGCAACCTTATTGGGTGCCTCCTGTTGTGTGACTCTGGAACACATGAAGTCTCATGGCATCAAGTTAAAAGTGGGTGTGAAACCCTCCTGCTGGTTACCATTGACCATCCGCTCTTAGCTGATGAATCAGTACTGTTCCATGTTGAACACCAGTGTGGGTGGAAAGGGCAAATAATGTACTCTGGGTGGGGGATTTCAACGTCCAACACCAAGAGTGGTTTGTTAGCACAAATATTCCTCAGGCTAGTCAAGTCCTGAAGGACCTGGCTGCTAGACTGGGACTGCGGCAAGTGAGGGAGGGAACTGAGGGAACCAACAAAAGGGAAAAACATACTTGACCTCATCCTATCGCAGATACAATTGTCCGTGGCAAAATTGGCAGGAGTGACCAGCTCTGTGGAGATGAAATTGTGTCTTCACATTGAGGATAGCCTCCATTATGTGGTGTGGCACCACCACTGTGCTAAATGGGATAGACTTCAAATAGATCTAGCAACTGAAGACTGGGCATCCATGAAGCACTGTGGGTCATCAGCAGCAGCAGAATTGTACTCAAACACAATCTGTAATCTCATGGCGCAGCATATCCCCCACTCTACCATTACCACCAAGCCAGGAGATCAACCCTCGTTCAATGATGAGTGCAGGAGGGCATGCCAGATGCAGGATCAGGCATCCCTAAAAATGAGGACTGAAATTCTCCGATAGCGTACACTGATTCCAGAGAGAACGGAGAATTTGGCACACAGCCAAACCTCCATTTGCAGCAGCGGAACTGAAGAACCCAGCTGTGATGTCAACCTGGTGAAACCACAACATAGAAGTACTTGCATGCCAAACAACATCTTCTTCTTAATAAGAACATAAGAACATAAGAAATAGAAGCAGGAGTAGGCCATCTAACCCCTCAAGCCTGCTCTGCCATTCAACAAGATCATGGCTGATCTGATAGTGGATTCAGTTCCACTTAACCGCCCGCTCCCCATAACCCTTAATTCCCTTAATGGTTAAAAATCTATCTATCTGTGACTTAAACACATTTAACGAGGTAGCCTCTACTGCTTCATTGGGCAGAGAATTCCAAAGATTCACTACCCTCTGGGAGAAGAAGTTCCTCCTCAACTCTGTTCTAAATTGACTCCCCCATATTTTGAGGCTATGCCTCCTAGTTCTTGTTTCCATTGTAAGTGGAAATAACCTCGCTGCTTCTACCCTGTCTAGCCCCTTCATTATCTTATATGTCTCTATAAGATCTCCCCTCAACCTTCTAAACTCCAATGAGTACAGGCCCAGTCTACTCAATCTCTCCTCATAAGCTAACCCCCTCATCTCCGGAATCAACCTGGTGAACCTTCTCTGTACCACCTCCAAAGCTAATATATCCTTTCTTAAATAAGGGGACCAAAATTGTACACAGTGCTCTAGGTGCGGCCTCACCAGTACCTTGTACAGTTGCAGCATGACCTCCCTGCTTTTATACTCCATCCCTCTCGCGATAAAGGCCAACATTCCATTTGCCATCTTGATTACCTGCTGCACCTGCAAACTGAGTTTTTGTGATTCATGCACAAGGACCCCCTTCTTTGGCAGTTCCTCAGGGTCGAGGATGACTTGCTTCCACTCTGGGGAGGTGAGTTCTGCGGTGGCTGAATAGTCCAATCCTGGAGCTGCAGACTCTGCCACAGGTTTAGCAGGTGGTTTTTGATGAGGTGGGTGGGTGTGACTTCCGGATTTTGTGATCTCTTTCCATTGTTTACGCTTGGCCTCTGCATGCTCCACCCAATGACACTCAAGGTGATTTGTGCCTTCGCGGATGTTTCTTCTTCAGTTTGTGTGTTCTAAGGTAAGCGAGTTAGGGAGGCTTTCAGAGTGTCCTTGTTGTGTTTCCTCTGCCCTCCTAGTGATTACTTGCCATTGCAGAGCTCTGAGTAGAGCTCTTGTTTCAAGACTCTTGTATCAGGCATGTGATCAATGTGGTCCGCCCATCGCAGCTGGTTGAGTGTGACCGGTGCCTCGATGCTGGGGATATTGGCCCGGGAGAGGAGGCTCACATTGGTATGCCTGTCCTGCCAGTGAATTTGCAGGATTTTGCGAAGGCAATGTTGATGATATCTCTCCAAGGACTTGAAATATCTGCTATACATTGTCCATGTTTCTAACCATGAGCAAAACCATGAGCTTGGTGCTGGACTTGAGGTCTCGGGCATTGAATATTCTCTTCCTCAGGCAGCTGAATACTGCACTGGCACATTGGATTCTATGCTGGGTTTCATCGTTAATGTCTGCTCATGTCAAGTGGAGGCTCTGGAGGTATGGGAAATGATCCACATTGTCCGGCGGCTCATTGGTAATCTTGATGGTTGGGGTGGCAGGAGTGGGCTGGTAGAGAAACTTTGTTTCCCGGATGATTATTCTGAGGCCCATTCTCTCGTATGCCTCGGCGAATGTGTCAGTGATGGTTTGTAGCTCGGCCTCTGAGTCTGCACACACTTAGGCACTGTCTGCGTACTACAGCTCAATAACAGAAGTTGGGGTGGTCTTAATTCTGGCCTGGAGATGGCGCTTATCCAGTAGATTAGCTCCACTCCAGCAGGGAGCTTCAGGGTGATGGGGTGGAGTTTTGCTGCGAGAAAGACGGAGAAGAGTGTTGGTGACATGACACAGCCCTGTTTGACCCCAGTTTGCACATGTATTTGGTCTGTGGTGGTTCTGTTGGTGAGGATCATGGCTTGCATGTCATCATTGAGCAGGTGGAGAATTGTGACCATTTTCTACAGGCAAGCCAATTTGAGGAGGATGTGCCACAATCTCTAACGATTGACAGAGTCGACGGCCTTTCCATGATCGAAGAAGGCCATGTAGAGAGGTTGATGCTGCTCCCTGCACTTTTCCTGCATTTGTCATGTGCTGAAGATCATGTCCGTTGTGCCTCTTGATGGGCAGAAGCTGCAGACTCAGTGAGGAGCTCTTCAGCAACTGGGAGCAGGCGGTTGATGAGGATTTGCGTGATGACCTTTCCCATGGTGGAGAGTAGGGAAGCCCCTCTGTAATTTCCAAACAACATAAAGACCAAGCAATAAACAGAGCTAAGCAATTCCACAATAATAGATCAGGTCTAAGCTCTGCAGTCCTGTCACATTCTGCATTGAACATCTGAACAAGTAACTCACTGGAGGAGGATGCTCCATAAATATTCCCATCCTCAATGATGGGGGAGCCCAGCACATCAGTGTGAAAGATGAGGAAGAGGAATTCACCTGCCAGCAGTATAGATGGATGATCCAGCTTGGCCTCCTCCAATGGTCCCCAACATGACAGATGTCAGTCTTCAGCCAATTTTTCACTCCACGTGATATCAAGAAACAGCTAAATGTACTGGATATTGCAATGGGCTCTGGCCAAGCTGTTCGAGTACAGCTACAACACTTGCATGTTCCCGGCAATGTGGAAAACTGCCCAAGTATATCCTCTACACAAAAATCAGGACAAATCCAACCCGATTAATTATCACTTTATTAGCCTACTTTTGATCATCAGTGAAGTGTGGAATGGGTCATCAACTGTGCCATCAAGTGGCACTTGCTTTGCAATAACCTCCTCACTGATGCTCAGTTTGGGTTCTGTCATATTCACTCAGCACCTGACCTCATTACAGCCTTGGTTGTTTCAGACATGGACAAAAGAAGTAAAGTAAGTTTCACTGCCATTGACATCAAGGCAGCATTTGACCAAGTGTGGCATCAGGGAGTCCTAGCAAAACTGGAGTCAATAATCAGGGGAAAACTCTGATTATCTGACTCCAAATACAAAGGTATTTAACATCCATTGACAGAACCTATTTGATAGTAACTAGGAGGGGGAATAGGAAAGACAAAAGGGAGTTTTTATAACTGCAGGTTACAACAGTAGAAAAAACACCACAGAAATTACCATTAGTTCACATGATTGGAAAATGTGCAAGTCCAGAGGGTGTTTCCTTCGTAACAAAGTTCAATCTACATGAATTTTTGGTTGGAGTCAGTAACATGAAATTCCTTGAAACAAATGACAATGCTGCATAATGGGATTTCTGTGTTTAGATGTTAGGCAGGCAGTAGTCAGAGACTTTTAAAAATCAAACAGGCTTTGAGGAGGAGAGAGATTGTGGCTAGCTGCTTGATCAGCAGGAGGGCTGCTGGAGTTCTTTTCGGTCAGTGTTAAGTCAGCAGTCTGTGCTGTGAGGCTAGAAAAGTAATATTCAAATGGTCCAAAGGCTAGATGCATGGGTTTATGTGGCATGGCCCATTAATGAGTTGATTGCAGCCTCGCAAGCATTTCTGTGTTTCTGGCCAAAATCCATTGTTTCTCTTAGGAGCAAAATTGCGATTGTTAACACCTCTTCAAGTTTAACAAGCTTGATGTACCTGTCTTTATTATTGCCCCACCTGGGGAAGTCAGTTTATGTGTTAATCATTTAGTTTCATAATTATAATGTGGCCTTACATTGGCATATGTGATTGAAACTCTTTTAGTTCTTGTAATTTATGTTGACAACTTCGAGAACAGATGGCTAATCATGAGTCACATGACTAGTAGCAGCCATCTTGTGGCTTAGCAAAAGTCTATTTTTAAAATGGCAAAAAAGTTAAAGTTTTGATATACACGGTTTTGATTCCTTTTCATGTCTTATCCACATGACATTTATATTTAGTGATCCATTTTATTTTGCAAGCTTTTCAGCTTGGAATGCACAATGCTGCACATGCATGGTGCAGCGTTTCAGCTTTTACATTGTCTTTTTCTGAGCAAGAAATTTCAGACAGAATCTAACTCCAGCTTTAACATTGATTCCTACGGGAACCTATGATTCACGCAAGGTTGGTTCACTTAAAGTAGTGTTTTCTTCAGGAACACAATCACAACTTATAGTGAAGGCTTACTGTATGGTCTACACCCACTCCTATTTCCAATGGCTTGAGTTTCTTGAATGGATTCCATCACAATATTCCCAGCTATGAGGAAGTTATACTGGAATTGTATAAAACCAGTAGTTAGAACACAGCTATAGTCCAGTCACCACATTGCAGGAAGAATGTTATCACATGAAAGAGGGTATAAAGGAGATTTATGAGGATGTTGTCAGGAAAAGGGAACTTTAGCTGTTTGGAAAGACTAGATAAGCTTATAGGAGATTTAATTGAGGTATATCAAGTTATGAGGGGCCTAGACAGAGTGGTTGAAAGGACACATTTCCATTAGTAAAGAAGTCTATAACCGCAAGGCATAGACTCCAATTAATTGGTTGCAGGGTGAGGGAGGAATTGAGAAGGAATCAGAGGATGGTGAAGACCTGGACCTCACCATCTGAAAGGATGGTAGAGACAGAAATCTTCATTGCATTCAAAAAACACTTGGATATCCACTTGATATACTGTAACCTACAGGGCTACTGATCAAGCACTGGAAGGTGGGATTAAGGTGGATAACTATTTTACAACTGGCACAGACACAATGGGAAAAATAGCCTGTATGGTTAGAAAACAGCTGATGATAAGAAATTATTCTCAATGCAAGCCACTCATATAGCTATCACCATCTTCTCACCCATGAAACACCGACAACTGTTTGAATAGCTGGATGACAGAGTCCACTATTCAATGCTGTCCCATCCATCTCTGCTTGACAAAAACTTGCAGCTTCAACTTTGCAAGCATTCATCCTTGTTTGAATGTTAGGCCGCAGATGTTTCTGATATTTGCTGAATGTGATCCAAGATACATTGTCCTATATGTCGATGCTGCCCACTAGGTGGCACCCTCCACATTGATGGTTATGAATTATTCCGTCAGAATCTTTTCTCCCTCCTCTATCAGAATTTATCTCCTGCCTCAGTGAAAAGTTTGGACACCATCTGGTATTTATATTAATTCCCCAGATTCTGCATTTGAAGGCTATCATATTATCATAGAATCCTTACAGTGCAGAAGGAGGCCATTCAGCCCATCGAGTCTACACTGACAACAATCGCACTCAGGCCCTATCCCCATAACCCCACGTATTTATCCCGCTAGTCCCCCTGAGATTAAGGGGTAATTTAGCGTGACCAATCAACCTCGCCGGCACATCTTTGGACTGTGGGAGGAAAGTGGAGCACCCAGAGGAAACCCATGCCGACACGGGGAGAATGTGTAAACTCCACACAGTCACCTGAGGCTGGAATTGAACCCAGGTCCCCGGTGCTGTGAGGCATCAGTGCTAACCACTGTGCCACCGTGCCGCCAATGGGCAAATGAGAAATTCCTCATGGTCCCGAAGTGAAGAAACTTGCACAGACCATGATGGAATATTTTTTATGATGAGGCCCAGAATTCTCCACTCTCGCCCATGGCTGGAATTCTCTGATCCTGCTGCTGTGAATGGAGACTTGGCTGAGTGTTAAATTCTCCGTTCTCACTAGCAGGGGTGGTCCAAGACCAGAGAATTCTGGCCGATGTCTTTGTAGGGAAACCCTACTGCTGAAGTGATGAAAATTCAATATTGAATAATTTTATCAACAAAAAAACTCACAGAAGTATTGGACTGGACCTTGTAGTGAACAGGAAGGAATGGAGTTTAAAATTGTGACAAGTTCAAGGCATAATTAATCACCTGAAATGGTTCGAGAGTGGTTTATTCGTGTCTGCGTACCAGTCCAGGATTGTATGACTCAGTGTACTTAATTAAAATAAATAGATGGAAATTCATAGCGATGCACGCGTGATAGATGTCATGGTCACTTGTGGTCTACTGCTGCCATATATGTTGAAGATCTTGATCACAAAGGACATAAGGAAGGAGTCCATAACTGGATTTTTGGATTTTCTCTCAACAGATTTTAAGTTGATATCTTACAATAGAGATTGCAGTGAGTTTTTGGAAAGTTTTTCTAGGGCTAACACAGCAGTGTCACTTCCCCGTGACCTGGCAAATCTCAGTTGGATTGCCCAGGGACTCAGACATGCCAGATACCAAGATGTAGTACTGGTGACAAACTCATCTTCCATTATCAGGGAAATTAGCAGATCTCCCTCTCATCCCAAAAAGTTCATCAGGATCAGTGGCAGAGTTCCATAATAGTGTAAGATCAACATTAGCCTTGAGATGACAGGATTGCAAAGTTTTGGGGCCAACTACTCTTCCCAGTGACTTGTGCCATGATGGATCTTGGTTTAATGCCAAAGTGACCCAAGGTGGCTTCTCTGTGTAAAGATATATTTCCTAACCTATTTTATCCTTCATAACCTTCAACATGAACCTTTTTCCCACTGCCCTGATGTATTTGAAAGTATAATTTTAAGATTATGTTCTCTGACAATTCAAATTGAAAGGAGATGTTACATGACTCAATGTACTTAGTTAAAATAAATAGATGGAAATTCATAACTATTCATGTGTGATATATGCCATGGTCACTTGTGGTCTGCTGCTACCATGTATATTGAGGATCTCGATGTGGACCTCAAGGGATTTCTCTCTCTGTTATTTATGCTAAGCAAGATATTGAGAATGTCAAGGATTCCGGTTGAACCTAATTAAGTTAAGTTTATTACTGGCAACAGCTATATACACAATTAGCTCAGTTGACTGGATGGCTAGTTTATGATGCGGTATGGTATCAACAGTGCTGGTTCAATTCCTGTACCAGCTGTGGTTATTCATGAAGGCTCTGCATCAACCTCACCATGGGAATCATTCGTCGGGAGTGGGGGGGTAGGCCATGCAAAGGTCAGTTGACCTCAGGCGGGATTTTCTGGTTTTGGGGCAAGTGCGGCTGGAAAATCCTGCTCAAAGTCTTACTGATACAGAGTCACAGAGAGTAGTGAACATCTGCACTATCATGGGCAATAGTAAACATCTAACATGGAGGCCATACCTTTTATCCTCCAGCATTACACATGATAATATCATAGTGATGTCACTATGCAGTTTCTTAAAGGAGCAATGTGATTGTACTGGCATGCATTCAATATCAGAACAATATGCACACCCAGGGGCACACAATCAGAAAGATACCTTATTATATACCTTTGTAAGGTTCCCTCTGAGATCTGTCTCTTTAAGGTTGATTAGTCTTAGTTTGTCAAGTCTTCATGGCTCATCTCTTTGATACCATGGAATAGCTTCATTGCTCTCCTATGACCTGGATACACCCCTCATGTCACAGTGATCAAACTAGAACACAATAGTTGATCAAACTAGAACACAATAAAGCCTGGCTATGCACTGCGCAGCTTCAGCATGACGTGTGAGGATTTGAATTAATCTGATTTGGCAGTATAAACCAGGGTACTATTTACTTTGTTTATTGTTGCCTCTCATTGTCCAGACATCGTGGGCAATGAATCAATTTACATTCCTATGTCTATTTTGATTTATTTCTTGACAAGTTCAGTGAAGTACATAAGATTCCTTTCTTCTTAGACACAGTACATTGCATTTGTCTGAAATAAACTTTATTTGTTAGCAATTGCTCAGGTGCATTCTATTGTTGATCTCCCTTTGCAACATTGTGCCAGCTTCTTCTACAGTGTTTTAAAACGTTTGTATCTCACATCTCTTACTTCACCTCTCTCATGTTCCTTGGCATATTCTCCCCAACTATTATTAGTCTTAACCTAATTTCCTTTATCATCATGCATGACATTTTGTCACTAGAAGATTGGGGATGGCACAGCAGTTGAGAGGATATCCCAGTTTAAAACCTCTCGCTGCTTTTGTGGACAAGACCATGGAGCCTATTCCTTAGAGATGGTGAGGTTGGCAGTATCTTGCTGTGCCAGGTTAATGTCTAAGAACCTAGATTATTACCCAGGCATCCTGCTGTAGTACCATGCAGACAAAACCTTCACCACCACCACCACCATCCCAGCCTTTCTTAGTGTCCCTAATCTCAAAGATATAGTGCTCATTCATTCTTATCATCTTCCCTCCTTCATTACAGATACATCACAACAAATGTGAAGTGGATGAGTTGGGAGCTGGAGTTGGGAGTTGGGGAGGGAGGCGGGGTGGGCGATTCATGTTTGGGAGGGACACAGAAACAGAAAGATGTTGAGGAAGGAATAGATGGGAAGTAATTTTCTCCTGTCACGCAACTATGATGAGGTAGAAGAAGAGGACTACCAGATCTGGGAAACATTTTCCATAGAGCTGCTTCATCCTGCTCCGTGTTCCTCTGCCATGACTGCTGCCAACTCACCACTGCAGCACATATATCCTCAGTCTCAAACTGTAGCATTATAGATTTCAGGGTGTCCAAACCTCCCCCACAAGGTTCTATATTTTGTTTTGTTGGTTTGTTTCAGACCAACCCTCCTTTTTCAAGAAAATGCCCTATAAAACTTGAAAGAAAATGTGTTCTTTCAGGCCTAATCCCTCAACAATTTGGAACCGGAGAATCATAGAATGGTTACAGCATTCGACCTGCCATCTCCCTGCTCATTCTCTGCAAGAACAACTCAGTTAGTCCCATTCTCCTGCCTTTTCCCCATAGCCCTACAAACGATTTCTCTTCAGGTAATCATCTAATTCCCTTTTGAAAGCTCTGAATGAATCAGCCTCCAGCACAGTCTCAGGTAGTGCAATCTAGATTTTGACCCCTTGCTGATGGGAACAGTTTCTTTCTATCCACATGGCCAGGTACATCATAATTGTGAACACTTCCATCAAGTCTTCTCTCAACCTTCGGCTCATCAAAGAGAACAACAGCTTCTACAAACTATGCACACAACCGAATCATCCCTGGAATAACTTCTGTCTACCCTTTCTGCGCCCTCAATGAGGCCTTCTCATCTTTTCTAAAGCGTTGGACACCATACTCCACTGAGACCAACCTAATGTTTTATAAAGGTAAACCATAACTTCCTTACATTTGTACTTCATGCCTCAGGCCCAGGATCCTGTATGCTTTACGAATCACTTTCTCAGCCCACCCTGCCATCTTTAACAATTTGTTTACATATGCTCCCAAATTTTCCTACTCCCGCATCCCTTTAAAATTATGTTTTTCCTTGATCTTTCCATTAAAATGTTTCACTTTTCTGCATTAAATTTGATTTGTTAGGTGGCCATCCATTCCACAAGCCTGTTTATGCCCATTTGAAGTTTAACACTATCCTCCCCACAATACTTGCAAACTTTATGTCATCTGCAAATTCTGAAGTTGTGCCTTCCATACCAAGCCTAGAAGGCAGAATTTTGCTACTTAAGTGGATAGTTCAAGTTGGGAAATTCCAGGCTTGTCGGACCTGCCTCGGTACAAAGGACACCAAATCACAACGTTTTCACACCAGGATGGTGGGTGCGGGATAGAACCTGATCTACCAAATTTGGAAGTAGATCCTAAGTGAATGTGGAGACAAGTGCGCACAGGACAGCTGATCTTTTAATAGGCTCTTCAACACGTTAATCAAATTGTGAACTCAGAGCTTTCCTGCTGAAATCATTTCAGATTTTGGAATAGCATTCTTAAAGAGTGCTTAGGGAAATATCAACAAAGAGCCATTGAAACTACCAGAACAGATATTACACTAACTGGCCTGTCAATCCAAGCAAAGAAGAGAGTTTTTTTAAACTTTCACTGGTACATGCAGCCATTTTTTTTATAGTTTAAAGAACAGGGATTTAAAAAACCCTTCAAATTATGATAGTTAAATGGACCTTGTCTACCCTCCAAGGGTGTTTACATCTACTCTATAAATCCATTACTTCCACACTGCAAGTTAAGGCACTTCCAGCAGCTAAACTGGGGTCTGTTTAAACTCTGCACCGCTGAGTTTGTGTTTCTCTCATGTGTGGATCATGGTCCACTCCTGCCAGCAAAAATTGGAAATGGGAGTGGGACTTCCACATCATGGTTAAGTGTGCCGTTTTTGAAGATTTGTGGAACTTTCTAAGTCCTCACAAAACCTGCCTGCCCTATGCCATTAATTTGATCAAGAAAAGCAATCATCCTAATACTGGCCCATGGGAAACCTCACTATAGACATTTACCAGTGCAAAAAACAATCGTTCACCATTATTCTCAGCTTCCTGTCATTCAGCCAAATTTGTAGCAATGCTGCAACTGTTTGTTTTATTCCACACGCTTCAGTCTTGCTGGCAAACATAGTGGTGGCACTTTAACAAATGATTTTTTGAAGTCCATGTTGCTTCGCCGCCATCAACTGTTCCTCTTACCTCACCAAAAGAATTCAATGCAATTATTTAAATATAATTTGTTCTTAACAAATTCATGCTGGCTTTCCTTAGTTAGTCCATGGACTGTTAACTTTGTCTCAGATTATCATTTCTCAAAGCATTCCCACCATCAAGGTTAAACTGACTGACCTGTAAGATGCTGGACTTATCCTTACACCCTTTTTTGAACAAGGGTTTAACATTTATAATTCTCCAGCACCGCCCCGTATCTAAGTGAAAACCGATTACATAGGCTTGGGCTTCTAAATCTTCATTGAGATAATGCAGTGAATAACAACATAGTTTTTGGTAGATTAACAACACATAATTGCTCTTTAGACTTCATGCTTTAGAATATTTGTCCAAAAGGCCTATTTTATTATTTTAATTTGGAATATATGAATTGTTATATTAATGTAAGGGATAATGTTTCTATTTGGGCAGTGTTATAAATGTCCTGTTTGAAAAATTTTCCTTTTGAAATGTTTGATCTGAAAATCTCATGTCCAAACATTCTCCAGTACCCGAAAGAAGG
Source organism: Mustelus asterias (assembly GCF_964213995.1). NCBI lineage: Eukaryota > Metazoa > Chordata > Chondrichthyes > Carcharhiniformes > Triakidae > Mustelus > Mustelus asterias. The sequence continues at coordinate 64,817,294 of NC_135807.1, read as the reverse complement.
AACGCCTCCACGATTACCCCTGGTCACCAGCTACTAAATCATCATTTTTCCTGGGGAGAATTAAATAGTTGTAACGAGAATATGGCATTGGATTATTTACAGATATCTGAAGCAAAGGAGGATGAGGATTGATGAGCATGTGCCATCTTCCTAAGTCTGACAAAAATGAAAAAGAAACGCTTGCATTTATTTATTTTTTTATTCATTCATAGGACATGGCCATCACTGGCTGGGCCAGCATTTGTTGCCGATCCCTTGAACTGGTTAGTTTGCTAGGCCATTTCAGAGGGCAAAAGAGAATCAACCACATTGCTCTGTCTCTGGAGTAGGCTAGACCAGGTAAGGATGGCAAATTTCCAACCATAAAGGACATTAGTGAACTAGATGGGTTTTTCCGTCAATCAACAACGGTTTCATGATCATCAGTAGACTCTTAATTCCAGATATTTTTTACTGAATTCAAATTTCACCAACTGCATTGGCGGGATTCAAACCTGGGATCCCCAGAACATTAGCTGAGTTTCTGGATTAATAATCTACCGATAATACCACTAGGCCATTGCCTCCCCATCTTTAACAACCACCTGACATCCCAAAGAACTTTATAGCCAACAAAGTACTTTTGAAGTGTAGTCACAGTTGTATTGAGGAAATATGGCAGCCAATTTGCACACAGAAAACTCCCACAAACCGCAATGTAACAACGACCACATGACCTGTTTTCATGATTTCAATTGAGTATTAATTGTAACTTACTATTCAAAATAGTAACATGGGTCACATTGACCTGAGAGGGCACATGCTTCCTCAGTTTAACAGAATACAGAAGCAAAATACTGCGAATGCTAAAAATCGGAAATGAAAACAGAAAGTGTGGATGCACTCAGCAGGTCTGGCGGCAGCTGTGAAGTGAGAAGGAGGGTTATCGTTAACTTAATGGAAGCACAGTCTGCAGCTCGAGAAGCAATCGGGCAGATTGGAGTGCGACATGAATTTGTGCTCCCAGGCTGTGGCAGCAGCTGTCCTCAGGGCTTTTAAAATCTACTAGCCGTCAGGCTAGCCATCTTGCTGCTTGATGAGGATATGAATTCAGGGTCAAGTGGAATGCTGATGGCTTCTGTCTACCTACTGGATACAGCTTTCTCTCCATACAGCAACATTCGGTCTTTCACCACATAGTATTACACCATTGGATGGCTGCCCATGTACACCCTCCAGGAGCCAACCGTCTTGCAACCCTTCTGCACAGCATGAGGAGACAACTAGCTCACACAATCCACACCCCACAGTGACTTAGCAAGAGCAATAGAATGGGTGATAGCAAAGCACATACCTAGGGAGGACAATGTTAGGTAAGAGAACAGGAAATGTTTGTTTGCACTATGTACTTATTGGTTAAAATGACTGTGCACTGAAATGGTACTTTATTATTCATGGAAATTAGTTAAATCGGGACTAAGAGGACGGTTTGAGGAAATGGATTTTTATCTGCAAGTAGTGAAAAGGAAATCAGCTAGGGAATGTTCTGGAGACCCGGGTTCGAATTCCACAATGGCAGATGGTGCAATTGGAATTCAATAAAAAATATCTGGAATTAAGAGTCTACTGCTGGATTGTCGGAATAACCTATCTGGTTCACGAATGTCCTTTAGGGAAGGAAACCTGTCGTCCTTACCTGACCTGTCTTACATGTGACTCCAGAGCCACAACAATGTGATTGACTCTTAACTGCCCTCTGAAATGGCATGGAAGCCACTCAGTTCAAGGGCAACTAGGGATGAGCAATAAATGCTGGCCAGCCAGCGATGCCCATCTCCCACAAATGAATAAAAAAGGTAGACTCAGAGAAGACTTCCAAGATTGTCTGTCCTCTTATGCCACATGCAACTAGAAGCTGAGATCCACTGAAGCCAAGGCTTCCTCATCAGCCATTTCATGCTGCAGCTTTTCATGAATGGCGACGTTCTCAGAAGACTATCACAATTTGGAGACCCTATATGGAGAATTATGTAAATTCCGTCACAAACTGTCTAGGCTGGGAAACTGGGAATTCGACACTATGGTTCTTCTAATCACCAGATTGAAAGTATCTCATTCTACCACTCCACTACTTTTATCAGAGGTACTTAGATTGCAGTCATCTGCCACGGCCGCGAGGGGCATGGCTTATCAACTAACATTTATCACTGAAGTGGCTTCCTTTGCTAAAGAGGTTAGAGAAGACTGAAGGCTGGACGATTAATGCATTGTGGCAACTGTGGTTCAGACGGATAATATCTGCATAATGTTACAAAGTTCAAAGGTCACATGTATTTTTTTGAGAGTTAGCTCACACTACCTTACATCTACTTGTATTATTGGTATGCAGGAGCATAACTGGATATCATAAAAATCATAAGAATCATAAGAACTAGTAGCAAGAGTAGGCAATTTAAGCCACTTGAGTCTGCTTTGCCATTCAATACGATCATGGTTAATCTCATCTCGGCCTTTACTCCACACACGTGCCCGCTTATCATAGCCCTTCAAACCCATTACTAATTAAAACTCTGTCCACCTCTTCCTTAAGTTTACACAAAGTCCCAGCATTCACCGCACTCTGGGGTAGTGAATTCCACAGAATCATGACCCTTTGAGATAAGTAATTTCTCCTCATCTCTGTTTTTAATTTGCCACCTCTTATCCTAAAATTATGACCTCTTGTTCTAGATTGCTCTACAAAAGGAAACATTTTCTTCACGTCAATTTTGTCAATCCCCCTTATCACCTCAATTAGATCTCCTCTTATTCTTCTAAATTCCAGGTAGCTTCAATGGGAAATCTCTTTGATAGCATCAGGACCAGAGAATCCCACTGCCAGCAAATGGCGCACCACCTCCCACTACCAAGAACCACGTTCCTGGGAGGCCGGAGAATATGGCCCATTGTTCTAAGCATGGGCTCATTAATGCTTTGTACAGTAGCAGCAACACAACACTACTTTTATATTCTATTCCTTTGGCAATAAATACCAAGATTCTATTTCCTTCCCTCATTGTCTGCTGCACCTGCATACGAGTTTTCTGCGATTCATGCATGAGAACACTCAAATCCCTCTGCACTGAAGCACTCTGAAGTTCCTCTCCAATTAGATAATAATTTACCTTTGCATTTTTCCTACCAAAATGGATAACCTCATACTTATCCACATTAAACTCTATCTGCCAAAGTTTGCCCCATTTACTTACCCTATCCATATCAATTTTAAATTTCTTATTTCTAGTTATAATTTCAGGAAGCATAGTGGAGGACATAATCCTGTCTACATCATAGAATCATAGAATCCCTACACTGTAGAAAGAAGCCATTTGGCCCATCGAGTCTATACCGACAATAATCCCACCCAGGCCCTATCCCGCGAACACCCTTGTATTCACCCTGCTAATTCCCCAGACACAAAGGGTCAATTTAGCATGGCCAATCCACCTACCCTGCACATTTTTGGGAGGAAGCCAGATCACCCGGAGGAAACCCACGCAGCCATGGGGAGAACGTGCAAACTTCACACAGACAGTTACCTGAGGCCGGAATTGAACCGGGTCCTTGGCGCGGTGAGGCAACAGTGCTAACCACTGCGCCAGCATGCCAACAGGGCTGAAGTGGAAATGGTCGAGAGCTTCAAGTTTCTAGGTGTTCAGATCACCAACAATCTGTCCTGGATGCTCTACGCCGACACTATGGTTAAGAAAGCCCACCAATGCCTCTACTTTCTCAGGAGGTTAAAGAAATTCAGCATGCCTGCTACGACTCTCATCAATTTTTACAGATGCGCCGTTGGAAAGCATCCTTTCTGGATGTATCACAGCTTGGTATGGCTCCTGCTCTGACCAAGGCCACAAGAAACTACAAAAGGTTGTGAACGTAGCTCAGTCCATCACACAAACCAGCCTCCCATCCATTGACTCCGTCTAAACTTCCCTCTGCCTCAGAAAAGCAGCCAGCATAATCAAGGACCCCAGCACTGTGGACATACTTTCTTCCACCTTCTTCCACTGGGAAAAAGATACAAAATTCTGACATCACGTACCAACCGATTCAAGAACAGTTTCCTCCCTGCTGCCATCAGACTTTTGAATGGACCTACCATATATTAAGTTGATCTTTCTCTACACCGTACACTATATTCTGCAGCCTCTCCTTTCCTTCTCCCTTGTGTCCTCTATGAACAGTGTGCTTTGTCTACACAGCGCCCAAGAAATAATACTTTTCACTGTATACTAATGCATGTCACAATAATAAATCAAATCAAATCATAACTTACTATCCCACCTATTTTAGTGTCATCTGCAAATTTGCCAATGGCACCTACCAGCCCTGCATCCAAGTCATTTACATAGATTGCAAATAGTTGGGGCCTAAAGACCAAACCCTGTGGCACACCATTAGTTATACCCATTTATCCAGACACTCTGCTTTCTGTTGGATAGTCAATCCTTTATCGAAGCTCATAAATTATCCCTAATCCAATGTGAACTACCCTTGTGCATTAAACTTTTATGTGGCACCTTATCAAATGCCTTCTGGAAGTCGGATATACTACATCTACAGGATCACCATTATCCACCTTGCTTGTTACATCTTCAAAGAACTCAAGCAAATTAGTCAAACATAATTTACCCTTTGTAAAACCATGCTGTCGCTGATGGATTGCATTTTGACTTTCCAAATACCCTTTATTACTTCCTTCATAGATTCTAACAATTTCCCAATGACAGATGTTAAACTAATTGGCAAATAGTTTCCTGCATGTTGCCTCCACCCTTTTTGAATAAGGATGTTATATTCGCATTTTTCTAATCCACCGGAACAATTCCTGGTTCCAGTGAATTTTGGAATATTGTAACCAATAAATCCACTATCTCCAACCATACTTCCTTTAAGACACTAGGATGTAAGCCATATAGTTCATATTGGCCAAATGCACTGGATCTTCCAGTTTTTGATTTTTTTTTTCAAATATTTTAAATGATAGACTGAATTAACATTGGATCAGATAAATTGCAAGGTGAAATATACAGCACAATAGTTATCATGAAGTTGCTAAGTTGAATTTGCAAGTAATGCTATAAAACAATGAACAGACAATTTATCCTACTCTTGTGGGGCATCTTAATTAACTTGAATGGAAAAGTGTTTCTGCTTCCTATCCTATAATCCAGGGTTGAATCTTGCTTCTGACAGTCTCCTCTGTTTAACTTTCTCCGAGCACTTCACTGCCAGGCTATGTTGTGCTGTTTTCAAACCCTGAATAGCTTTTTAAGACATATAAGATTGAGCTTTATTTTTAATTGTTCACAATGAGCGTATGAAGTTTATCATTTATGGAGACAAGCCACTGAATTGCTTACTGCTTATTTTATGGGAAAGTATATGTTATTAGTATATTAACTACCTTCCATCCAACTTTAAATTCACAAGCCAGTTTGGGGTTATCTTGAGATCTGTGTCCTCCTAAAGCAAACTTAAATTCAAACCACATTTCAAATTGTATAAATATAAATCTATCTTGTAGTAGTGTAGCCAATGTATTCAGAAATGTGGTAGCTTGTTATCAGTGACATCCTCTGTTTTCAAGAATCTTGGCATTGAGAAAAGGTCCTGTGGCCTCCCCTGTTTCTTACTTGTTTGATCTCATGAATCAGGCGTTCTGTTTCACACTGTTGATGTTCCCTCTAAAAGGAGCCTTAGGCAAAGATGTTTGCAGAAGTTTTCATCTTCATTGCTTCAACAGTCCCATGCCTGCCTTGGTAATCAGCCGAAGGTCATCCTGTAGCATGTTGGACAACCCTATCACAACCTATATTATGAATCAAACCATTAACTCTCTGTGAGATAATTATATTGGAATTGGCTGGGGAGGGGGTCCTTCTTCACTTCCCTGGCAGGCTAACATTTTTTCTCATTCTCCTCCACTCTCATTCCAAGTAACATATCTACAATGGAACCCAGAAGGGGGTGACTCCAATTACACAAATTAAAATAGCTGAGAAAAGGGATACCCAAATCATATATATGCTCATGTCTCACATTTTGTGTTCCAGTACAAAATCATTTACACACACAGAATTGCTGCAAGATGATATTTCTAAGCTGAATTTTTGATCTCAGGCCTCTTTCAGCAGTTAATAGCATTGGCCATTCCTCATATCTTTTTTAATGTCAGCTTCATTGGTGGAAAATAAAGTTGAAGAAGTTACAAAATCATTTCTGATTCATTTTAATAGACAGAAGGACATTGGAACAGGAGGAGGTCAGTTAGTTCCTCCAGGCTGTCCCACCACCAGCCCATCATATCATGGTTGATCTGCAACCTAACTCCATATACGCACCTTTGTCTCATATTCCTGAATACTTTCGGTTAACAAGAACTATCAATCTCACATTTTAAATTAACAACTATTGCATCACACTTTCCCTTTGGCTCCTCCCCCTCCTGCACCAAGGACCAGGCAAATATATGAATTGTGAGCAGGAGCAAGCCATTCAGCCCCTCCAGCCTGCTCTGCTATTTTCAAATCTTTCTGTAGTCCTGGCAGATCCAGTTATGAATGTGGTGGACAATTAAACAACTAACAGAAGGAGGCAGCTCCACAAATATTCTAATCCTCAATGATAGCTGAGTCCATCACGTCAGTGTAAAAGGCACGATTGAAGCATTTTCAACCATCTTCAGCCAGAAATGCCAGGTGGATGATCCATCTCAGTTCCCTCCGAAGGTCCTCACGTTGACAGATGCCAGATATCAAGAAATAAAGGCACTGGATATGGCAAATGTTTTGTGCCCTGGCAAAATTCCAGCAATAGTACTGAAGATTTGTGCTCCAGAACTTGCTGCGTCCCTAGCCAAACTGTTCCAGTACAGCTACAATACTGGTATTAATTCCAGCAATATGGACAATTGTCCAGGTATGTCCTGTACACAAAAAGCAGGACAAATATAACCCTGCAAATAGTCCATCAGTCTGGCCTCAATCATCAGCAAAGTGATAGAAGGTGTCATTGACAGAGCTATCAAGGGCCACTTAATCAGCAATAACCTATGTATTGAAACTCAGTTTGTGTTCCGCCATGGCCACTCAGCTCCTAACCTCATAACCAGCATTAGTGTGCTCAGGACTGAAAGGGTTATTGGACTGGGAAAAATCTGCAGTCTGACCTGAAAAAAAACACATCAAAACAGAAGACTTTGATGAAACGGTCAAAGTACTTGGCAATGATCGAGAAAGGATGAACAATTTTTAAAAAAAAGGTTTCTAAACAGGATACAGTAACTAGGCAGGACTGGGAGACAATTACTTTTCAGTGGATGCTTGAAACATGCTGCAGCCCGGGTCCAGAGTTGATGCCATAACACGTGGCAACTATGTGGTGAAGAAAAAAGGAGAAGAAATAAAGGCTACTAAATTCGATCCTTCAGTAACAGCAAAGTAATTGGCTTTAATAATCGCTTTAGTGATTCCAGAGATTCTGAGAAGTTTTGAAATGGCTTAGTAAACACAGCCGGTATCACAAACACCCCAACCGGTGAGGAAAGGCAGGATTTCTGCAGCATCATTTTAAAAAATTAAAGCAATCCTCATCTGACGTAAAAACAATGAAGGATTCAAAATTTCCTTTGCCAGTACGTTTTGGGCATATGGAAGGATCACAACAGGCATAGAATTAGACACTATGAAGGAGGAGATTTTTAAGATACAGAATTGCATCAGGATTAAATAATAAATCAGAGGCTGAACAAGTTAATACATCAATTTATTCAATTGGTGCAATTGATAACAATGTGAAAGCCAAACAAGGCATTAATGAATCATCTGACAATTTGAAAATTTCATAAAATTCTTTGACAGCTATTTTAACCTATGGATTAACAAAATTTTGTAAAGGGCAAAGTTGAATAGAAGGATTCAAAAGCCTAGAGAACCAATGGACACTTTCATTGATGATTGGTTATGGCTGAAGGCTGCAAGTTAACTTTGAACTGCTATGAGACCAATAGTGGCTGGGGTAACTGATGATGCCCTGACCTGTTTCAATCCAAAGAAGATTTATCTTTAGAGAAGATGATACAGGTTGTCAGCCAATCTGAGGCCCATCAGCAAAATAGACTCATATTAAAGAGGAAGATAACCATGGTGCAGAACATCCTCAATGGTGGTACAGATGTGTGGTACAGCAGGTGTGACAATGAAATATGAAAGGCAGTCCAAGAAAAAGAAGATTGTGTGGATCAAGTGTTGGATCAATGGGGTGCAATGCCTAATCTTGTCAGCTTGGATCCTGTTTGTCTCCCTTGTGGGACCTTGAATTGGATTGAATTGGAATTTGAATTTGGTTTTTGGAGCAAGCAAGGAGTGGATTTGGGTTTGCCAGGTCCATTCTAAGCATTGAGTTTGTAGCTTTAAGGATGGAGTGAAAAAAAAGATCGTATGCAATTAAAACTCAAGATAGCAGTAAACCATGCCATCCCCACGGTGCCAAACAGCCTCAGAGGCACAAACAAAATGTACGGATCGAAAGTCATTAAACATATAGAAGATCACCAGTGAATCTTTGCACAAAAATCCATCAACACAATAGAAGAGCCACACCAAAACGAAGTACAACAATGTTTCCTAGGTGAGATTAAAGATCTCAGATACACCTCCTGGAATTCTGGCATGTGCGTCAATGAATGCATTATTAATTTTAAATTAGATACAGCAGCAAGTGTGACAAGCCTGTCCAATAGAGAACTGTGGTAAGCCAACCTCTGGCTGGGGACAAGACACACCATTATATGGTCTGTGGAACTTGGCTATCAGTTTCTGCTCAGCGACTCTGCGCTGTCGTGTGTCGTGAAGGCCGCCTTGGAGAACGCTTACCTGAAGATCAGAGGCTGAATGCCCATGACTGCTGAAGTGCTCCCCCACAGGAAGAGAACAGTCTTGCCTGGTGATTGTCGAGCGGTGTTCATTCATCCGTTGTCGTAGCGTCTGCATGGTTTCCCCAATGTACTGTGCCTCGGTACATTGGGGAAATTTTTATCCAACAAAGAACAAAGAACAAAGAAAATTACAGCACAGGAACAGGCCCTTCAGCCCTCCAAGCCTGCACCGACTATGCTGCTCGACTGAACTAAAACCCCCTAACCTTCTGGGGACCGTATCCCTCTATTCCTTTCCTATTCATGTATTTGTTCAGACGCCCCTTAAAAGTCACTTTCGAAACTGCTTCCACTACTTCCCCCGCAGTGAGCTCCAGGTACCCACCATACTCTGTGTAAAAGACTTGCCTCGTACATCTCTTTTAAACCTTGCCCCCGCACCTTAAACCTATGCCCCCTAGAAATTAACTCTTCCACCCTGGGGAAAAGCTTCTGACTATCCACTCTGTCCATGACCCTCATAATCTTGTAAACTTCTATGAGGTCGCCCTTCAACCTCCCTCATTCCAGTGAGAATAAACCAAGTTTCTCCAACCTCTCCTCATAGCTAATGCCCTCCATACCAGGCAACATCCTGGTAAATCTTTTCTGTATCTTCTCCAAAGCCTCCACATCCTTCTGATTGAACACTATATTCCAAGTGCGGCCTAACTAAGGTTACATAGAACATAGAACAGTACAGCACAGAACAGGCCCTTCGGCCCACGATGTTGTGCCGAGCTTTATCTGAAACCAAGATCAAGCTATCCCACTCCCTATCATCCTGGTGTGCTCCATGTGCCTATCCAATAACCGCTTAAATGTTCCTAAAGTGTCTGACTCCACTATCACTGCAGGCAGTCCATTCCACACCCCAACCACTCTCTGCGTAAAGAACCTACCTCTGATATCCTTCCTATATCTCCCACCACGAACCCTATAGTTATGCTCCCTTGTAATAGGTCCATCCACCCGAGGAAATAGTCTTTGAACGTTCACTCTATCTATCCCCTTCATCATTTTATAAACCTCTATTAAGTCTCCCCTCAGCCTCCTCCGCTCCAGAGAGAACAGCCCTAACTCCCTCAACCTTTCCTCATAAGACCTACCCTCCAAACCAGGCAGCATCCTGGTAAATCTCCTCTGCACTCTTTCCAGTGCTTCCACATCCTTCTTATAGTGAGGTGACCAGAACTGCACACAATATTCCAAATGTGGTCTCACCAAGGTCCTGTACAGTTGCAGCATAACCCCACGGCTCTTAAACTCCAACCCCCTGTTAATAAAAGCTAACACACTATAGACCTAAAGGTACCATGGTCTGCATGCTGGCCATCCTTCCTTATACATGAACCTGTCGGGTAGGAACAGTTTCTGCAGATATTTCTTCACTGATTCACCTGAGTTCCGCTTAGTCTGTAAACTAGCAGTCATATCAACCCAGTTCTGAACCTGCAGCTCACTGCTGAGATGACCTAACTTTGAAGCAAACTGTCTTGAAAAGGCTTCTTCACCTTGATGTGTTGGATTGTTTCCAATTACATTGTTGCTCAATGACTCTGGGCAAGAGAGATCAAGACAGAGACATCTACCACAGATGTATTCACTCTGAATAGTCTCACTGTCCGCAAACTCCCATATTCTGCATTCCAGACACATAGCCTGCTCTGCTATATCTCAGTCTATATTTAAATCATAGAATCACTGAATTGTTATGGAGCAGGAGGAGGCTATTTGACCCATCATGCTTACACCAGCTCTCCAAATCTAGGATGCCTCTGTGTGGTTTTCTATTTGTCTTTCTGAGGATGTTTATTATAATAGGGTCATGCTATGCTAAGCACACTTTACCAGAAGTATGCACTGACCTTGGGACATGCGGGTCATTGTCAGCCTTTACTTTCCATTAAAAATGTATCTCCCTGCTTGTTTCTTCAGCTGCCTCTCCTTAGGAAGATGGATGTCAGTGAGGGTGGGGATTTTAATTTAGAATCTTATGAAGGTGGTGGACAGGGTGCCAACCAAGTGGGTTGCTTTGTCCTGGATGGTGTTGAACCCCATGAGGAAAGTAGGGAGTATTCCATCACACTCCTGACATGTGCCTTGTAGATGATGGACAGGCTTTGGGAGTTCAAGAGGTGAGCTATTTGCCACAGGATTCCAAGCCTCTGACCTGCTTTTGCAGTATTTATATAGTTTGACCAGTTCAGTTTCTGGTCAATGGTAACTGCCAGGATGTTCATTGTGGGGGATTCAACGATGGTAATGCCATTGAATGTCAAGAGGAGATTTCTTCTTGTTGGAGATTGTCATTGGCTGGTGCTTATGTGGCGTGAATGTTACTTGCCCTTTATCAGCCCAAGACTGAATATTGTCCTCGTCTTGCTGCATATGGGCACAGACTGATTCAGAATTTGAGGAGTTGGAATGATGCTGAATATTGTGCAGCAAACATCCCCACGTCAATGGAGGGAAAGTCATTGATGAAGCAGCTGAAGAAGTTTGGGCCTAGGACTCTAGCCTGAAGAAGGGAGCCTCACCATTCCAAAGATGTGCAGGTTAGGTGGATTGACCATGCTAAATTACCCCTTAGTGTCAGGGGGACTAGCTAGGGTAAATGCATGGGGTTGTGGGGATAAGGCCTGGATGGGTTTGTTGTTGGCGTAGACTCAATAGGCCGAAAGGTCTCCTTCTACACTGTAGGATTCTATAACTCCCACAATGATGTCCTAGAACTGAGGTGGATGGCCTCCAACAACCACAACCATCTTCCTTTGTGCTATACATGACTCCAACTAGTGAAGAGTTTTCCCCCGATTCCCACTGAGTTTTACCAGGGAACCTTGATGCCTTGATATCAAGGGCAGTGACTTTCACTTCATCTCTTGATTTCAGCTCTTTTGTCCATGCTTAAATCAAGGCTGTACTGAGACTAGAAGCTAAGTGACGCTGGCACAACCCAAGCTGAGCTTTAGTGAGCAGGCTATTGCTCTGTGACTGTTGCTTGATAGTGCTGTTGATGACACCTTTCATCATTTTGCTGAGGACTGAGAGTAGACATGGTGGGACGGTAATTGCCTGGGTTGATTTGTCCTGCTTTTTTCTTTACAGAATATATGTGGGCAAACTTTCACATTGCCAGGTAGATGACAGTGTTCTAGCTGTACTGGGACAGCTTGTTACTGCTATGTAGCATCTCATGTACTCCATGGAGATCAACACTCAGACTCCGAGCAGAATGCCATGAACCATATGCAGGACGTCATGCTGCTCTTGTGTGCACTCCATGTGATGCTGCATGTGTTTCTCCATGAGATTGGCCATTCTTCCATTAATTTGAGCCACCGAGCCAATGTGGAGTTCACCACCAGGATGAACTGCTTCAATCGCTGTGCGTGAGTTTGCATGGCCTCAGGGAGCCTCACCAGATGTCTGCACATCTGCTGCTGCTGAACCAAATACTCCCCCCTAAAAGGATGCCAGTGTCAGATTTATAGGCATCCTACCTCAATGCCTAGTGGAGTATCATTGTGATTGCCACCCCTTTTCTGAGGGAGACTGGGCATAGATGCCTCTGACTCAGGCATCTCCTCCTACACTGGAGTGAAACCCTTCACCACATACCACTCACTCCAAGCATGTGTTGAATGCTAGCATTTGTGTTGTTGAGTTTGGGCTGGTCAAAACTGATGGTGCATCCTTGGATATCTCTTCCTCCTCCTGATATCCAAGGGATGATGGTGGGGGGAGGCGGGGGTGGGCAGAGGGGAGGTAGAGAGTATATTGATGGGATCTTTTTGAGAAAGGAGATCATTAGTGTAAGCCTTGGTCAGGGTGGGCGCACATGAGGCTCCTGGTCCTTGTCGAAAACCACATTACCAGAATCTTGGACCGACAACTCTTCCTTCTGTTCCACCATGTGCTTTGTATACCGCCACCAATGAAGCCACACTTGAAGATATTTATAACACTGCCTCTAGTACCTGAAAGGTGAAGTTCACCATTTTGGATACTGGCCTCAGAGGGTACCATGGCGTCTCCATGTCCCTCTCTTCAATGGGACAAATCACTCTGAGGCTCACACACTCATCCCCCAGTCCAGTCATCTCTTTGGCATTCTGAGTTCTCTTCTCTTGCAAGTAAACAATACAGAGGGATATAAAGAACAGCACAGCACCACAGTTGTTAGCGCTGCTGCTTCACGTCTCCAGGGACCCAGGTTTAATTCCAGCCTTGCATGACAGTGTGGAGTTTGCACATTCTCCCCGTTTGCGTGGATTTAGTCCGGGTGCTCCGGTTTCTTCCCACACTCCAAAGATATGCAGCCATGCTAAATTACCCCTTAGTGTATCAAGATGTGTAAGCTAGACCGATTAGCCATGGTAAATGTGTGTGGTTACGGGATTAGGGTGGCAGAGAGGGCCTGGGTAAGATGCTCTGTCAGAGATTCGGTGCAGACTTGATGATCCAAATGGCCTCCTTCTGCACTGGAGGGATTCTAAAAATTAAATTATAAATCCAGCGACCAAACATGAACCTCATCAATTTGGTGGTGTGTCATGTTGGCATTCAGATGCCACTCCATTACACCTTGGGCATGCATACAAGGCGACCGTGTCCATTCATTTGCCATTTAATTGAAGGGGAAGTGCAGGCCAAGTGCTAGCCCAGCTGATGTGTCAGGCAGCTGACACCCGTGGCAGAGGCAACTGTGAGTTTCAGTCCACAGCCCGCCTTGTCCCAGTGCCCAGCAGAGAAATTTCCCAACTCAAGCTATCCGCCTCCGAGGTGTAAATGCAGCCCAACCCTGCGGGACCCCGATCTTTCAAAGCCCACCCCTCCAGCGATTGAAAACCCGGCCCAAAATGATTTCACCCTCCAAGGATGCTGAGTAATTCCAGCATTTTCTGTTTATGTTTGCAGCAGTAGTTTTGCTTTATTATTTTTATTGAACTTGTTAGTGCGTGGAAGACTCTGCATTTCGGCAGCAGGCGGACAGTGTTCCCCCCACCTCCCAAGCCATTAATAATTTAAACCATCAACTTTTACAAATCTTTGCCAGACAAATTTATTGAGGAGGTGTTAGGGAATGGGCGGGGGGGATTCTCGCTTTATTCGGATGGAGGAATTCCTCGCACTAAAGATTGAAATTGAAGTGAATAGGGTTTAACAGGGATCCCACTCGGTGGCTTGCAATGAAGCGTGGTTTACTGTTTGTAGATTTCTCTCTCCCTGTGTTTTAAGTTACTGAGCTCTGCCGGCTCCACTAGACACTTCTGACGTCAGCGGCTTTGAGGGAATCCCAAAATTGTGAACATAATCCTTGCACAACATGGCACAGCCGCTGATGATCAGATTTGCAAGTAACTCGACAGGCAATGCCTGCACTTGGGGAAATCTCCGCTTTCAGAAAACTTTAGCTCGATCCTAATTGATGGCCCTGAGTCCCAGTCCACCGGGAGAGCGAGGAGGACGTGTGCCAGCGGGGACTTGTGAAGGAAGATTAATACCAGGAGATGTTTCCATTGCCTTCCACCCACCTAAAGTCGATAGTATCATATTGAACTAACACTTGCCCGCTGTATAAAAGCCTGGTGTATGGATGGATGAATACAGAGCATTGTGCTTTTTACCTAGAACCACTGGATCTACTTGGTGCGAAAGAGAAATCTAGAAAATACAGCAACACCTTGTTTTTCTTTTAAAAAGTTACTTCATTCTTGCTCGGAAGAAATCTGAAAGATATTTGACGTTCAGGTGAGTGGGAAATGCTGGAGTAGCCGCTAATATTGCAGAACTAGAGGAAAACATTTCGATAAAACTTCCATGGGTTGATCTTTAAATTTCATCCCGAAAATACCTTGAATTGAATGCATCATTTTGGAGCGAATTGCCAAAGTGGCGTAACAACAGTTATCTATAGACTTTAGTCAACAATTGTCAGCAGACAAAGTTACACAGTAATTTCCCGTCTGAATGCGGTTTGCTCATTTATTCCTAACCCCCGCAGCTTACTGAACGGATCGATGCAGTGATGTGTGCAAAGTAGATCTAAATTAAAGCCAGGATTGCAATGTGCTGCTTTGGCAATACCTTTCTTAATCCATGTCTATAAATGTGACCTAACGAGATATTATATCTGGGACGAAACAAGTGTTAAGGGGGAGGGCCAGAGCGACAGCTCGCATGATGTCGAGCAGGATAAAAACTCAGGAATGTGGAGATTGAGTTGTCCTTGTGACACCACCTCATCCCGTGATGAGAAGGTTTAGATTTGATCCAAGGAGCCTTATGTAAAAAATAAAACCCGGTTCACTCTGCGATAGCGCTGGGATCGCTCCCCGGGTCTGATCTAACAACCCCCCGCCCGCCCCAAGCTCCCCAGGCAGGATTGAAGGACTCTTTCTTTTTCGGTCTGCAAGCTGTCTGGCAGCATCAGGAGAGAAATCGTGGTTCCAAAAGCTTCTGAAAGGAATGTTCATCTTCTCTCAATCTCTCTTTTACCTAGAGATGGTCCGAAGAAAGAAATGGCACACTTTGCTGAGCATCGTCCTTTTGTTGGTGACTGTGGGACATTGTGAAAGCAGGGCAGAACCGAGGCAGACAACCAGACAGTCACCTCTAGACCTCATTTTAAAAGGCGTGGGAGACAGCAATCACGGGGCCAGGCACATAGCCAAGCGATACAGCACTTTAAATGCCTTGGACCAAAACTACAAACACTTCAAGGAAAAAGCCGCGCTTGTCCCAAGGTCGGAAAAGCCAATAGGTAAGAAGTGAAGGCGGATAGGTGCTGGAGTGGGTGTGTGTGTGTTGTGTGTGTCTATTACACGCGGTGTCCTCCTCCACTTCCCAACACTAATCTGGCCACAACAGACTTTAATCCCCGGTTATATCATATGTGAGGACGTGGAGAAGTATGGATCGTTCCACCCATATTAATGGGAACAGAAATACCATGGCGCGTACTTTGGTTATTAGGAATGGCATTTGGAGCACGAAAGGATGATCCTTCATTGTGTTCGTGCGATGTCTGAAAGGAACAATTGTAGTGCAAATATAAATCCTCTTGAAGTAATACAAGGATTTGGGACAGCCCAGAGCGTTACTGTTCCTAGCCGCCAGGTCATGTCTGATCTTAAATCAGATGATGTTTTTCTTTGTCTGTAGAATTCATATGTCAATGTCTAAATGTATCCATACATTCCGCAAGAAGTCGTGAATGGCAATTTCTAAACAAAACCCATTTAGCACGAAATCGATGGTTTAACAATTTTTTTTCTTATTTTTGTCATTTGTGATTTCCATGTTAGGGCTTTGCCCACTACCATTCTGGATTTTATTTTAAGTTAGTGGGGGGGGGGGGGGGTGCTCCTTTGTCAAGCATGAGAGGAAATAAAATGAAAGCTGCCCCTGTTCAGCTTGTGAAGCTGTCGAGACCCATCGCAGAGTCATGTGCTCCACGTACCCACAGGACAAATTATTTCATCTGAGCGCGCCTCGCTTTTCTGGTTGTGATCCTGAGCAGGAGGTGATATGAGGTGCAGATGATCAAACCCTTGAACTTGATTAGAAATCTATCGATTTGAAACGTTGTGGAGATTTTTGGGGTTTTCACACTCCAGTTTAACACTCCAGCTAACATATGTTCAGTACAGTCCGGAAAAGAAACTTGCTGAACAATATGAAGTCCCAATAAATAAAAAAGCGTTAAGTTAAAGAACTGCAACTTAGAATCAAACAAGTATTCCATTTCGAATGTGGAGTCACAGTAATAATGCTGCAATGTGCCTGTTATGTTGAATGGAAATTTGGGTTCTTTTTGTTCAAATTCAGATTGACTGAAACTTTTCAAATACAGGTTTTCCATTATTCTTTGCCTCAAAGGGACTAAGGACACATGTTACAATGGCATTTTAAGTGTGTTTAGCTAAATTCCTGGGGTAGCTCAGGACTCCTCCCCCAAAATGTCTCCTTGATTTGGGGAGGGGTTGTGTATACAACAGATCCACTATAGGCATTTTACTTGGGGAAAGAAAATATGTGGACTAATGGTAGAACCATGGTTCTGCTTCATGTTGTGGCCCCCTGATCCAGAGATCCCTGGGATTCTACTTGTCCCAGATCACCCAAGATTTTCCAACCAAGTTCACCAACTAGGGGGTAGAATTGTCTCCTGGTAGGCAGAGTAGTGTTCATGATCAGATGTACAACAGGGATCTTAATGAATGCTTGCCGGTGTAGTTCGAGCTCCCAGATTAATAGTGCAATCTAACAGCAGGTTTGGTCACAACAAGAAAAATGAAGGCCTTAATATTGTATGAAATCCATTAATCTGCTATTTCCATGGATACATTTGCCTATTTAAGGTAATTGGCTAATGCCATCAGGTGGTAATAATGTTGAAAGTAGAATGGCATGAATACAATAAATGTGGCCTCAGGTTTTAACCTGAAATCCTTGCACCTGAAGGAAACTATCTGAGTGTATACTGGGGTGGGATGAAAGGAATGATCTATGGCACGGTGGCACAATGGTTAGCACTGCTGTCTCACAATGCCAGGGACCTGGGTTCAATTCTTGGCTTGGGTCACAATCTGTGCAGAGTCTGTACATTCTCCCTTTGTCTGTATGGGTTTCCTCTGGGTGCTCCAGTTTCCTCCAACAGTCTGAAAGATAAGCTGGTTAGGTGCATTGGCCATGCTAAATTCTCCCTCAGTGTACCTGAACAGGTGCTGGAATGTGGTGACTAGGGGATTTTCAGAGCAACTTCATCACAGTGTTAATGTAAGCCTACTGATGACAATAATAACAAAACATGATGGGACATAATTTTCTGTTCCTTTTTCCCCTCACAATGGAAATGCCTGGCAGCAGTGTTAGTGGTTACACTTGTTAAGATACCATTCTGTGATTCATTGTTTGGAAGAAATATATTCTATAGTAACAAAGAGTAGAGAGGAAGGGCCCTAGTTGATATTGTTTGATAACAAAAGGATTAATTTAACTTAAAGGGGTAAGACATGGCAGGAGAGCTCCAAGCTGTGGCCAATTCTTCTTGCTCCATGTGGGAGACCAGAAATATTTCCAGTTCCCAAGACCAGCATGCATGCAGGAAGTATCTCCAGCTGCAGCTTCTGAAAGCCCAGGTTTAGGAGGCGAAGCAGCATCTGGGGGCACCGTGGAGCATCTGCAAGGGTGAGAGTATCGTTGATAGCATGTATAGAGAAGTGGTCACACAGCAGGCTCAGACCCCACAGGCAGGAAGGGAGTCGGTGACCAACAGGCAAAGCAAGAGGACTAGGCAGGCAGTGTAGGAACATTCTGTAGCTATTCCCTTACAAACCAGATATACCATTTTGGATACTGTTGAGGGGAATGGCCTCTTGGGGGATAACAGTTACACCATGGTTGGCTCTGCAGCAAAGGGGAGGAGCAAAAGGCGTAGAAGAGCAATAGTCATAGGGGATTCAACTGTGAGGGGAATAGATAGACATTTCTGCGCCCACAATAGAAATTCCAAGATGGTATGTTGCTTCCTTGGTGCGAGGGTCAAGGATGTCTCAAAGCGGTTGCAGCACATTGTGAAGGAGAGGGTGAACAGTCAGTTGTCATGGAACACGTTGGTACAAACGACATAGGTAAAAAAAAAGGATGAGGCACTAAAACCAGGATATAAAGAACTAGGAAGCAAGTTGAAAAATAGGACCTTAAAGATAGTTATCGCATGATTACTACCTGCGCCACGTGCTAGTCAGAGTAGAAACAGCAGGATATACAGGATGGATACCCTGGCTGAAAAGATGGTCTGAGGGGGAGGGTTTCAGATTCCTGTGGCATTGGGACCGGTCCTGGAGAGGTGGAACCTGTTCAAATTGGATGGAATACGCCTGGGCAGGAACATGACTGATATCCTTGGGGGGTACTTGTTAGAGTGGGTGGGGAGGGTTTAAACTTGTATGGCAGGGGGATGGAACCTATGTAAGGATTCAGAGCAGGGGGAATCAAGAATAAGAGGAAAAGGCAACAAGGAGAATAAGGAAAGTCATAGGCAGAGAAATCAAGGGCCAGAATCAGATAAGGGCACAGTATAAAATTGCAGAGATGGGCAAGGAATGTTGAAAGGACTAGCTTTAAGGTTTTGTCCCTGAATGCTTGGAACATTCAAATAAAATGGATGAATTAGTTGTGCAGATAGATGTAAAGGGGTATGATATAGTTGGGATTATGGAGACATTGTTCCTAGTGACCAAGGATTAGAACTAAACATTGAGGGTGATTCAGTGTTTAGGAAGGACAGACAGAAAGGAAAAGGTGGTGGAGATGCATTGTTGATTAAAGAAAACATTGATACAATATTGAGCAAAGATGTTATTACAGACAATGTAGAATCTGTATGAATTGAGGAAACACCGAGGGACAAAATCATTCATGGGATGGTATACAGACCACCAAACTGTAATGGTAATGTTGGGAATAGCATTAGACAGGAAATCAGAGATGTATGTGATAAAGGAACACCTGTGAGTAGGTGTGACTGTTATCTGCATATAGATTGGGTGAGTCACATTAGTCACAGTGCAATAGAAGAGATATTTTGGACAAATATGTTGAGGAACTAATAAGAGAATAGGTTATCTTGGACTGTGTATTGTACAATGAGAAAGAATTAGTTGGAAATCTAGTGAGAGAACCCTTGGGGATGAGTGATCATAACATGATAGAATTCTTTATCAAGGTGGATAGTGAGGTAGTTGATTCTGAGATCAGGGTCCTGAGTCTCAATCAAGGTAACTATGATAGGATGAGGCATGAGTTGGCTATGATTGACTGGGAAATATTATTGAAAGGAAGGACAATGTATAAGCAATGGCAAGCATTTAAGGACCAAATCGGTTAACTCCAAAAGTTGTTTATTTGTATTTGGCTCAAGAGTGGAAAGGAAACTATGGCAAAACCATGGCTTACAAGGGAAATTAGAGATAGCATTAGATTCAAAGAAGAAGCATACAAATTGGCAAGAAAAAGCAACAGACCTAAGGATTGGAGCAGTTCAAAATTCAGCAAAGGCAGACCAAGGGATTGATTTAAGAAGGAGCAAATTAGGATATGAAAGTAAGCTAGTGGGGAGCATAAGAACCAACTGTAAATTTTTATATAGTTATGTAAAGAGAAAGAGATTGACAAAAACAAATGTAGACCCCTTACAGTCAGAAACGGGTTAATTCATAATGGGAAGCAAACAAATGGGTGAGGAACTAAATTTATACTTTGCTTCTATCTTCAGAAAGGAAGACATGAATAATATACGGGAAGTTCTGAGAAGCACAAGTTTTCGTGAGGAGCTGAAGGAAATCAATATTAATAGATAAATGGTTTTGGGGAAATTACTGGGATTGAAGGGGGATGATTTTCCAAGGCCTGATAATCTTCATCCCAGAGTACGTAAGGAAGTGGCCCTGGAAATAGTAAATCCATTGGTGGTCATTTTCCAAAATTTTTGGACTCTGGAATGGTTCCTGCAGATTGGAGGATAGCTAATGTAAGCCTGCTATTCAAAAAGGGAGGTAGAGAGAAAAGCGAACTACAGACCAGTGAGCCTAACATCAGTAGTGGGGAAGTTGCTAGAGTCTATTATCAAGGATTTCATAGCAGAGCACTTGGAAAGTAGTGGCATAATCAGACAAAGTCAGCATGGATTTATGAAAGGGAAATCAGCCTTGACAAATCTACTGGAATTCTTTGAGGATATAACTAATAAGAGTTGACCAGGGAGAATTGGTGGATTCGGTTTATTTATACTTTCAGACGACTTTTGACAAGGTCTCAGATAACAGATTGCTGTGTAAAGTTAAAGCACATGGAATTGCGGGTAGTGTCCTGAGATGGATAGAAAGCTGGTTAGAAGTCAGGAAGCAGAGTTGGAATTAATGGGTCTTTTTCCGATTGGCTGGCAGTGACTAGTGCGGATCTGTGCCAGGACCCCAACTGTTCACATTAAATGATTTGGACAAGGGAACTAAATGTATTATCTCCACATTTGCAGATGATACCAAATTGGGCGGGAGGGTGAGCTGTGGGAAGGATGCAGAGATGCTTCAACGTGATTGGGACAGGCTGAGTGTGGACATAACCATGGCAGATGCAGTATAATGTGGGTAAATGTGAAGTTATCAACTTTGGTAGCAAAATTAGGAAGGCAAATTATTATTTGAATGGGTGTAAATTGAGAGATATGAATACTCAATGAGACCTTGGTGTCCTCATGCATCAGTCACTGAAAGTAAGCATGCAGCTACCGCAGGCAGTAAAGAAGGCAAATGGTATGTTGGCCTTCATAGCGAGAGGATTTGAGTACAGGAGTAGGGATGTTTCACTGAAATTGTATAGGACGCTGGTGAGGCCGCACCTGGAGTATTGTGTGCAGTTTTGGTGTCCTTATCTGAGGAAGGATGTTCTTGCTATAGAGGGAGTGCAGTGAAGATTAACCAGGTTGATTCCTGGGAGGGCAGGATTGTCATATGAGGAGAGACGAAGTTGGTTAGAATTATATTCATTGGAGTTTAGAAAGAGAGGGAGGGGATCTCATAGAAACATTATGGGGCGGCACGGTAGCACAGTGGTTAGCACTGCTGCTTCACAGCTCCAGGGTCCTGGGTTCGATTCCCAGCTTGGGTCACTGTCTGTGTGGAGTTTGCACATTCTCCTCATGTCTGCGTGGGTTTCCTCTGGGTGCTCCGGTTTCCTCCCACAGTCCAAAGATGTGCGGGTTAGGTTGATTGGCCAGGTTAAAAATTGCCCCTTCGAGTCCTGAGATGTGTAGGTTAGAGGGATTAGTGGGTAAATATGTGGGGGTAGGGCCTGGGTGGGATTGTGGTCAGTGCAGACTCGATGGGCCGAATGGCCTCCTTCTGCACTGTAGGATTTCTATGATTCTATGAAACTTTTAAAATTCTAACAGGATTAGACAGGGTAGATTCAGAATAAATGTTCCCGATGGTGGAGGAGTCTAGAACTAAGGATCATTGTTTGAGGATAAGGAGTTAACCTTTTAGGATTGAGGTGAGGAGAAATCTCTTCACCCAGAAAGTGGTGAATTTGTGGAATTCACTAGTTGAGGCCAAAACATTGTGTGATTTTCACAAAGGAATTAGATGTAGCTCTTGGGGGGAAGGCGATTATCAAATTTGATGATCTGTCATGATCATAATGAATGATGGAGCAGGCTCGAAGGGCTGAATTCCTGTTTCTATTTTCTATGTATGTTTCTATGTTTGGTCACTTTCTGTCACCTGCCCCCTTTTATTCCAGAGTCAGAGAGGAGGCAGATGGGGATAGCATCACCTGTTGGAAACCCAGTCAATTCCTCCCCACTTACACCCACATAGAGCACACTTTATGATTTAATTATGTATAACAACTACCCATGTCTTCACGCAGCTTTTGAACTTGATGTAACCGAGCTATGCTGCCAGGACAGTTCTACATGTTTAATCATGAGCTTTTTAAGAACTAAGATTTCTTTCTTCAGCCAACTTATCAAGTATTCTCATGAATAAGGATTCGTTATCATAAGGATAAACAACTTGAAAGTTATGATTCAAAACATTGATTTGCATCAATAGTGCCCTCTACTGACTCATGTTTCAGAAAAGCAAGTGAACTCCATCCTCTGTATGACCTATAAAAGCATAACTATCAAATCAAGCAAAAATGGTGCAAAATTGTGATTGTTTTTTCAGAAGCTCATATCTATGTTTATAACTTCAGCAGGAAATAAATCTGTTCCATTGTCTTCTAAATTTAGTCATTAAGGACTGCTGCCGTTGATATCAATGAGTTCCTTCGAAAGAGTGATGTCATTAACTGGCTGGGACGTGAGAGTCAGCTCAGTTGGCTGGATGGCTGATTAGTGATGCAGAGTGGCATTAACAGTGTGGGTTCAATTCCTGTATTGGCTAAGGTTATTCATGAAGGCCCATCTTCTTAATCTTGCCTCTCAGCTGAGATGTGGTGATCCTCAAGTTAAATCAGCACCAGTTAGCTCTCCCCCTCAAAGTGGTGAGCAGCCTATGGTCACCTGGGACTATGTGAATTTTACAGAACTCTGATGATATCAATATCCATATTTTAAGAGTTTTGCAATTTTCCTTCGGTACTGGTCTGCTAAAAGCACGTGTCTGGTCCGTGCATCCTCTGCAAATGTCATGATAGTATTTTGAATCATGAGAGAAGCTTGCAGATGAATGCAACTGATTCTGCATTCGTTCTTAAGTTTTCACTTCAGGCAGACTGGAATTGTTGTAATGACAGGTTAGGAAAGTGTTGCACTGTGGCATTTATTGACTGTATTTCCAATAAGTATGTGAGGGGATGTTTCAAATATCCTATTACTAAGAAGAAACTACTAACTTTTGAAATTCTTGAGCGACTTCAACTTACTTAATTATCCCATTTATCTCTTCCACCTCTCCTCCTTCAATATAATGAAATGCAGTACAATGGTAAGAAAATATATGATTTATATCCAATAATGTCAAGGCTAAAAATCATGCTTTTCTTTAGGCTGATATGTATTTTTGCTTTGATACCAAGATCATCGCTGATTTTGAAAATAATAATGAAACATCATATATTTGCTCACCTCTTATCAATCCACTTGTAGGTTCATGGACAGGAATGACTACACAAGACACTTGCTATTCACAGTCTTCACATACTGCAGCTCATCAGAAATTCTTATTTTTCAACTGTTAGATGGACAACGAGCCTAAATGGACTTGCTCCTCTGTAGGGTTAGATGGTGTGACCAAAATAAAAGCATTAACAACCACGTAGTGGGATACACTACGCCCCTTTCCTTGTTCACATGTTCAGAATTGCAAAAAAAATCTCAAATTGATAATGGGTTCACTTTAAAGTTAGAACGCATCACTGAGAATATTGCCAAAATCCTGTAAATACACAAGTCATCCAACACTATTCATAAAGAAGACAGGCAAATATTTTAGGTGCAAATCCTATGTCAGAACTGATGGGCTTCCTATGTATGTATGTTTCAGATTTTCAGCATTTAAAATTTCTTCTTTGTAACCCAATCTCCAGAGGTCCTGAATTTGAGTGGTGACACTTCTGTAAAATAAGTAGGAAAGTATCACATTCCTGAGACAGCAGCCTCATGTCTTAGTGTGAAAAACAATTGATATTTTTTCCAAACTTAAGCATTTGGAATTTGAGGTAATTTAAAATGTACTCCATGCATTTTACCATCCATGTATGCCAATACAAAATATATTGATTTTGCCAGTCAGATTAAATGGATGAGGATTAGCAAATCTAAAAAATCTAGAAGAATATCTGAAAAAATCTTTACTTTCTCCCACAGAGGTTGTCCATAGAGACCCCAATGCGAAAGAAAAGTTCATAAAACATTTTGCAGGTAGGAATCACTCATACTGTATTAAATGAATCATGATTTATTGAAATAATACATTTTCATGTGACAGAAGCATTTTTATAAACCTCTTACTAATTATCAAACAGGACCAATCTCATTCTCATCAGAATGTAGTAAGCAATTTCAACGTCTCTACTATAACACAAGGGATTGTTCTACACCAGCTTGTAAGTACTAATCACATTTTATTTATCCATAATTTATTTATTATGAAATTTTTTTCTTCTTTATTTTATATGCTTTATAACGTACCATTATGAACTTGAATTGAATTGCTAAATCCGGTTTGGTGGAAACTTATTTTTGGTTAAATGTGAACAAATAGTTTTCCATTTGATATTTCTGGATAGTAATTCTCAGTGAGTGACTAATTGACAACAGAACATTAGTTGCAGATGTTACTTAGTATGTGATCCAAAATGGGTCAACACTGTTGCAAGGTTACCTTATGAAGATAATAATGACTGCTGTTTTCAACTTTCATTCAAAACTATTGGGAAATTTTAACCTCCTGTTGGTGCTGCAATTCTCAACATTTTAACAACCCTGAAATTAGGTTTATGAGTATTATCAGCCCTGACAGATCAGGGACCTAATTTAAATTGCAAAGTCATGACCCAATGATATCACCAGGCATATGTGCCATTTTAACTATAGGCTTGTAGGCTTGGCCAAGTATTATAAGGTCTCAAACCCTCCAGCAACATAACCAAGGACATTGGCTACATGAAGCCCAGAGAAATAATTATTTTTTTCCGAAGAATTAAAAAGAATGCTCCTTCTGCCCCTAAAGGACACCTTGGGCCTCTCCTGTTGAAGGCTTTCCCTCCTATCCTGATTATGAAGATTCTCATTCATCCCCCCAGTCCCTCAAGTCCTGATTTACCTTGCTAGGTGCTTTATCTGGGCCCTCAGTTATGGCATGATGCCTCCATCAAATTTGTTGTGGGTGGTGTCAATCAGGCAGGAGCCAGTGTTGAAAAAAAGGCCCAGGTGTTGCTTCCAAGAGGACCGAATGGCTTGTTGTTCACTACATTCTAACACCAATTGGATATCTTACAGCTGATATCGTAGAACTCAACTCAGATACCAATAATGACCGTAGTTTAATGACCGTAGTTTTTAGCTTTGGAACCTAGGGCAGAATATTATGTTACCCTGCCAACAGGTTTGTAGGCAGGTGGGTGGCCATAAAATCCTTTGGATGGCCTTCTCACTGGACCATTGCCTGGCCCACTTGCCTCTCCACATTTTATATTGGGACAGATGAGACTAGGCTAGCACCTCAGCCCTCGCCCCAACTGAGGCCTTTTAGTGGTCAATTAATGGTCACCTAATGGCTGTTTCCTGCACAGCATCAGAGTTCAGGGGCAGGGGGAAAACCTGCAAAGTGACTCTCAGACCTTGGCAGGAAGGTATGGGCATATCCATCGACAGCCTCCTTTCAACATCAAGCATTTACCCCACCCCTCCCACCCTTTCCCCTACAGTGTCTGACCCTTGAGGCTGTTTCTTCCATCCCTGGCCTCTCCCCCACATTGTATCTCTCTCTGCCCATTTCCAGGCCTTGCCTCCCCCTTCATTCTGAGACACCCAAAACAAATCTGGTCCTGGATCCCCAAGACATAAGCTGGAAATTTACCGGCAGGTCTGCCCCGATTCCAGGGTGGGCGAGGCTCGCAGAACGACATTCTCCGTTGGCCTCTGCCGGAATGTTGCGAGCTCTGGTGGGTGAGGCGGTAAAATTCCAGCAGTAGACTCTGAAACCTAGTCCTAGTTGTGTCCACTGGAGTTAGTGGCACTGCTAGGACCAAGAGCTGCCACCAACTAGATTGGCCTGAAGCACTCTGAGGCAGGACTTTCTTCTGACTGATGGGCAGACATCTCACCTTCAGTCAATTTATGTCCATTGATGCATTTCCACTGATTTCTCAGATGGCGGGAAAGAAAATTTCACCATCCAAAAAATCCTGGTTCCAGATTTTACTTGTATTGACTTCATCTGTCTTCAGTATTTGGATACAACCAATTTTATTACAAAATTCTGATCAAAACTGATGGTTTTGAGAATCATATTCATTTTTAATATTGCTATTGTGCTAATAGTCAAACAAGCTTGTTTAACTATTTTGCTTCCATTTTTTTTAGTTAGAAACAATGTTTAATCCAAGCAATGTTAAACATATAAGGATAGATTTTATTAATTATTGTTCCATGTTAGAGCCACATGTTGGGAATTTGGTTGTGGGTTTGTGTGCTTCATGGTTCTGTCTGTTAGTTTAAGGATACCAAATGTAAAAAATGATCAGTTATTTTCTGAAGCACATTGTACAGGAAGAAATGAGGTACAGTTGATGCTCAAGATATAGATAATGGTCACAACAGTCATAAGAAATGTTGTGACAAACATATTGGCCGTGATTCTCCCAAAAATATTCTAAATGCCGAATTTGCGTAGAAACTGGAGTAAATCCTGTTGGTTTTTATAGTGGCATTTGGAAAATGAATCTCCCACACTCTGAGCACTGCAGAGTGCACTAGCGTAAATCACAAAAAAAATCTATGGGTGGGTGATGCACCATCAATTACGAGGACTTCAGCGAGTGAGTGAAAATAACAGGCTTTTAATTGCAAAGAACTGGAACGCACCCTTGTAGCTAACCTGGCCCAGACTGAGGCAGGGAGGAGGAACCGTCACCTTTATACCTCGTTCAGGTGGAAAGGGAGGAGTTTCAGGTGGAAAGGGAGGAGTCTCGGGCCAGGTGCAGCAGAGGTGTGTCCAGGCATACAACATGTAATTACAGTGGGTCACCACAGTGGGGGCCTATTCCTGCTGGAGAGGCCAGCAGCATAGTGCTGAGTGGGCCACTGCACATGCGCAATCCGTCATAGCGGAGATCGGCGCATGCACAGTATCTCCGCCCTGCCGGCCTCCTGATTGCTGGCCAGCTCAATCACTGGCCAGCCCCGTGACTCACCTCACTGTTCCTCCGATCCGCCCATGTCCCGATCACTAGCCTTCCGGCCATCTCCGGGCCAGCCCCGACCTCCCCCCACCCTCGGCCCGCCTCGATCTCCGTCCCCTCCCCCTCTGCGAGTCTCGGTCTCCCGATTTCCCCTCTCCCCCCCCACCCCCCCCCCCCCCACCACCACCAGCGTCTCCCCCTCCCCCTTGCAGTCCTGACACCCTCCCCCCACCCCGATGGCCAACTCCAATTGCTGTCCACCCTAGGCTAGCAGGCCCAGAGACTTCAGTTCTGGGAGAATCGCCCCCATTGTGCTTTGTTAAAGCACTTTATCTATGTTGCTTTGACAGTGGCTAGTTTTATGGCAAATATTCATAGTCAGGGTGTTTCACATTATCAATGACGTCTGAAGGTCTTGTGTTAACGCAAAAGTTGATCACCATAATCCGATTTAATGTAATTTATTACAACATAATATAGAAAAGCAAGATCCATGAGCAGGTTCCTCCAAGGCTGAAGTCTATATTTCTAATGAGGACAAGCACCACTTGTTTTGAGACACTGTTGTGGTGAAGGGTTGGGGATGAGGTGTGGAATGGAAAAATGCCTATAGACTGGAATAAAACTGCCACATACTTCATCAATAGCTGTAGCAAGGAAAACATTCCCTGATGTAGGTGCATGCGAGGCCAGTTGACCTACTCAAAATCCATGTTAGAAAGTGAGCATAGTTTTGATGTTTGTCTACCACACATCTCTCTTTAGAAGGATCCATGAAATCTGAGATCACTGCCTCCTTAGCTTAAGGAAGGTATCTCTACATGCTCTGCTAACATCATGTTCTTCCAGCTCTTTCACGCTCAGTAAGTCAGCTGATGTAATATATTTATTCTTGCTATTTGAATCCACCCAATGACAGTCTGAGTTAGTGCAAGGGATAAATCAGGTGGATGGCAATGATATTAAATTAATGGGAGTTAAGACAGGGACAGCAGGAGGACAAGAAATAGGAAGGTCATCCTCATCCTTTTCTTCAGATCATCATTGGCGTGTTATTGCCATCATCTCGCAAGACGTAAAAATGTTTGCCACCTCAACATCAGAGAAACAGACGTAGACGATTCAGCCCATTAAGTTTCTCCACCATTCAATTAAATCATGACTGATATATATTTCACCCTGCCCTGAATCTTGATACCCTTATCTAGAACAAATCAAACATCATGGCCCTCATCATCATCCTCACTTTCCTCTTCTTTTGTCTCTCTCCCTGTGTGATGGGACATTCATGATGGAATTGAAGCAATTCTTATTATGCAGCACCCAGAAAGTAATGAGATAAAGACAACCTGAAGTTCAATAAAATGTTGCAGCTGTAGTAGGCAGAGGTGAAAGTAAACCGGTATGGTACGGTCTGGTGTACTGGTAGGAACCTGGCCCAAGCAGTCATTCCAAATTGGAAAAATAGCTAATGCTAGTTAGACAGCCTTTAGTTTTGCATCTGTTTTGGAAGTTGTTTCTCCTCTGAGCTGAGGCTTAAAGTTCCATCAGCTTTGAATGAAGTACAGTGAATAACCCAGCACCACAAATAAAATGGCTTTTAACTAATGAGAAAATGATTTGCGTTTTAACTTTCTAAGTGTTAAGGAGAAATTAAACTTCTTTAGAAATTGGGGGTGGGGGGAAAGTGATTCGACAACTAATGAAACCACAGGAGAAATATATTTTATTTTTACATTATATTGTATGGCTGTGTTTCAGTGAGTCAGTCAGTGGCCTGTAAAATGAGCTGTGAAACACAGCAGATCAGAATTTACATTGTGCTGATTTTCATAGAATGCCCACAGTGCAGAAGGAGTCCATGTGGCCCATCAAATCTACACTGACCACAATCCCGCCAGGCCCTATCCCTGTAACCGCCACATATTTACCCTGCTAATCCCCCTTGACACTAAGGGACAATTTAGCATGCTAACCAACCTACACATCTTTGGAGTGTGGGAGGAAACCGGAGCACACGGAGGAAACACACACACGCACAGGGAGAACGTGCAAACTCCACACAGACAGTGACCCAAGCTGGGAATCGAACCTAGGCTTCTGGCGCTGTGAGACAGCAGTGCTAACCACTGTGCCACCATGCCGCCCATTGTTTTTGAAGTTGATTCAACTAAGATTTTGCTTTCAAACATTGAAACAAAATATTCATTTGATTGATAAAGAACTAAAATGTGGAAATTTGCTGCATTGTTCTCAGTTTACAATGACTCTGTTGGGCAAAAAAAAAAGAAATATTTTTAAAAACTGCTGAAAATATCCCAAAATAAGATTTAAAAAGTATAAGCTGATTGGACAGTAATAATCAGAAGATAGGATTTTTTAAATACAAAATGTTACTTTTCATAATTGACTAAACAAGGAAGTTTGAGTTCAATCGTGTTTCCTGTTTTAAAAGGATCCCAATGACAGCAACAACAAGGACAAAAGTTGACATGTTTATTTAAGGAGTGTCTAAAATGAAATGTACAGTGGGTCCAAGGGAAAAGTTAATGAGATGTTCATCATAACAGACAAAGTGTAGACACAAATGTCACACAAAGTCAAGAGTGATGGGGCCTAGAGGATTGTGATATGACCTTACTGGTAAGAAATTTAAGTTATTTTCACTCTTGGGAGCAGGTTTTCCTTATCATTCGACCAACTACATCTGGCACTAGCCCACCAAGTTTGCAATTGTTAGAAACTAAAAGCATTGTGTTCATAGGATCTCCATACCTTGGACTTTTAAATTTGCCAATTCCCTTATTTCTGTGAACTGCTATTAGTAGTCGGTCTTTCCTGGATACTGTAAGCCAGTTTCTGGTGGAGCAATGTTAATAGCTGAAAATGAAAGCAGGTAGCTGAAGGGACTCTCTATGGTGGCAACAGACAGAGGGGCTATCTGTTGGGAGCAGGTAATAGAGGAAGGACCATGTCATATGAAAGCTTGGAGTTGCAAGAGACTTTATGGAAGATGAGATCAGGTGGAAGTGGCAGGGATATTTTGGAGTGTATTGTGAACAAACATGTTATTTCATTTATGTAGTGAGTGTGTCCCATGATGCCTGAGCAAAAATTGACAATCCCTCTTCTCTTGCCATATCTACCAAGGTGACATTTTCTTGCATTGGTTGATTAGTTTGATAATTGAAAGGTGGCACTCAGCATCATTGCCACCTCTTTACACATGACTATGTTGACTACATGCCCAAGTAGCCATTTCTCTGATGGCAGATCTTGTCCAGAGGGATCAATCGGTCAGTATCTGAAAAATCACCCCTTTCAGCCATCTTTTATTAAGGGGATATGGTCAGACCGTCTCTTGTTAGAAATGGTCATTTCCTGTGTGTTTTGAGTGTTACATGTCACTTATCAGACCAAGCCTGAATGTTGTCCAAATCTTGCATGCATGCACAGACTGGTTCATTAGCTGAAAAGTTGTCAATTGAATTGAACTCTCAGCAATCATCAGCGAACATCCCCACTTCTGATCTTAAGATGGAGGGAAATTCATTAATGAAGCAATTGAAGATAGTTGAACCTAG
Source organism: Mustelus asterias (assembly GCF_964213995.1). NCBI lineage: Eukaryota > Metazoa > Chordata > Chondrichthyes > Carcharhiniformes > Triakidae > Mustelus > Mustelus asterias. The sequence goes on along the minus strand of NC_135807.1, from coordinate 64,786,346 downwards.
GACACTTCCCTGAGAAGCTGCTTTAGCAATGACCTAGGCTGAGATGGTTGGCCTCCCAACAACCACAATCATCTTCCTTTGTGTAAGGTGTAACTCCCCTGATTCCTATTGTTTACAGTTTTATTCAGGCTCAGTATTACCATACTTACCATACCTTAATGCCGAAGGCATTCACATGTTTTGTCTCTGTGTGTACCAAAGCTATAATAAGGCGTGGAACTGAGTGGTCCTGGGAGAACCTAAACTGAGCATTGGTGAACAGGTTTAAGTGAGTAAGTACCACTTGATACCACTGTTGACAACATCTTCCATCACTTGATATAGGGTGTATATAAACTACTCCTACCAATACTTCCTTCCCTCGTTGTTTCTTATCTCCACCCAAACTCATTCCACATCTTGATCTTCTGAGCCAAGATCAAGATTTCTGACTACTATACTGCCCTCATCCTTTATTAACAGAGCTATCCTACCTACTTCTGCTTTTCTTTTGACCTGGGTTCAATTCCAGCCTTGGGTGACTGCAAGTGTGGAGCTTGCATGTTTTCCCCATGTCTGCATGGGTTTCCTCTGGGTGTGGGCCTGAATCAGTCCAGACTTGGTCGGCTGAATGGCCTCCTTTTGCACTGTAGGGATCCTATGATTCCTTATGATTCACCATTGTGTGAATTTGTAGTTGGAAAATAAAATATAGACTGCCTTAATGTAATATGTTGCACACCTCAGGTAATCCCAAAGTGCTTTATGCGTGCTTTTGAACTGTTGGCATCATGATCTAGGGCACAGAAAAGTGTTCATTCCTTTATCTTCTTACCATGGTTAAAAACATTCTGTTTAGTGTAAATTCTAGTTTTTGGCAAAGACATGATGGACTGAATGAATTATTTCCTTCTGTGCTCCATGGTTCCATAGTTCTTGTTGATTTGTAAGCTGCATCTTCAGTGAATTAGAATGGATTGACCCAACTATGTGCATATTTTAAAAATTAGATATTTGTATTCAAAGTACCCATCATATTAAGCAGACATGAACAAGTTTGGTATGGCATTCTAATCCAACACCTTTTAGCAGTTTAAATTTTGGGTGAGCATTCTTGGCTAAAATAGAGACAGCACAGTAGTGTAGATTGGATGCAGATTTGTGATTTTATATTGGATTTCAAAAGTGCAGCAGCATAGACAAGTGTTAGGATCATTACCCCAATCCTAAAAATATGTCAGTAATATATTAAGGAGTCCACTCGATTTGTTACATATCAGCCATCTTTCCAAAATTTCTGAAGAATTATTGAAAAACGTATCTCTGAGAAAATCTGCCTTGATATGAAGGCCAGCTCTGTATTACACACAGGTCATATAGGGTGGAATTCAGCTTTGACAGGTTGCAGAATAGGTGTTAGTATATTGGTCCCCTGTTATGCATCATCCCCTACCTTATCAATGGGTTCAATCCACCACTGCTTTCTAGTGCCCATGCCAGAGTTTAAAATAGAAATTAATACATGGGTGTAATTCCATTCTCTTCCATATCTAGCAGGAATTCAACTTCCATGGAATAAAAATAAGAGAGATTTAATATTGTTGTACCCCTCACTTCAACCGGTGCTCTTTGTGCACATGGTTCCTATCAAGATTGCAGCAGTGTCAAAATGTTATCCAAGAATGTAGACGGGGACTTATACAGAGGAACATTTATAAAAAAACATTTCCAGCACAGCCTCCTTCTTCAGGGGTTGATTACAATGGTAGCAGGGTCAGATGTCCTCAGCAACTTCCATAGGTACACAGTCATAAGCATTCTTGGCATATGCTACAGATGAATACCAAGCATGCAAGAAAAGTGGTACATTTGTCCTCTGACCCTGTGCAAGTGAGGTGCTCTTCCACTAATCTTGCAAATTCTGATCATCCCAGGGATGTCAGGGGGCGAGCTGGTGCTGTTATCGATTGGACACTGGCCTCAGGAATGGCCTGTTAATTTGATTTGATTTATTATTGTCACATGTATTAGTATATTTTGAAATGTATTGTTTCTTGCAGTATACAGACAAAGCATACCATTCATAGAGAAGGAAAGAATATAGTGTAACAGTCATAGCTAGAATGTAGAGAAAGGTCAACTTAATATGAGGTAGGTCCACTCAAACGTTTGATGGCAGCAGGGAAGAAGCTTGGGTTTTTGAGTCGGTTGGTACATGATCTCAGACCTTTGTATCTTTTTCCTGGTGGAAGAAGGTGGAAGAGAGGATGTCTGGGGTGCATGGGGTCCCTGGCTGCTTTTCTGAGGCAGCGGGGAGTGTAGACAGAGTCAATGGATGGGAGGCTGGTTTGCGTGATGGACTGGGCTTCGTTCACAACCCTTTATAGTTCCTTGTGGTCTTGGTCAGAGCAGAAGCCATACCAAGCTGTGATACAACCAGAAAGGATGCTTTCTATGGTGCCTCTATAAAAGTTGGTGAGAGTTACAGAGGATATGTCAAATTTCCTTAGTCCCCTGCGAAAGTAGAGGCGTTGGTGTGCTTTCTTATCTATAGCATCAGCATGGAGGGACCAGGACAGGTTGTTGGTGATCTGGACACCCAGAAACTTGAAGCTCTCAACCATTTCCACTTCATCCCTGATGACACTTCGTGCTAAAATTAAGTCCACGGTCTTTCCCTTACACAAATGCAAAATACTGCAGATGCTGGAAATCTGAAACATAAACCAAAAACGCGAGAAATACTCAGCAGGTCGGGCAGCATCTGTTGAGACAGAAAGGCAGAATCAATGGGCTAAATATTACTGGCCTCCAGATGAAAGGAGCATAAAACAGCAGAATTCCATTTTGGGATGGCAACCCGACACAGGCCTGGCACTGGGGAATTTTTACCACTGGTTAGCTAATTGTATGAGGTAGGTCAGCTGTCCCCTTCCATTGAGCAAGCAGCCAATTTGCATTAATTCAGGCCCAAGTTTGGGCATCTTATTGTTGGTGGAGCAGCCAAACTGTCTACTCTGCCCTCATAATCGGTTTATAATGATGTAAAGGCAGCATTCACTTCTAAAGGATTATGTAAACATGTTTTGGGTTCATTTTATTTTTGAACTAACACATGAGATAGAAAACTCGAAGACATCAGAGTTGTGCTGTGTTCTGCTCACAGGCAAAAATGAAATTGAGACAGGATCACATGACACACTTCCCTTCTGATGATGACATGTTGTTATCTCTTAAAGGCATGTTACAACATCTCCCTTTATTTGAAAAATATACTTTTCCCTCTAACAAAGAAGTATACCGATTTATAGTACATGCTCATGTTCAATTGCCATTATCTAAGTGTTTGGAACTGATAAATCAATGAACTTTAAAGCATTGGTTTGGCCAGATCTTGTAGTGGTAAGAATGGACAGAATCTTAACACCCCAACACCACCATGGAGGGACTTAGGGGGTTCCTCCCCACACCCAGCTCCCCACCCCCCGCTCTCCCGCAAACAGACATTGTCGGCATCAGATCCCTTCCCCCTCCCACAAGCAGTCAGTGCTGGCATCAGACACCTTCCTACCTCCCTGCCCAACCTGAAACATTCAATGCAGGCATCCCCACAGCTCCCGCGCCTGCTTCCCCCACCCCCATCACCTGAGTTCCCCCTGCTGTGAGACTCCTATTAGGGTCCAGAACTGCCAGGGTGCTAGGGATACTGCCAGGGCACTTACTGCCATGTCCCTCTTCCCCAGGGACTATACTCATTGTCAGGGGATCCCCACGACAGGTTCACATCTGGGTGAACTTGTTGTAAACGTCACGTCAATGAAGTTTGAAGACACGGCTAGGGGTCAATGTGTATGGCGAGGGGAGAGGCTGTTAATGATATTTAACTTTATTGAAATATATTAAATTGAGGTTCTTGCAATTTGTGGCCATGAACCTGATTACGTCGCCGGTGAGGGATGGCAAAAATTGGAAATCGCAATATTGCCGGCAAGATTCACGATTTCCAGGTTATGCAGTTTCTTGAGCCTCCGCCACCTTTCCCGCAGACAGAGAGCATGGGCTCAAGATTGCCCCCCTTGTCTGGAGGTTTTTTTAAGGTCCACAAAGTAATTCTTGGACGTTAGGTGAAATCTTATCAAAAAATGGCAGAGTGTTGGTTACGGTTCGAAAAACGGAGTCTGGAATGTTACCAACGTTCACACCAATGGGATTTTCGCATCTTGCTGCAGTGAATGGAGATTTGGCTGGGCGCCAAATTCTCTGACTGCGCTGCAGCAGGAGTGTGGTGTGAATGTCCAGTAAGATTGCACCCAGAGTGTTTCCCGTCAAGGGCAGCAGTGTATTTTTGGTCCAAATGGTCCAAATAATTCATTGGAATTAATTTCTATTCCCATGGGTTTCATGCTGCTCCAGTGGTGCATTCCCTCTGATTCACCTGCCTCACAATGATTTAACTGCTGCAAACACTGGGGACCCCTATATTAATAGCTCCCCAGCACTTGTTCCACAGCGACTGCAGGAGATGGCAGGTGAGAAGGCAGCACCGCACTTTTCAGATGGGGCCCTCCCAGACTGCTAAATGGAGTGGCGTGGAGGTGGGAAACCATAAATCCCCATTCCAGGAGACAGCTGTCAAGTGGGGTGACCAGACCCGTCTGGGATGCAGTGGCAGCCCTGGTTCGTGCAAGCACACTCCTGAAAAGGATGGGGCAGCAGTGTCAGAAGATGATGAATGATCTTCTTCGCTCAGCCAGGGTAAGTGAACAACCCCCAGTCTCTCACCGGACCCCCTCACTCACCCCTCGCATCTCCAACCCTTTCTCTCACTCAGACACTTTGGTCTTTGCCAACGCCAGGAACCAGGTTCCCCCCTCCCTCCCATCCCGCCAATCACCATGTTCCCCCATAGCTGCTATGCTCCTCACACTCCAGCTCCCACCCAAGCCCCACACCTGCCACACCTCATCTAAATGTCAATGCAACACTTTCCATGTCGGTGTAATTGAGGACAAACTCAACCACAAGTGAGCGCAGTCAGCTGGAGTCATGCTCAATCTGAGAACATTCTCGTGCTTTGAGGAGCAAGCCCTCAACCTGGCTGGGGAGAAGGGAGACCGAGCCTGCGCTGCTGGTGAAGTGGGGGCAGCAGAGAAACATGAGAATCCTCAATGCATATGCTGTCATTCCTCAGGTTTCAAGTGAGCGAGCACTGTTCCCTCTGTATTCCCTAACGGCCGACCACTGGAATAGTCCGGACCATCCTCACACCTCCTGGACCCACCGGAGGGAGTCAGAGGGGGATTCCAGTCCCACCATTGAAGAGGTGTCACAGCTGTTACCCGCACCCAGCACCAATGCAGTTACTCTCACCTTGGTGGGTCCAATACTCAGGCAGGCTCCTGGGCACCTCACATCTGAAGATCCACAGCAGGCAGAGGTAGGGACGTCTCAGCAGTCTGGCACTGGGAGGGATGCCAGTGGCCAGACTCTGCTGAGTCCCTTGCCGATGATGTGCTCCTGGGCCTGGAGCTGCAAAGGCAGAACCCCGACTATCAGGAAGGTAGGACAGCAGCCCCCCTTGAAGTGCAAGGCCGATTGGAGAAGTCCCATCGCTTTCTATCCACAGACATGCAGCCCTCAGAGGCCAACACTGAGGTTGGCGTCTGCAGTGGAGACCTTCGTATATAATGAGCACTCCATGGCAGGAGATATCCACAACATGGTGCAGGGCTTCGACTCCATGCTGCAGGCACTGGTGGGAACCAACGAGTGTCATTACCAGAGGACAGCTGAGCTTCTGGTTCTCACTCCAGCTGCCTCTGCATCCCATGGAGGAGCACAGAGCCCCCCAGGAACCCGAAGGGAGGAGGATCAGCAGGTGCACAGCTTGGGGCCCTGCAGCCAGGGGACCCGGGCGTCTCCAGCCCATCTGGAAACCAACTCCTTGTGAGCAACGCACCTCCAGCCCTTGACACTGAGGAAAGAAGCAGCCAAACATCCGTGCTGTCTGACAACACACCTGGACCCTCAAATTCCCGCCACCCCTCGTGGGACTCCTGCCAAGGTCATCTCTGGCAAAAGGGTGTGGAAGTCAGCAGGCCGCCTCAACCTCAGCTGTGGATCCTGGGGTTACACCTAGATGTAGTGGGAGGGTCAAGAAGATTAAGATACCGTGGGCACTCAGTGGGCATGGGTGAATATAGGCAGATAGGTCATCATTTTGTTTTGAATGTTTGGCAATAAATTTCACTTCATTCATCCATAGAGCCTCCACCCTGTCTGTTCATGTCACCAAGCCTGGGGGGATCCACTGCGCTCACCGGGTGCTTCATCCCTGTGGAGTGTGAGAATGACAGTGCTACGTCCCTCCCACCCTCTGGCCAGCCCCTATTAAGGAAGGGCACTCCTTCGGCTGCATATGGACAGGAACTCAGGAAGGAGGACACAGGAAGTGCTGCTGGCATACCAGCCTTCACAACTCCTTTAAAGCAAGGGGTGCTCCAACAGGAAGAGAAGGTAAGGCCTGCAAGTGGCCACTCCTGATCCCTCTGCCAAAATTGCGATTCTGGGACCACTGTCACTGGTCCAATGTTGAACTTATCTGTGTCCCCTGAGTCATTTTCGCAGAGGGTGCTGGCTGCCTGACTGCTCACCTCCGAAATCTCCCTCGGAGATGAAGGCTCCCCATGTTCACGTTTATGTTGACCTGTTGTAAATGGCGCCAGCGTGACATCACCCGGCGCCTGCTGAATATCCAGGCAGGGTTCCCAGAGAGTGTGCTTGCTAATGACATGTTAATGTATTAAAATGAGCTTTCTACAGTCCCCAGCATATTTCACGCCACTCCACTAATGGCAAGGTGCCGGTAAGATTGGAATTTGGAAACTCGCCAGCACGAATCATGTTCTCTGGAATTTGACCATGTGCTGCCATTCCCACAGACACAAAGTGCTGGCTCAAAATGGCCCCGTTCCTGGTTGCATTTGGGATCTTGCCCTTGGTGCAGTAGGACAGTATGGTAGTTGAGGAGCTGGAATAAATCTGATTTGTTATCTGTTGTGCCTCACCATTGTGCCTTTGTGCATAATAACTTCATTGGATCTTGGTTCTGAGCAAATCCTTGTCACCTCTACAGGTTGCCATGTATCTTCTGTGGGATCCTGGATGTGAAGTTTTTGTCCAAACTATGAACTTGATAATTCTGTACCTGCATTTTTATCATGCATGTTGGCCATCTTCTCTTGTAGTTTTAAAAGTTGCTGTCCAGTTTCTGAGAGAGTAGGATGGCTGATGGTAGGTGCACACTGGCCTGCTGAGCATAAGCCCTGCCGGTGATGGAATAATTTCATTTAAAGGTTTCACTCTCAGATGAAACATTGCAATGCATAGATTTTGCTTGGTCTGCCTACTTTTGAGAATTAGGGATTTCACCATGTGAATTATTCTTTTGGCGAGGCTATTAAATCTAGGGTATAGAGGAGAAGAAGTAGTGTGATCCACTTCTCACACATACCCTGAAATGACTTGCAAATAAATTGCAGATTGTTATCTGTAATGTTCTCTCTAGGCATACTCAATATACCGAATATTCACGTCCCTGACACCTCAGCGGTGGGCTGGGGGGAGTTTATACAGGTTGTGATCGAGGCACCCTTTAAAGATGGCGCCTCGATCTCTGTGCAGCCGGATTTTGCCGGCGTGTTGAGGCCCTGTCCCCCTGTATGATGGCGTGAAACACACCCCCTTTTTTTGGCAGAGTGTCAGAGATCTGGAGAAAAAACTGATTGGTTTCTCTGGAGAGAAACATGTTGGCTTTCTCACCAGAAACAACATATTTTTTGTAAGATTTAATCCTGTGACTAGGTCTATGTTTTCCATGAGATATACTCATTGCTCTTTGTCTTATCCAGCTCATCATCAGTGTTTTCCAGTTTGTTAATCAACTCCTGTATAAGTTTCAGAAGGAATATAAGATGGTCATTCTTATTGCTGGAAGGCAACCATTGATTTGAGTTGATTTGATTTATTATTGTCACATGTATTCGTGAAAAGTATTGTTTCTTGCATGCTACACAGAAAAAACATACCGTTCATAGAGAAGGAAAGGAGAGAGTGCTGAATGTAGTGTTACAGTCATAGCTAGGGTGTAGGGAAAGATCATCTTAACGCGAGCTAAGTCCATCCAGAAGTCTGATGACAGCAGGGAAGAAGCTCTTCTTGCGTTGGTTGGTATGTGTCCTCAGACTTTTGTATCTTTTTCCTGACGGATTGTGTACAATCTGTTTAGATCAGTACATGACTCTTTACTCTAGTGCACTGTCAGTGTTAATGGCCCTTTATAGCCACATGCCTTTTAGAATAGCTGGGAATCTGAGCAGTTCCTTGGTTCATTCAGAAGGTCACACCTTCTATATGTCTTGCTGGGTCTGGGTGTTCTAGTGAGTGCATCAACAATTGGAATTGTACTTAGGACCTGTAAACTTCATCAGCTATGAGAATTTCTTCATACTTACCTCCATCCTTGAGCAGCTCTTCAATGCTAAACGTTTTGGGCTGTTATAGCAGATCTTTCTGGAATTCTTCTATGGCCATGGATGTTATCAACAACTCAACAATTCTGTCTGCTAGCTCCGTTTTTGAAAAATCATAGTATATCACTTTCCCTGCGTTTACTAATGAAGTGGTCCATGGATTTTGTAGTCTGTTGTTGAAATGACATGATCTCTAGTTGATGAATACTGTTGTGTCAATATGACATGAAAAGCAATCAAAACTGTATGTATCAAAACTTTATCCTTTTTTGCTATTTTAAATGGATCTCTTCAGAACCACAAAATGGCTGCTGCAAGTCACATGACTCACATGATTGTCTATCTGTTCTGGAAGGTTCCAGAAGAAACTACAAGAACAAAAGAGTTCTACTCCCATATCTGTGGAATCCACAGCCCACTGTAAGACTTCATCATAACCACAAAACTAGTTAACTAACAGAAGAACTGACTCTGCCAGCCAGGATGGTAACAAAGACAGAGACATTGAAACTCATTATATGTGAAAATGTGTTAACAGCCACCAGGGAAACAGTAGATTATAGCCAGGAGCACAGAAACTGCTTTTGAGGCTGCAGTTAGCTAATAAATGGTTCATACCACATGACCCCATGCCTTTTGGATCATTTTAATATTACATTTCTGCCCTCACAGCTCAGACTGCTGATTTAACATCAATTGGAAAAAACTCCAGCACCTCCTGGCTGACCAAGCAGCCGGCCACCATCTCTCAACTTCTCAAAGCCTGTTTGATTTTAAAAGTCTCTGATCATAAATAGTCTGCCAAGTGGTCGAAGCATAGAAAACCCATTGTGCTGCAATCATCACATGTTTCAAGGATTTTCATGCTCTTGTCTCGAATCAAAAGCTCAACTGGACTGAACTCCATCATAAAAGAAACACCCTCTGGACATTGACTTCTCAGACTTTGCAAATCACATGAACTAATATTCATTTCTCTGGTTCTAGTTTTGTTGCTGACCATAGTTGTAAATCCTCATCTTTTCTACACCGCCCCCCCCCCCCCCCCCCCCACCTCCCCACCCCTCCTCTGTGTGTGTGGTTGTGTGTGTGTGTGTGTGGTAGTGAACACTGTTCACTGTTTGGAGAGGGCAAGCATTAGGTACAAAAATCAAAAGTGCCATTGCCTCTGGAATTAGTTCTATATGTATTTAAATGGTAATTTGCTGTTGTCAAGCACCCAGATGGGGTTCCTAATACTGACTTAAACTCCTTTACCAAGAGGATGTTTTCCACCACACATAGGCTAAACAGTGGTTTCAGTTTCTGACCCCAATTAGTTACTTCAGAGGATCTTTGACATCAAAAGTATTTGGCTAAAATTGCATTCAGAAGTGTTTTGATGGGAAAAAACTGACTCAGAAATCTAACAATGGGAAGTTCATTTGAACAAACAGGAACTGCAAGCTAGGTGCATTTCTTTTTTTAATACATCATAGTTGCATGCATGTCAACTTTAAGCTCTCACTTGGTGAAGGGGCAGCACTCTGAAAGCTCATGCTACCAACTAAACCTGTTGGACTTTAACCTGGTGTTGTGAGACTTCTTACTGAACTTTAAAGAAAAACAAATCCTGTTATTTTCCGACAGCAAACTTTGTGTGGAATTCTCGTTCGCTATGTAAATAGTAAAATCTCATGGAAAATCTGTTACTGTAAAACATGGGCACATAAATTGACTGATCTTGGACTTTTGGCTAAGATCAAGGCTGGAATCCTACCACCATTCGTGCTGGCGGGGTTTTCCCATCCTGCCACAGTGACCGGAGATTTGGCTAAATTTTGCTGAATGTGTTCATTCTTTCCATCGGTTCGTGGTGACATTTCAAAATGGTAACGATCCAAAACCATGCCAGTGGTTCACTTTATTAATCAGCACAGGAGTTGACTCCCATTATTGAGGGATTTTTCAAGGCTTAAAAGGTCAATTTATATGGCCACATCAACAATACTTAGCTAAAGAAATATCAGATTGTCAGAGAATTGAATATGTGAGTGATTTCTGAGAAATAGTGGAAAGTGTTTAAAATACAGTGATTTATTTTAAATATCAGTGACTCAGAACTGCAGTTGTAAATGCGCCTAGTTTGGGGGCGTTTAAGAGATCCGTAGATAGGTTCATGGACGAAAAGAAATTGGTTTAGGTTGGAGGGTCACAGTTTTTTTTTTAACTGGTCGGTGCAACATCGTGGGCCGAAGGGCCTGTTCTGCGCTGTAATGTTCTATGTTCTATGTTCTATGTTCTATAAGTTGAACAAAATAAGCATGTGGACAAAATATTAACAAAGATAATTTAATGCCATCAAATGAAATGTACTGTATATAGGAAGGAAAAATAAGTGGGATACATAATCCATTAATGGGATTGAAATAGCTAAGAATGAAGGTGAAAGAAATGTGGATGTCTTAGCAGACTCAACACTAAATATGCCCAACTAATACATGGTAGCAATCGACAAAGCCCTATAGAATGGTAGCCAGAAAAGTAGAATATAAATCAAGGGAAGTCAGGGTCAAATTGTGCAGCATTCATTCAAACTGCACCTTGAATCCTGTACCAATTCCAATCACTGAGTCAAGAGGTAGATATTCAAGAGCAGGAAGGCTGATTATCAAAAGTGTCAAAGCTCTGAAGTACATGGAATGACTGGAGAAGAGGAGGCATTTGAGAGGTGATTGTACAGGAAAGTTAAAGGAATGAGATAGATAAAAACTAACATATTACTTTAAATAGTCACTTATTAGTAAAGAACTTGCTGAAAAAAGTATTGCTGTTGAAGCTTTTTGTCTTGCTCTTATCAGAACAGAGACAAGAATGTCTAATTTCAAGAGGAACAACAATTTATACTGCATGATAAAAGGGATGCTGATTGATTGGCAAGTGAGATCTGATTCGTCTCGACTATTGCCATGGCAAATGCACCAGGAAGTTATTGTCCTCCATGTTTTTGGTTATTAAAAAAATATGCAATGCGGGGACATATTCTTCTTAGAATCATAGAATCCCTCCAGTGCAGAAAGAGGCCAATCAGCCCATCGAGCCTGCACAACAACAATCCCACCCAGGTCCTATCCTCATAACCTCTGCTAATCCCCCTGACACTAAGGGGCAATCCAGCATGGCTAATCCACCTAACCCACTCATCTTTGGACTGTGAGAGGAAATTGGAGCACCCAGAGGAAACCCACACAGACACTGGGAGAATGTGCAAACTCCACACAGACAGTGACCAAGGCTGGAATTGAACCCAGGTCCCTGGTGCTGTGAGGCAGCAGTGCTAACCATTATGCCACCGTGCCACCAGCAAAAGACAGATCCCTAAATATATGTAGCTTTTAGTGTGCACAAGTGAACTACACTGTGAGCCCAGTTGATAATCTTAAATTGTTTGCTACTGTAATTCTTAGAATATTTGGGATTATTTAGAAAATGTTGCCTAATTGCAGAATCACATCTAACATAGTCATTATGTTGTGAATTTTGCTTCAGTGGTATATTATTTTAAATTAAGACATGGGGAGGAAATATCAAAGTGCACAGCAAACTCTCCAGTCTGGAAATAGATTATTTGGAAACACCAGTTGTCCAGAAATCTTTTAGGCATTTGTAAGCAACTCATAGCATCGTTTTAGTGCAGTACTTTGGGAGCAGAAACAAGGAAAATACAGCGTTTGGATAAATATTTTTATTACTGCTTTAGAATGTTTTATACTGCAGCAGATAATTTTATCAACTGTGCTTTGATTTGATTTGATTCTATAATCTATAATTATCCCATAATCCAGAAAATCTGAACTCTAGAAATGACTTGGTGCCAAGCATTTCAGATTGAGAGGTTACACTTTAATAAATAGCAAATTCAGATCAATACCAAGAAGATTGACTCAAATGAAGAGTAGTTGATATGCAAAATAATCTTCCAGTTGGGTGAGTAAAGGTGAAAACAATGGACACATTGACAAAACCATTGGGTGTTGCAGGGGATTTTTAGGGTCTCTCTGGATCAATGAATTTGGTGAGCCAATTACCTTCCCCACTATAACTATTTTATGATCATGAAATTGTTGCCAGTGAGGGAAACACTGTTCTCTTAGACTGCACCTTTACTACTGAGGAAATGCTTAAAGTTGGCAAGGTCCTCAAAGTAGAAAAGTATATTGGCAGCTTTCAAATGAGGGAAGTAAGAGTGGAAATCGTGGAGGCCTGGCCAAATTCTCCAATCTTTTTTAGACCTACAGTGGTGCCAGAGGACTGGAGGATTGCAAATGTTACACCCTGTTTTGAAGAAGGGCAGAGGAACAAAATTTGCAACTACAGGGCAGTCACATTAACATGATGGTGAGGAAACTTTTAAAAACAATTATCTGGACACAACATTAAATAAATATGAGCTAACAAATGAAAGTCAGCATGGATATTTTTTAAAAACAAAGGGCAGAATTTTCCTGACCCGCTTGCCATGGGAATCATAGCAGACGGGACAGGACCATGCAATGGTCTGTTGACCTCGGGCGAGATTTTCCGTTCTTGGTGGCTGGAAAATCCTGCCCAAAGTATTTTACTATTTTGACCAAATTCTTTGATGAAGGAATGGAAAAGTTGTATTCCGGTTGTGTACCTGGAATTTGCAGATACGTTTGACAAAGTATTGCATAATAGATTTGTCAGCAAAACTAAAGCTCATATGATGAAAGGGTGTATAAAAATTGACTAAAGGGAAGCAGAAGGTAGTAATGAATAATTTTTCAGATTGGAGGAAAGTGTATTGCGATGCTCTTTAATATATATCAATAACCTGAACTTGGTATACAGGATTTAATTTCAAAGTTTGCAGATAACAGAGAACTCGGAAATAGTATAAACAGTAAGAAGGATAGAAACAGGTTTCCAGACATACATTGGTAAAATGGGCCGGCACGTGACAACACAGTGAATTTTGAAGTGATAAATTTTGGTAAGGAAGATAAATAGAATAAACAAAGCGATACACTGGGCAGAATTTTCCCATCCCACCGCTTCGGGAATCGTAGTGGACAGGACAGAAAATTTGGCAGATCATTTAAAGGTCTGTTGACCTCGGGCAGGACTTTGTGGTCTTGGGCTGCGTGAGGCTGGAAAAACCCACCCAATGTTTGTAAGGGATCTGAGTGCATATGTACACAAATCCTTGAAGGTGGTAGCACACATTGAAAAGGCCTTTGAAGTGGATTCTTAGTTTTATTAATAGAGAGATAGCATAAGAAAACAATGAGGTTGTGCTAAATCTTTTCGACAAACTGGTTATGCCTTAGCTGGAATATCTTGTTTACTTCTGGGCAGCATATATTAGGATCAATGCTAAGTTTTAAGGGGGAAGATATTTCCTAGAATCGCACTGGGGATGTGGAACTTTTAAAAACTTATTTATGATGTTTCAGCATCACTGCCGAGGTCAGCATGTACTGTCCATCCAAAGTTGGTCATTATGTCCTCCCAACTGTATACCACTGTGCTGCCATTTCATCTGGAACAGGATAAACCTAGGGATGGTGATGGTGGTGTCTGGCACATTATCTGTAAGGTATGATTCTGTGAGCATGGCTATGTCAGGCTGTTACTTGACCAGTCTGTGACACTGCTCTCCCACATTTGGCACAAGCCCTCGGGTGTTAGTAAGGAGGACTTTGTAGGGTCAACAGGGCTGGGTTAATCATTGTCATTTCCACTGCTCAGGTTAATGCTGGGTGGTCGGTCCGGTTTCATTCCTTTTTATTGACTTGGAGGAGGTAGTTACTAGACTGGGTCTGTGGCAGAGCGTGATGGAACCAACAAGAGGGAAAAACATACTTGACCTCATTTTCACCATCTTGCCTGCCAGAGATGTATCTGTCCATGATAGTGTTGACAACTGAGTGACTTTCTCAGCCATTTCAGGCTCTGGAGTCACATATAGGCCAGATCAGGAGGGGATAGCAGATTTCCTTCTCAAGGACGTTAGTGAACCAGATGGGTATTTATGACAATCACCATCAGATTTTTAATTTCAGATTTTTATTGAATTCAAATTCCACCATCTGCCATGGTTGGATTCAAACGCAGGTCATCAGGGCTTTTGGATTACTAGTCCAGTGACAGTAATACTACACAACCATCTCTCCATAACTTCAATTGTGGTAAAACTGCAGATGCTGCTGGAGTTCTCCCTCAAGGCGATCCAGTAAAAGGAAAATTTTAAAAATGGCATTTGCGTAGCACCTTTCATGATCACAGATTGTCTCAGAGCATCTCATAGCCAATAACCACTATTATAATGTAGGAAACACAGCAGTCAATTTAAACACAGCAAACTCCTACAAACAACAGTTGATAATACCCAATTTTCTGCTTCAGTGATGTTGAGAGAGGGACAAATGTTTATCAAGACACCAGGGATAATCTCTCATCTTTGCATTAATGCCATCAGTACTTATGTCCATCTGAGAGGGCAGATGGGGCCTTGGTTTAATATCTCATCCACAAGGCAGATGTTCAATTGTAAGGAGCTCCCTCACTATTGCACTGGTGTCAACATGGATTTCAGTACCCAAGTCATAGGTCAAAATAGCTCTTCACGCCTGTGGAAGTTTTCAGTCCTGCCAATGTTAGCAGAGGTTTTAATGGCTCATTGGTCCCACCGCGTGTTTTCCCATGGCAGCAGGAGATGGAAAATTCTGGCCGCAGGGTGGAACTCAAAGTCACAACATTGGATGCAAGAATGCTGCCAACTTAGCCACCGAAATTTGATAGAGTTGTTTAGAATCACACACAATAAATTGTGATCACACAGAAGCACCAATAGACAAAGGACAAAGATTGGAAGGAACTGATCAAAGAACCAGAGGCAACATGAGAAAACATATTTTATACAGCATGTTGTTCTGATCTGGAATGCATTGCTCGAAAGGGTGATAAAATTATGTCCAATCGTAACTTTCAAGGAAAAATTAGATAAATATTCAAAGGGAAAATGTGGAGCAAGTGAGTGGATTAATCGGATATCTCTGCTATCAAATTGGCATAGGCACAATGACGAAGTACCTCCTATACTCTATATTTAACCTGTGGGTTTCCTCCAGGTGCTCCAGTTTCCTCCTACAGTGCGAAAGATGTGCTGGTTAGGTGTATTGGACATGCTAAATTCTCCCTCAGTATACCCGAACAGGCGCAGGAGTGTGGCAACTAGGAGGTTTTCACAGTAACTTCATTGCAGTGTTAATGTAAGCTTACTTGTGACACTAATAGATAAACTAAACTTTAACTTAACCCTTCACTATTCTACACAGAGCAAGATGATCAGTTACCTGATTTTGTTGGTTGATGGAGAAATGTTGGCCAGAATACTACCATTGTCAGGAACAAAACAGATAACAAACGTTGCATTTATAGGGCTCAGTGGTGACCAACCAGCTTAGCGAGTTAATTGTGCCACATTATTGGCTAAACTATAGCTGTTCAATATCATTCTACAATACAGATGAGTCAGCAGTGAGTAAAGTCATCAATAACTAATAATCGCGTACTGATCTGTGGAGATTAAACCTCTGTCTGCTCTGACATGTAAGCTTTGACAAGGTAATTAGTGTGCTTCAATATTTAACATCTGCTGAACTGCTTCAACAGGACAGGCAGAGTTTCAACTTAAGGTTACAGAGTATATTTCCTTAAAAGTGCATAAGAGTGTCAGGTTCTTGATGGAAACCTGAACCATAATCTTATGATTCAAAAAGTATTAATGAAACCTACTGAGACAAACGGACACAAATATTTGTCAATGGTCTTTCCTCCAACATAAGGTCATGAGTGGGGATGTTCATTGATGATTGCAGTGTTCATTACTATTCTCAATAATTCAGATGTTGAAGCAGTCTATGCCTAATAGAGCCAGACTTGGCCCCACTATGAACATCTTGAAACTTGACCATAAATTTAAATGGACCAGCCAGATATGTACAGTGGCCACATAGAGGAGGTCACCTTCTTTCTCCTTTAAGCCTGTCCACCACCTTCAAGGCACCAGTTAGAAATGTGATGGAGTACTCTCCACTTGCCTGGATATGCAGTACTAACACCACTCAAGAAACTTGACATCGTCCAAGCCAGCTTGATCAGTATTCCAACCATCATCCTAAACGTTCATTACTCACCTTTAAGACACTGTGGAAGCAGTGCGTACAATCTACAGGATATGCTTCAGCAACTCACCAAGGCTGTCTTGATAGACCTTCCAAACTCACAATCCCTATCATCTATAGAAGGACAAAGGCAGGGATGTATGGGATCACCACCTGCAGGATCTTCTCTGAGCCACTCACACTTTGATCACAACTCCTTCATTGTTGCTGGGTTTAAAACCTGGAACTCCCTTACTAACATCACTGTGGGTGTACCTAAATTATATGGACAGCAGCAGTTCATGATGATAGCTTGCCACCACCTTTTCAAGGGCAACTCGGGATGAGGCATAAATGATGATCTTGCCAGCGACACCCACATCCTAAGAACACATTTTTGAAAACTGTCTCCCTGCAGCAAATTGGATGGTTATGGCACCACTGAGAAACAGCAGCCTCGGTATTTCTCCAGTTGCCTATGAAAGTGGGTCTCTGTGCAACCATGTGGACAGGAAAACTGCAGAACCTCCCTTGTTGTTCAATTTCTCATTTACATTGAAATCTGGGCCACAAAAACTGTCTTGGATTAGAGATCAAATTGTTTCATAAAATAGTGTTCAGATAGCAAGAGATTTAAAAAAAATCAATGCTGTCTTCCTACACTGACGAAGGGTCATCCTGGCTCTATTCTCTGTCTACAGATGCTGTCAGACCTGCTAAGATTTTCCAGTATTTACTGTTTTTGTTTCAGATTCCAGCATCCACAGTATTTTGTTTTTATCTCCCTTCTTAATGTTGTTGCCTACATCCCAAAAATAAAATGAAACATATTTTCTGAGCTGCATTTATGGCTGGGACTTCTGTCCCGATTAAATAAGTTATGAGGAAGCTAATTTTATGTCGCAGCAGTGATCAGATTCTAAGCTTTTGCCTCTGGAATGCCTTTTTATCTTCCCCTCAGATGGAGCATTTGGCAACCATAAACTTGATGAAATCACAAACGGTTAATGTGGAAAAAATCATATCTAGCATTTGAAGAATCGTCTTTAAAGCTTTCCTTTTATTTTAATATAACTTTAAGGCTGAGAAATATAAGAAATATTTTTTGGTCACACAGGGTCAGCATCAATCATTTACACCTCTGCTGTAATACGGAGTGTAAAGGCCCCAGCAATCTGCCTCAAAGTCAATTCAGAAAGGAATGAAGTTGACAGCTCGGTGTGTGATTAAAGTCATTTGTGTTACTAACAATTGGATTGAGACACCCAAATTTATTCAACACAGAAATCTTAAAGCCAACACACAATGGAGATTTTCAGGCCACCAGCCTGAGTTGGTTTGGAACTTAGGATCTAGTAATAGGTCAGTCCGAATACTACGACATATCCAGTTGCTGTAATGCAGCTGTTTTATACTGAAGAATTGCACTAAATGCATCCCAGCGGCTTTGTCTGAGTAGATAACCAGATTAATTTAAGCCTGCGTGCCAGCTGCATCTGTCCTTATGAATCTTGTATTATTCGATGCAGCTCAGTAGGAACATGCTACTGTGTAAAATAAAACAAAATGTAAGGCATAAAGGAATGTAACTCTTAAAAAATCTATCCATCATTCTTATATATCAAGAGTTGTCAGTTATGCTCGTGACAGTGGTCTGAAAAGAAAACATGTACGCGTAGACATTTAAATAGCAGTTAGTAAACATTGTGCTTATTCCTCAAGCTTAAGTGATTGCAAAGCCTGAAAATCTAGCAGTGCCCAGACTTCACAGGTTCTGGTCCCATTGCTAATTTCATGGAGTCCCTTTTTATTAGCCTTCCCAGCATGCACCTATAACTGACATTACACCTTCTGAGATGCTACGAGGGGCATAAGAACTGTTCAAGGACCCTTTTGCAAAATTAATTATCAATGAACAAGACAGGTGAAGGGCCAGCACTGTTCACCGGCCCTTCTTGTCTCTCAGTGATAGCCCCCCTTGACTCTACAGGGGTTCACAATTGCCTCAAAAGCCAGAATCTGTTCTAATTCTCATCCCAGAATGTATTGCTGCCAGCAGCCTAAATAGTGTTTCTCTCATTGTGTCAGCTGTCTGTGAGGTGTCGGTAGCTCATTACAAATTTTAGATAAGGCCTGAGGGCAGATTTAGGTTGGTTCTTAATTCTGTAGAAGGAACCAGTGCACACAGGATTAATGTGGGAAGGAGCACAGTACTGCCCACACAATGATGTAAGAAAGCACGTGACCTAGACTTAGAGTCAGTGTGGAATGTTCAGAGACACGCTAAGACCGAGGATGGATATACTCCTGTTCCCTTTACTATATAGATACAAGTAGTTAATAAAGGCTTGCTGTTAACATACAGAAGACTCCTTTAACAGACCTGTTCTGTAACCAACACCAGCAGAATATGCTAAATACTACCCCTTGTTTTATTCCATTTTGAGCTAAATTTAAGCAGGTGAGAAAAACTGAGTTATTAATGAGGTTAGTGCTCGTGTTCAACTTGTTAAATGTTCACTAATTTGTTGTGTTGAGTTGTGCAGCACAGATATTGATGATTCAAATCCAAATCAACACTTCCAATGAGATTCCTTGATGAGGGTTTATGGTTTACAATGAAATGGTGACTGAAGTTCCTGTGCAGTCATCATGCCTGTCCTTAGGTGTGTCCCAGACCCTGATCTGTCCACATGAGGAACTTTACAAAATTCTGAAAATAAACAATATTTCAGAATGATGCTTTTAGCCAGATGTAAGCTCTTAATGAAATATTTCAGATGTCCTGCTGCATTGAAATAGCCTGAAATAGCTCCTCACATGAAGTAATTCTTGATACGATTGCATTTTGCCAAAGCAAATAGTAATTTGCGGTCAAAGCATTCTGTGATGCAATTTAAAAATAAAGACTTAATCTCTTCTTGATTTTGAAGTTTGATGTTGGAAAATGACTGCATTCCTATGTGGAAAATGTTGAGCATCATCAAAGCAGCAACACTGCGCTTCTGTCACTGAACAGCACCCCAGTTTTACTATACAAGGTTCACTATTCATCACTTATAAACCCACAAGTTATTCTTCCAAATCAAGGTCCAAGTTAAACAAAAACGGTTGGAAATTTGTTTTTGCCCATTTTGGGAAACACATCGGAAGCTAATTGCCTGAGGCTGGACCAAATTTCTGGGCCAATTCATTACTTTTGGGCCATTGTTATTCTTCTGAATTGGTAAAGCACTACAGTCAATTTATGCACAACTGGATCTAGCAAACAAAAACGTTAATAACCAGATAATCTCTTTTTGATTGAAGGAAAATTATGGATTGGGGCACCTCCTATACTCTGCTCCCTACTCAGTTAAAATTTAGCCTTGGGTCTAAAGGCAAGATGGCAGTTTGAAGAGAACCAATTTGGGTCTAATGCAAAGTACTACAGTATAAACCTCTGGGGGAGATTTTCTGCTTCGGTATAACGTATCACCTCAGTATAAAGTATCACCTGGCTAAAGTGCAGAGAGGAGTGAGGATGACCATGTTTTTAACCACAATAAAATTTTCTTCGAAAAGAAGAAAAGTCAGGCAGCTTCATTTTCTGGCATGCGATCCTCTCCATCGGCTTGCCTTTCTATAATAAGGTGATTCTAAGCATCTGAGTGGCAAAGACAAAATCTACCCCTCAATTCCAAGAAACATAAACTGCTAAGTATCTCTGCATCCCATAGTTTTTCAATTGAACTCTGACCTGCTGCCCTCCACCGATATTCCCTCTGAGCCACCCACAAAGGCAGAAGAATGACTGACGCTCGCATTACAGATTGGCCAATTGTTACTGACACCAGCTGATTTTCATTTCCACTGATTTCAATGCGAGTGCAAACCATGTTATAATGCTGACAGACACCTGTATTTGCTTCTGATTCTTTGCTGGATTGAACCACTGGCAGATTTACACTGGTGACATTTACTGGAAGGGGTACTGCAGATCATATCACTGATACATTCTTTCTGTAGAACAAAGTCTACTTTTGATACCCCGTGCTTGTCACCTTCAAATAAATGGACTTTCTCTCTAATCACCGCAACTCTCTTTATCCCTATGGGGAGGTGTTGCCATAGAGTTAATGTCACTGGACTAATAATCTACAGACCCAGGCTAATGCTCAGCGGACCTGGTTTAAATGGTTAACCGTTTAAATGACAGAAGATAGTGGAATTTGAATTCAATTTTAAAAAAGCCTGGAATCAAAAATCTTAATGATGACCATGAAACAATTGCTGAGCGGTGTAAAAACCCATCTGGTTCACTTATGCCCTTAAGGATAAGAAATCTGCTATCCTCATATGGTCTGGCCTACATACGACCCCAGACAACAATGTGGTTGACTCCGAAATGTGAAATGGCCTAGCAAGCAACCTTGGTTCCTGCCAATTTTGAGAGAGCTGTCCCATAAACTAGCCAAGCAACAGCCTGACATAGTCATCCTGATGGAACCAGACCTTACAGATAATGTCCCAGACACCACCATCACTATCCCTGGGTATAAAAGCAAATTACTGCGGATGCTGGAATCTGAAACCAAAAGAGAAAATGCTGGAAAATCTCAGCAGGTCTGGCAGCACCTGTGAGGAGAGAAAAGAGCTGACGTTTTGAATCCAGACGACCCTTTGTCAAAGCTGGGTATATGCTGTCCCAGCAGAGGTCATGGTACATTGGTATACAGTTTAGAGAGAGTTTCCTGAGAGTCCTCAATGTTGACATTGGGCCCCATGAAGTCTCCTGGCATCAGGTCAAACATAGGCAAGGAAACCTCCAGCTGATTATCAGGTATCAACCCCTCCCCTCGGCTGATGATTCAGTTTCCTCCATGTTGAACGCCACTTAGAGGCAGCACTGAGGGTGAAAAGGTTATAAATATACTCTGTTGGGTGACATCAATGTCCATCACCAAGAGTGGCTCGATAACACCACCACAGACCGAGCTGGCCAAGTCCTAAAGGACATAGCTATTATACAGGAAATAATGTAGAGTTCTTCTATGTCTGTAACAACACAGGGCATTAATAGTAAAAGTCTAATTATATATGACTGATTACTTTAATTTCAAATTATTTGTCTGGGTAGGATTTCTGTACTTACAAAAGGATCATCTTCCAGAATGGACTGTTGGTAGATAAAAATATCAACTTTTGAAGTAATTGTACTGAATAAACAACACTTTATTGCACATGGATTGTTCCAAAACTTGTCTTGAGAATTTTCCAGAAAGGTACCTTTTCATAAAAGTAACTTATCCCGTCCATTGTTATTTCTGGTAGAAAGAAGAGGATAAAAACTAAAGGTTTACAGTCATATTACGTTGAAATATTCCACAAACTTGCAACAGGAAATAAAATCCAACAATGTGGAAAATTGCCCAGGCATGTCCTGTACACAAAATCAGGACAAATCCAACCCGGCCAATTACCGTCCCATCAGTCTACTCTCATTCATCAGTAAAGTGATGGAAGGGGTTGGCGACAGTTTTATCAAGCGGCAATTATCTGACTCAGCAATAAACTGCTTGCTGACACTCAGTTTGGGTTACACCAGGGCCACTCAGCTCCTTACTTCAATACAATCTTGGTTCAAACATGGACAAAAGAGCTGAACTCCAGAGGCGAGGTGAAAGTGACTGTCCTTGGCATCAAGGTAGCATTTTACTAAGTGTGGCATCAAGGAGCCCAGAAAAACTTGAGTGAATGGGAATGAGTGGGAAAACCTTTCATTGGTTGAAGTCATACCTGGCACAAAAAAAGGTGGTTGGAAGTCAATCATCTCAGTCCCAGAAGGCACAAGTCAGGAATATGATGGAATACTCTCCACTTGCCTGGAAAGCTGCAGCTCCAACAACACTCAAGAGGTTTGGCACCATTCGGAACAAAATGGCCAGCTTGATTGGCATAACATCCATAAATATTCACTCCCTCCACCGCTGACAAAGTGGCAGCAGTGTGTACCATCTACAAGATCCACTGCAACAACTCACGCAGATTTTTTCAACACCAGTTTCCAAACCCAGGCCTGCTACCATCTGGAAGTTCAAAGGCAGCAGATGCATGGGAACATCACCACCTGTAAGGTCCTCTCCAAACCACACATCACTCTATCACTCTGACTTGAAATATATCACTGTTCCTTCACTGTCATTGGATTAAAATCTGGAACTTTCTCCACAACCACATGGACTGCAGCAGTTCAAGAAAGCAGCTCACCACTGCCTTCTCAAGGGCAATTAGGGATGGACAAGAAATGCTGGCTTAGCCAACATTGACCACATGAATGAATAAAGAAAACAGCATGCATCACAACAGGAGGTCTAATGATAATACTATTGCAATTACATCTAATGATAGTTTGCAGGGTGAAATATAGATGTTTGCATTGAAACCTTGGACACAACTAACATCAGAAGCCTTAAACTTCTCGACATATTACACAAATTGCCTTCAGAATGTTCTTTGGCATTGGTGAATTATTTTTTATAGTTTCTGGTTAACTGGACTGTAACCCTAAGTTTTGGTATTAGTTTCTTACATTGTTCCATTTTCAGTTATTGCTGGGCTTTTTGAAGATGGCAACATTATTTTTTTTTGGATCTGCATAGTTTTAGATCCTATTACATATCCAGTCTCTTTCTGGTTGTATCTGAAACTAGCCATTTTGACACTACCCCTGAAGGGTAGATTGTACTGCCAATATTAATAGCACACATTTAGTCACATTTTTAATCTTTGGCAGCTTCAGCTTCTTAAAGACGATGCCCCCCAGACGAAGAAAAGTACTTGACCTGCCTAGATTCATTAGTGAAGTACTTTTAAAGGAATGCAATTTATTGCAGAGAGAAGAATATAATATGAATGTACTGAACTTCCAAATGATAACATGTCAATAGATTTAAACCTCAAGTACTTAAAGGGCTTGATTTTTAATTAAGATTAATACTTGTATGGTGGTGGAAGGTTACAGAGATGTGAGGGACAATCTTGAAACCCCAAAGTTATTGCCCAGTTTAAAATTAAAATTGGAAAAGAGTCTGCAGGGGAGGGATCTGAGGCCGTGTGGAAGGAGTCCACAGCTGGACTAAGGGACCCTAACTGGGGGCACCCTCAAACTGCTGAGAGTCACAGCATTGAGATAGACTCAGAGCTAAGAGGAAAAAGGAAATCATCCTTGAAAAAGTGCAGTTGGAGCCATTTGTGCCTTTTGAGGCACTTTTTCAAGAGACTGTAGGAGTCATTGGTTGAAATTTTCCTGTCCCGCCTGCCACAGGAATCATCGCGAGCGGGAGAGGACTATGCAAAGGTCTGTTGACCTCGGGCGCGACTTACTGGTCCTGGGGCAAGTGCGGCCGGAAATTCCCACTTATTGGCTTCACAATATAGTTGCTCCATTTAAAGATGAACAGAGAGGTATATGAGAATGGAAAATGCAGCCAAGTGTCAAGGAAAAACAACTGCTACAATAGCCAGATCATCAATGACAATCTTTCATGTGTTTTCTGTAATTGCCATGGATAATGGAGCAAAGGATATCCAGTCATTGCTGAAGTGCAAGTTGAGTTTGATCAGCAAACTAGATCAGAGATTACAGACCTGCCAATGGTTGGGTGGCACATTTCATGGAAATGTCCAAACCTCTTTCAACCTCTGTGAAATTGAGATATCAAGTATTAGGGTGGGCATTTTGGTTATTTAGATCTGTGAGTTTATGACTCAGGTACAAGGCTGCATCTGCAAACAGCTCATGTTGCAGATGCAGCTCCGGGGAATGACATTTGCTTTCTGTTTGCGAGTGGGAGATCTACTATACTTTCCCAGTGATCATTAATCTCTAACAGTCTCCAGGGAGAAGGAGGATTGAATAATGGAGTCTGCACTCAGTCCTGCCTTCTTGATGGCAGTGTTCAGGTTAAGGAGGAGAAGGGCCTGGTATCACCCAGCACAGCTTCAAGAGGAGGTCCAACCTGAAGTCCATAGTCCAGGGCAGGCTCAGTAAGACCGACAGGGTGAGGAATTCACACCCATCCCTGGAGGTGACTTGTACGACCAGGAGTCTAATGAAGAAGGTTTTCTTATTTGGGATGAGTGAGATCACATCTGCCACATTTTGTGGGAAGTTCAAATGCCGCATGGACTGGGAGGATATCTCCTACCAGTGCCCCGAAGGTCACTGACACCTCAATTTTATTTGCCTGTGGATCATTCCAGGGATACACAGTAGACCTATCAAGGAGGTGATGGATGCCCTTTACAGTTAGTCTCATCATTATGTGAAATTCATATTCAATAAAACCAGCCAGGCGGCTAGATTTCTGGGGTTTGCAGATATTTCAGGCGTCCCCAGAATTCAGGGTACAATTGCTTGCACACATGAGGCTTTGACAGCTCCATGGCAGAAGTCCCTGATATTCATTAACAGACAGGGTTTCACTCACTGAACATTCAACCAGCGTGTGATCAGAAGCACATCATGCACTTTTGTGCCAGGTACCCTGGGAGTTCCCATGACTCATATCCTGAGTCACGCCCAGGTGCCAAGGAGAAACAACAGATATTCAAAGGATTTCAGCAATTACAGGGGTGGTTGCTTGTGGATGCCTCAAATGACGGCTCATGACACCCATACATTGTCCTTCAAGTGCCTTCTCAGTGCATTGGTTGACACCATCATTCATTGAGCAGACCATTGACTTCCTGAAGAGATGTTTGGATCACTCAGGTGGGGTTCTGCAGTTATCTCCACAGAGTGTGTCCTGCATAATTGTGGTCTGCTGCATCCGTCACAACCTGACCCTCCAAATGGGGGGATCAATGCCAAACATGGAGGCGGCTGAGAGCTCTTCAGATGATGGAGAGCAGGAGAGGCAGGGACCTAAAGGGAGAGATGAGGGTCAGCTTCCGGTGAGGATGCCTTCAAAGAAACACCATGCGGAAGACATGCCGATGCCACACTGATAGTCAGAAGAGTCCAGGAGGAGTAAGGTCTAGGTAATGGGGCACAACCACATTCTTTCAGTCCTTTAATGACATGCCTGTGCACTGAAATGTATTTACAACCAGTAACATTGAGAGGAGGTTCAGCATTTAGGCTTTCTCCTTCAGCCCTCGTGTTTCAATGGGCCCCAACCTTTGGAAAGGTCAGCTATGAACCCTGTATCTATGCCCTCTGGAAAGTGAAAGTTAACACAGCACAGGCACTGCGTCAAAGGCTACAGGTTTTGTTCTTTGGCACTACCAATGAGGACAGCCTTCTCATTCTGAAAAACAATTACAGCTACCCCTCCAAGGCTATTGAGCAACCTAACTTCATGTTGCCATGTAAGGAGTAGGGGTTAGTAACACATTTAGCAGATACCTCCAATGAAGAATTTGACACATCTCGCTGAAATAACACAAGGGCCGAGTAACTATCATGACTCAGCTACACTTCAAATGAATGTGAGGCTCACAAAGGTTGGGGAGAGGGGGGGGGGCTGGGTGATCACTAATTGGGAGCATGGAGTCCCCTCGCAAAAAGAGGGCACACAGATGCATATGCGCAATGTTTTCAAATGATGAGGCCATTCTCATGAATAGCAAATGTATTTACAAAGGTGCATGATGTAGACTGATTGAACTGAGGGCTGAGGATGGAGATCATTTGGCATGTTAGATGAGATACTGGTGATGTGAAAGTATCTGTGAGAGAGTCAGTGTCAATGTGTCTCCAGCTAATATTGTGTGGAATCCCTGAGCCGTGTGATCCCTGAGTGCATGATGCCATTATGAATGTGAGTTTGGACTGAGTTGAAAGTTGACCAACCCTGGCGGAGCAGATGAGATCATTCATCCTCTTTCTCCACTGCATAGCATTTCTCAGGCAGATTGCTGATTGCTGACCACCTTTGCAACCCCCTCCCAGACAGGCAAGGTGAGGCTGGTGGGTCTCCTGGTACCACCCCTCGAGTAGAGAATATTCAAGCTGACAGACTTCATGAATGAAGGCCTCAAGGGAATCATTGCTGAAGCTGGGAGTAGTTTTTCCCTTTGGAAGAACCACATCAAGAACTTTCCCATAGACAACTGGCCTCCTGAGAGCACTGTGTATGTTCAGGTAACATTTAAAATTGGCTCCTGGACCTTTCACCCCAGTGGATGAATCAGTGCTTTCCTACTATATGATTAGGAGAGCTATTTGCTGATGATTAATTAATGAACTTCTGAGCATTAAATCGAATGCAATTTCCCACCATGCCACCCAATGGGAAATGTGCCTCAAAACCTGCCCACCCCCACACTTAGGGCAAGACTTTCCTGCACCATCCGCCACTGATATTGTCTGGTCCTGCCAAAAGCAAATGGACTTTAGGCTTGAAAGCTGAATCTCCCAGTGAGGATCCTGCTACGACGGAGCCAGGATACCCTGGCCTTAGTCTCTGGAATGGAAGATTCCACTCTTATGTTCTTATTTTAAGAAACCTGTTTAAGCAGGCCAGGAACAATTGTGGGCCCTTTTAAATTTGAAAGTCATGGTCTGATGATGTGAGTGAGACCCTGATATAATTTTGACTTTGTGCTTGTCTTGCAAGATCTGGTGCTGGTCTCACCTGGGAAACTTAACACGATGGACAAGCTTAAAAGAGGATAAAGACAGAAATTATGCTATTTTTGGGAGTTTTTGGGATGGTGGAGGCGATAATACGGTGTTCCTGGGGGGGTCAGAATGTTCCTCTGGACACCATTGGAGACTTAAGACCCTCCCTCTCCCAGGCTTCCTTCCCACTCCCCTCATGATTACTGCCAGCAGAGACCCATGAAATTGTGCCAAAGTGCCAGCTGTCAAAGCAGTACCTGTGGTGTAACAGCAGCATTCATAGAATCCCTACAGTAGAGAAGGAGGCCATTTGACCCATTGAGTCTACACCGACTTTCCAGCAGAGCATCTTACCTAGGCCCACTTCATCCCTGTAACCCATGCATTTATCCAGCCAATCCCCCTTACTTATACATCCTGGAGCACTAAGGGGCAATTTAACATGGCCAATTCACCCAACCTGCACATCTTTGGACTGTGGGAGGAAACCGGAGGAAACCCACACAGACATGGGGAGAATGTGCAAACTCCACAAAGACAGTCAACCAAAACCAGAATTGAAACCAGGTTCCTGGCACTGTGTGGCAGCAGTGCTAACTGCTGTGGCACTGTGCCACTCACATCTTTGCACCATGTCAAAATATTCATTAGACCACTAACAGAAAGGGTAAATACAATTCTGATTGTTTAACACTTCGCTTGCAGCCTGAACAGAACAAAAAACTTGACCATTTGAAAGATATTTCCTTTCTGAGCTTTTACAGGTCAAATATGGGACAGCACCATTGAGCTTCCCTGCTGTGTTTTGCCAAATCTGCTGCCATGCATTTTTTTCTTATGCACCACACCTCACAATGTTGAAATCAAGATTTATTGCTCATTCTCCCACTCCAACTCATTCTTTCCCAATGCCTCAGATTTTGAAGCTGCTTTTCTCCCTCGCTGTGCAGCGTTAACATTTCATCTGCTTTGAAATAAAAGAGTTTCCCCAGGAGAAAAACAAGTTTAGTGGTGTTGAATAATGTAAATAGTACACTTTTTGATCTGCCAATTTTAGTTGGTGGCTTTGTGTGAACGCCTGCACTCTCGATTCTTTAGGTTTTTTACAATTATCCACAAACATAAAATGTTTATTGGAGTGTTTTGTAAATTATTTTTCTATAATCCTGAGATACCAATTCCACTGTGTGAATGTCATTGTATCAAGGATACAAAGTTCATTAACATCTGCTGTCCATTGGGTGGTCTCCTCTGAATCAAGAAACAAAATGAAATATTCCATCGAAAATTTAAAATGATCAATTTTCAAAGGTAGCAAGTTACAATTTCAAAGTTCTTATCACATTTTCAACCTTTGTCCAGCAGCATTAAGCTTCTGGAAATGAAAGTGTGAGGTGAGGGTTGAAATCACGAAGGGAGAATTTTAATTCTGTTTCTCCATTTCTTGGACAAAACAGAAAGATGAGGGTGTCAAATTTTGGGTCATAATCTCCATGCTAATTCCTTCCCAGAAATGCATTGACTACCAAATTGGATGCTGGTGGCCTCTGGGGATGCAGCATGGTTGCTTGAGTTGGCTGATTAGGACCCCATAAATAAAAATGTAGGACGCAGACTGAAGTTGGTAAACAGATGGTCACAGCTTAGGTTGAAGGTATTCCATCCAGATTTTCAGTGGATTAACCCGTCTTTCCTAAATGTGCTGTGAGAATCGCTGTGAAACACCTGGTCTGGGAATCATAGCAGGTGGGACACAGACCCTGCAAAGGTCTGTTGACCTCGGGTGGGATTTTCCGTTCTTGGGACGAGCACGGCCAGAAAATCCCACCCCTGAAAATTGTTTTAAAACATGTTCATTGAATGGAGCCAGGAGGAACAGGAGTGCACTGACTAGCTTTGCAAAATACTTTGACATCTGCCAGACATCTTTCCATTTGCCACTGCCTCCTCTCCTCACCCCTCCTTAAACCTACCGGGTTTGGTGACTGAGCTGGCTGGAGTTGGCCAGGTCCCAAAAGGCTACAAGACACACGACTAGTGTCTGAAATTCTCTACTTTCTTACAAATGAAACCTAAGGCCCATTTTCTGGTTGAGCTTGAGGCTGGCATCTTTATGGCCGACACACATTTTGCACTGGAAATTGGTGGGAGATGCATTTCTTCCATGGCAGTATAATTGTAATTAATGTGGGGAAGTGTCTTTGCTAATTTAATGATACACTACTACACTTGAAAAATACTTCAGAAATAAGCATTTGGGACATTCTGAGAATGTGAAAATTGCAACTTGAAGCCAAATCTTTTTTTAACCTTGATTTTGCTAAAATAAAGTTCATTTTTTATACTTGTGTCCCCTTATTTCAATAAAATAAGAAATCTTAGTTTAATTTCCTCACAGAATCATGGAATAGCTATAGCACAGAAACAGGCCATTTGATCAGAAAAACGTGTGCTGACTCTTTGCAAGAACCGTTTAGTTAGTTCCATTCCCTGACTCTTTTCCCTGCCACTGTAACTTTTTTTATTTCACGTGCTTATCCAATTTCCTATGGAAAGGCATATCTGAATCTGCCTTGACCACCCACTCAGGCACAGCATTTTAAATTGTAACCATTCACTCCGTAAAAAAAGATTTTCCTCATGTTGCCTTTGGTTCTATCTGCATCCATCTTCTAATTTTTGACTCTTATGCCAGTTTCTCTCCATCTATTCTGTCTGGATTCCTGATGATGTTGATGTCTTCTTCAAATATCCTTTCAAACTTCTCCTCTCTCCAGAGAAAAATCTCAACTTCTCTAATTCAGCCTCGCAACTGAAGTCACATCCCCGAAACCATTCCCGTAAATCTTTTCCAAGCATTATCCAAAATTTTTGCATGCTTCCTAAAGCACGGGGGCTTTATTGAATATTCCAGTGGGGGCAAATCAGTGAAGGGTGATCACAATTTCGTTTGGAGTTTAAATTTCTGGACTAGGCTCTGTTTTTAACAATGAAGTTTAGTAATTTATTAAAACCATCAAGAATTTTCTCCACATTTTGAATAAAATTGTTCACAGAAGTAATTGTTCTCTAAATATTTAATTACAAAAATCCATTGTGTGCTTTCTGTTTCAGACTATAAAAGATGTGCAAGGTTGCTAACAAGATTAGCTGTGAGCCCACTGTGTACACAACATTAAATATTTGCCATGTAAGTATACAGTATATGCATAAAATGCTCCTAGCTTTATGTGATGGAATTCCTTGGCCCTGTTATGTGAACACAGTGAATTGGATGTCCCACAGATAACCCTGCCGAAGCATTCAGAGTCACATAAGATCAGTTTATTTGAATAATTCTGAGAGGTGCCAACTTTACCATGGTCACACTTTGGATGTCTACTGGAACAATGTTCTCCAAAAAGATAAGCATTAGCCAGATGTGGTGAGTTGGGAATCCAGATAGGGCTTACTGTATTTCTGATTAACAAATGAAAATTGAATTGACAAAATAAGAATTCACAGCCATGTTGCACATAAACTCAATACTTGTTCATGTAGTGCATATATATAAACTTAAACTTTTTTTATGAGTTTGCCAGAAAACTGGGAAGAAAATGTGCGAACAGTTGCAAGTGTTTCTTCATTGTTGCGAGTGCTGTATTTCCTTATTTACTCTCTCTCTCTTGTGGTATGAGTTTTAAACTAAAAATTGCAGGCAAACTACACTCAGGTTGCCTCTATTGTGTGAGTGCGCAGAACATGGATCCTACTAAAATTAGTGGATGTGGTAAAAACAGAATTGCCGTAACTACAACTGTGGCTAAAGGACAATGCTGCACTGGAGGGATGAAGATGCTTGAAACTTCTTGGGAAGGGAAGAAAGTTAGGAAGGTTGTTTGGAACTAGAACTAACTTTGGAAATAGGCACCCTTCAAAAGAGGTGAGGGGCTGAAGATGTTGGCTGCAATTCTCTTGAGTCAGCACAAAGTGCCCACGCCAGAGGGGAAAGCGGAGTGTTTCCCCTGGCACTAGCAGCTCCTATCAGGTGGGATTCACCCACCTGATAGTTGCAAATTAATGCATCTCAGGAATCACATTGGCCAACCCGGCTTTTCAGAGAAGGTAGCCAACATCTTCAGCTCCTCAACATAGTGTTTGTAGACAGGTCCCCTTCACCCCAAAAACAGAAATGGTGACCCCCCCCCTCCACCGCAGCCAAGAAGAGCACTCCCAACCCCTCAGAAAAGAGGGGTATCCTTCCCTCACCCCCAACATTCAAATAACAGGTCGCCCCTGCCCCACCTCCACATCACGTAGGGATGAAGGTTACCTGACCTTCGGGCCCCCCTTCAGACCCCGCCCCCTGGCAGTGCCAATGGTGCAGACACCCTGGCCTGATGCCTTGGACCGCAAAGGGGGGGTGGGGTCAAGGAGGTAGCTCCAGTGCTCACGTGCTCCTCTGCTGCTGCAGGCTGCAGGGTCCTGGCGATTGGGTGAGCCTGAGGCAAAGGGTTGACCTTGCCACTCTCCCCCAGGATGGTGGTCCCATGGCTGGATTGCCCCTTCTAGTCCTGGGAAAGGTGTGTTCAATTTAAGGATGGTTAATGCAGATACCATCCTGGGGTAAGATATTCACTATTGTGGGTATCCTCTGAAACCTTCGAGGTCCACTTTAACCTCCATGCCCTCAGGACAGCTGGCAGGCTTCCAAATCACCGCAGCACTCCATTCTAAAGAAGGGATTCCCCTTTCTCTGTCCAGGAAGCTGCAGGTATGAAAAGATCCCTTTCAAGTCCTTTGACTGACAAAAGCCACTCACTTTAACATGGGAGGGAATTCCCTTCTCCACAGCTGTTCACTTAGCCCCATTGTTGTAACACAGCATTTAGTTCAAGATTCTGAATCTTCATAGAGTGCCAAGAGCCTTTGAAATACCTTTAAAACCTTTGGCTCCAGTTCTTTTAACTCATTTGCTGTGGGGCGGCACAGCAGCACAGTGGTTAACACTGCTGCCTCACAGCGCCAGGGACCTGGGTTCAATTCCCGGCTTGGGTCACTCCTGCGTGGAGTTTGCACATTCTTCCTGTGTCCCTCTGGGTGCTCCAGTTTCCTCCCACAGTCTGAAGGACATGCTGGTTAGGTGCATTGACCTGAACAGATGCCGGAATGTGGCGACTAGGGGAATTTCATAGTAACTTCATTGTAATGTTAATGTAAGCCTTACTTGTGACTAATAATTAAACTTTATTTGTTTGACAGCTTAACGGTTTTTACTCAGCATGCAGTCAGCTGTTTTTATTTACCTTTCCCTTCACACTTGAATGCATCTCAATTATCCCCCACCATTGTTCCAAACCACAAGAGGAACTGAAAAAGAGAATTGGAAGCACAATTACTTGCAGCTGTGACCACAAGCAGCAGCAGTCAACTCCGAAAAGCTAAGTTCTTTCAGTTGTGATAGATAACTGGTATCGACATGGCTGCCAGCAATAATCTCTGAAACCTCCTGAATTTTTTTTTTAATTGTTCAACAGTGTTGTATCATTTTTCTAATTAAAATATACATAAAATTACTGTGAAATGCATAAACTAAGTATAGTTTGAGTTGAGCTTTTAAATATTTTGAAAATGGAAACTCCAATTAGCACATGAAAAGTTTAAGTCTAATTACTCTGACAACTATATAAAAAGCAAATTACTACGGATGCTGGAATCTGAAATCAAAAGAGAAAATACTGTAAAATCTCAGCAGGTCTGGCAGCATCTGTAAGGAGAGAAAAGAGCTGATGTTTCGAGTCCAGATGACCCTGAGCTCTTTTTTCTCCTTACAGACCTGCTGAGATTTTCCAGCATTTTTGTCTTTTGGTACCCTGACAATTACGTTTGAATTAGATTAAATTGCTGTTCAAGAACACCTGTAAAGTGTTCATGTCGAGATTTCATTCTCCGATTCCCAGAAACATGGGCGTCAAGAGCAGAAAAACACCAGGCAGACAAAGCACAGAACAGCGAATCATGAGACAAAAGCACATAACACTATGGGATATTTTGGGGGTCAGCTATTTTGACATAACTTTAAAGTGATGGTATAGAGAGGATTAGGCATTAATTGCTCACATCCCATCGGAGTTATCCTCAGGTATTTTTATAATTAATCATGAGTCCCAAACTGTTCCATTTCCCAATTTTAAAAAATTCTGGAGGTACGGGGCGGAGGGGGGGGGGGGGGGGGGGGGGCAGACTCCTTATTTTTAAACTAGTTCTAATCTCACCCACAAGGGGAGACGCCCTTTCAGCATCCACCGTGTCAAGTTCCCTTAGGATCTTCTCTGTTTCAATAAGAGCACCCCTCAATCATCTAAACTCAATGGATACAGGTCCAGTCTGTCCAACTTTGTCTCATACGATAACTGCACGCGCGTGCACACACGCGCGCACACGCATGCACACGCACACACGTATGTCCTTCCTTAGATAGAAAGACCGAAACAATACACAGTACTCTAGATGTGGTCTCACCAATGCCCTTGTTTAAGTTTAAAATACTAGTCTTAGATCGATTCCTCTCTCCATCAAACTGAATATGAACTTTAATCATATCATATTCACTGCTACATAAGGGTGCCTCCATTAAGAGGTCATTGATTAATTCTTTCTGGTTGTTTGCAACCCCTGTAGGAGGGTATGACAGCCTATTAACAAATGACAATCACTTAATTGGAAACATATTTCAACACATGTGAAATTCATGTAGCATCCCTGGTTTGAAACATACTATTGAAAACAACTTAAGAATCTAGTGGCGATTCACTAGCTGATTTGAATATATGGAAACTAACTAGCCAGTACTCACAGCTGCTTTTTTATCTACGAGTGGATAGAGTGTGTTCAGTACTTTTGCTGGGAATTTACATTCAACACTTCCTGAGGTTTTCTGAATCACATCAGGGTGGGTGGTGCCTTGACTGCCCAAGGTTGCACCTTAGATGAGGAGCAATATGATCAGTACCAGATGCAACAGTAACAACAGCAACTGCTCTTGAGAGACCAAAAGCTGGACAACAGAGCGGTTATCAGTGGAACGCTACAACTCATAGGAGACACCACAGTCAGAGGCTAATCTAATTTCCCTTGACTTTCGATGTCTTCAATTGTCATGTCGGGTGTTGGACTTACCTGTAGCCCCTTAGAGGTAGGCCAGCTCCCTGCCTGACCTATAAACATATGACCAGGATGTGTCAAATCACTAGTATCCTTAACTTTTTAGCCTCTGGATCCTTCCAGTGCTCTGATGGAGGCATATCAAGACCTTCCAGTAGGTGACCCACAATGGGGGTAAGCGATGGCCTAATGGTATTATCGCTAGATTATTAATCCAGAAACTCAGCTAATGTTCTGGGGACCTGGGTTCGAATCCCACCATGACAGATGGTGGAACTTGAATTCAATAAAAAAATATCTGGAATTAAGAATCTATTGGTGACCATGAAAATCATTATCGATTGTCGGAAAAACCCATTTGGTTCACTAATGTCCTTTAGGGAAGGAAACCTGCCATCCTTACCTGGTCTGGCCTACATGTGACTCCAGAGCCATAGCAATAGCCCTCCAAGGGCAACTAGGCAATTGATACTGGCCAGTGATGCCCATGCCCCACGAATGAATAAAAACAAAAATGCAAAAGGGTTTGTTTTTCAAAACTAGCAATTCTATAAACTTTGCCCATGATGACACCAGTTCAAATGAATAGGTTCTCATTCTAACTTTCCACAGGTGCTGGACATCATGTACAGCAAAATACGTGGTGATCCTGAACTATCTGCAGTAATTTTGAACTGTAAGGGTCTCAGTTTCATCTGGTGTGAACCCCAAAAAGATATTTCTGTAGGTGTATGCAGAAGCATACCATAGGGAAGCCACCATACTGCTCTTGTGCCAAGGCAGCTCTTGTGCCGAGTTCCCTGACATCTTTGGACCTGCAAGCAAACTTAGAGGTGGCTGTTAAGATGTAAGGTCTATCACTTCAAACATGGCTGATGATGCATGAGAAACCTAACCTGTGAAGTGCAGTAGCACCAAATGTGCGTCATATTACCATTGGATATATGATCAAACAAATCACTGGCATGCTTAAGATGTATTGCAGATGCCTAGACAGATTTGATGTAAGTTCAGTGCACAAATGATTTGCTCCCAGACATGGGTTCAGTAGCATCCACTTTTGACGACTGCATGACAGGGTGAAAGAGTAAAAGTGACACAGAGCAGGATAAACTGCTGGAGGAGCGGGGAGATGAAAGAATATTCTCAACAAGAGGCCATATTTACCCAGGGTGTCTTGAGAGCAGTCCTCTCTCCTGCACCTCAGTGATGGACAGTGTGTTAGACATCTCTGTTTCATTAAGTATGTCCTCATTAATACATACCACCTGTCGCAGCTGCCGTGCAGCTTTACAATAGAATCAGGATGGCAATGTTAGTAGAGGTCACCAAGGCCATGAACATCTGTGCATCTGGCACCTTCGAAACTGGAGCAGTTATATTTGCAATATCTCCCAGGATATTAACGCCTGCATGCATGCCACTTTGCAGGCACTGTATATTAACTTTAAGATGTATCACAACAAAAAGGTCTCTTTATATCCAGCTGCTACTGTGCAGGTCAATGTCTGCTATCATGGAACCTCTCATGATGCCTTCTTCAATCTGTGTCTGGCTGCTGTATCATATGCATTTGAGCCACCATGACAAACCAGAGACTGGCCGCGGGGCAACAAGGACTATCCTTTGACAATATCATTGATATGTCTGTGATGTACCACACACATGGAAAGCATATACACAGTAAAAGCCTTGCTGCCAAGTAAAAGTGATGCAGCAGACTCTTGAGTACTTAAACAACCCTATGCTTCTGCCTCACTATGGAGAAGCCTTGCTGTACTCAGTGATTGTGGTGGTCTAATGTATCCTCCACAATCTAGCCATCATAAGGGCATAGCCGCTGACACCAGCTATACAGCTGAGCAGCAGGAGGAGAAAGAGGAGGACGAAACGAAAGAGAAAGAGAAACAAAGCCGGCAACCTGTTTCCCATCTGTCTGTGATTGACAAATCCAATTGTGATATCAGTAAATGCAAGCCTGGTATCTCTTTCTCCGTAAGGAGTCTGATGCGCGACAATCAAGCACGAGGTACAAGGCTTCAGTAATTGAAGGCTTTTATTGACAAACAGTGGAACTATTTAAACACGAGTACACCATTCCAGACTGGAGGGGTCCCGCCTGAGCAGAGGGTCTTATACCTCTCCCAGGAGGCGGGGCCCGACTGGGATGTGCCATAACAGCATCCACCACAGGTATATTAATCCCACAGTGTAAACACCCTAGCCCAACAACAACATTATAACAACCCCACAGTGTCAACACCCTAACCCAACAGCAACATTAGAATAACCCCACAGTGGTAACCAACGATGGTTCACCACATTCACCCCTCCTTTGAAAACAAAGGCCGGCGGGGTGCGAAAACAGACTACATATATACAAAAAAAATCTACAAGTCCAGACGGTCTGGAGGACCACACCGTCGCTGTGACCTCCTCAACACCGGTTGTGACACCGGAGCAGGTGCTTGCGGTGGCGTTCTCTCCAAAACAGCGTCCGGCTGTCCCCTCGAGGACTCACGGGCCGGTTGACCCTGGTGAAGCGGTGGTGCAGGGGATCCCGGTACCTTCTGTGGTGGCGCCGATCTCCGAGTCTCAGGCAAGCTGTACATGGGAGTATAACTGTTATGCACTGGTCCCGGTGCTGACCGCGCCACATCCGGGGAAGAAATAAGCGATAGGGGATTCGTGACAGGGGGTATGGGAGCGACAGGAGTTGCTACGTCCCCTGCGGGCGCCAGGTCTCGGATCGAGACTGTGTCCTCTCGCCCGTCAGGATATGCCACATAGGCATACTGAGGGTTGGCGTGGAGGAGGTGGACCGGTTCGACCAAGGGGTCGGACTTGCGGGCCCTTACATGTCGCCGCAGAAGGACGGGTCCTGGGTACGTCAACCAGGCTGGTAAAGATATCCCCGAGGACGACTTCCGAGGGAATGAGAACATCCTCTCGTGGGGAGTAGCATTGGTTGCCGTACACAGGAGGGAGCGAATGGAGTGAAGCGCATTTGGAAGGACCTCCTGCCAATGGGAGACTGGAAGGCCTTTGGACTTCAGCGCCAATAGGACAGCCTTCCAGACTGTAGCATTCTCTCTCTCCACCTGTCCGTTGCCCCTAGGGTTGTAGCTCGTGGTTCTACTAGAGGCAATCCCGTATGAGAGCAGGAATTGCCTCAAGTCGTTACTCATGAACGACGAGCCCCTGTCGCTATGTATATAGCAGGGGTACCCGAACAGGGTAAAAAGATCACGGAATGCCTTGATCACCGTGGCAGTCGACGTGTCCGCACAGGGGACAACAAACGGGAACCGGGAGTACTCATCTATGATGTTAAGAAAGTACACGTTCCGGTCTGTTGAGGGAAGGGGGCCCTTAAAATCCACACTCAGCCTCTCGAAGGGGCGAGTGGCCTTGACCAATTGTGCCCGGTCAGGTCGGTAAAAGTGCGGTTTGCATTCCGCGCAAATCCGACAGCTTCTTGTTACTGACCTGACATCCTCCACCGAGTAGGGCAGGTTGCGGGCTTTGATGAAGTGGTAGAGCCGAGTGACCCCAGGATGGCACAGATCATTATGGAGGGCGTTCAAGCGGTCCTCCTGCATGGTAGCGCATGTTCCGCGCGAGAGGGCATCCGAGGGCTCATTGAGTTTCCCTGGACAATACATAATATCGTAATTATAGGTGGAGAGCTCAATTCTCCACCGCAAGATCTTGTCATTCTTGATCTTGCCCCTCTGCGTATTATTGAACATAAACGCCACGGATCGCTGATCCGTGATCAGGGTGAACCGCTTCCCCGCCAGGTAATGGCGCCAGTGTCTGACGGCCTCCACAAAGGCCTGGGCCTCCTTCTCCACCGCTGAATGCCGAATTTCGGGACCTTGAAGGGTGCGGGAAAAAAACACGACGGGCCTGCCTGCCTGGTTTAGTGTGGCGGCCAGGGCGAAATCAGATGCATCACTTTCCACCTGAAAAGGGATGGATTCATCCACCGTGTGCATCGTGGCTTTCGCAATGTCGCTTTTCAAAGTCTTGAAGGCCAATTGGGCCTCTGGCGTGAGTGGAAAAGTCGTGGACTTGATGAGCGGACGGGCTTTGTCCGCGTAGTTGGGGACCCACTGCGCATAATAAGAGAAGAAGCCGAGGCATCTCCTCAGTGCTTTTGCGCTAGCGGGCAAGGGAAGTTCAGTAAGGGGGCGCATACGGTCTGGATCAGGGCCAATGACCCCGTTTTCCACCACGTATCCCAGGATAGCTAACCTGCGCGTACGGAATACACACTTCTCCCTGTTATAGGTCAGATTCAGGCGAGACGCAGTGCGCAAAAAGTTCTGGAGGTTTGTGTCATGGTCCTGCTGGTCATGGCCGCAGATGGTGACATTATCCAGGTACGGGAAGGTAGCCCGCAACCCGTTCTGGTCCACCATTCGGTCCATAGCACGCTGGAAGACCGAGACCCCATTGGTGACACCAAATGGAACCCTATGAAACTGATACAGACGACCATCCGCCTCAAAAGCCGTGTATTGTCGGTCCTCTGGGCGGATGGGGAGTTGGTGGTAGGCAGACTTAAGGTCTATGGTGGAGAACACCCGGTACTGCGCAATCTGATTGACCATATCAGATATGCGCGGGAGAGGATACGCATCCAGCTGCGTATAACGATTAATGGTCTGACTGTAGTCGATGACCATCCGGGGTTTGTTCCCGCTCTTAACCACCACGACCTGTGCTCTCCACGGACTAACGCTGGACTGTATGATCCCTTCTTTGAGGAGCCGCTGAACCTCAGATCTGATGAAGATCCGGTCTTCAGCGCTGTAACGCCTACTTTTAGTAGCGATGGGCTTGCAGCCTGGTACCAGATTCTTAAATAAAGAGGGTGTGGTGATCTTTAGTGTGGAAAGATTGCATGCGGGGCGCTTTGGACGATTTGGAGGCTGCGGCTGATTCCCTACTGCCAGCGAAGGGAGTGGCCCACCGTACTGTAGGATCACACTCTTCATGTGGACCATAAAGTTTAGTCCGAGGAGAATTGGCGCGCAAAGATGCGGCAACACAAGGAGCCTGTATCGCTCGTAAATTGTGCCCTGCACTTCCAGAGTTACCACACAACGTCCTTGGATCGGTACAGACCGGGACCGTGATGCCATAGAAATTGTCTGTTTGGCAGGTAGAACCCGGAGTCCACACCTCTTTGCAGTGTCAGGGTGAATAAAACTCTCAGTGCTCCCGCTGTCAAACAGACAATACACAGTACGACCATTTACCTTAATGTTCATCATTGAACAGTCAAGCCTGTGATGCTTAGCCTGGTCCAGGGTGATCGACGCCACCGTTGGCCCTTGGACGTCACTGCAGGCAGCCGAGGTTGATGCTGAGGACCCCTGCTGGTCGCTCCTGGTCGTCGTCGACCAAGATGGCCGCCCCCATGAATCGCACATGGGTGAGGGCGCCAAGCGTAGCGACTCCTGGTGGTCATCCTCCTCCTCCGCCAGCCACAATGGCGTCGTCCTGGGCTCGCACGTGGTCGGACCTCGTGGGTACTGCGACACCGATGGAGATGATCTCCGTTCTGGAGGGTCACAGGCTGCACTGCCGTTCTTGGGCTTCGATCTGCAGACTTTCGCGTAGTGCCCCTTTTTACCGCATTGGTTGCAGATCACCGTTTTAGCAGGACACTGTTGCCGTGGATGCTTGGCTCCTCCGCAAAAATAGCACCGCGGGCCGCCTGGGGCTGCCGCCATCGTCGGGTCGATATGGGAGCGCGAGCCCGTGGGGCGAGGAGGGATTTGTGACTGCTCCTGCCACGTTGTCTCCACGTGGTCCTCTGGATACAGGGCCAAGCTTTTCGACGCCGCCTCCAGCATTTCAGCCATCTCCATCGCTTGGGTCAGGTTGAGATTCCCTTTCTCCAACAGCTTGAGCCGGATGTACGAAGACCCTACCCCTGCCACAAACGCATCTCGGGCGAGGTCGTACATGTACTGCTCAGCCGACACAGCTTTGCAGTCACAGCCCCTGGCAAGCTGCAAGAGCTCATTGGCGTAGTCCTCCATGGTTTTGCCCGACTGCCGACGTCGTGTAGCGAGGAGGTAACGAGCGTGGATCTCATTGGGAGGTCTCGTGTATCGCTTTTTCAAGAGCTCGAGGGCCCTCGGGTAAGTGGTGGCCGCACGAATCGCGAGGTAGACAGTGTCGCTTACCCTCGCATGGAGGACCTGGAGTCTGTCGTTATCCGTAGTAACTGCTGCAGAGGCTGCCAGGTAGTCCTCGAAACACTTCAGCCAGTGGTCGAAGGTGTTAGAGGCGCCGACCGCACGTGGATCCAGCGTTAGACGCTCTGGTTTTAGCATTTGCTCCATACTCTCTTTTCTGTCGAGAGTTTCGTGTTTGTCAATAAAATTGATGCGCGACAATCAAGCACGAGGTACAAGGCTTCAGTAATTGAAGGCTTTTATTGACAAACAATGGAACTATTTAAACACGAGTACACCATTCCAGACTGGAGGGGTCCCGCCTGAGCAGAGGGTCTTATACCTCTCCCAGGAGGCGAGGCCCGACTGGGATGTGCCATAACAGCATCCACCACAGGTATATTAATCCCACAGTGTAAACACCCTAGCCCAACAACAACATTATAACAACCCCACAGTGTCAACACCCTAACCCAACAGCAACATTAGAATAACCCCACAGTGGTAACCAACGATGGTTCACCACAGAGTCTAACAACACCAGGTTAAAGTCCAACAAGTTTATTTGGTAGCAAACGCCACTTGCTTTCGGAGCGCTGCTCCTTCATCAGGTGAGTGGGAGATCTCCCACTCACCTGATGAAGGAGCAGTGCTCCGAAAGCAAGTGGCGTTTGCTACCAAATAAACTTGTTGGACTTTAACCTGGTGTTGTTAGACTCCTTACTGTGTTTACCCCAGTCTAATGCCGGCATCTCCACATCATCTCTTTCACCAACAGCTCCGCAGCTTTCCTTCCACTTGTCAATCTCATCACAGTGTCCACTTGACAACAATGCGAAATAAAGGCCAACGCAAAAATATTCCAAAACAAATCCGTAAACCAAGCCCCACAATGCTGCATACAAATGTCAAATAATCACTCTTGTGAATTCCTTTAGTGCCTGTGTGCTATGTATCTTTGTCTCCCTGGTGCTCTGATTTAGTGCTATTCCAGTGACTGTGGCACGGCTGGCTGGTGAATGGCTGCTGAATTTCAGTGGGTAAGATTGCACGTTGCCTGAGGATGAACTTGAGTAGCACTGGCCAGAGGAGGCCCAGCCTGGCCTCACTGCACCATCCAGCATGGGAAGGGGCAGTCTGGGCTGGCTGAGAAACAACAAGGGCACTGGCAGAGTAACATTGATGAGAGGATGAATGTTGTTATCCTAAGAGTGTGCAGTAGGTTTGTGTTCCACAAAGTCACTGACCCTCTCTGGAATGGCAGCTGTTAGTAATCTGATGGAGGGACCCCAGTTTGTCATGTCTGCAGCCTTGAAAGTGTGGAAGTTAAAATGCTCAGATTAAAAAATTCATGCCATCTCTGTAACAGCTCTGTAACAGCTAGTGAAAATGTTAATCAGTTGCAGACCTTCAAGGGAGTCTGTCTGCAATTTCAGCTTGAACAGGCTAATTTTCACTTGCAAAGGCCCCATCACATTCTGCTTTTCGACCTTCACCAGAGGGTGAGCAAGACCAGATTTTTCCATAACAAATACCAAAAGCGAGATATGGGGATATGCTATGCAAATGAAGGATTAGCAGAAGTCAATTTTTCATCGAATGAGAAAGGGCGAAAAGCCAGGATTTAATTGGCAAATATGTATGCCAATGAAGGATTTGAAAAATTGCTTGCTTCTCATTTGCTGTAATTGACGATAACTGCTAAGTTGTTTTTCTGTAATGAAAGAACCACTTGCAGACTTTGAGCGAGGAGGGGGTTCTCCTTGTGCACAAGCCATTAAAGGCCATGCATTGGATGCATGGTGTCTAGCACTTTTTGTACGAAGAATCAACTAAGAGTGCCTAAGGTTGCTGGTACCCAGGATCTCTGACAAAAGCAGCAGATTGAACAGCAACATGTTTAACCTTCAGGTGGGCAGTCAGAGCCATGTCAAAGCAAGTTGACCTGTTATTGCAGAGGTCTGAGATTCCACTGCAGCTGCAATCGATGCTGGGACAGTGGACATCAGACTCTGAATTATGGTTCAGCCTGCTAAGTGGGCTAATGGATTATCGTTTCCAGAGTGGAAAGGATGGAATCCAAACTCTGCCAAAGCCCTGTGTAATGTTGATGCTGAATCTGCTGTGCTTCTTGATATTGACAACAGGATTTCAGGTATACCTGCCAATATACCAAACATTACATCTTGCATAGCCATCGGTCTACTTTGGTTGACTACTCCACCATTCACCTGTGTCCTCAGCAACACAACTCATTTGGGATATCACCCTGCAGCACCTGCTCTGTCCTTTCCTCCTGCTCTGGCTATAGCCTAGTGGTGTCTCAGTCTGCGCAGATCCCCCTTTGCTTAACCCTCCAAAGTATGTACATTCTCATATCAGTGCTGTTGGTTGCAAGTGTTGGAGTAGATGACAACATTTCTTCTTCATCGGTGTCTTTCTGTTCTCCCTGCTCTTGGTGTTCCACCACTGCCTGCCCAAGTGGTGCTTCTTGGAGATGTGCAAGGATAAAGGCACAAGGATTGGGTTGTTGTGAGGAAAGAAGGGGAAACAATGGATGCTTGTTTACACCATCTGAAGCTTGTAAATCAGAAGAGATTGTGGATGAGGGGTATGTGGAATGTCATCAGGTGGATTAGGTATGAATTTACCATAATTTTTGATAGTTTCAACCATGTAGCCATGCCTGTCCCCCATTGTTAGTGAATATGATGTAAGTATTTGGGTGATGTGACTATAATCATGTGCT
This sequence comes from Mustelus asterias, assembly GCF_964213995.1. Lineage (NCBI taxonomy): Eukaryota > Metazoa > Chordata > Chondrichthyes > Carcharhiniformes > Triakidae > Mustelus > Mustelus asterias. The sequence goes on along the minus strand of NC_135807.1, from coordinate 64,742,970 downwards.
TGACATTGAGGCAGCATTGGCCAAATGTGGCATCAAAGAGCCCTAGCAGAAATGGAGTCAATGGGAATCAGGGGGAAAACTCTCCACTGGTTGGAGACATACGTGGCACAAAGGAAGATGAATGTGGTTGTTGGAGGTCGATTATATCAGTTCCAGGACATCACTGCAGGAGTTCCTCAGGCTCAACCATCTTCAGCTGCTTATCAATGACCTTCTGTCAATGATAATATCAGAAGTGGGGGTGTTCGCTGATGACCGCACAATGTTCAGTACTATTCATGATTCCTCAGATCTTGAAGCGCTTTATGCCCATGTGCAACAAGACCTGGGCAACATTCGCACTTGAGCTGAAAAGAGGTAAGTAATATTTGTGCCACACAAGTGCCAAGCGATGACCATCTCCAACAAAGGGAGAATCTAACCTTCTTCCTTTGGCATTCAATGGCATTACCAGCACTGCATCTCCCACTATCAACATGCTGGAGGTTACCATTGATCAGAAACCAAACTGGATTAGCCATATAATTACTGTGCCTACAAGAGCAGGTCAGAGGCTGGAAATTCTGCAGCGAGTAACTTCCCTTCTGACTCCCCAAAGCCTGCCCATCATCTACAATACACAAATTGAGAGTGTAATGGAATATCCTCCACTTGCCTGTTGAGTATAGCTCCAGCAAAACTCAACATGCTCAACACCATCCAGAATAAAGTAGCCTGCTCGATTGGCACTTCATCAACTGGCTTTCCACCATTGACACACAGTAGTACCAGTGTGTACCATTTACAACATGCATTGCAGGAACTCACCCAGGCTCCTTCAACACCACCTTCCAAATCATGATCACTACCTCCTAGAAGTACAAGGGCAGCGGATGCATGGGAACAACACCAACTGCAAGTTGCCCTCCAAGCCACTCACTATCCTGACTTGGAAATATATCACTGTTCCTTCACTGTCATTGGGTCAAAATCCTGGAACTCCCTCCTTAACAGCACTGTGGGTGTACCTACAACATATGGACTGCAGCAGCTCAAGAAGGCGTTCAGGACAACTAGGGATGGGCAATAAATACAGGTCTAGCCAGTAATGCCCACATCCCATGAAAGAGTAAAAAAAGGTTAAATACCTGAGTGTGCTCAAGCTGTGAGATGTGGATGTGAGGTTTGCAGCAGTTCTATGTGTGTGAAAGTGCTGTGATGTTATGAATGTGAGGCATGTGAGTCACGATTGATAAAAATTGTGTACGTAGGTGAGCATTGGGAGTGTGGTGTATTGAACCGTGTGTGAGGCTGATGGTTCAGTTGGTAGGATTTGACAGTTGAAGATGTATTCGCTAACCTTGGCCACTCTTGTGAAATCATTGAAAATATTTCACAATGCTGCATCTGGGCAATTTGGCCGAGATTCCCAGCATTGACCACCATGCCTATCTAATCCTACTGCCTTTGGAAAGTGTAATAGTGAGCCCCTTTAAGGGGGTGAGATTTTGGAGGGTCATGTGACCCCACGGTGACACAGTGGTTAGCACTGCTGCCTCACAGCATCAGGGACCCGGGTTCAATTCCGGCCTCGGGTGACTGTCTGTATGGAGTTTGCACATTCTCCCCGTGTCTGTGTGAGTTTCCTCCGGGTGCACCTATTTCCTCCCACACTCCAAAGATATGCGGTTGATTGGCCATAGTAAGTTGCCCCTTCATGTCAGGGGAACTAGCAGGGTAAATACATGGAGTTACGAGGATAGGGCCTGAGTGGGATTTTGGTCGGTGCAGACTCGAAGCCAAATGGCCTCCTTCTGCACTGTATGATTCTATCATCCTATGATTTGGCCAATCTGACCAAATCATGCGAATACTGGGGTTGAGTGTGTGCTCTCCCAGGTAGTCTAGAGACTGGATTTGAAGAATTTGGTTGTATTTTTCTCACTCTCTGTAAATAGCTATTTCTGGTAATAGTTATTTTGTTATTCTACTTTGTGGTCATCTTTCTAAGATATTACAGAAAGGTTGTCTGGAGGCCTACTGGCCACTTGTGGATAAGAACACCTCCTCCACCAAGGCATCCAGTGCTGAATAAGAGAATGTAGAAACATACTCTCTCCCCTACTTCACCACAATTCAC